>NC_137115.1:34331998-34962899 GCF_949357685.1 Gobio gobio | reverse complement strand
GACATGAGACTGACTGAAACTGAGTGTTTCCCCCCCCTTAAGGTCTATGGGCAATGCAAGGCGCTGCTGATGATTGGTTCAACCGGCCACCCGCCCAAATTTAATTAAAATATAATTTTTCGTCACGTCATCCGCCCGATCCGTGGTTTATGTCTGCAGCTGTAGACATCTCTAGTTTGTATCGTATATGATAAACACTCCATTCAAAAGTTATGGGTGTCGGTTATATTTTGTTAATATTTTTGAGAGAAGTTTCTTTGACTTTGCTCCCCAAGGCTGCATTTATTTGATCAAAAATACAATTTTGTGAAATGCTTTTTCAAAAATGTAATTTATTCCTGTGATGGCAAAGCAAATTTTCATTATCATTATTCCAGTCTTCAGTGTCACATGATCCTTCAGAAATCATTCTAATATGAGTATTTGATGATGAAGAAACAATTCTTACTATAATCAGTGTTGAAAAAAAGTTGTGCTTCTTAAAAAATTTTTACTAAAAAGTTAGTAAAAAGAAAATTCTGAATTCTTTGATCAGAAGAACGGCATTTAGGCCTATCTGAAATGGAAAACTTTTGTAACTTTATAAATGTTTTTCCTTTTAATTTTTCATCAACATAATGTATGCACGATATACAAATTTGGGCTGATACGATAACCGATAATTCTTTATACTTGAAAGCCAATAATCGATATATTGGCCGATAATACAACATTTTTAAGTTAATAGCTTACAAAAACATTTTAAGCCATTAAAAGCCATGTCCCAAGCACACAATTATAATGTTCTCATAATTTAATGTAGCCTATATGACAGATTCCAATTAAATTTCAAGTAATTCAAAACCATCATGGCAATTTACACGACAACAGCATTTTCGGGGTCTGAAAAGCAAGCTTTTGAAAATGGGTTTCAAAGTGCAAGGTTTTAAAAATGTTATCGTCTCCATGTAAATAACAAAATTGTGAATTTGTAAACACATGCGTATTACGTGTTCGCGGGATGTTTCTTGACAAAGTGACATCACCAACTACTGGCGTGGCATGCATAATGCAGCTTTTTTAGTCATTTTCACAGATCCATGTGAACCGGGATCATTTTGACAACGTTGTCATCTGTTTTAAGTACATCGTTGTCGTGTAAACATATGCTGTATCCCAATCCGTCCTAAATAGTATTTGAAAATAGAATTAGTATTTTCCAAATCGTAGTATGTTGAAAAGAGTATTCCAAAGATACCTGGACGGTCTACTATCTGGTCAGAATTCGAAGTGCGGATCGACGCACAATCTAACGGCTGATATTGCCCACAACCCATTGCAAGTTGGACGAGGATTCGATTAGAACTAAAAACTAGAGATGCACCGATTGATCGGCCAGGGATCGGAATTGGCCGATTTTCTGCATGATCGGCCTGATCGATGATCGGCCGATCAGTCTCGCGTTTCTCCGATTTTGAGCCGATCCGTCTACATGCGGCTGTGAGCACGAGCGCGGCCGCGACGTTGACGTCAGAGCCACACTCGCGCTTACAGCCACATGCAAACACTAGACACTAATTATGCCATTTGTAAAACTTGTAAGGTTGTTTGAAGAAGGTAACGTTAGTAAAGGTAAAACGGCTAAAGCTGGCCAGAGCTCAGAGCCAGCCAGGTCAGCAGCCTCTCCTATCTTTCCTTGGTATAAGCAGCGAAAAGACCAAAGCAATTACAAAGAAATGATGGACTTCATGGCGCTGGATGATCAGCCGAACGCATAAACCGTCACTTCATGAGAATTTACCGTTTCATTTGAGAGAACTGTCATATCATGAACACATACAGTCAAGGGCGACGGCAACCCGTCAAAATAAAAGTTTGGTTTAAAAAAAATTTAATTGACAGAATATATTAGGCTACTGTTGTAGAGCCGGCTCTATGTAATAATAATACGTCTCTACTAATAATAATCATTATGCTTAAATGGTTGATTATTTTTCACTTGATCTTTTTTTTATAAACAATGTTTACTTTTAAACAGCATACAGCCTTTAAATGTTTATGTATTATTTACTTATAATGATTATCATCATAAATAATAAACTTAATACATTTAATAAAAATGTTTAAATGGTTAAATAAATAAATAAAAAAATATATAAAAACAGAAATATATATATATATATATATATATTTGGGTTGGCACGGTACATGAAAAAAAACCGAAGTGTTCGGTTCGCTTGTCTCGGTTCGGAGCGTGTGCGTCGCACGGTTTCGACGCATGCGCAATGTATAGTCGTGCCTGTATGTTACCTCAGACAGTGGGTGTCCTTTTCGCGTGATATAAGAGGTGTGTGTGTGTGTGTGTGTGTGTGTGTGTGTGTGTGTGTGTGTGTGTGTGTGTGTGTGTGTGTAGACATACAATAAAATAAAGTGGAGTGCTGCAGGTCACGTGTAGAAATGCAAGTGGGAGAGATGAGGAAGGCTGCCCGGAGTTGGAGGATGCGCCAGCGACGTATAGCAGGCAGGGCAGATGCAGTGCGTAGAGCGGGAGCCGCGCATGTATATACAGACAAATATTGTCCATTCTGTCACATTTTCCGGTGTTCTCCTCCGACCCCTGTCTGTCTCATGCTTTGATTTATGATGGGCATATCGCGTTTAAATAGTGTCAAATCTCAGTATCGCGCGGATACTGTTCTGTGCGCTCGCGATGCAGAAACGCTCCCTCGCGAGGATTGTTTTCCGCGCGCGGATACTGTTCTGTGCGCTCATATCATGTGCGCGCGTCTTTGTTTTATTTGCACGAGATTTGACACTATTTAAACGCTAAATGGGCAGCATATATCTGCTGCAAATGCGACCGTGTTCCCCTCTGTCTCAAACACACATGCATATAACATGTTGTATATAGGTCACATGATACTAAATGTAACATTTAAAAGTGAAGATATGCTTCTAGTTTTAATAATTTAAACATGCCTTTGAAGTTTGGGCAAAAACTTCTAGCAGTGTTGTGTTTTCGTGTATTTTTTTTTTTCTTTTCACAGCGCTGGATGTCATATGGTGATTGTGAAACACACGGAACACTTCATGGTGAAATTTGTTAATCAGGTCAGCTGAATTAAAGCCACAGTGCATTGTTCTGATCAAAATTGACGTGATTAATGCTGCGTTCCAGGCAGGTTTTTGAGCCCGTAAATTACAACTTCAAACCACGACTCACGACTTTGTAGTGTTCCAGGCAAAGTCACGCCAAATTGCCTGAGCGCAAGGAATTGTGTGGTAGTTAGATGTAAACAAAGCATGGCGGACTGTACGGGGTGTATGCTCATTTACAATAATTTCTATCGCCAAAGGTGCTTACTCCTTGCTTATTTGAGGGAAACAGAGGAGAAAAACAGCGCAGATGGCAAGAAAAGCTGTTATACCTTTTATTTTACGTTATTTGTATATTTGTTTCATAAACACATCCGTAGGGGGCTGCCATTGTTGCTTCGCGGGCTATGTGACGTCAGAACTCGTAACTGGGAGTACATCGATCTAGTACGAGTTCACGGGTGGGAAGTCACGGGTTTGGCTGCCGTTCCAGTGCACTTTCACGGGTAGAAGGTTGTAAAAACACGGGTTACGGGTTGCCTGGAATGCGGCATAACATGAAAAATGTTACGCCAATGTGTTGGACTCGGTAGACAGCCAGTTAGGAAACAACTTCTACATATAACAATTTTTTAATACTGTATCCTAAATTGTGGAAGATTAAGCTATATATCATATGCTGAAGTAAATTTCTGGAGTGTTAACGATTAAAAAAAACAACAACAAGAACCGTACAGAACCGAAAACCGTGACCCTAAAACCGTGATACGAACCGAACCGTGGGTTTTGTGAACCGTGCCACCCCTAATATATATATATATATATATATATATATATATATATATATATATATATATATATATATATATATATATATATATATATATATATATATATATATATATATATATATATATATATATATATAAAACATTTAGCTTTGGTAACGAGTACCATTCAATTTTACTGGAATTTTGGTACCGTGACATCCCTAGCTGGCAACATTTATTACCCAAATTACTGAACTATTATTTGGAGGAGTATTGTACACTTCAGGTTTGTTCATTCATAGGATATTTTGTACTTTAGTTTCGTTTCATAAAGCAACTGATTTTCAGTTATTTGTTATTTCTACTTCTTTCCAGGCACAGAACACTTCTTTTTTGAGAGTTGTTTAAGTGAGAGAAGATCCTGTTGTAATGTTTAATAATTTATTTTAGCAAAAAAAAAAATTTTGCTTTGAAGAAAAAGTGAATTTTTGTTTGTATATGCTGTCAATTATAGTTCTTAGAAATAAAATCGGAATCGGCAAAAATCGGTATTGGCCGATCTCATTAACAAAAAATCGGAAATCGGAATCGGCCAAGAAAATTGCAATTGGTGCATCTCTACTAAAAACGAATCGAAGTGATGACGAAGTATGTCCCAAAGCTTGCATACTCTTTTGCTACACACTCAAAAGTATGTACTTTTTCTTCACAAAAAGAGTATACTTTTAGATCGTAGTATAAGTAGGCGAATTGGGACGCAGCAATACCAGTTTGGTTTTCCCTGTTACCATTTGCCTGTGTTCTAGTTCCTTGTTAGTTTCCATAGTTACTCATATGTTGTCATGGTTTTTAGTTAGTTACTCACCTGTTCCCAGTTCCTTTGATTAGTCTCCCTGTGTATTTAAGCTCGTAGTTCCCTTTGTTCAAAGTTTGGTCTTCTTTATGTTAGTGTGGTTGTGCTAAACTTATTCCTGTGATCTCCTACGACCTAAGTGTTCTTTGTTAGCTTTTTGGATTTATTAAAGAGTTTTTATTGATCTCCTTCATCTTCGTGCACTCATTACAGCCACAGCGTTACAGGATCCTTGCTGAATAAAAGTTTTTTTTTTCTTCAAATGGCAGAGGGCATGGCCAGTAGTTTGTCACTGGTCACCATGGGAACAGTGGGGTGGTGTAAAGGGCATAGCTGGCCATGACTCCATTTTATTGGCCCTTCGTCTCACACATACACACACACTGCAAGTGTGTATGTGAATCTACCAAGAGTAACAACTAGAGGACAGGGTGAAACCGGCCACTATAAAGAATGAGCGATAAAGCCCATTGTGTGTGTTTGTTTGGCTTTGGCTTGTGCGTTTGGCAGCGCTGCAGTGTTGTGCTGTGACTTCTATTGTAAATGCACCTCACACACACAGCATTGTCCCGATGTTTAAGCCTGAAGAAACTGCAGGTTCTTTCTTTTATTTTTCCAGCTCACAAAGCAATGACACCCAGTAGTCAAACTTTCCACCAGGGACAAAACAGTCGGTCCCTAGTGTTGTGGTATATTTGGTGTTTGAACAGGTCTTTCGTAGATACTTGTGTGTCTTTGCCATGCATGTTCTGGTGGAGGGAGCGACTCCTATGCATTGTCTCGCATCGATACTATTTCTGTCACTTTGATATTTAATGAGGCCATATCAACGAAAATAAGACTTCCCAAGCTGCAATAAAGCTGCAATCGTCCCTTTGTATATTATATGAAATTTATCTCACAATTACAAATTTATTTCCCATGATTGAAATTTTGGTCACACTTTAGTTTAGTGTCCAATTCTCACTATTAACTAACCATTTACTATGACTTTTGCCTCAAAAAAGTAAGGTAGTTAGTTGTTAAGTTTAAGTATTGGGTAGGATTAAGGGGTGTAGATATGGTCATGCAGAATAAGGCATTAATATGTGCTTAAGTACTAATAAACAGCCAATATGCTAGTAATATGCATCCTAATAAGCAATTAGTTCATAGTGAGAATTGGACCCTAAACTAAAGTGTTATCAATTTGTTTTTCCCTGTGATTATGACTTTATATCTTAGACTTAGGTCTTCTTGCATTTCTTAAAATTACAACTTAATTTCTCATAACTACAACCTAGAACTATAGGCCTATATCTTACAATGACATTCTATCTCATAATTGCACATTTATTTCCCATAATCGCAACTATTAATATATATCTTACAAATGCTACTTTCTTTCCCGTAATTTACTTTATATTTTACACAATGACCTTATCTTACAATTGTGACTTCATTTTTCATAAGTACTTGAATAACTTTCATAAACTTTAACTTTAATTGTAACTTTGTACCTTACACTAGGATATTATATTTCACAAATGTATTTCTCATAACTGCCTTATGTCTCACAATATGACTTTTATTCTTATTTTTAACTTTGTCGCAATTCTGAAGTAGAGTTTTTTTTTATAGAAGGGGAACTGAAAAGATCATATGAAGCTAAATTATGACTGGCTGCTGAAATACCTTTACTGAGATAAACACTAAAGTGCTATAAAATCATAGAATACAGCTCCTTTAAGTCTGTTTTTTCTATAGTGCTAAGTCAGCCTTTAAACATTCCCTGCCGAAACAGATCAGTATTTCTTAAAACCATCTGCAGCACTTGATAACAGATATGTGCTTTATTTTAATGAGGAAAATTAAAGTGGCTGTTGATAATTTATAGACTCAATAACCCCAGGAGTGTTATCAATTTGCTTCACTGAAGTGAATTATTCCAACATGGCCAACAAATCCTTGCTGTCAGCGCTTGTGTTTTCCCTCTTTCTTGTTTCACTCTGCATTCTCAGCCTCACCCTTTCCCACGATTAGTATTACGGAACCCTTTCCTTCTCCATCCAATTGTCTTCCGTTCGCACCAAAGTAGGTCTTATACCGGGTTCAAACCTCTGAGAAGAGCATTGGTGTGGATAGATGTTTTTTTTTGTTAGTGTTTGTGGGGAAGGTTTTGCAATAATTATGGTAATTTATGAATACTGGCTCTAGAGGACAGCCACACAGACTGCAATGGACGCCATCTGAGACACACACACACACACACACACACACACAGTGCCATGGGCTAAGATTACAGGGTGCAGTGTAAACAGGGTCTGGAAGAGCCCCTGCAGTCCCAGAACAGAGGCAGAGCTCCAGAACTCCATTAAAGCATCTCAGCAAGACTCGAGCAGCCTCCCCCATCCCCTGCTAAACACTCTCTTTTGTGTTATAGAGTGTTTAGAGATTTTGATTCTCTTATTATAGGCCTATTGGATAAATTGACTTAGCCGAACAGTAAGAGTGTGACCGGTTCATTTACTGTGTTTTGAAAGGTGACATGTTTACCTATTTGCTAAAATGGCCTGCTGTGTTGGAGAAAAGGCTCAGGCAGGTCAGGTGTGTTTGTCCTTATATACAGTGTGTGTGTGAGTTAGTACCCGTACCCTCGGGCGTTTTATCCACTCTTGGGTTGTATTGAGAATGTCACGGTTACACAGGATGTAATAGCTTGGTTTAGTGTGTGAGTGGGAAGTGAACCAACACACACAGTGTGACAAATTTATCAGTTTGCCTGTTCCCCACCTTGGTTTACCACACTGGCATAATTTAGCTATAAAGAACAGTTCCTCTATATATATAATGCAAGGCAAGTGTGCAAAGTGCCATCCAAACCAGTAGGGTAAAAATAGAAGCGGTTTTTAATATTCCTAATCTAGAGCAGCTACTGAATGAATGATGCTGAGCAGGAATAAGAAGGAAAGCTCCTCTCTCTCTCTGAATAATTATAGAGAGAGGGAAGGGGTGAGTGAGTCCTCCAATCGTGCCGAACGGTCCCCCTCTCTGACCAGTAGTGTTGTAGTCAAGACCACCTAATCCTAATCAAAGACCAAGACCAATGTGTGTTGAGACCAAAACAAGACCAAGACTTTGAGGGGCTGAGACCAAGACAAGACCGAGTACAAATGTGGTCGAGTGCGAGACCAGACAAAGACCTTCAAAAAATGGTCTTAAGACCGGTCTCAAGACCAAGAGTACTACAACACTACTGACCAAGGCCCTTAGAATCATCCCAGGGTCCAGTGTTGTTGTTTAGTGTGTTATATGTGGTTGCTGTGTTTTGCTTACTGGCACAAGTCAAAAG
Organism: Gobio gobio; assembly: GCF_949357685.1. Lineage (NCBI taxonomy): Eukaryota > Metazoa > Chordata > Actinopteri > Cypriniformes > Gobionidae > Gobio > Gobio gobio. Next base: position 34,954,870 of record NC_137115.1, on the reverse strand, counting down.
AGCCCACCCTATGATATCATGTTGTTTTTGCCTGTTTTTATCATTGAATGAAATGTGTTTTTGTATTTGACGCACATCAAACACATCACAATGCCGACTGGGGTTGTCTTGTCCACAGAGGACCCATGCAATGCTGCATTAGAAACTGGTCAAAACCATCTTAGAAGGCAGCATATTATTACTGCCTACCTTTTGGAACATCCTTTGTGACGGGAGGGATAGTCCCATCAAAAAGGAATAGTTCACCCCAAAATTAAATAAAAATCATAATTTACTCGCCCTTATGTCTGTCCAGATATTTTGAAAAATGTCCAGTGTTATTTTGGACCCCATTGACTTCCATTCTAAGGACAAAAACAAAATAAATATTCTTCAAATACCTTTGTAAGTAAATCATGCAGGTTTGGAACAACATGAGGGTGAATATGTGAAAAGAAAATGTACATTTTTGGATAAATTATCCCTTTAAAATGCTATCGAGGCATGCAACTTACTAGAGTTTTGAGCCCGAGATTATTTCCGATTGTTTCTTGAGCATTACAGGATTGTTCTTGTAAAATAAACTCAGTAGCACTTTATTTTACAGTACTGATCCCCATGTACTTGTTACAGTACATTTCAATAACCGGGTAATAACTAGGTACTAACCCTGAACCTAAACCTAACCTTAACCCATGTAGTTACCTTATATTACCCAGTACTTTCTTAGGTAAGTACACTGTAAGTACATACTGCAAAATAAATTTAAACCGTAAACATATTGTAAATATGACGATAAATGTCACATCCTTCAAGTGCATTTTCCAGACAAACATCTCCTAAAAAAAACCTGCTTAATCCTAGCTGTCTGCTTGCTTCATTTAGTTCTGAAGAGCAGAGAAGGACGGACAGGCGTTTAGTGCTGTTTTTAACAAGACATGGTCCCTGTTAGGACAGGCGATAATGTCCTACACACACATGCAACGATCCCTAGTGCGTAATCTAGTTGGCAGCTTGAGGGTATTTTCCCTTTATATATATGTGTGTGTGTGTGTGTGTAGTCTGTCTGGTGAAAGCAGCCATGGGATTTACAGCTAATCTGAACAGCAGATGGCAAAACATCAGATATTCTGTTTGAATGGATATTCACTCACACACTTTATCCCTCGTCATAAATGTTGACATATACACAACAACAAGAACTTTGCTGTATAAACACGTACATTCCCGCATAGCGTCACGTGACACATTGTGTATGTATGTGATAATAATACTCATATTAATCCAGTGACCTGGATTGAGTATGACTGGAGGAAGCGAGGCTGACGTATCTAGAGCGCACGCCATTCCACGGCTACTTCCAGAGAGAGAGAGAGAGAGAGAAAGAGAGAGAGAGAGAGAGAGAGAGAGAGAGAGAGAGAGAGAGAGAGAGAGAGAGAGACAACAACCTCCCTCCCTTCTGCTCTCCCTCTCACTCACACACGCTTCTCGTAAGAAAGCAGTATGAAAGCTGCCACAGTATGGGCTGAAGATCATACTGAGGACGCCCACCGCTGAAAAACACAGGCAAAACGAACAGAAAGAGTTCAAGAAACAACAACAAAGAAGGCACTAACATATTTAAAGGAGGGGGGAAAGGAAAGACAGGCTGGAAAATTGGAGGGAGGGAGCCGTGGAGACGGAGCGAGAGAGAGGAACAGCCCGTCTGTCTGTGGCGGGACAGCAGACGCTGAACGCTCGTGGACCAGACGCTCACACACACACCATGGTGGTCCAGGCGGCCGTAACGCCCGGTAGGACCCGCAGGCTCCTGCTCAAGCTGCCGGTGGGGACGCTGAGGCGAAATAGCGAGGAGAGGGTAAGACGTGAGACGATCTATGAGTGTGTATTTGTGTGTTTCTGGATGCTGGCTCAAGGTTATCAAGGACTGTCACTTGTGTGTTAGTTTGTGCATGCGTTGCATCCTTGCAGGTGAGGAGAAAATGGAGATGATTAGCCGTTTATGTCTTGCCGTAATGGACGTGCACCTGCGTAAATCCTTTACACAGAATCTCTGTGGATTGTGTTGTTTTAATGCTTCAGTTGGCTCTTATGAGGGTCACTATCATGGTTATGACTTTCGGGGGTCTACAGTTCAAAGGACAGTGAAGAGTGTTGCATAATAGTGTTTGTTCACTGAAGATACAGGTAACCACTAAACATCACAGTGATTATCCCAAAACACGCAGCAGCCTGCCCAGTTATGTGAATCATGTTAGCAGACAAACACTCATAACATTCATACAGCAAGCTACACTCCACTTGAATTTACACTTCACTGTCATTTACTCGAACAGCCACATGGTAAAAGTTTGGTTCGGACAGATGTGCATATGTGAGCCTACACACAGGGTTTTCCTTTCATTCTGTGTGTACGTCTTTCTGTGTGCGTGGACATTTTGGGCCATCAAAAGAACTAATAATTAAATAATCGCAGAGATCCATATTCTTGAAAAACGATCACAAATGCAAATTAGCATGATGATTTCAAGCCTAATTTCAGATGATTTCAGTCACCGCCTGGCAGATCAAGTGGCCGACATATAGTAATTAAGTAGTTATAGTTCTAAATAGGATCAATATTATTTAAATATAATTTAATAAAACAGATAGACAGACAGATATGTGTGTTTCTAATTATGAAAATATTAACATGAATAATTAATAGCGAGTTATTGATATTTTTTAATTATATTTATAATGATTAATAATTTAAATAAATAAATATTCTTTAAATTCAAATCAATTAAAATTAGAACTATTAATATTTTATATATATGCGTGCATGTAATATGTATGTGATTTATAAATAATTTATATTTATAAATCATATATAAAAATATAAAATCAATAAATAATATCAGTAATATGGTGTGTGTGTGTGTGTGTGTGTGTGTGTGTGTGTGTGTGTGTGTGTGTGTGTGTGTGTGTGTGTGTGTGTGTGTGTGTGTGTGTGTGTGTGTGTGTGTGTGTGTGTGTGTGTGTGTGTGTGTGTGTGTGTGTGTGTGTGTGTGTGTGTGTGTGTGTGTGTGTGTGTGTGTGTGTATATGAGCCATGTTTGCAGTTGTGGCACTCTGACATTTGAGAATATACAGATTTACTAGACAAAAGTTTTTCAATGATCTCAACAGCTTTAAAACTACTGATAATTAATAGAATTTGTTTATATGAAATGCATCAAACCTAAAATTATGCCATATTATTTCGTTTTTAAGTTTTAATTATTAAAACAGCATTTTAAATAGTTGTTCATTTGTTCGGACAGTTGCACCACCTGACATTTTGAGGGTTTAAGATAGCATAAAATAATATATTATTTAAATGTACTAAAAATGAATTAAAAATAAATAGGTTTTTATAGAATAAAGTGATAAATGTCATGAGTTTTTCAAATTATATTAAAATGAAATGATGCACTTGGACACAAAAATATGCACGTCATGTCATTGACCCATACACACACACACACACACACACACACACACACACACACACACACACACACACACTCACACACACACACACACACACACACACACACACACACATAAATTCATACATACATAGATCACCCTGCTATCTTAAACTATCTTCACATGATGTAAAAAGAGCATACATCTCTGTGAAGTGCCCAACATTCATGGCTTTTTCATATCGCTGTTGTGTGCTAATTTGAATCCAGCCCTGCACTAAAATTACAAGAAATGTTTAATATTTCACAATGCTGTAGAACACAGTACTTCTCTCTCTCTCTCTCTCTCTCTCTCTCTCTTTTTTTTTGCGAAGAGACAGATGTGTGTAATTATAGCCGTTTGAATTATTGATTCGAGGATTTCCTCACGCACGTTACTTTTTACTGCATCCCTGCAGAGTTCTCCTCCTCTTCACTGTCTTTCTCATTCGCTCTGTCATTCTCGGTGGCCTGAGGCTGCTGGGAGTTTTAGTGGAGAAATTGCATACACTTAGCTCTAACTGCATTGTGGCACGATGCCTACGTGCATGTACATGCGGACTCGCATGCAAAAACTGACTCGAAATACTTCACACTCTCCATAATATCCAGCACAGTAAGAGAGAATGTGAATCTGTGTGTGCTTGTAACTCCGATTCACTGCGATTCTTCATTACAGTGAAAGCAGCTTTACAAAACTCTGTTTCCACCGTCAGCAATGCTGAGCCGGCGGGCAGCAGAATCCATCCACTTAACTAATCTAGCACGAATGTTGTTAGTGCACTCAACAAAACTGTACCGTGACTAATGCGAGATTCTCTTGATAGCCAACTGCTCTGCATTGAATGCGTGTGCGAGCACGTGCCAGAGAAGAATGGGTTCGGTAGTCGAGACTAAAGCTTCTTAGTTTTGCCCCGGACCAGCTGGAGAGGAACATACTACCACCTGAGATACTACTTAACCTGCTGAGATAAGTTAACAAAAGAGATTGGCAACTTAATCTAAAGTCCTGCTGATAGACACACATGTCACATACATGTGGGCCAAAATGTGTGTTTTAGAAGTGCTTTTGGAAAAAATGTTTATTAAATTTGTATTATTTTGTTTTATTATGTATATATACAATGCATTTTTCAATTTTTTTTATTTGATTTTGTACAATTTTATAAACAATACAATTTATACATACAATTAATAAATAATACAAATATATATATACAATTTATACTCGAGGACTAAGGACAATACTTCTCACGCATGGACTATTTGATCAAGGACACTCGGTAAGGTGTTCATTTTTCTGATTTGAGTATCGAGTTGTCAATATACTTTGTTTTTTTAGCCGGCTTATGCCTGTCTTAGTTTCTTTCAATATAATGTCTTGCCCACTTTCTCTCCCAGTTCTCCAGCTGTCTGTTTGTGGGAAGGCATGTTTAATCTATCGAATGTCCATATGGGTCATACCCAGGGTGCAGATGTCTACCATCCTGTTTAACCATCAATTACGATCTGTCAATCAGAGGGCCACCGAGGAAGCGTAATGGTTCATTCAACCAAAATCACTCTGACTGATGAGTTGAATTATATGAATCTGCCAATCATCCAAAAACTGTTCACTTTTAGACTAATGAAACATGATGGAAGTTCACTCCCAATTTTCTTGGCTTTGCCTTGTGTTTTCATTAGAACGTATCTTCGGGCTGTTCAGTGCCTTTAAGAGGCAGCGCTGGTCTTAATAAAGGGCTGTGGTGTGTTGTGAGTCTGTCTCACTGGGTTGCGTTGATTGGCTCTTTTGATACACGGTTGTAATTTACGGATTTCCTGTGAGGGCGGCAGACGAGGTTTTTTTGGGGGGACGGCAGCGGTTGATAAGGCATAACCATTGCTATTAGCAGACAAAGCGATTTAATCAAAGGAACAAGGGCTTCATTCTCCTTCTCTGATTAGTAGGCTTCTCAAACTCCCCTCCTTCCCCTCATTGTTTTTTTCCTTCCCCTTTTCTTTTGTTTTTGTGCCCTGCCATCTCTCATTTTCATCTGTTTGAGTGATTTTGACTCACAGCTCCCACAGACAGCAGACATACACCACAGGATAATCACAGAGCGAGAGAGACTTTGTCAGAATGACCAAGTTGCTTTGAATCTCACAAAAACATGTCCATGTTTACCCCCAAAATCAACAGAGAAAAAAAGCAATTATGTTATTATTGTTTTACCATTATTTTCATGACACTTATGGGTTTTGCTCCGAAATTCTCATTACTACCTGAATAATTAAAAAAAGTATATATACTACCTTCAGGGACCCCCAGGGATCCATGGACTTGGTTGAAAAACCTGGCTGTAATGGAATGATTTTTATTGTTATTATTTGAACCAGCACACATTAAAGTCCAACAAATATTACCTTTATGTATAAATACTAAAACATTTGAGGATATTTGATGATAATGATTATATACTCTTCTACAGTTTAAAAGTTTGGGATCTTTTTTTATATATTTTTGGCAGATATCGCTGTAAAAACAGTAATATTGTGAAATAATATCATAATAGTAAATAACACCCCCACCCCCTGTAATGTAAAGCTGGATTTCAGCATCATTGCAGCACATGATCCTTCAGAAATCATTATAATATGCTGATTTGGTGCTGAAGACACATTTTTATCAGGGCTGTCAAAAGATTAATCGCGATTAATCGCATCCAAAATAAAAGTTTGTGTTTACATAATATATGTGTGTGTACTCTGTTAATTATTATTTATATATAAATACACACACATTCATGTATATATTTAAGAAATATTTGCATGTATATACTGTATATACATTTATATAATCTATAATATATATAAAAATAATATTTTTTCTTAAATATATACATGCTTGTGTGTGTACTTATTTATAAATAATAATTAACAGAGTACACACACATATATTATGTAAACACAAACTTTTATTTTGGATGCGATTAATCGCGATAAATCTTTTGACAGCCCTAATTTTTATTCATTATCAGTTCTGCTGCTTAATATTTTTGTGGAAGAGAACAGCATTTATTTGAAACAAAAATATTTTGTAACATCATAAATGTCTTTATTGTTCGTTTCGATCAATTTAATGAATAAAAGTATTATTTTTCTTTTAAAAAATCTTACTGACCCCCAAACTTTGAACAGTAGTGTAAAAATAATTATAATTAATTATGACATGGAATTATAAATATAAAATTATAGGTAACACTTTACAATAAGGTTTCATTAGTTGAGTGAACTAATAATAAACTGCACTTTTAAGCGTTTATTAATCTTTGTTACTACTAATACTTTATTAAAATCCTGTTAACATTAGTTAATGCACACATGAACTAACAAATGTACTGCTCATGGTTGGTTCATGTTACAATAACTAATGTTAACTAATGAAACCTTATTGTAAAGTGTTACCAAATTATAAATGATAAAATATGGAATGTTAAAATATGTTTTCGCATAACAGTAATGTGATTATGGTCCTCATTTTCTTTAAGCCAGATATTATTCATTTCTTTTGGTTTCAGGGTGAGATATCACTTGGACGTGCTCTTGATAGGTTTCAACCTTCACAACCCAATGATTAGACTCCTAATAACTTGTGCATAATTTGAAGTGAGTACATCTGTGTGTCTTTGTGTATGTGAAATGTTTCTTCACAGAAGGTTAATGTAATCATGTAGCTGGAGGGCTTTGCATAAGAGTAAAATCTTTACGCTTGTTGGACATTTGTGACAGAAAAGTATGTTCTGCCTCATTAGATTGAGACAATGAAAGAAGCCCCGTCTTTCTCTCTTTTGCCCTCTTACCCTCCACTCGTCTCTCTTCACGCCTCCTTCATCTGCCCTACTCTCTAACTTGCCCACATAATTCTGTCATTTACCTTTTCATGGTCTTCTGTTCCATTTCCTGTCCTTTCAGCTTCCCACTTCCTTCATCTCCTCCTCCTCATTTCCTCTTTTTGATACTTTTTGAGGTCGAGTTACAAATTTATCTCAGCATTTTCTTCTGCTGTAATATGGTGTGACCAGTTGCAGCTTTCGAAGCCAGATTTCCAATCCAGCGCTCTTAGCGAAACAACAGTAGCAGTTTGGCTGCTTAAAACCGTTCATGTTTAGTGGGCTGCCGGGGTTCTCCTTGGAGACCCTTTGTTACGTTGGGTGGAATCACTCCTGTCTCTGTGTGTGTGAGTCTTTAATTGGGTCTTGTTTGTGTGTGCTCCATAGAGTTTGTCTCTGGGCAGTGTGCTAACTCTCCGCTGCTCGGCTAAAGCAGGGTGCTAATTGAGGCTTGTTAAATTTAACCGTTCTGTTGCCTCCCATTAGGAAGCAGGTCAGGCATGATGCAGACAAATTGTGGATTAATATGCAAGAATGTGCTTGAGCTTGTGCAATGTCAGCTGTTCTTTAAAATTCTCTAACACATTTACTGTTGCTAGTGCATTTGTGCCGTGTCTGAAATCAAGAGTGTGTTTAAGTGTGTGTTGGGTTTATATATTTGTATCGTCTTTACTGTGCAAGTACTCAAACGCAGATGCTACAAGCTATTGCCATACACTCTCAGAAATAAAGGTACAAAAGCTGTCACTGGGGCAGTACCTTTTCAAAATGTATTTTGAAACTTTTGTACCTAAATAGTGCATATTGGTACCTTAAATGTACAGATTAGTACCTAAAGTGTACATTTTAGTACCTAAAAGGAACAAAAGTGTACCTTTTGAAAAGGTACCGCCCCAGTGACAGCTTTTGTACCTTTATTTCTGTGAGTGTACATGTCATGCATTGTGGAACTTGGAAATGTTTCATACTTGGAATTATCTTTATCTGCCTCAGGTCAAATACTGTCATGGCATGAACACTTTGAAGAGCATCTTGCTGAGCAAGTTTAAGTTAGCTAAATTGTTGCTATTCTTATACCTAGCTAGCATAATAATAGCATCATCTGGTTTAAAGGTACATTTAGAGTTTCCTGCTGAAAAAAAGAAAATAATCATTTTGTACCAGACTAAGATTATTGTCTCTGGTTTTAGCTAGTCTCCCAGCCTGTCCAGACTGTTCTATTGGCTGGTTTTGAGCTGAAGACCAGCTTGGCCAGATTGGGAGACCAACTTGAATCGTGTAAGACCAGCAAACCAGCCTAGGCTAGATTAAATTCACCAATTTTCTTTAATTTTTTTTAATTCATTTTTTTTATCAAAACGTCATCCATCCAATCAACAACCAATGGATAAACCGATGAATGATTCTCTGCCCCTGATTTTTTTTAAATTGTTTTTATTTTTATTTTATGCACATCACAATATGCAAGCAAAGATGTGATGCTACTTGCATTAAATTGTGACTTTAAGCACGTTTTTTTTCCTTAGCCGAGTTAACAACATGTTTGTATGTTTATGGCCTCAGGCAGAGTTGATGATTCATCTAACATCAAAATACTTTTTACTAATGACATCTAGATGATAAATCGATCATTTAGAACAGTGTCACATCATCATGTACTAGCATTTTCACTTGGGCCCTCAAGAAATCCAGACATAGGCACGCATGCACCAAGCTGCCGCTATCATTTTTATTGTCTTCCTCTCCATTTAGACATTCCCTCAAGCTTAAACTGATCTTTGTAGGAAAAAAACATCCCATAACACACACACACTCATGCACACGCACACATATACCCCTCACAGACTTCAGCATGTGAATGCTGCAATATCAGCTGCCCTAGAGCCTAAGGAATAGAAATGAATTCCTCCTTGCACACACACATACAGACACTTCCTCATATCAGTGGAAGATATCAAGTGTGTTCTGACTGCTTTGAATCACCTAATATATGTTAGAAAGGAATGCAGCTCAGCCATACACACACACAATCTCTTGTATGTCTGAGAAAAGAAAGCTTTTTTAAATGTGTCCAACCTCTATGTGAACTTGACGTCTACTGGTTTCAATTAAATCTCATGTTCTGTTCCCAGAAACACCCCTGCATGGTCCCAGGGTCAGCTGGGGTCACATTCGTCCCCCAAAACAGGATGCATCACCCCCCAAAATGTCCCAAATGTTCCTTAGACATGAACAAGTACAGAGCTTTGTGCTAAAAATAAGAGTAGAGAATGGATCATTTCACATGCACTGGAACAGTCCTGTCATAGAGTATTATACACAACCACACATACATTTTGACTCATCTTTCGCTCTCAATAGTCTATTCATGTCATTCTGGGGGTGTGTAATGGTGCGCCTGGGTGTTTAGGGAGGAAATGCATGTGCTTTCTGCTGGTGGCCTTGGATTGGAGTTACACCAGGCTTAATTCTACTGGCTCAGCGTGTGTGTGCGGCCGCCTCCTCTGCGCTCTCGTGGGTTTGCGCTATTATATTATAATCCTCATAAATATTTATACTCACAGAAAGATTCAGGGGCAAACACTTATTAGCCTATATGCAGAATGAAGTAGGTCAGTGCGCGCATGTGCACTCTCACATACATATATGCAAGTGCACATAAACTTCAAACAGCTTTGGTGTACTGGGACAGCAAGTCTCTCCCCCCTCTCTCTCTCTTTAACAACTCTATTTCTCTTTTTTACTTCTGTCACATGGTACTGAAGATGCCAGAGGTTCTTGTGTGTGGGTGTGTGTGTGTGTGTTTCGGTAAGAAAGAGAAGGAGAATTTGGGAATGTATTGCATCTGTGGGCTGCTTCTGATTAGCTTGGATGTTAATTTCGAATCTCATTTTGGAAAACCAGCTAAAAAAATAGTACAGTAATGCACTTGAAATGGAAGTTTACAGCACTGGAAAAAGCCTAACATGAATAAAAAAATTGTAAGAATATATATATTTGTACTAAAATACAAAATTTATGTTGAATTAATTAATTAATGAATTGATGTTCAGCTTTAAATAACTACTTATATGGCCCGGGACATTATTCTTGGTTTTCCTGAAGATGTCACTTACCAAATTTGTCTTTGTATAGTTGTATGTAGCCTATGTCTGATGCTATACAAATATTTGTCAGCTATTTGTGCTTCCCTTCACATTTATTGTGAGCTACATTTCTCAAGTCTTTCCTTCACATCTAAATAGACCTAGTGTGTTTGTGTGACCAGCACATGGTCGACTCCTCTGTGTTATATGGTTTCTGTCTTTTTTGTGTGTGTGTGTGTGTGTCTAGGTGAAAGCGTTGTGTAAAATCGCTGAATGCCACAGCATTTCCCTGGGTTTCAGAAGATAGACTGCGTACACACACAAGTTTGAGAATTACCTCCATCTGTAAATATTTGATCCTCTTCCTCCACACAATAGCCGCTCACACACGTTCACACATCTAAATGACAGAGGATGACATTCTCACACCTCAGGATGAAGCACCTGGTGACTCATAAAGTCAAAAGAATCAAGGAACATTAATTCTGAACACAGCAGGAAACAAAGGACATCATGCTGCTTTATTGTTGGACAACTTGTTTTTGTTTTTTGTTTTGTTTTCATGCCCTCATGACTTCCATGCGCAAGTTTTACAACACACAAATCTGGAAACTTGGTATGCTTTTTTGGCAGCATTTCCTGAGAACCACATAGATTTAACAATTTTAGACAAAATTCATGCGTTTTCTCAAAGGATCTGTTTTTGTATTCACGTTGAACAGAATTCAAGCAGAAACATCTGCATTTTGTAACGGGTCATTAAACATTCAGTCGAAGATATTGAGACGGTTCTTAGGAATTCTGTTTCTCTTTCTCTCCCGCATGCACCTCCATGAATACTCTCACATTTGTGCATTCCAGTAGTACTATCACTCTTCCCATCGGGTTTATTGTGCACAAATCAATATGCATCTAGCCACATAATGGCAGAACAGTAGCATGAATGAGTTATTGTAATTCTTTACCCTGCTGTCCTGGTTCTATAGGCCTGTATTTGCCCCTCAGTACCGCAGCATGCAGACAAATAGAAGTGCATGTGCTTCTGTGCTCATTCATTAGACTCCAGCTGTCAGTGACTGTAAGTGAATGAGGTTTGGTGTCACACAGTGTCATTGCACTCTCTGTAATCATACGAGTTTACTATTATACATCCAACAAGTGCATTTCTCTCCCTGCACCACCGGAATGTGTCAATTAGTCTTTGTATAGCCTTGTAAATCACCATGGTATCTAAAACGTCAAAATGCCCCAGTTATTGTTGATGTAAAATCAAAATAAACTAAAACATATGTATTTTTATTTAGTTTTGGTTGCATTGGTGGCTAATACCAAGTTATGTTACAGTATTTTTGTGTGGCATTTTAGGTACAACTATTTTTTATGTAATTCCCAATTTCCCAAGCTAACAGATTTTTTAATCTAATTCCCATTTTGATCTAGCCAGGCATTGTTTTTCTTCATCATAGATATTGATGTGTGCAAGTTTAATCATATGCCACCCCAGCATCAATCCCATGAATCTCTTTTAAGACAGGAGTTGATTTTAATTAAGATCAGAGGGTTTGCTTACGCTGTTGTTATGCTATTGACCAGGGCTTTCTGTTCAATTAAAGAAAGGAAAATGTGCCGTGTTCAAATAAAAGGCAATGTAAATCACTGTATCTGGTGTTTTGTCGGAGTGCAAGAGTTAGTGAAAAGCAAGAGAAAGATATTTTTTTGTGTGTTTGCAAGATTGTTTACATATTTAATAAGGCATTTATTCAATGTATTATTCAATGTGTATTACCATTAATAAAGTACAATTGACCACCATCTTAGTCTCATTTGACCCTGAACTATCCTGCCTCCTCACCTGAACTATCCTGACAACCTCACCCGGACTATCCTGTCCCCCTCACCCAGACTATCCTGCCAACCTCATCTGGACTATCTTGCCCCCTCACCGGACTATCCTGTCCCCCTCACCCAGACTATCCTGCCAACCTCATCTGGACTATCCTGCCCCCTCACCTGGACTATCCTGCCCCCTCACCCGGACTATCCTGCCAACCTCATCTGGACTATCCTGCCCCCTCACCGGGACTATCCTGTCCCCCTCACCCAGACTATCCTGTCCCCCTCACCCAGACTATCCTGCCAACCTCATCTGGACTATCCTGCCTCCTCACCCAGACTATCCTGCCAACCTCATCTGGACTATCCTGCCCCCTCACCCGGACTATCCTGTCCCCCTCACCCAGACTATCCTGCCAACCTCATCTGGACTATCCTGCCCCCTCACCCGGACTATCCTGCCCCCTCACCTGGATTATCCTGTCCCCCTCACCTGGACTATCCTGTCCCCCTCACCCAGACTATCCTGCCAACCTCATCTGGACTATCCTGCCCCCTCACCCGGACTATCCTGTCCCCCTCACCCGGACTATCCTGTCCCCTCACCCAGACTATCCTGCCAACCTCATCTGGACTATCCTGCCCCCTCACCCGGACTATCCTGCCCCCTCACCTGGACTATCCTGTCCCCCTCACCTGGACTATCCTGTCCCCCTCACCCAGACTATCCTGCCAACCTCATCTGGACTATCCTGCCCCCTCACCCGGACTATCCTGCCCCCTCACCTGGACTATCCTGTCCCCCTCACCTGGACTATCCTGTCCCCCTCACCCAGACTATCCTGCCAACCTCACCCAGACTATCCTGCCCCCTCACCCGGACTATCCTGCCCCCTCACCCGGACTATCCTGTCCCCCTCACCTGGACTATCCTGCCCCCTCACCCGGACTATCCTGTCCCCCTCACCCAGACTATCCTGCCAACCTCATCTGGACTATCCTGCCCCCTCACCCGGACTATCCTGTCCCCCTCACCCAGACTATCCTGCCAACCTCATCTGGACTATCCTGCCCCCTCACCAGGACTATCCCTCCCCCTCACCAGGACTATCCTGCCCCCTCACCTGGTCTATCCTGCCCCCGCACCTGATCTATCCTGCCCCAGCACCAGGACTATCCTGTGCCCTCACCAGGATTATTCTGCCCCCTCACCTGTAGTATCCTGCCCCATCACCTGGACTATCCTGCCCCCTCACCTGGACTATCCTCCCCTCTCACCTGGACTATTCTGTTTTGCAAAGTCACATGTTGATTGGCTTATTAGACACATTAACCTATAAACTTCCCATGCCATGAGGAGTGCAGCTCTACTTTGCTTTACGTCATCGACCCTTTTCAATATTTCAGATGCCCCCTCTTCAGTCCTCTGCTGACCGTTTTTTTTAAACAATTTTTTGGGTTGTGGGAGGGGTTTGGAAGGTAAATGTTTGTCGGTTAGTCTGTAGTTTAGTGACTGGATCTGGATAGGGCACACAGTGCCCTGAGAACCTTGGCACAAACGACATGTCCCACTCTAAAACGTTGGAATCTGGACGTCATCCCAACTGTTTAAACTCGTTTGAAAAACGAGTTTTCAACTCCCAAGAGTTGTTCTGTCTGCTGCTTTACCTCACTGGGAAAGCTGAGACACACATATCGGGTATCTGTTCAGTGGCCCGGGGTTGATGAACCCAAGCAGGATCCGTCCTGCGGGGAGGGACGACTGTCCTTCACTCTACCCTAGATGGGCGTCTCAGAGCATCGTGCAAGCTTAAAACCCCTCAATTCCCTGCTCTGGGACTGTTGCTTTAAAACAAACAAACAAGTAGGGGAGAGGGAGAGAGAGAGTACGACAGAGAAAGAGAGAGAGGGACCAATAGTGCTCTATATGTGGGAATGTTTGTGTTGGGCGAACCAAGAGCTGTTATTCTGGGAATTTGTCCTGCAGTGGAGAGAGAGACCAGTGGGACCGAATTCATTTCTAAGACGAGATCTGAGTCACACAGAAGTCACAATCTCAGTCTCCCATGGGGCATTTTTAAGGATTAAAGGAAGAAGGGATGAGAAAATGAAAGAGGAGAACACGAAAAGGAGACCAGCATTACCTGGGGACCTGTTCTCCCACACACACCTGTGCTGAGAAGGGATTATTTGACCACACACCTGTGTACCTGTGTGTTTGTCATCATGGAGGCGATGCTCATGAGTCTGGGAGAGAGTGTGTGTGTGAGGCACAGTGCATTATGGGATGTGACCTCGGCCGCCCTCAGAAGATTAAGGCATACGCATCTCAGAGCTCCTGACATCCTGGTCCGTGCCGTCTATCAGGTATGAACAGCAGGCTAGTGTGCTTGATCACTTTCAGTATGGCAATAATCTGAGAATAATAATAATAATCTGATATATATATATGTGTGTGTGTGTGTGTGTGTTCAGTGTATATATATATATATATATATATATATATATATATATATATATATATATATATATATATACACACACACATTTTTATTAAATACACATGAAATATATTTTATTAATTTATATGTATTTTTATAACAAAGAAAAATATTTTTTAATTTATCAATGTAAAATCTGCACTATTTATAACATGATTTATGTATATTTTATGTAAAATATTTAATTACTTCTATCAATATTAATATTGCTCATACTTACACTTTTTTACATGTAAATTGTCTCACACTGTTTGTACAAACATGAATGACACCTTTTTATAAGTTAATATTGCAGATATGCATGTGTCTATATAATATTTTTTTATTAAAATGAAATATATAAAATAAAAATTCTAAATAAAATTTAATTTATTATTATTATTTTATAAAATGTATTTTATTTACATATATTTTTATATAAAATATTGTATTTCTTAAATCACTATAACTGTAGCTCATACTTGGGATAGTGATTCTAATAAGCCCCTAACCCAAAGTACTTTCACGTGTAACTCGCCTCAGACTTTTTGTTTGTACAGACATGAATGATACCTTAAATCTGACTGAGAATTTCGCCTCGCAGACATAAAATGGGTGAAAGGGAGATTTAACAATATCTAGCGACCAGACTATCATAGAAACTTTGGGATGGGCTCATCTGACCCACAGCTCCTTAATAACTACATAGCAACACCCTACATTTTTGCTCAGAAAATGTAAAACTAGAGGTTTTGTCATCCTGTTTAAATTAATTTCTCAGGACATTGTGTACGCTATAAAGCGCATTAGAGTTGCTATGATGGTTTCTAAGGGCTTGAGTCACCCACTGTCTCACGGTCATGAAAACCGCTCTCCACAGGAGTCTACGGTTCCATCTCTATCTGTATGTGAGTGTGTGAAGGAGAGAGATCAGTATTCAGGTTGTGTCTCTCCTCTACCTTCCTACTGTGTGAACAGGACAGACCAGACTGAAGCAGACAAATCTCAGAGTTTTCCATCTCGCTGTGACATACCTGAATAAATGATTGCAAAAGTGTTTGTTCCAGTGATGATATATGACAGGCCGCTGCTATAGTAACAGAGCCTAAAGAAATGAACAAACCAGACAGACATTCTCACAGTGTGCTTTGCATCTGCCCCATGTTATTTTAAGTGCTTTGGAGTACAATGTAAATGCAATTATATATGAATAATATATAGTAATCAAACACTGTAAAACAATTAGATAGATAACATCTGACAAACACAACAAAATGTGTTCTGATTTAATATTTAAATACCAATATAAAATATTTACTTCAAAAGTATCCCTAAGAGGTGTACATGCAGATAAAAAGCCAAGTGACTTCTCACCCCCTTCATGTTAGACTCGATCGTAGAAACGACCACTTGAATCTCAAGATTACAAAAAGAAGCAACAGCCCAGTATAACCTATGAGGTAATCTCACAGAGACCACCCAAAATGACCTTTGAGTTTGGCCAGAGGGTGTTTTCTGTGTCTGCAGTGTAATTCATGGTGTTATTGTCTGTAAAATCACACACACATACACTTACATTGTGACGATAATGGCTTTAGCATAGCTGGTAAATATGATGAACATACATGGCACATTCTGGAGACGAGGAGGGGCTTCCTAATGCATTCTTTCCACATCTATAAGCACATTCAATTTCCTTGCAGGCAGCAGTGTTTGATCCAGCAGGTATTTCCTTGGGAGACCCCTTAACCCCCCTCTCCCCTTTTCCTTTCATTCTACAAGCCCGAAAAACAAGTATCTCTCTTTCTCTCTCCCTCTCTCTCTCTCTCTCTCCCTTCTCTCCCTCTCTCCTTTTTGAACCCCAGCACAGTCCGTCAGGCTCAGTGAAGGCATTATCCTTTCTCTCCTGCGACGTAATACACATCCATAGAGCTGCTTTTGTTCCATTTAAGCTGCTAATTGTGTGTCTCTCAGAGGGTGTGTGAGAGAAAGAGTGAATGTGAGCGAGACAGAAGACTCAAGACCGAGATTAGTTTAGTTCTCAGCATAGTCAATGTTTGTTGTGTTTTTACATTCTGCTCTGATTTATAGACTACTGACAGAGTGGATGTCCTCACTTTTACTGACCCACATATTTTGATTTACTGTTTATAGATAATAAAAGGGACAGGTTAATACAACATCACTAACAAACTAGTTGTTTATGTGTACATTTGATCGTGCAAATCTAGCCGTCGTGATGCTAGGGTGTTAAAAGCGGTTGCTTGTTACAAAAAAATTATACAGTGGTACCATGGTTCAGTGATAGTATCAGATACCATTGATATTTATTATGGTGCTAAAGTATTTAAAAAAACTGATAGGTGCCACAGTATGCAACTTTTTGTAAGGGATGTTGTTCTGAGAACCATGGGAGGAATTTCCTTTTTCTTAGTCTGAATGTGTGTATTTCAGTGTGCCCATGTTCAGCAGTCTTTCCTGCTGTGTTTTCCTGCGTCTTTTCAACTGGCATGACCTGTATTTGAGGGAAATACCATTTTCTCCTCTTTGATGGCAACACGCCACCCCTCCAGCTCCAGCTGCTGATGAGTGGACTCTTCCACTTCAAACTCTGTAGAGAGCACAGATCTTGGTGACTTGCATCCATTCTTCTCAGTCCGTTTCTCCCTTCGGTCCACAATCCATCAGTTTGTTTCCCAGCTGCGGAGCAGGTAAATGGCCCGCGCTGCTCTGGGATCCTTGTGATATCAGAGAGGGAAAATTTAAGAGCCTTCTGGAGCTGTTCGGCCTTGTCTCATTCCAAAATGGAATTCTCTAAACATCACATCAGACGCAACCAAACACACACACTGATACGCCACAGCTGTATTTATCCACAATGGTATTTTCCCAGAACATAATGTGTGTTAATCTCTGCACATTCTTTGGTGGTTATTTCAGGGCTTCATTTTGAGTTCGTGTTATCATGCTGATCAGAGTGCATTTATGTGTGTGGCGTTGCTGCTGACGGCCTGATCGTATGATTGAGTGCCTTATAATTTCAGTCATTTAGGCTGCAGATGCTGCTTGGGAGTGTGTGGGAGAGTGCAACTGCAAGAAACATTAAACTGTTTGTTTTGATTCAAAAATGCAAATAAGTGAGGGTGAGACAGATGCTGCAAATGGGTATAACCGAAAAAAAGGTGATGAAATGAATACGCAAGTCGAACAGGTTTTCCACAGGGAAATTGTATTGCTCTTTCATATCTCAGGAGATTTACAGCAGTTCTTAATTATATTTCATCTAAAGTATCATCTTACAATGTGTATAATACTTAAGGAGGAATAAAATATGCTCAAGATTTTGGCATACAGTAAGAGTGTAGAGAATTTTAGGAGAAATGTTGAGTTTATTTTGAGATCTTTGAATTTAGTTGCGAACTTAGATTTTATTTGAGCACAGATTAAGACATATGGAGATGTTTTTGGATCTCTAATGCTGTAGATGGTTTCCAGGGAATTATGCAGTTGCTCAATTCTTCTGATTGGTTGCTAGGGTGTTACTATGCAGTTGCTAAGTTTTTTTTTTTTTGATTGGTTGACAAGGGGATGCTATGCTGTTGATATGTGGTTTTGATTGGTTGCCAGGGTATTGCCATGCAGTTAATAAGGTGTTTGAGCTGGTTTCCAGGGCATTGCTATGCAGTTGCTAAGGATTTTTGGATGGTTTCCAGGACATTACTATGCAGTTGATAAGGTTTTTTGAATGGTTTCCAAAAGGGCATTGCTATGCAGTTGATATTCTAAATATGAGACACAAGTGTTTTGTTTTTTGCGTCTTTTTTTTAGCAAGTCTCTAATTGCACTACATTGAAGCTCATTGCTGTATAGGAGGAACAACAGACCTATTTTGTGATTTTTCTTTTTTTCATAAGGGTAAGAAACATTTCTTAGATGTCCTGTGTGAATATTATTTGCCACACTACTGAACGGAATCCCTTGGAGATAAACACACAATCAAATATAAAGATCAGAATATAGGGAACTTATTTGAGACTGAGTTTATTTCGCAAACACGCTTATGATTTTCTATTAATATTCAGATTTTGTTGGTCATATAATAGAGGCATAGCATTAATGTTGTTTAATAGAAATAGCCTTCTCTCCTGCATTACTGATTTAGTGAACCGACACAGATTAATTTGGGCTCAATCCAGCAGTTCTCTAATCGTGGGATTTCCCTGTGTGTGTGCATGTGTGTAATCTGGCGGGATTACAGTCAAATGCATGTGATTAGTGTATATTGCCCACAAGGCCAGATCACACGCACATACTGAGATGAGGGAATCCCTGGATTTGCTGGGTTGAACACAGATATGAGAGTATGAGATGGCTGATATATATTGTTTTTGATTATGTATGTAGTCTCTTCGGGATAATGGTGCTGTGGATGGAATAAAGTCTCCATGCCAATTAACTACAGTTGGGGCGAACAGAAAATTACACTTTCTCACATTTATTTTCACATTAATTAAATTTCATTCTCCCAGTATGTATTTCATTATCACTAATGGCTTTCAGAAATATAGCTCTATGAATACCATTGAATGGCATAATTTATGATAATTTTGTTTGTTTCATTGGTTCACACATGCTTATTCATAAAGAATGTTCTAAATAATTATTCTAATTTAAGATATTAAATGAAAAGGGAAAATTAAAGAAAGTGTGTGTGTGTGGCTGCATTTATTTGTTACTGGTTTAACATGCAGTAAAACCACTACAATTTAAAATAGCTATTGTCTATTTTAATGTATTTTAAAATGTAATTTATTCCTGTGATGCAAAGCTGAATTTTCAGCATCATTACTCCAGTGTCACATGATCCTTCAGAAATCATTCTAAATATGCTGATTTGCTCCTCAAGAAACATTTCTGATTATGTTAAACCAGTTGTTCATAATATTTTTGTGAAACTGTGATACACAATTCATCATCAAACTGTTTTAACATCAATTCATCAAATGAATGTGTCTCAGCTGGACACAGCTGAATTTAGAATAGTCCGGTTTTGTTGGTGGGCGACAGTGGAAGAGATTCTTAATGAACTTCCTGTTAAAATAATAAAGACTTTAACTGAACTCTGTCATGAGCCTTCATGAGCTGTCATATTCAGAGATGAAAACCAGCATAGTCCAGAACATTTTCCCAATTACACTCCTACGTCATCCTCTGTGGCCTGACCTATGACCTGATTCAGCATCATTAGGGCTGTTTTAATATTCATGCAAACACACTCCTACTCTGATTAAGCCTGAAGACACTTTAATGGCTGTCAGTAATTCACATCACTAACGTAATAAGTCAGAAATGAAGTCTAATGCATGAATGGCATCAGTTAATGTTTCGGCATTGCGTTTGTGTGGTTAAAGATCTCACTTAGACTGTGTTCGGTATAATGTGCAGAATAATATATTTTTAAAAAACCTAGGCTGCGTCCAAAACCTGGAAAATGCTGCCTTTGGAGGACACATTTCAAGGCAGGAAGGCATGTCCGAATCTAATGTTAGCTTCACTTCCTGTCTTCTGAGACCTTCATCTGATCGATTTTTGAAGGCAGCATATTTGTATCCTTCGCTGCCTTTGATATCCCACAATCCTGTGCTTTCCGTTCTGTGACAGTTGAGCTGGAAAAAAAAGATGGCGTCTGAAAGTTGCGTTTGCTGGTCAGTTTGTGTGTAAATGTATGTTTTTACCAACATTTTCATAATTTTATTACATTTACATAATATAGTAATTAAATATTTGTTTAGTTCTCACCAAGGCTCTCTCTATTTTGCTGTAGATCATTAAACGGTTACACTGCATAAGAAGTCTGTCCGAAATTAGTTTTGTGAGGTGCCTTCTTGCAGAAACGCTGCCTTACAAGCCATTGATAAGGCAGCGAGGCAACAAGTCAGCTGCCTAGGTTTTCGGATGTATTGTTGTCAATTGACCTCATATTGTGTGAATAAATCACAGTTTATATATATTGTTACATTGAAAATGTAACATCAAGTTGAGCATATTGCATTGTGGGATACATTACCCAGCACAGTGTGCTCTATTCTATACTGCACATTTGGCAAATATAGTAGACCATGAGGGGATTTCACACAGAAAACTTGCATACTGCACACAATATAGTACATACTGCACACTGAGGAAATAGTATGAGTATTTTTCAAAACATAACCAAAGTATATCTTTTATATTACTTATTTCTTTATACCTGAATCTATTGTAAGTATCTCATATATAGTCTAAAGCAGTTGTTCTCAAACGGATAGGATCTCTTGGCTCAGAGGAATTCCTGAGCTGACTTATGCCGCTTCCAGGAACAAGGCAGGTGTGTTGAGATGAGATTTGATTTAGTGCCAGTCAGGAATTGAGAGATAAATGCACCTGCAGCCAAATTCTGTTACTATGGTGATACATGTGACTAATGGTGACATCAGGGCGTCAAGCGGAGGCTGAAATGCTGATATATCAGTATTTGAAAAATTAAACAGGGAAAGGGATTGAAGAGAGATGTGTGTTTAAACATTTTGGAAGGATACCCAAGGCTCAGTCTTCATTTCTTTCTTTCACCTTTTTTCAGATTGTTTGATTTTTAAGTACATCTGTTTCACTGCTATTTCTGTGTCGACACAGAGCTTAGCCGTTTGTATGTTGTATAATACATGTTCAACATTAAATAAAATTTTTACCTATTTATTTTGTTAATGCGCAGGTCATTCCAAAGAAAACAAATGCTTCTGCCATTTTGTTTGTGTTTCGTCCATTAAAAAAGTAAGGGGAAAAAAGAATATATAAGAATATATATGTATATATATTATATATATATATAATTTTTTTTTAAAATCTCATTGATCACCAAAGCATTTATTTGATCAAAATACAATAAAAGAGTAATATTGTGATATATTATTACATTTTAATATAATTTTAACTGTATTTCTGTGCTGAATTTTCAACATCATTAAGTCTTCAGTGTCACATGATCCTTCAGAGATCATTCTAATATGATGATTTGCTGCTCAAGAAACATTTCTTATTATTATCAATGTTTTTAAAAAAACAAACAGTTTTGCTGCTTAATATTTTGAACCGTGATACATTTTTTCAGAATTCTAAGGTCCAAAGAACATAAATAGAAATCTTTTGCAACATTATACATGTCTTTAATGTCACTTTTTATCAATTGAATGTGTCTTTTCTGAATAAAAGTATTAATTACTGACCCAACATTTTCTGTACATGTAGCTAGTCAGATCTGCTCTGATATGAAGAGTGTAAAAACTATTTAGGTAGTGTTTTAGCAAGCTTAAACTCAGGCCTGTTTCCATTCTGCTACTGTATGTAGTTACCACTTTTATTGATACAATTCATTCCTGAAACTACAAATCCCATTGACTTTAATTGTGTGTGAAAGGATATTGTTTCTTCCTGTTTGAGAAAGTGATATCAAGGGTAGTCAAGGGCAGCTGTCCCGCTCATTTCCTCTCTTTCTGTTTGATATTCTGTGTATTGGTTAGACTACTGTATGTGACGGGTCATGAAGTTCATTGTGTCTGCAGTGCCCGCACAACACAGCCAATCAGAGACTCAGCCAATCAGGGCTCAGTTCTTACACCTGACCTGAACATACCAATCACAGCTTTGAGAAACTGTTGAGATGGGCATTTATGCAGCAGCCCGGCCAAAGTGATTGATTTACACTTGTTTAATTATAAATGAGTGGGTGAGAAACAGATATGTGGAAACTGCCCAATTAGTCTATGCCAGTGACACACAATGATGTTGGCTACTCATGACTGTGTGTGTGAGAAATGAACAATTAAACTTCTGAAGCTCGATCTTGTTGAAGGAGGTTCAGTGTCACACATTATCTCGGTTCCAGCTTCTAAGACAGCGTTCACTGAAATGAAAGCTCATAAGCATAGAGATAGAAAGCACAACTTATTTTTATTGGTTATTGGAATTTGGAAGACATAAAGAGACTGTTTAGGTTTAAATATTTGTTGTTGTTGGATATTCACAATGGTAAATGTAATCTTTAACATCTCAAAATGAATATTATAGTATTTACATATTTGTTTGTCATTTTAATATTTCTATTTAGCTTAAATTTATTTTTATTTCAGTTTTTAGTCATTTTAATACTTCAGGTTAAACTTATTTATTTCCGTAAAGCAACAGTTTATTTCTTTCTGATTTATTTCAGTTTCTGAAAATGAATTCAGTAGTTTTAGTTCTAGGTGACAACACTTCTATTTTTATGTAGTGATGCCTAAATTCACTTGTAGCATTTAAAATGTTTTTTTTATTTATTTTGAACAAAATAGTGTGCAATTTTAATATGGGCCATTTATCATGAAGACATAACATGAAAAGAACTATCATATCAGCATTTTAATACAGGTGTATCCACAAGATGTTTTTTCCATCTTTCCTTTGCAGTAATTGATTAAATATAAGTTTTTATAATTGACATTTCTACCAGTATTGTCAAAACGAGGCATTACATTTGTACTTTTGAAACAGAGTGTATAGGTAGGCAGCTCAGTATGTGTTGGAATGAAGCAATAGAGTGTCTCTAGTGGAATAAAAACATTTGTCAATGCTGAGCGTAGTGTGTGTGAGTGTGTGTGTGTTTATCTTGGGGAGGGGGTCCATCATATCCAGGAACACCTGAAGTCCATTCACAGATCCATTTCAGTTTAATAAACTGCAGATGTGTGTGTGGCCCAGAATGCTCCTTCACTAGTTCTTTTATCAACAAACTCCAAATTGCTCCAGTTTCTCCAGAATCCCAAGAATGCTTGACTGACTAAAGATGTTCTCTCATACAGAAATAGCCAACGGTGCTTCATGAAAGCATTCCTCTCACACGCAGCATGGGAAAACAGCTTGATGACTCCGAGAGTGACTGATAGATATAAAGAGAATGTTTTAGGAATAGTTCATCCAAAAAGTACAATTTAACGTCTTCTTTTGAGTGCCGTAGAACAACATGAGGGTGAAATGATGACACAATTTTCTTTTTTGAGTAATCTATTCCTTTAAGACCTCTCACAGATAAGGTTTCCTCTTCAATAGATCATCATTCCCAGGAGAGCCCTTTATTAAACACACACAAACATACACGGCCTGTGAAGATGATCGTACAGAATGGCTGTATATGGTGAGAGCAGTGATGTGGTCTGTGGTCAGAGTGTGTAAGAGGCTGGATGGAGGAGGAATAGACTCTATTGCTGTAAGTGATGCTGTAAGCTCCCTCTGTCTTGTGATGTGTGTGTGTGTGTGTGCGTGATCGTTTCTGCTGCTCTACTGACTCATATACTCACTGAGGTTTATGTCCTAGTACACACACACACACAACTTTCACGCTCTCACAGACTCGTTCAGAGCTGGATTATGCTGACATACACACAATTAAAGACACACATAGTCATGTGAGAGGAGAGGAAATCTCATTTATCGATTCATACAGTTCCTGAGTCAGCGATGTTCATGTAACACACTTTTTGTACTCTATGACTGGTGACAATTATAGCACAACTTTTCTGAAAGCTTTTTTTATTGAATGGCCTCGGATAAGTTCTGCATGATAAATCATAACTCTTGCCTATATGTTTGTGTTTGCCTGGCAGAAAATGGGTTGTTGTTGTTTTACATTTTAGCTTTTTTACAGTTCACTTAAATAGTCATGTAGTGTGACAGATTAATATTTTTTAAATATAAGGCCTTCAAAATAAAAGGAATTATAAAGAACAAAATGGTTTTAGATATCATTTTAACAATCTGTAATGAAATCGTTTGAGGTGAATGATTTATTTAATCACTCATAAAGACGTTTTTTGAAATAAATGGGTTGAATCAGTGGCTGCATCCGAAGTCACATACTTCCCTTCTATATACCCTCTAAAAAAAAAGGTTCTATATCATATAGAACCTTTTTTTAGAGTGTATATAGATGTTTGTGTTTATATAATAAGGCACCAAAAATGGTTCTTGCCTCGTAATCATAGGGGAAACTTTTTAAGTGCTATATGTTAAGATATGGTGCTATATAGCACCAAAAGTGGTTCCTCTATGATTACGACGAATAACCATTTTTAGTGCCATATAGAACCTTTTTTTTTTTTTGAGTGTAGTAGGCAAAACAGTATGTGACGAAAGAAGCATGTCTGAATTCACAGTACTCATAAAAGAGTAGGCGAAAATTACCGGATGACCTACTGAAATGTGCATACGATGGACACTTTACTATCCCATGAGGACACAGGAGAGGATTTATTAATGGCAGTGAAGCGACAACATAATGAAAACATGGCAAATGTAGTACTGATGCTAATAGGTAACATGATAATGACAACACGGCGAATGTAGTACGTCCAGATTACATTCATGCTGCGTTCCAGGCAGGTTTTTGAGCCCGTAAATTACAACTTCAAACCATGACTCACGACGTTGTAGCGCTCTAGACAAAGTCACACGAAATGCCTGAGAGCAAGGAATTATAGCTTTATGTAAACAAAGCATGGCGGACCGTACAGGGCTTATGCTCATTTACAATCATTTCTATCACCAAAGGTGCTTACTCCTTGCTTATTTGAGGGAAACGGAGGAGAAAAAAACGGCACATATGGAGAGAGAAGCTGTTATACCTTTTATTTTACGTTATTCGTATATTTGTTTCATAAACACCGCATCCATAGGGGCTGCCATTGTTGTTTTGCGGGCTATGTGGCGTCAACTGGGAGTACATCGATCTAGTACGAGTTCACGGGTGGGAAGTCATGGGTTTGAATGCCGTTCCTGTGCACGTTCATGGGTAGAAGGTTGGAAAAACACGGGTTACAGGTTGCCTGGAACGCGGCATCATATTACACACAGAACATACTTTTTAGCGGTCGTGAAGTAATTACTTATTCAAAATAAGTACCTACTCGTATGGATATCTATGCTCGAGAGTATGCAATTTCGGATGCAGCCAATGATTCATTGACACAATAAATCTGTTTTTGAAGAAATCGGTTGATTTAATGATTCAGTGACTCACTTGTTGCCACGTACTGTCGGAGTGATGTAACATACAGAAATAGTCACAAAAAAAAATCCCCACTAGTCTATAAAGCATATTACACTACCATCACTTCTGAAGAGTGAAGAATACATAACACTAAATACAATTTTCTCATTTAATTCATACTTACCATGTTATTTTTGTCTAGATACAATCTCTAACTAAGCTTTTTTCCCTCTCTCTCTCATACACATTCACATCCACATCAGGGTTGGTTTCTTTTTGTCAGAGGTGGATTTGCATTCAGCAGTTCTACCCTCAATCAATATTCAAAAAGGCTTGAGAACAGAATGACTCAGCTTTCAACACTCAGACTTTTACAATCACACCGAAACAGTGGAAAACTTCCACTAAAACTAGATTAATGTGTTCCAGTACGTTTTAGTAAACTTTACCGACTCACGTGTTGTTTATCTGGTCTTGTTTATCTTATTTATTTGTCCCATGTGTTTCCAATGTATACGGTGGGATATATTTGTGTGTGTGGGTGTGTTAGTAGCCTAGAAGCTTTAGATGTTTAGGTTGTGTCAGTGTGTGTGTGCGCGCGCATACAAGCCAGATGGGAGTAAAGCTTTGCAGTGAAATTACAGCAGGAGAGATCTCACACACGTTTGAAGTGCTTACATGTGGGTGTGTTGCTTTTTTTCCCCTGGATTTAACTGGAAACACATTTTCTTCCCCCATAACACACACGCATGCTGACATGAGGCACAAAAAGAGTCATTCCTGGTCTTTTCATGCTTCTCTGCGCTGGCTTCTATATGTAGAGAACTTACAGGTCTCTTTAGACCATTCAATAACATTCTCGCATACATCTGAGCACAGTTATGATTCTCAGTTGTCCAATAGCATACACCTCTGTACAGACACAGGTGCTTTGGTGTCCATCCCAAATACATTGTTGGAAAACTATTTTACGGTGAACAATTAGTCCTTTAAATCCTCTAAAGATCTAAAACTCTTTTATGACACACAGCTAATACATCTAGACTTTCCCATGAGGTAAATACCATAAATATCTGCTGTTAACCTCACTCACACCTGGATCTGTAAAAACTCTGCATATAGAATTACACAAATTCAGTATCAACACAGGGCTCATTGCAGAGACTGTGGGGGATCTTTGATGTGATTTAAAGGAGGTTTGTAACCACTAAGATTATTCATAAAAAACCTCCACCCACAGGCAACATCCTACACCCTAAACACCGAAACCCCACCAAAGCCCCGTGGCTTGTCCACCCCCAGCCCCTGAGCTGAAGATGATGAGAACATGGCACATAAAAGAGCCTATTTTATAGAAAGGACATTTTATGACTGCAACACACACAAGATTTATGGCCTGTATTTACTATATGCTTTTGTTGTATGTGAAAGTGCAGTCAGTGTAAACATTTCACGGAAGAAAGAAAAGAGCAACATGAGGGAAAGTAAATGATGAGCAAATTTTCATTTATGAGTGAACTTTCCCTTTAACACACACCTCGGGTCTTTAGTGATCCAGGACGTCATTCACTACCCTCTTCTTCATTAATTTTTTAAAGTTAGACATCAACCTTCTTAGTATTCCTAAATCAAATCATTATAAACAAAAAAATGTAATGCCTGTTTTCCCAATAATTGTTTGTAAAAATTTAGTCTTTGATGACTGAATAAGTGCAATTGACTTTTATTCCACAAGGTGGCAATGTCATACACAATGATAAAGTGATGTTTCACTCACAGTTACCGCAGGCAGAAAACAAAAGAATAGGAAGTATACGTCATTCGCTGGAACGCCAGTCACTCGTGAACGCGTATGCAACCGTTAGCGGAAGCTAGAGATTACAGTTTGTAAAGTTTTAAACATGGATATTTTTCTTACACAAAAGCATGGCTTCAGAAGGCCTTTATTAACCCCCCGGAGCCCTTTTATAATGGATAGATTCACTTTTATAGTCTTCGAAACAGCCAAATAATGTGGCAAATAATGAATGGCTAAACTCAGACAAATGAAAACTAAGGCTGTGTTCGAAATCGCCCCCTAATGCACTATTTCCTACATTACTCCACTAATATAGTCCACTTGGAGGAGTGAATGAAAAAGAGTGAGTGAATTCAGACACTCTTTTTGCATAGTTTGAGCTTCCTGTTTAATAATCATTTGAAACTTAGCAAACTGGCAGCTCCAGTACTAAGATGAAAAGATTTATCTTGAATTATGTAATGGAAACTAGCATGTATAAACCGTAATTACTATTGTTTATAATCAATTAAAAAGGAATTTATACCTGTATGATATTACGCTTTAGCCACATTGGACCAACGATTTGGAAAATGGATGATTCAGCTGTGGGCTCCATTTTCTGGCGAGACGAGGGAATTAATTTGGTGCAATTTGAGCGCACAGTTGTATCGGTTGTACACAGAGAGTACAGTTGTATCGGTTGTGTGTTGTTGTGGTGCACTGTGGGATTGAATGAGTGCACTCAATAATGTCCACTATGGTTTCAGACATCACTACAAAATGGCTGTCCCCTCTAATAGTGCCCTATATAAAGTAAAGGGGGCAATTTCGGACACAGCCTAAGACAAAAACTAAACAACACAGAGAAACAGATCTTCTCCATGACAGTAACTCTTAAACACCTTATAATCCTTTATACACTATCATTCAAAAAAAAAAGTATGATCACCAAGGCTGCATTAATTTGATTAAAAATACAGTAAAAACTAGCCTGACAAGCCAGACCCACATCAAGATGTTGGGTCTGGGAACACACCATTGGCAGGGCTCAAAATAAACAGTTGTCTTTCAAATTCCCTCTGCACACAATAGGATAGCGCTACAACCATCCAGAGCAATGAAGAGGGTGAAGCGGAGCTAGTTGATGGATTAAACTTTTGCCGTGTCCGGTCGGCAAAACTCCGAACACGTCTTCCTTTCTTAAGAATGACTTCAGTGCCGTTCTTTGTTCTTTTTTCAAAGAAAAGCTTAACTCCAAGTCTTCCAGAGTCGCGGCCAAAGCCGATTTGAAAGACCGCTGTTAGCTAGCTTCTTTGTTTACAAGTAGCACGCGGAACCATCGCAACTCTCCCGTCATTATGTTAAGCCGGCCCACCGACTCTATACACGATGTGATTGGCCTGACCAGAGTTTGGTTTTTCCAGCTCGCAAGCCAATGGAGAATTGCTAGACGACCCTGGCTGCAAATAACATTTGCTGTCGCTAAAAAAAACGCTAAGTAAAAACGGTAATATTGTGAAATATTATTGTAATTTAAAATAACTGTTTTCTGTTTTAATATATATGTAATTTAATCCTGTGATGCAAAACTGAATTTTCAGCATCATTACTCCAGTCTTCAGTGTCACATGAGGCTTCAGAAATCATTCTAATATGATGATTTGCTGCTCAAGAAACATATTATTATCACTGTTAAAAAAGTGATGCTGCTTAATATTTTTGAGGAAACCGTGAAACATTATTTAGGATTCTTTGATGACAAAAATGAAAGTGTGTGTGTGTGTGTGTGTGTGTGTGTGTGTGTGTGTGTGTGTGTGTGTGTGTGTGTGTGTGTGTGTGTGTGTGTGTGTGTGTGTGTGTGTGTGTGTGTGTGTGTGTGCGTGAGACAAGGGATTAACTCCATCTTGCTTCAATTATAGGTCAGTATTGTTTACATCTAGTTCAGTCATTATAGGCCACATAGCTGTAACCTCACTACACATACATATATACACACACACAAATAGCATTCAATCCTTCCTCCATCCAATTTGGTTTACGTCAGCCATACAACCTGTCCTTATGTCCGCAGAAGTAGAAGGGTGAACCCGTGTGACCGCCTTCCGAAAAATAACAAACCCCTCGATGTATTCACACACATACACCCTGCTTTGTCTCTCAGCCTGAGGCAGTGAGACAAAAATAACCAAACTCAGAGACTCCTAACCAGAACCACATTTCCTGTATAGAGAAAGCCAGAGACGGCAAGAGAGGTCGGTTTCCCATATTTTTATACGTTTTGAGGAAATTTCAGCCTTTCATTTTCTCAAAGAACATCGCAATCTCTTCCTCTTGTACTTTTTTGGCCGATTTAGACACAAAAGGCGGTACGTATTAAACAAATTGTGTGCTTTGGTCTAGCAGACATAGTTGGGCTTGGTCTTTCAGAAGTTTATTTTAGAACGTCTCTCTCCCCAGTCACAGTCGTGTGAGCCTGGACATTCTCATTTATTCGAAACGCCCCCACAGTATCAAGGGTTTCCTTTTGTACAAATGTTCACCTCCATCCACGCAGATAAATACACACACACACTATGCCTGTTTTAAACAACGGGCTCTTGTGACACTGTTGGGACCTGTGCCCATAGGAAGGAGCCAATAAATTAAGTTAAAATATGTATTAGAGTGCAGAGAGATCATGAGGGATTGTTTAAATTGGACAGTAGTGTTTCCGCTGTGGGTGGGGGGGGGGCAAAATTTAGCAGTGGTGCAAACAGCCGGGATGATGCGACTCCCTCGCCTTGCACCACCTTCGTTATGACCTCAATAACGATTTAAATCAAAGATAAATGATCGGACTGTCATCATATTCAACAAATACATTGATATTTGATTGACTTCAGATACTTGTGTTTGTTTATTGATGGTGTTATCACCAGCAGTCAGATAATAATGAAATGTAAGCCTGCAGCCTAATTGCATTATGTTTGGAGTGTTTTTCAATTACTTTTCAAAGGCCCTCCCATGAGTATGCGTGAGAGAGTGATGAAGAGAGATGGAAAATCCTGACCCTCAGTGCAGTGTTTCTCTCCATCGTTCAAGTGCGTTTAAAGCAAGGCTGAAAATCGTTAAACCAAGGGCTGTGGAAATTCTGTGCTGTATCACTGTAAGTGCCGTTCATACACTTCTAGGGGGCCCTAAGCAAAACTTTGTGAAGGGGGCGCCGTCGAAATGAGCAGTTTCACTGTCAACAAACAACATGCAGTGAGTTGAATTTCAATAAACATTAGTACTAATGACAATGGTATTCCGTGCAAAGTGCAACACATTGCACTTTATGAAAAAAGCTAATAAATATGTAAAGGAAAACCCCTTTAAAAACACATTAAACTGCCAGTAAGAATAAGTCAAATTAAATCCAAATTTCCGTTAAGCTAAATAAATGCTTTATGAAAGTATTGCTCTGACACCATTTTTTTTAGCTACTAGGACATAGTGAGACAGATATAACAAGACAACATTGTAAATACAAAACAAAAACATCAAAGTTTTGGTTTTACATGTGATTATGTGAAGTGTGTGTGAGGTTGTATGTGTACCTCTCTATCTGTCATGTATCTTTATATATATATATATATATATATATATATATATATATATGGAAGACAAAAAAAGGTGGGTGAAGAAGGGAGAAAAAAGAGGAAGAGAGAGACAATTTTTTTTAATGAAATAAATAATTAAAAATAAGTAAAAGAGAAAAAAAATGACTGAAATAACTGCTGACACCATCTAGCTGTCAGAAAAACTATAACACAGCTGAAATTATATTCCAATGTGATTTAATAATGAAACTAAGGGTATGTTTAAATGACAATGATTTACAAAAAACGGAAAGGTTTTTTCTTTGTACAGATGACAACGTGATTAATGGATCACATCAAAAATATGTATGCATTATATAGTGATATGCTACTTAAATAATCTTTGAGATCAAGGGGGGTATTGCGTATTTTGCCTATAGGGAGGACCGGCACTGTGCATTGAGAATATTATATCATGGCCTATAGTGTAGAGAGATTAAACTTTTTTCAATGTCACTTTTAAAAACTTTTAAAGGGTTTTTCACACAACATGGTTAAAATTGTGTTCTTTTTACACTTGGGGTTTAAAGGTCACTTTGTGAATCATAAACTAAACAATGCTTACCCAAATTACTGATAAGCATTAATGAACTGATAATGCATACATATTAATGCTCTTGCATAGTCATAAGAACTTTTACATGTGTGTTTTCCATCGCATGGTCTGAGAATTATAGAAATAGCTCTTGTGAATCGTTATGCAGAATTTATGCATGCAGGCTGCGACCCTTACAAGGAAAACGCCTTCCAATTTTTGTAAAAGTTTTCATTGAGTCCTCTGCAATGTTGACTTTGCGGTGAAACGACCGTTAGACGTCTGTGTGAAGGAGTTCACACAAATCACCTCCCTCTAACAGTCGGTTCAGTTTGAAAGCATCTTTCAAACGTTTCTCTCTCTTTTTTCCCCTTATTCGTTTACCCTGGCCAAACTAAATGGGAAAGGAAATCTGAATTAGAAACGAAGGGGCGGAAGAAGTCAGGCAGAGGGAAAGAGAGTGCAACCCATTCCCAAATGTTTCTGCGTTTCTACTGCAAATCCAGATGTGGGTCTGTTAGTCATTGCATCTACAGACACACACACACACACACACACACACACACACGACCAGGGCTTTTTTCCACAGTGCAGAAAATTCCTTGCAGTCATAGTATCAGATGGCAATAGTGGTACTTTGATATTTATGGTATACTCAATGGCTACCATATAGAATACAGAATACCGTGGACAACGAGTATTTGCATTATACCCCAAAGTATTTAAATGAATATGATGGTACTGCCGGGTACATTGTCAAAAGCCAAACAAAGCCATTACCATAGTATATCCTCAAAACATTGCTTTACCAGAATTTGTATCCTTTCAAAAAGTATCATAGCAGTAACATGATGGCCAGGATATAAAATTTTAATATTCTGGTGATATCACTTACAAAAAATACCAAAAAGTAACATGAAACTACTACCATGCTTTTTGGACATGTTACCATGTTACTGTTTTTGTTTTTATTAAATTTTTTGGACATGTCTAAAAAACATGGTAGGCTACTTTTTGTTTGGACAGATTCAACCCTTATTCACTTGCATATTCCATATATCTGGTGTAAGCCAGTGATATTTTATTACTATTTACTATTATAGTAGACTATTTATTAATGTAATAACTATAATATTTTTTTCTTCTTCTTCCAAATAACGAAACTTATTTTTTTATAGTTTTAGTTAACAACAACACCAAAAACATAACTGGTGTAAACTGAGGGTAATGTCAGGCTGGATTGTTTAATGTGTGCGTCGCGTTTTGCTGGATCATAGTCGCTCCGGTGTCATTGGGGGAAAGGCGGAGGAAGAGGAGCAGCAGCAGGAGGAGGATGAGGAGGAGGGGTTGGGGTTTGCTGTGGAGGAACTATGTGTGTGTGTGTGTGTGAATAGTGTTGTGCGGCTCTGCTTGCTGGACGCGGGCCAGCGGTCCCTGTGAAACAGCGCGTTGAGAGCGGAGAGGGATGGGATGGGATGTGCTGGCACTGCCGCTGTCAGTCCGCTCCGCTCCGCCTGTGCAGCTTCGCCGGGGATCACAACAACGACATGGATGATGCTGACTTCGAAGATGATTTAGGCCGGCGTGTGAACGTTTTCTTTTCGGACTTAACCCATCTGGATTACTGTTGTTGCTGTTGCTGTTAGAGAACATTTATTTCTTATTTCACCGAGGAATTCATGACCGCGGGAGAGTAAAGGATTTCTAAGCAAGGTAAATCGCGCGCACATCTCGCGCTTGTTTTGCGCTGGTCTCGCGCTTCCCGATTCAGTCAGTCTGAGAGACGATGGAAGGATGGATACGTTAAATACGTGATGTTTTTTTTACTTAGCTACACATCTATACTTAAATATTTCCGATTACTGATTAAACCACACGATAGAGCACTGATTTGTGACCATACGCGGAGGATATCCTGCTTCAAATCAGATATTTGGAGGTGAAAAGGCTCCTCAGAGTGTAAACTGTTCATGTAATGCAGCTAGCCTGCTAACCATTTACCTCAGAAACAGAGGCATGTCATGTGAGAAATACTGCATCGTTTTCTTATAATGTTGATCTGTTTTGACGAACATCATGCTTATGGTGATTTTCAGAACCTAATAATGTTGTGTTTTAAAGGAGTTTGCATACAGAACTTGCTAGCTTATTTGCATTGCTTGGTCACCATTACTGCCCTTTCAGACTCATTCATCCATTTTTCCAAGGCTATTAACCTGTGCTGACAGCTGAATGTGATCAGATCTGCTGTGGATAGAGACAGGAACTTAAAAGGATTGCCTGCATGTGACCATCACGGGCATATCCTTAAAATCCTTGAACAATGCAGCTGTGTAAAGTCTTGCCTTATTAGATTTACTCTAAATGTCCTACGACAACCTCATAGAAAGGTTGTCATGCTGTCTTAAGACCTAATTAAAAATGCAGTTTTTTTCTAGGAATCTGTCAAAGGACATTAACCATCAATATAATGATAGATAGATAGTTGTTGGTTTGGGCTGTCTCTCAAAAACTTTTGACGTCTGGGCTGCATAGATGTGTTTCACTTTATTCATTTTGGTTGAAGATTCCTATGACGGCTGTCAAAGACTGATGAGATGTGAACTGCCTACCTAGACAGCATTATTGGTGCATGGACCCAAAAACAGAGTTAACGTTAGACGCCTCAGTTGAGCATTTTTGGGCTTCAATTCCACTTTTTTTTTTTTTTTTGATTTAGTAGCAATGTCCTAAGAGATCAGACATCCTCATCTCTGTGGAGATGTGAGCTTCCTACCTAGACATTATTTTAGGCATCAGGCATGCCCTTTACAATACTGTCTAGAATCTAGATAGCCAGCCCATTAGGTTTTGAGGCACAGCCTGTGATTGGTGTCTGTCTGTAAACAAAGCAGACTGGGCTGGGCTGTGCCTATCTAGGCAGCTGTGGTCCTGCCGGCTCAGGGTGACGGATGTCTTTTTTTATGCTGCTCACCCTGTGATGTCTGCACTGCAGGGCAGCAGTGTCAGCAGGCTGATGTACTCTAGCACACATGGTCAGGCATGAAAACCAGACCTGTAGTCGCCTAGACTTTTTATCATTTGTCACTCTGCACCATGAGACTTAATTTGTGCCCGGATTTGTGATGAACATCGATTGTTCTGGCTTTGTGGTGTCCATGTGCATGCGTGGTCAATGTGGTGCACTGTCATTTTGTTGTCAATGTGCATCAAGGGGAAATAATGGCTAAATACCCCCTTGCTGTGTGCATGGAATTGTGTCTGATGGCCTAGACCACCACAAGGACATCAACCACCTCCTATCATGTGTAATATCTGTGTCTGATATGATATGAATTGGATGTTCACTAATTCAAATGCTCTTAAATCTGTATCTTCTACACATCGTACCGCTCAGTGAGAGTGTATGTGAGGCTAACATGTAGCTTAGGATTTAGTACGGATAAACCGCAATGAAACCCTAAACAGGGCATCAGGGTCAATCTTAAATCTGCACCAGAGAGTGGGTTTATCATCAGATTATATTACACTGTAATCGTCTCATCTGCAGTGTGCATCAGAGGAACTGCACTTTTATATTAGGACTGCATGGTTTGAGGTATCTAATTGTTAAAATGACAACTAAAATTACAGCTTTATATATATATATATATTTTATTTTTTTGGCGAAAGCTCCAGGTTTTACTGTGCTTGATTGTAGGGCTGCAAAATATGACTATGAAATAATGCTAATAGTTATTATTAATTAAAATATTAAACAAAATAAGAAATATCACTATTGTAATATATTTCACTGTAAAATAAAAAAATTAGTATTTAAAAAATTAACAATAATAGTTTTAGTTAAGTATTCATGGCTGTCATTATTCAATTTCAAATAGTTAAACTATCAAGCTTTTATTTTGGCATAAAACTGCAGGGAGCTAAAGGATTAGTTCACTTTAAAATCACTCATGACCGTCCCTCAAGCCATCCTAGGTGTATATGACTTTCTTTTTTTTTGATGAACACAATCAAAGTTATATTAATAAATATCCTGACGCTTCCACGTACTCCACACAGCTCCAGGGGGTTAATAAAGGCCTTCTGAAGCGAATCGATGGGTTTTTGTAAGAAAAACATCCATATTTAAAAGACCAGCCAGACCGCCTTCCGTATTCAACTTGCGGAAAAAGCATAACTGGCGCGGCGTATGACGTAGTGTAAGCTTCTGAACTGTGAGAGGTGTTACACTTTTTTCGTAAGTTGAATATGGAAGGCGGTCTGTTGGAAGCTAGATATTTTAATTTATTCATTTTTTAAAATATGGATATTTTTCTAACAAAACCCCATCGATACGCTTCAGAAGGCCTTTATTAACCCCCCGGAGCAGTGTAGAGTACGTTTATGATGGATGGATGCACTTTTTTGAGCTTTAAACTCGTGGGCCCTGTTCACTGCCATTATAAAGCTTGGAAGAGCCAGGATATTTATTAATATAACTCTGATTGTGTTCATCAAAAAGAAGAAAGTCACCTAGGATGGCTTGAGGGTGAGTAAATCATGGGGTAATTTTCATTTTAAAGGAAACTAATCCTTTAAAGCTTATATTTTGTTGATAACAGTTTATAATTGCCTCAAAAGTTCTTGTTACCAGTTTGGGAAGATGGTTAGCGCGTTACGTTCCCAGATGCGCTTTATGAGTGACTCAAACTCAACATTTTTACCGTGATTTAATGTGGCGATTCGGGTTGGGGATCGTTTTTTTTTTTTTTTTTTTACGATACCGGAGCCAAACCGATACTTTTAAAACAGTACGGTGCCTGAACCGATACTTAAAAAAAAAAACAGAGCCAAAAAAAAAAGGTGATGACATTAAGTTTAAAGTATACTTAAAAATATAAATAGATACAAAACACAATTTACTTAACAAATTCACAGTAAAACCTAAGCCATCTAACCCAACTACAATAGGCCTAATTTAACATTTAATAACATCAAAGTAGTTGGTATTCTTGGTATGCTACAAACCAGCTTCAAGGTTCAGCTTTATTTTGCAGAAATATGACCATATTCTCTGGCTAAATATTTTTGAACATATCGCCTTATTATTTCCATAGCGACGTGTTATGTTCTAAAAGGCGATATGCTTCTCGCATGACACAGCAGCCGCAATAGCGCTGTTTGACAGCTGTATCGCTTTTATTTCTTTTTTTCTTTTTTATTCAAAATATTCACAAACTTGCTAACTATGTCATGAACAATCTGATATTCTGATTTTCAAATATGTGTGAGTGAATGTGTGTTAGTTGATCTATAATGCGCGATGGGCGCCGCCATGTTAGTTTGCGCATGAGAATCGGATCTGTTTGATTTACACCACATAAATTCATCCTCGTCTTATGAAATACATGAAAGTAAGTGACCGCTGAATTGGGAGAAGAATAGAGTAAACTATATAGTTAAGTATATAATTTGTATCTGATATGAGTAAAACACGTAGTCAAATTATAACTGTCTGAAAGGATTGTCATTGTTGATATAGACATCAGTGTGTATTTTTTTCCTAGTAATTATGTGCATTTAAATGTCTGAAACCTAAAATAAACATTATGTGGTTGAAAACACTGAATAGTTGTGATACGTGACGAGCGCTGAGCGCGTCTCTCTCTGGCTCAGCGCCAGCCAAAGTTTGAATTTAAGGGAACACGCTGACTTTTTATGACTTTATCTTATTCACCGTATCCCCAGAGTTAGATAATTCCATGCATACCATTCTCATCTCCGTGCGTGCCATAACTCTGTCTGACGCACCCACCGCTAGCCTAGCTTAGCACAAAGACTGGAGGTAAATGGCTCCAGCTAGCCTACTGCTCAATAAGTGATAAATTAACACCAACATTTTCCTATTTACAAGTTACATTGTGTACTAGTCCTAAAAAGTCGGTGTGTTCCTTTAAGTGGCACCGAAATGAGGCACCGAAATCTGCGTTCTGATTCGGTCTGGTTACATACCGGTTATATAGGTGGCACCGGGTTTCGGTACCCAACCCTAGTGACGAAACACTGTAAGCACCGGATTATGAGCTGCTCGTGTGTAAAAGAATAAAGTGCCATGCTTCACTCTGAAACACGTTATTTAATTAAGTAACACCAAGCCATATCCCAATTTCGGTTTCATTTAGATTCATTGTGCAGCACTACTTTCCTCATCCATAAAAGAATTACAATGATTTACAAATATTACACTGACTGTGTGTGCTACGCGATTCTAATGACATCACAGGTTCGTATGGCAGTGTGAGTGTAGGGTGCCACTCTGGAGTTCAGCTGAGGAAGTAGTGAATATGAATATATGAATATGGTTTGAATATGGTTTTAGCTGCCAATAAGAGCGTAGTGCTGTTTAACTTGTGTGTTCTATGTGATTTTAATGACATCACAGGTTCGTAGGGCAGTGTGAGTGTAGGGTGCCACTCTGGAGTTCAGCTGAGGAAGCAGTGACTCACAGTTCAGTGATTACAGGCGAGGCATTTTGTAACCCCACACCAGACGCAGCACACAAACACACCACTGCAAACACACAATTCACAGCACCTGACTGTTAGATTCTGACATTGTGGTTGAGAGCTGTTCACCTCCCCCTCCAGAGACACCCCAGTGAGATGTGTTCTCATTTAGTGGAGCGGAGGTTTGACATCTTGAGCTTCAGGCTTTAGCGATGTGCTGTTTGCTCCATTCAAAGCCTCAGGTTTTTAATCTCCTATTGTGTGGTGGGAAGTCTTCCTATCAAGCCTGACTCAAACATTAAGGTGATGTAACAAAACCGTGGTGCTTTTGGGCTACCGCAAGGTCGGTAATAAAGTTGAACCTTTAAGATCGGAAAGTCAGCCCAATATCAGATGCCACAAACTCTTGATTTTGGGTTCTGCATGTTTTGCTTTTGCTATGAGCAGGCCCACATGGAATCTGTGCTCTCAGAAAGCTTCAGAGCTCTCCACAAAGTTGGAACAAGCATCATTTACACATCCCACAACTATGTTTGTTTATTAAATGTTTTGGCTAATTTGAATATGGTTTTCCCTGCCAATAAGAGTGTAGTGCTGTTTAACTTTGTTTAAATCCATTCGATTGGTGTGTTGCCCAAACAATAATCAGCTCTTTGTTTTTAGGGAGTCCTGTATAATTGGGGTGGTTTCGGGTTAACTGAACCCAATCAGATGTGTTTCTTACGTGAGGTTTACATAAAGATGCTTTCAAAGAAATTTGGACAACTAGTAGATTTGTCAACCATCATTACCCATACCTAAACTGGAGTAGATATATGGTTTTAATTGTGCTGCAGTAGTTTGGATCAATTATGCTGCCATTTTTTTATTCTCATAAAACGAGTATCATAAAAGTTAGTTGAGCTGACCTAATTGGGTCGTATGCATTTCCAGGGAAGGAAGGAATTATACAAATAAAAAAGAGAATCGTAAATAAAGACTGGACCATATTCAAGTGAGCCAGTTCATATTGATTTAGGTTTGTCTTTATTATATGGAAATGTGATCTACTCAGTGGTTGAGGGATAAGAATACGGATGTTGCCTGAGGGCATGTTATTCTGAAGACAGGATATCGGTTTTTAGGAGCTAGAGTTTTTCTATGCTATTGAGTTAGCTTCAATGTTAGCACAACCAAGAGAAATTCATCAAGCCGAGCCCCCCTGTAAAAACACATCTTCGCAGGTCAATAACAAACTCACACCAGTCTGTTCGGACACACAATATCAATCACGTGGTCTGTCACGTGCTTGTGTAGTCTGTAGCTCCGCTGAGGAGCAAGGCAGAGGAGAAGAGGAAGAAAGGATGTGTTTCTAGTCCTGTGACTCCCCTCCTCCAGTCTTTTCCCCCCACGTGTGCGTGGAGGAAATGTGAGCCATGCTGCTTTTATCAGCCTCATTGTTAGTGTTCCTCAGGGACGGCGCTTCCTGATGGCAGCCAGAACACTCCACATGTTCCCATTCTGATGTCCTTACATACACCACCACGCGGAAAAGCTTAAGAAACGTCTTGTATTCGTGCTTTTTCTCCACATTTTTTCAAACTTGGCCTACATATAGAGGTAGAGGGGGTGGATGAGAGCAGGAAAGCATGGAGAGATAGAGTAAGAGCGCGGTATAGCACTCTAGAGAGAGTGAGTCAGTGCACCACTGCCTTTCTGACTCGTCTATCCATAAAGGATGTATAAACAGGAACCGGACGGAAAGTCCACTGATGGATGTGAACTACCGCCACTGTTAGTATCACATTCACCGACTCTCGGATTCCTTCGAAGCATTTTTTCCTTAAAGAGAATATAAACAAAAAATGAAAAGCTCTCTTGAAGGGAAAGGAACAATGGGAGTATCGGGTTGCACTTT
Organism: Gobio gobio; assembly: GCF_949357685.1. Classification (NCBI taxonomy): domain Eukaryota; kingdom Metazoa; phylum Chordata; class Actinopteri; order Cypriniformes; family Gobionidae; genus Gobio; species Gobio gobio. Next base: position 34,914,754 of record NC_137115.1, on the reverse strand, counting down.
AGTTCTTTGTATTCGAGTTGTCCAACCAGCTCAATCCTAAAAGGCCATATAACTCAAGTGATGACATGGCTGTTAGTCAGACTCACTCTCTTCCTCACAGATGTGTCCGTCCACCTGCTCGTAATGGGATGTTTACTATACGGCTTGGCACAGAAGCAGCAATCTTAAGTAAACACTCCGAAAAATTGTGTGTGAGAGTGAATGGAAAGTGGGTGGGAGTGAGCAGTGATTTGTGATCAAACGATAGAGCTCGGAGACGATAGTAACTCTTAAATATGTTTCATAGGTTGAATGCGTCTGGACAATGGACATCTAAGTGCACACAGTGTGAGGACTTCTGCACACTCTCGTTTTAGCCTGGAGGAAACTGTGTTGTTAGCGTGTTTGTTTTTCTTGCAGACTCAATTTAATATTAATTATGAGCAGTCCTTATTCTGGCTTTGATAAATAAAGACATTCCCTGCCATGGCAGATGGCAATCAAAGCACTAATCAGATTGTGCACTGGTGCAGGTATCAATACGGACTGACATGGCACGATCCCTCTTTCATAAATTAGCCATGGTTGAGGGGAGTTTTGTATTAACACCAGGGCTTAAAAACGGAAAAAAATATCAATCGGTTCACTCCGAGCAGAATCGATATTATAGCGTTTCCGTTTTTGCGTTCCTCAATAAACATTACTGTTCCGAAAACGGTTTGATATGAAAAAATACCGGTTAATAACGTTATTTTAATTTAGCCTATACTTTAAACAAATATGTATAAATAGACTTATTTTCACTCAATAATAATAATAATATAACGCATGGTAATTAAACTTGAATATTTATTTCATAACATTTTTAAAACCAGAAATACATGCATTAATTACAAAGCATAAACAGCGGACCTGTTTTAATGGAGCGTTAGACAATCGAAAGTGGTCTCTTATGCCGAATTATTTTCAGAAGAGTGATAACATTCTTTGTACATAACTTTTTTTCAACACGACTTGTTTTAAAAATTGCATGAATAAAGAATAAATAAACTGGATAACCATTGCTCTTTTAATGCACCGTCAACTGCTAATTTCAAAGCAAACACTGCGCAACACTGCATCACATAATCAAATTCAGTCGGCTGATAAAGCTTGATCATTTAATGCAATATAACATACCATTTAATACGAAGCATCAACCGTCTATATAGAAAACATTGACCTGGCCTGTATTGGCAATCTGAAAGACTATAGGAAAAATGTTTGATAGATGATAGTAGCCTGCTTGGACAGGCTTAAACAAAATCCATAAACTAGCCTAAATCAGTCTATTTGAGCTTAAAGTCCGTACTGCTTATTTAAACGTTCGAAAAGAATGTCCTCCAATACCTGCGCTTTCATTGTAGACCTCAGTAGGGAAAGAAATGTACTTGAGGCATGAAAATGCGCGCTCATACTGCGTAACCGGTAGATTCATAGATGATGGTGCGCGGGCATTTCACTCACGCTTGATCCGTCAACGTCACATGCTGTAGCTACTCTATTCATGATTGGTCACTGCCAAATTAAAATATTAAAGAGAACGATAAAATAACGTTATTAAACGGTTAATGGTCATTTCAAATTTACGTTTCTGTTCAGAACGATTCAAATTGATTTTGATTTCGTTTCCGTTTTTGTTCCTCTTAAAATTTCGTTCGTTTTCCGGTTTTCGTTTTCGTTCCTTGAACCGGTTCAGAGCCCTGATTAACACAGATATTAACAGAAGCTGTAAGCCCTGATATCTAGATAGAAAGCTGATGTGTGATGTGTATGGTCCGTGTACAATACAAAGTGACTTTATGTAGTTAACTGCAGTTTTGAGTTGTGTATGCAACTGTTTAAATGGATAGTTCAAACAAAAATGAATAATTTGTCGTTATTCCAAATTAGTTTGACCTGCTTACTTCTGCATAATACAAACAACATCTGAAGTTTCTACTCTCAAGTTGTCACTTCAACTGTTTTTGTACAACATTAGATATTTTTGATTGTCATTTACTATATGGATATTTTTCATGAATCATCTTTTGTGTTCCAAAGATGTAAAAGATGCTGATTGAGGCCTTGTTTACACAAGTACGTTTCAATTTTTTACAGTTACGCCTGTCGTCTACACTACTCCGGCGTTTTCGGACCTCAAAAACTGAGACTTTTGAAAACGCGGCAGAATTTTTAGTTCGAAAACTCCAGGGGTTGCATTTAAGTGTAAACTAGGACTGAGCGATTAATTGCATTTGCGATAATATCGCGATATGATAAAACACGATTTTGTAACTGCAAAGGCTGCGATTGTGAGAGTAAGCGGTCTGCAGAAGACGTATCAACTTGGCACGTTACGCCTATACAAGCCTGGCCTAAAGGGAAGAACTGTTTGTGTTTAATCAATCTAATATTGTGGTGGGAGAAAATATCCTCTCTCCAATGATTCTCGATCAATTCTGATCTTAGATTTAAACTGCAGTGGCACGGTGGCTACTATTAAAAATAGTAAACTCGCTGACAGAAGGCTTTCAGTTTCAAATGCTCGCGCCACGCTCTGTGAAGAATGTTTGCACATGCGGCTGTGTGCATCTCAAAATGCTTTTATGACGCAAAATTAATGTAAACACAGTCGGTAATGTCTTAAGCAATTAAACAGACAGGGCAAACCACATCTTGTATTTCAAAAGAGATCTGTGCATTAGTGTAAATGCAGATCTCCTGCTGTCTATGATGGTGTCATTATAATCAGGCAATAGTAAATCTGAGAAAGAAAAAAATCACTCAGTTCAGATACTCTTCTTAAATACTGAAAGCACTCTTTGTTCATTGCTTGTAATGTTTTTTTTTTTTTTGTTCATCTTTATTATTTAGCTTTTATGTTTTTGAAGCAATATTAGTTTATGTTTTAAAAAGTACTTTTAAAACTACAAAAATACTTTAAGTTTTCTTAATTAGATTAATTAATAAGAAAAAAGTTAAAGATAAAAGGTACTATACAATTTATTGCTCGTCTTTGTTAGATAATACAGAAGATAAAGAGCTTTAAAAATAATTGCATATTAAATCGCAATCGCAATATTGGTTAAAAAAAATTGTAATTCCAAAATCGTTCAGCCCTAGTGTAAACAGACCAAAACTTAGACTTTTAAAAATGATGACATGGCAGCCCACATTACGCTACCTGAACAAGACAATAACAGACCAGGGCTGCGTTTCCCAAAAGCACTGTACGCCTAAGTCGATCATAGAGACTGTTGGTGGCTATTGTTACAATGCTTTTGGGAAACGCAGCCCAGAGTCGCCTCTCTCAATGACTCTGTAACATACCAGCCTCGACTATAAACAATTACACAGAGATGGAACTGCATGCTTTGCTGACTTTGTGGTCCTTTTTAGCAGCCGTTCTACAGTTAAACGCTGTATTGTATAATACTGCAGCTGTCTACATGCAAGAGGCAAATGTTTATACTTGTACACGCATGCCCAGTGTGCACAAACAGTCATGTGACATGCGTTTTCGGTCATGCAGTGTAGACAGAGATCGTTTCTGAAATGCAATGGAGACGCCAGTGTAGTGTTTTAAAACGAAAACACACTAGTGTAAACGGGGCCTTTGAACAAAATAAATGAAAATAAACAGAATTTTCAATTTTATGTGAACTTTTCCTTTAATTGGTCTATGATAAAAGTCATAGTTGCAGAGTTTTCATTTGTGACTAGATTAGTCCTGATTTGTTTAGTTTTTTAGGCACTTAAGCTAGATATTCACAAGCAGAACTGTTTATTCTTTTTGTTTGTGAAATAATCTTTAGAACGTTTTAATTTTGGTTACAGAATTGGTCTTTTCTGTAAATGTTACTCCATTGCTTTTTACAGTACTTGTGGTATCAGCTTTTTAAGATAAACTTGACTAAACGACATGTAAAAACAAAATAAACTGCGGTAACTTGCTTTGAATGTCAGTCCAAACATTTGCAAAGTGAAGAACATTAAAACAACACTATTTGGAAATTAGTCATTACCTCATCTCTGACCAGCAATAAAAGCACTCTAGATGCCTTTTTTTTTATATATATATATAACACTTGACTTCTACATTTCAAGATTGGTGGTAGCCAAGTTAAATGTGTTTACTTAACTATATGTTTTAACCAGAAGGGGTTCAATCAAAATAGACCATGACATCTTAAAAAAAATCCAAGCTACTCAGCATCAGCGCTGAAGTGTGAGATAATTCACTTTAAGTGTGTGTGTGTGTGTGTGTGTGGGAGTGAAATAGATTGAATTCTGCTGCTTGATTGGGAATCGCGCTGCATGTGTGTAAGGAGAGTTTCTATTTTTGTTATGTCACCCTGACCTAGTATTTACAGTTGATTTCACCCTGCTGTGAATGTGCTTTCGTTAATCTCGTTCTCTCTCTCTCTCTCCCTCCACATCAGATGACGGAAGGGCGGAGATGTCAGGTCCATCTCCTGGATGACAGGAAATTGGAGCTCCTGGTACAGGTAAGACAGATAATGGTACAACATGACCCAAATGTGATATTGCAGGTTTGTGGATGGATTGTTGAGATGATTGATAATGTTTGACTCGATTCACCAGCACAATGTCCAGTATTAGTGCCGAAATTTTAAAGTGGTATTAATATCGATGTATAGGTGTGAAGTCTGTGCATGTTTTTGTGCTAAGGCCTGAGGTTTCCTCTCGTTTGTCTGGGAAGGGAAATCCTCATTGTTCCTCCGAGACGTAATTAATGTCTTGTGGAAATAGGTGGCTCTTCATCGGTCTGTGCATGTATGAGTTTGAATGTTTGCTCTGTTTGTATGTGTAATATGACTCTTTTATTCCCTTCTCCGATTTCATGGCCAAAGAGACTCTGAGGTTAGGTCACCCTGACCTGAACTCAATCATATGTGTATGCATATGTCGGTCTCCCAAGTGTCTTTTAAACAGCAGTACCACTAATGTTCAGTCTGGCAGGGTTAGTTTCCCATAAAGACCCAAACCAGCAGCCTCTCAAATCATGCAAACAGCGGCCCCCTCCTGCCCAAAACACTCCATAAATCCTCCTATCAGAATGCAAACATCTTCTCTCAGGATGAGTTCAGTTTCCATAACAACACTGTCTGTCTCCCATGCCCCATCAGACCTCAATATAAACAGATCTCTCTCCTTTGCACAACTTCCTCAACACTCGCACTCATATGAACTTTCTCAGGAAATCCCTAATCACGAGGTAAACGCTGCCTGTGGCATCTCAGTCACTGAACACATGAAGAATAAAGTTCTGTTCTATTCTCCTCTGTCTTGTTCTGTCATATTATATTCTATTCTGTTTTATTCTATTCTATTTTTTCATTCTGTTTTTAATTGTATTATGTCTCTGTTCTATTCTTTACTTTGATGCTATTGTAGTATGTATTAATATTTTAAATTAGCTTTTTTATATTTAATTTTTTTTAGTTGAAATATAGTTTAAGTAATTTTGTTATGTGCTTTTGTCATTTTTTTAAATAAATTTTAAATATTAAAAATAAAAAATTAATAATAAATATATATATTTTAAATATTACTGTATCGCTTTAATTTATTTTTTGTTTTAGTCTGTCATTTTAATACTTAAACTTATTTTATTTCCGTTTTGTTTAAGTTTAAATTGAACATTTTCATCTAATAATTGTATTTTTTTTAACCGTTTTAGTTAACAATAACAACTGGGTTTGTTATTATGTCCTATTGTCTTGTTTTGTTCTCTTCTTGTGTTCTATTTTTTATTCTGTTTAGTTTTTCTGTTCTATAAGTCTGTTCTCTTCTGTTTTGTTTTATTATTTTTGTCTTTTTCTCTTTCATCCTCTCTCTTTATCTCTCTCTCTCTCTCTCTCTCTCTCTCTCTCTCTCTCTCTCTCTCTCTCTCTCTCTCTCTCTCTCTCTCTCTCTCTCTCTCTCTCTCTCTCTCTCTCTCTCTCTCTCTCTCTCTCTCTCTCTCTCTCTCTCTCTCTCTCTCTCTCATGCCTGTCAGGTGCAATTAGGTGACCTGATTCCTCTAGACTCCAATCCAGTTTAAACTCCATCATAGTTGGAGAAATGTAATTTCTCTGCCTTCTCCATCTCTTATTTTCCACACATTCTCTTTCTCCCCTCTAAAATGCTGGTTGAGTTGATTGTGGTTGCAGTTTTGGTCTGATAAACAGAAATCTAGAAAGGAGAGGAGGTAAGAGAGTCCCTAACAATCAGGTAAGAGGATGAGGGAGAGGAAAAGAAGAAAAATAAGGGATTTCCAGGAAGAGATGTGAAAAAAGAAGGGATGAGGGAAGAGAAGATATTAAAAAACAAGGCAGTGTTTCCTGTATTTCTTCACTCTCTCTTCAGTTTATGATTTATTGGGCTGTTGCAGAAACGCTTATTCCATAATCTTTACACATTTGTCCTACTTTAGTCATGAGTACTTAGATATATGTTCTTTTAGCATTGGCTAAAATATTTAGCCTGTTCTTTTTGCTTTCTGACTTCTCTTTTTCTCCTCTTTCTCTTCCTCCATGTAGGCAGATGTTCTGGACAAGGTTGTGTAGGTTAATCGGGCCATTGAGAATTCTCATGCTATTCCAAGTTAGTTTTTTTCTGCATGTTCCTTGAGGAAAAGCTCTTCGCTTTTTCTGTAAGAGGAATTGTGTTGATGTACCTAACAGGCTAATGCTACAGGACTTTGTGATAACTAAAGGGGCAGTCACACTGAATTTTGCATTCTGTACACTTCCTTTCAAATGCATGTGAAAGAACATGTACGCAATCATATGTGTTGAATTTTACGTTTGGAGACATGCAAATTCGCTTGGCGAAAAGATTTGTCCAATTGAGAATCTAAACGTTACAGATTGACTTGTTGATCAAAATTCAAACCAAGAAAGCTCTCATTTTGGGAGTAAAGATTTTTGCGGAAATTTTTCATTTCTTTATGAGAATCTTAAATACTATATACATTTATATAGTAATACAAACTATAAACCAAATAATCTTTTTAATAAAAAAAATATATAGATAAAAAATTATTAGTGCTGTAAATCGAAAAAAAATAATTATCGATTTTTTCTGTAATTAATCATGATTAATCGCAATTAAAAAAAACATTGGAGTAATATATATATATAAATGACAAAAAAACACAACAAAATGACTAAACCTTTGACTAAAATTCAAATGAAAACAAAATATACAAAATCAAATCAAATTCAAAATATTATACAAAACTATGATAGTATATCAGTTACTAAAATATATACTAAATATATTAATATATACTAAAATAACACTGATCATGGGAAACTGGGCTAGATGGTGTTTTAATTTACTGTCACTAATATTGGGACAGGGGGTGTCAAAGTTATTGTCACACTTAATCCAGTGTGACAACACTTTAAGTTGTAAAACATCTTACACATGCAGTGGTGAAATCCTTGGCTGGTTCGGTTTTACTGATGGGTCTCTGTTGGATCTTTATGGAGCCTCATTTAACTGCCTCCTCTCTTCTTCCTCGTATCATTAGAGGCAATGTACCATTCGGAATGTTATCGTGGATGATCTTGCACTGTGCGATTGGCAGCATCTTTTTTGAATGATTTTATAGTCTCGTTATAGACTGAACTTTGATGCTGTATCATCAGCAGCATACAGTGCTGTTGAAACATCCAGTATGTATTGGCTTTAATGGAGATATATTCTTTTACTAACTGTTGGCAGTTTTGACATGACTTTAGTTTATAATAACAGTCTTACATATACAGTAAGATAGTCTTACAATAACAGCTATCAACAGTCTTATTCAGATTTTTCTATAATCTTGCTCTGTTTTTCAGCTGTCTTAACTGCTTTTTAGCATATCCCACCTGTCTCTCCACAACAGGCTGTAATTTTGTGAATTATATGCGTTTAGTATGTGTTCGTCATTTTCCATGGTGAGTCAAAGCAGGAGCCGTTAGGTTCTCTCGTGTTCTAGCTTGATCCTTCCTCTCAGATGTGATTTACTCTGTCTGCAAGGCTCAACACTAAGGATTTTTGTCTACTGGCCTTGTTGGGCAAGTGGTTAAAATTTGTACTTGCCCTGCCAAAATGTAACTATATATTTAACTATTTGGCCCCTCTACCAAAAGTAATAAAATCCCCACCAAAAAAAGCCCTACCAAAAGTAATACATAAATAAAAATAGTTATTGTTTTCATTGTGTTTGACCTGCAACCTTAAGGTTATGACACCAAATTTCACAATTCTCGATTCCAATTTTGATACCACAGAAAAAAACTACTAGCCTAACTAATATACATTTACGTTTCATTAAAGACAAGTAAACAAATAATCAAATAATGAGCTATAGCACCAATAAATACAATACAACAAATATGCGAATGAATTGCTTTTCAGGTTTTTCAGGTTGGTCTAACAGTAGTAGTAATCAAATGTAAAATAACACTGCATACTCTTCACTGCATAAATTAAATATAGGTCACTCCTTATTAATGTTACAAAAGTTATTCAGTCAAGAGCAGTGAATTATTTTTTCATTGCCCTTTGTTGTTTGATTTACATTAAAAACAAACAGCAGCAAGAATATTAGGATGCTGTCACTTTAAGACCTAATGCCTGGATCAAATCTAGTGTTACACATGCATTTTATTTCTCAACTGTTTACGTTTACTTAAGACATTAACCGACTTAGTTTTCTAGGATACTCGCCAAGGCGGGCATTTTTGACATAATTTTCTGAATTTGTTAGTTCAAGTGCAAGAAGACATGAAAGAGAACTCAATAGGTATAAGGGTTTCTGATACCTCCTCTATAAATGCATTTACACCAGCTGTTTTGGATTAAACATGCAAATATTATCTGTAAATTCACCTTTTTGTTGTATAAATGCAGCTTCAGATGTGAATTCTGCTATTTTACACAGTATACGGAGTAGGGCAGTATTTAGTCTGTATTCTTGATCTGTCAATGCGTTTTTACAGTGATAAATCCTCAACTAAAACACTAGCGTTGCATTGTGTTGAAGTCATTCTGTGTGATGAAAGCCCACTCATCTCTCATCTCTGTGATCTAGACCTGATGAGACCTTACGGTGTGTGTTCTTGTCATCGCTCTTCCGTCCTGATCAGACACCCACTGTTTAATGATATTAAATCACAACAGTCCGGATATCCTTCCTCACGGCCACACGCGCTATCACATGCTTCTCCATGTGGAAACATGCGTCTGTGATTTGCATCAACCTCTGTAAGTGTAATGGCAGAGAGGAGATGATAGCCATCCCACATTAAATCTGTTAAAACCATATAACGCTCATATTGATGGCCCTAACAGGATATTAATACTGCTCTATCCTTCTTATCTGCACATTTCAGAGACGCTGCACATATTATATCAGTTACTGTCATAATCAAGTCTAGAGGGCTAAACAGAGAGAGAATGAGGTGGAAAGAGATAGAATATACTGTCATTCTGAAGAGAAGAAAATGCACAAACACACATACACCAGCACAAATGGGTCAAGACTGAAGATTGTAGTCATATTAAACCCACTTCCTCCTCTTACCGCAGACACAGCCGCTTTGGCTAATTGAGGAAGCAGGCTGTTTCACACTACGTTGCTTTGAATGATGGGACTAAATGTGCCAAATGATTGATGTGGTACAGAGTTGCTTGTCTCACCTGAAGAACCTGAGGTGAAGGATCTCGTAATATACTGGTTCATGTGTGAACAACCACAATGTTAACGCCATAAAAGATAAAATAATATCTCAAACAAGATGTCTTGCTGAAAGCTGGGTTTTTAAGACCTGATGGGAGGGTAGTGAATCAGAGAGGACCATAATTGCAGTCTCAGCAGACTGCAAAGCTGTATGATGATGCTTTGCTTCTGTTTCAAAATCCTGCTTTCTACATAGCAACTGCCTTCTAATGCAAAATCGAACTGAAATGGAACCTGATCATTTGAGATGCTCTACATAGACAGCAACTCCTTTCGCCACACAAATAGCCCTCACGTGAGGCGCACAAGATAGACGATGGTGGAATCCAGGAGGGTTTAACACGTTTTTTAGCTAACATCTCTTCTGCAGTTCACGAACCCCTGGGAAAAGCACAAGGGAACTCCAAGGGGTTTGTGAGTTGATGAAAAACTAATAATTCACATTATTCCAACACTGAGATCCCTTCACTGGCTGCCTGCATCATTCAGAATTGAATTCAAGATCCTCTTATTAGTTTTTAAATGTCTTCATGGAACGGCCCCAATATACCTTTCCAATTTGTTAAATAGATAAACTCCAGCAAGATCGCTCCGAACATCAAATAGTAATTTGTTGGTTGCGCCAAAAACGTGGCTAAAAATTGGCGAGTCAGCCTTTAGTCATTTTGGTCCCAAGCTATGGAACTTACTTCCTGTTCCTGACAACCTACGAGCAATCGACTCACTAAGCACTTTTAAAAAGTATCTCAAAACTTTCCTTGATTGATGATTTTATTGTTGTATTGTATTATCTTATTTCTATTATATGGTTTTATTTTTGGTCTGTATTTCATTTTATCTTATTTCTATTCAATGTATTATCATACTTCTATATGTGTAATGTATGTATGTTTTCTCTCTGTGTATTTCTATTTTTTAAAACTCTTTTAAAATTTGCTATATAAATAACTTTACTTACTAATTCAAACATAAACATAAAAATGTTTTAATGATTGTATTATTACTAAAAACTAAAAAATGGTTTGTTTATCTTCACGTGTTATGACTATTTACCAGCATCAGTGAACATTAAATATGCCGATGTGTTGTTAAATGATCAAAATACTAACTTAAAATCTCAGAGGGTACTTCAAGTTAATATTTTAGGTCAAAGTGGGTTCGTTTGAGAAAAAAGTGTAGGTTAGGTTAAGTTAATTGCTGCTCTAATGAGTAATAAAAAATACTTAGCACATCGTATTGACAGGAATAGTTCTTTCTTGTAGAGGTATCTTATTTGGCAGCATAACTTGCTGCTTATTGTCCCACACTTATGATACAGTACCCTTAAGTGCTGTCTAGGTAGGCAGTTCACTAGTTTTTAAGAACTACCTTAGTCGAAGCTTATTTAGAAGAAACACATTACCATTTTAAAATGTAATAATACACAACAAAAATAATGATGATCTTTCTCTTTCTTTCTTTCTTTCTTTCTTTCTTTCTTTCTTTCTTTCTTTCTTTCTTTCTTTCTTTCTTTCTTTCTTTCTTTCTTTCTTTCTTTCTTTCTTTCTTTCTTTCTTTCTTTCTTTCTTTCTTTCTTTCTTTCTTTCTTTCTTTCTGTGATCAGAGGTTGTGGCAGTGATTGTACTTTTGCTCCAGATTTTGCTGTGCTATTTTTAGGGTGTGTGGGCGGGCTGGCTCTCATATAAAGAGGGTTGTTGGTGTGTGTGTGTGTGTGTGTGTGTGTGTGTGTGTGTGTGTGTGTGTGTGTGTGTGTGTGTGTGTGTGTCTGTATTTATGTGTGCTCTTAATTCAGAATGGTCTGTGTTGAAACCGAAACAGTAATTAAAGTGTTTTGAACATAGGCTCATGCACACAATGTTTGTGCATATCGAGTGCACATTTTGTTTTAATTTGATTTGATGATTTTTTTTTCAGTGCTTTTTACTTGTGTACTTTTTTTTGTAATGTACAGTAACTTTGGTAAAGAATAAGTGTGCACACAAATACAGATAAACCATACATATAAAAATAAACACAAAAACAATATACAAAATGTGTATGTATACACAGCCAAACGTTCAATACCAAAAGTTTCGGGTCAGTAGATTCAGCAAGGACACATTTCATTTATCAAAAGTGACAGTAAAGACATGTATAATGTTACATAAGATTTCTATTTAAAATAAATGCTGTTCTTTTGAACTTTCTAATCATCAAAGAAAGAACCCTGCAAAAAATCCCTCAGAAATATTAAGCAGCACAACTGTATTCAACGCTGATAATAATAAGAAATGTTTCTTGAGCAGCAAATCAGCATATTAGAATGATTTCTGAAGGATCATGCGACACTGAAGACTGGAGTAATGATGCTGAAAATTCATTTGCGTCACAGGAATAAATTACAATTTTAAAATATATTAAAATACTGCAGATATGTCTGTTTGTATAGACAGACGTATAAATAAAATACTCTAATAATTGTGAATATGATATGACATTAACAAGTATGAGTATACTGTTGTCAATGTCACATGGTTTTGGAAAGGGAAGTTTAATGCTTTCGACTCATAAATGGTTGTGTGTTGATGTTGGTAGGTTGGTAAGCTGGACAGAGATGTCCCAGGACGCCAGTGATTTCAGTGTCGACGCTCAAAGCCAGTGACACACCCATGGTTTACCACACACTGGCTCTGACACACACTCACTTACCCACACAGGGAAAGCCCCGAGCTTGCAGAATCATAGACAGCGTGACAACTGGTGTGTCTCTCAGTTTTTCAGAATGTTCTGGGTGTGTGTCAGTGCCTAGTCAAAAGCCTCTGTAGTTTGTTATTGAGAACCATCAAAACAATTTTCCTTCTTAAGAGCAAATATGCAAGTTGTATGAGCATTGATCACATTTTAGAGATTATTTTATCAAGTTCTGTTCAAGATGCAACACACACAGACTGCAGACAGAGTCAGCATGAAATTGCAGAGTCACTGCAGTGCATCAATACTCATCAGAATACGACGCACACAGCCTGCCAACTCGTTGACCTTGTGTGTGTGTGTGTGTGTGTGTGTGTGTGTGTGTGTGTGTGTGTGTGTGTGTGTGTGTGTGTGTGTGTGTGTGTGTGTGTGTGTGTGTGTGTGTGTGTGTGTGTGTGTGTGTGTGTGTGTGTGTGTGTGTGTGTGTGTGTGTGTGTGTGTGTGTGTGTGTGTGTGTTTTTGTGTGTAATGTATTCTGAATGAAAAGATCTCTTTTGTGATGAAACCTAACTTTTTTTCCCTGTTTCTGTCTCTCTCTCAGCCCAAGCTAATGGCGAAGGATCTTCTGGACTTGGTGGCATCCCATTTCAACCTGAAGGAGAAGGAATATTTTGGAATCTCTTACGTAGATGAGACGTACGTATACCCAACACATCCCATAAAATACTACACCTGCCTCTAACCTATGAGAAAAGACTTTAGTCAGATTAAGGTGTAGTTATGAATAGTTCGGCTCTCTGACTGTGTCAGGACTGTGGATGAGTGAGCATGCTGTGATAATGCCACATGAGATGATTGGCTTCTTCACTTTCTGTGACAAGCAGCTTTTCATTTAGTCTTACACAGTGTGACCTACCGCTGTGCAAAAATTTGTTAGACATATCTTCGCATGATTTCTTTAAGGCATACATGCACTCTCAAGAGCAGTGTCACGTCTGTTCTCACTGCTAGTGTACTTGGGGGAATGTGTTATATGTAGTTTCCAAAGATTTTGAAATGTTGTCTGGTGACCTTTGATCCGCCCGCTGATCCTTCCCAACAAGGGGTTGACAGTTTGCAGTCGCCAAGGACAACATGCAAATAGACAAATGGATTTGTCAGAAACAAGTGCACACACAGTGTGAGTTAAAAATTTTCCTATACAAATACAATTTAAAACACATTGTGTTGTTGCTTGTCAGTAGTACTGGCTAAGACTGGCATCAGTATTATATATATTCAGTATATATATATATATATATATATCAATGCAATATCAATGCAATATTTTCCTGAGTGCTTTTGTTTTTATCATCACTGACTAACTTCTGCATGAAAATGCACATGTGATGACATTTTGAGCAAAAAACACCCCTCTTGTGGCCCATTTTTCGTATGATGTTTTATGACGTTATGCGGTACTATGAATGAGACGTAAGATGTTGCAAGATATTTCCTGTTGCTGTTACAGATACTATCAGTCTTTTCTTTTGGGCTGTGTTTCAGGGGTCATTTCAGCTGGTTGCAGTTAGATCGCCGTGTGCTGGAACATGAGTTTCCCAAGAAATCTGGACCCATTGTGCTTTACTTCTGCGTAAGGTAAGTACAATGGCAACAAAACACAATAAACGTGTTTCAAAATCTAGTGAGCTGCGTTTTTAAGCATCAAATTGAACATTTGAATATGCCTGCAAATTATCAACAATGAATTAAACTAAATAAAATGTATATATAAAAAAATAAACTATATATATATATATATATATATATATATATATATATATATATATATATATATATATATATATATATATATATATATATATGATCAGGCATAACATTATGACAGGTGAAGTGAATAACACTGATTATATCCTCTTCATGTCACCTGTTAGTGGGTGGGATATATTAGGCAGCAAGTGAACGTTTTGTCCTAAAAATTATGTGTTAGGAGCAGGAAGACTGGGCAAGCATAAGGATTTGAGTGAGTTTGACAAGGGCCAAATTGTGATGGCTAGACGACTGGGTCAGAGCATCTCCAAAGCTGCAGCTCTTGTGGGGTGTTCCCGGTCTGCAGTGGTCAGTATCTATCAAAAGTGGTCCAAGGAAGGTACAGTGGTGAACCGGCGACAGACAGACGGCCATGGCTCATTGATGCACGTGGGGAGCGAAGGCTGGCCCGTGTGGTCCGATCAAACAGACGAGCTACTGTAGCTCAAAGTGCTCAAGTTAATGCTGGTTCTGCTAGAAAGGTGTCAGAATACACAGTGCATCGCAGTTTGTTGCGAATGGGGCTGCATAGCCGTAGACCAGTCCGGGTGACAATGATATGAGCACGTGAGCATCAGAATTGGACCACACAGAGTAATGGAAGAAGGTGGACTGGTCTGATGAATCACGTTTTCTTTTACATCACGTGGATGGCCTCCAAATTCCCCAGATCTCAATCCAATCGAGCATCTGTGGGATGTACTGAACAAACAAGTCCGATTCATGAAAACTTTTTGTAAATATAATTTATTCTGAAGCAATATTCCCATCAGTGTTCAGTCAGCTTTGACATATTTATGATAGTTTTACCTTTAATAAAGGGCATTTTCCCCCTAATCTTTTTAAATATATGCTTAATCTTTCATTTTGAATTCTTAAATTTGATCAATAAATTAAATTGAATAATAAGACACTAGGGCTGGTACCAATCAAATTAAATAATTTACACTGAAAAATGACATCTGCATTAAATATGAGATTGTTTTAAATATTCAGGTGCTGCGTAATATTATTGCGCCTGCTGCACCCATGGTACGGCAGCAAAGTTCTTTGATTATTACGCAGGAATGAGAGTATAGTTCCAAGCCATATCGGCTTAGAAAATCACTACTTTTCATTTGTCGTCGGTCTTAGTACACGATTTAACTTCAAAAGAGTCAAGTTTTAAATGGGGAAAATATCAAAACTCTTTGGTCTTTTTTTGAGCAAGATTCTTACGGTCTAATCAGATTCAATGATCTATGCTAAGCTATGCTAAAAGTGCTACCGCCAGACCTAGAGATCAGCTTTTTTTTAAGTGGAGTGTTCCTTTAACTCTATCATATGTAATACATATAAAAACTCCACATTTTGAATTAAGTATTCAAGTATTGAATTAAGTGTTAAGTATTTTTTATGTTCCATTTTTCCTCAACCTCAACAGCACAACCTTGTTACCATCAGTATATTATATTATTAGGCACTGACAGTCGCCACTTACACTAAATGAATGCAGAATCATTATTGCGTTTCGGTGATTCCCTTGTCATTTGTTGTTATTGACATTTTAATCAGGCTAGGCTACTTGTCCGGTATGGCAAGTAAAATTGTCTTTCACTTGCCCCTTGAAAAAATCCACTTTTCCCGGACAAGTGGACAAGCGTTAATGTCGATCCATATTTATGTATATGTGTTCTCATTACATTAAAAAAAAAAATACAGTTGCACGTTCAGAGGGAAAAAAAACACTTAACACGTTCAGTGGCATCACCACTTCTGTCTCAGTATTTTTGTATTGGGGGGTTGTGTCTGTTTGTTTATTCTTTCAAATTAGCAGGGTCAGTAAACCACAGCTCACTGGCAGTTACAGGGAACTTAGCCAATCAGAATCCACCGTTCCTTTCATTAACACCCCCAGCAATTTGAGCACCATGGCAACAGCAGAGTGTTAATCAGACTGTGTTTGAATTGCAGAGCATGAGCAGATATCTGCTGGGAGGGTTGATTCGTTTAGATTTTAATTGCATCTGCCGCGAAATATGACCAATACAAAGAGTGGCTAGCATATTTATTGTTTGTATGTTTGTATGACTCTGTGTGTGCGAGGGAGTTATAGTGGGCAAATTTGTTTGCTTCCTCAGTATTTTACTGTGTAAGTCGCAATCAGCACACAGTCATACATCACCACACTCGCTGTGGGTGGATGCTGGTTTATTGCTGTCAAGCTCAGCATTAAAATAGCTCAGCATTTCACCCATTTGTTGGGACACATTTGGATTGCTTTTCTTTCTTTCAGTCTATTCCACTTGCATCACTTTGCTTTTCTGGGTCACACACAGACACGAACACTTGCACGCATGCAAAACGCATGCATGCATTTTGCTTTAATAGCTGCGTGCAGAGTTGTATGTCTTGTGCTTGAGCTATTGCATGTCAGTGCAGTTTAAATTGGAGCGGAGGCCCAGTTTTAATGCATGCATGATGTCCTGTGTACATCAGTGTGTATGTGTTATCCTTTCTGCTCGTGATTGGGCTATTGATTGGAGAGAGCTAAAGTCTTTGATGCGTGTAAGACTCTGTCTCACTCACATCTCAAATTAAACCAGCTGTCAATACAGTTTTAATCACTTTCATCTCTCTCACTTTCACTCATTTTCTGTCTCTCTAAAACACTTTCTTCACTGCCAGTTACACAGCCATGGATTCAAAGCATGTCTTCATGTATCATGTGTCATAGAGTTCATTTTAAGTTCATTGTGTGCCTCAGTGTATGTTCAAGGTCATATCATTTTACATGCATCTGTACATATATCTATTTATGTGTGTGTCTGTGTAACAGTCCATGTGTGAATGTCAGCTTGAGCCTACAGCTGAAATGAAAATGTCAAGCTGAGACTGTTTATTTATTTATGCTGATTTTGAGACAATTACTTATGTATTTGTTTGTTGTTGTAGTTCCCGCTAACTCAAATCTTAGTGCTAAATGAAGCTTGTACTGTGGAAATTGTTTTCTTTTTGTGGGTTTTGAGAGGGATGGAGACAACAAGAGGATATAGTGAGTGTTTATGATGCCCTCTAGTGATTGGTCTTTGAATCTGTATATAATAAATTGTTTTTTTCAGCGAGTTTATTGAATCAGAATTGGTTACTCGTACTAAACCATTTTGAATCATATTCACTAATAATCTTAATGTGTATATTGTTTATGTAACTACTGTTTTTAAACTTTAGCCGTTTTTGATGTTTGTATTGTCTTTTCAACAGGTTCTACATTGAAAGTATCTCTTACCTAAAGGACAATGCCACAATAGAGCTGTTCTTCCTTAATGCAAAGTCCTGCATCTATAAGGTAAGCTACTGTCACTGTTCTACCACTAGAGGGCAGTATTAGCTTCTACCCCTTTGGTTAAAGTGCATACCTTTGTTACCTCCATCTGTTCTCATGGAGCATCTAAGCCAAAAATGTCATGTAACAAATCGCCCTGAACGAAGCTGCCGGAAAATGATATCATGGCAACACTGATTGGTTGATGGCACCATAAAAACATGCACATTACCAAGCTATCAACTATCCTTCAGGCAGTAGACCGCATAAAATAGTTAATTTCCCAATATATACATATATTTGTAATTTATGTATGTACTGTTGATGATGATTAAAAAAAATGATAGACCCTTTTCACATTTCTGGGTATCTCAGAGCGGAAGTTGTCATAGTTGGGTTAAATATTATAGCTGTGAATGAGAGAATACATTAAAAAAAAAATTGTGTGCAAATTTGCTCACATAGCAAAAGAAAAACACCACAGTAGTGATTTTACAACTTTCAAAAAGAGGAAAAAAATAGAGTGAGATTGATAACGGCAGTCAAAAGAGAGAAATATGTACATTTTTACCATCACTCCCATAGACGCTATTACTAAACACCCTCACAGCAGCGGTAACTTTTTTTATTGTAATTTGATGCAAAAGTAACAGAATACAAAGTATTAGTGTTATAAATGTACATATATTTTTTTTAAATGAAAATACAAAAAACGTTGCAGGATTTACGATATTGATGACCGTTAAAACGCGTCTGTGAAAAGGGTCTATTGAGCATGATTTCTGAAGGATCATGTGACACTGAAGATTTTTAATCACTGCTGAAAAGTCTGCACTAAATTACATTTCAAAATACATTAGCATAGAAATCAGTTATTTTAAATTGCAACAATATTTCACATTACTATTTTTACAGCATTTATTATCAAATAAAAATGCAGCCTTGGTGAACATAAAGATACTTCTTTCAAAAACAGTAAAAAAAAATCTTACCAACACCAATCTTTTGATATATATGTGTATATAAAAGTTTTAAAATGTTTTTAAAAAATGCATCACGGTATTTACATGTGTGTAATTTATGTATGTACTGTATGTGTGCAAAGTAATACTTTTATTCACCAAGAATGCATTGAATTAATCAAAAGTAACCATAGATTTTGACTTTTTATTGCAAAAATATAAATATGTTGTTCTTTTAAACTTTCTATTCATTAAAGAATCATGAAAAAACACTATTTAATGGTTTCCACAAAAATATTAAGCAGCACAACTGTTTTCAACATTGATGATGATAAAGCATGTTTAAGCATGATTGCTGAATGATCATGTGACACTGAAGACTGCAATTCTGTGAAATTCTGCAATAAAATAAAATTAAATATATTAACATAGAAAACGTATTATTTTAAATTTCACAATATTACTATTTTTACTGCATTTATTATCAAATAAAAATGCAGACTTGGTGAACATAAGAGACTTTCAAAAATAGGAAAACATTTTTTACCAACACCAATCTTTTGATATAATATATGTATATATATTTTTTTTTAAATGTTTCAGAAAGTGCTTCATTCTTCCAAAAACATTCCATATTTGTGAATGTGTCATTGGTCACATACCACACACATTCCCACCATGAGCTCATTGCTTACACTTTACTTTAGGGTCAGTGTGTGTGTGCAGATGACATTCCTGAAATTCTTGTGTTCGCAAAGGTAATGAATCGCTTCGTTTGTCTTGGTCATTTAAGTAATAAAGACCCCCTACACTTCAAAAACCCTTCATCTAAAAAACCCATGTGTGTGTATGTGGCTTTGTCCTGCTATTGATTACACAGGAAATAGCTGAAGTGATTTAGATAGACCCTTCGGTGATAAGTCAGCAGATCAGGTCATTAAAAAAGAGAGAGATAAGATAAGAGACAGATTAATGGAGATGTCCTGTCTGCTGTGATCCTGAACCTAAACCCTCTCTTTTTTTTTTTTTTTTGTGTCTCCAGGAGCTCATAGAGGTGGACAGCGAGGTGGTGTTTGAACTGGCCTCCTATATCTTACAGGTAAGATCATGTTGGACTGTTTATCATTTTATGCACCTTCATGAACCTTGCTCTGAACTTTTATGAAGTTCAGTACGTCTCAAACACACGTGTGTAAGCATTATAGAGTCATATTCAGGTCACTACAGTATTTCAGCATGACAGGGTGCTTTATTTTAAATCTAAAACAGGATGTTTCCTTTGTACTGTAAGTTAATCATACGAGGGAAGTATTTTAGAGAAATACGGTTTTCCTGTATGATGTGTATGTGTGATCCAGGTGTAGTATCAGGTATGTTATGTGTGTTTGACCTTTCAGAGGATTCAGTCCAGATGGCTGTGACTACATCCCCCACTGAGACACACATGCACCGTTTTGTGTATCAGAGGATACAATCTTTCCAAGACTCATTATTGATTCTAAAATATGTCATTTTTCTCTCCCACAGGAAGCTAAAGGAGACTTCACAAGGTAAGAGGCTTTTTGAATGAATGAATCACCTTGCATTGACCCCTTTAACATGCACACACTATCAAAGTTTCTATCAGTGTGTCATTGCAGAGGGAAACCAGATCCAATTTGTGGCATATATCAAACTCTCCTTCCCACATAAGCACATGCACACGATTCAAGAGAGAGAATGAGAGAGATATGGGGGTGTGAACCCTGGGAACGGAGACAGAGGGGAGGAAATGGAATGCAGAGGATAAACAGTGTTAAATTACACACACTAACCCCTGGCTCTCTCCATTACACACACACACGCTCTTGAAACACTTTCTACACACAGTATCTCAACTAGAAATCTGTCACATGTGCATCCTTCCAGCTTTACTGTGTCTGATAGTTTTCTTCGACTCTATTTCCTATTACACTTCCTCTCAACCTCTCCATCGTTCTGTGTTTGGAGTGGCACACTACCATACTGCTCTAATTTTTGCAGTATGCAGCTTATTAGTGTGCACAGTATGCACATTTTGTATGTGTGGAATGCCCTGATAGTCTACTAACTCAGCCACATTTAGCACATTGTGAGGGATAATATACAATTCATCCTTCCATTTCAAAAATGAACTGGAAGTGATATCAGATGTGATTTTAATATCTAAATCAACTGATTAACATTTTTACATAAATTGGTTGGAAATGCAGATTATAACTAGTCATGTGACAAGTATTATTATTTATGTACACAATTACTACTAAAATTTAGCCTGACAAGCCAGACCCACATCAAGATGTTGGGTTTGGAAATTCACCATTGGCAGGGCTCAATCCGAGGGGCGGGATAAACGGTTGTCTTTCAAATTCCCTCTGCGCGCAATTGGATAGCGGCATCCGCCATGAGCGCCACAACCAATCAGAGCGAAGAAAAAGTTGAAGCCGAGCTAACGTTAGTTGATAGACTTTCGCCCTATCCGGTAGGCAAAACTTCGAACATATCTTCGTTTCTTAAGAATGACTTCAGTGCCGTTTTTTGTTCTTTTCTCAAAGAAAAGCTTAACTCCAAGTCTTCCAGAGTCGCGGCCAAAACCGATTCAAAAGATCGCTGTCCGTCAGCTACGTTTAGTAGCACGCAGAACCTCCACAACTCTGCCGTGACTTGACGTCATTATGTTAAGCCCGCCCACCGACTCTACACACGCTGTGATTGGCCTGACCAGAGTTTGGTTTTTCCAGCTCTCAGGTCTACCGAGAGTTGCTAGACTACACTCGCGGCAAAATAAATTTTCTGCCGCTAGGGTGCGTCTAGATTTCTAGGCTAACTAAAATTAATTTACATCTGTAATTCATTTCTGTAATTACATTCATAATTACACTGTTGACACTTCCCTTACACCTAACCCAGCTGCATTACCTGGCCAGCAGCCATTTCACCCTGTAGCCCAAGACAGGTTTCCCACTGAAGCTAAGCAGGGTTGAGCCTGGTCAGTACCTGGATGGGAGACCTCCTGGGAAAACTAGGTAGCTGCTGGTCGAGGAGTTAGTGAGGCCAGCAAGGAGTGCTCACCCTGTGGTCTGTGTGGGTCCTAACACCCCAGTATAGTGATGGGGACTCTGTACTGTAACAAGCACCATCCTTCGGATGAGACGCTAAACCGAGGTCTCTCTGTGGTCTCTCTGTGGTCATTAAAAATCCTAGGATTTCCTTTGGAAAAAGAGTAGGGGTGTAACCCCGGCATCCTGGCCCAATTTGCCCATTGGCCTCTGTCCATCATGGCCTCCTAATAATCCCCATATACAGATTGGTCTCCTCTCCATCAATCAACTGGTGTGTAGTGGGCGTTCTGGTGCAATATGGCTGACGTTGCATCATCCAGGTGGATGCTGTAGATTGGTGGTGGTTGAGGAGATTCCCCACCTTCCATGCAAAGTGCTTTGAGTACACAGAAAAGCACTATATAAATGTAACTAATTATTAATTATTAATTAAACCTACCCATACCACCACACCTGTCATTAAATTTACCCGTATCCCACCTCAAAAGTGTTTTGCGATACAATATGAACACAATAAGTACATTGTACATTGTACTTATTGTACGTAGTAGTTGAGGCCCCATAATATAAAGTGGGACCTTATTATTTATTTCCTGTGTCTTTAATTCTTCTTTCTCTTCGCCATTTAACGACGCCTTCTTTCTGTTCTGTGATTCTGATTGGCTGATTCTTTGCCCTGTTAGGTGGTTCTATTTCTGAGCATTTTGTGTTATTTTTACAGTAATGATGCTACTAGGGCTGATCTGAAGAAACTGCCAGCACTGCCTACACAAGCACTGAAGGAGCACCCTTCACTCGCATATTGGTGAGAGACACACACAGCTGTCAGCTGATAATGAAGAGGTATTAACAAGATGTTTCTGCTCTGTGTTCTCAGAGCACCCTGGGAAAGGATTCCCTTGAATAATTCGCTAACATAATTGACCTCAAATTCTATTTGATGCGAATGAAGTGTTTCACAGATGCTGCCCGAGACGCACACACTCACTCACTCACACATTCATATTGAGCAGGCCGGTGTACTTCCTGTTCTAAGAATGAACTTATCTCCTTCATGGTGTTTTGTTTCATTGGCTGTGTCTCTGTACATCTGTAAGCTTTCACTCTTGTCCGTTTCGTGTTCCTGTGGAATTAAAATAGGCTGACAGCCACATTCTAATGAACATCATTGTCATCTGTTGCTTCTAATGTGTGTGTGTGTATGTGTGTTGTGTTGCAGTGAGGACCGGGTCATTGAGCACTATAAGAAGCTAAGCGGACAGTCCAGAGGCCAGGCTATCGTCAAGTAAGACAGCAAGAAAGAATGTTGTCATGTCCAAAATGTCCCAAGTTTGACGATAGGGCTGCACGATATTGAAAAAAACTTACATTGTGATATTTAGTTTTTCTGCAATATATATTACGAATAATTGGGGTTACGAGAATACTCACCGAGAAGGGCATTTTGACTTCATTTTGCATGCACGTGTCCGTTTAAGCTCAAAAGACAGTTCACAAAGACCCGCCCCCTTTAGTTACTGACTGTTGCTATGTCCGACAAGCCATGACGCTCTCACACCACACATCATGTTCTCACGCAGGGAAAAATACATCGTGGAGCAAAGAGGACACAAAGTCTCAACATCCAAATTTGGTCATTTTTAAAAAAAGAAATTTAAACAATAAATACTGTTTTGTGGCTCTTTAATGTGTCTTGACAAATCGCTGTAGAGCCTCCGTTAAAGCTGCTCGTGAACTGATCTCTTCCTTCTAGTTAATTGATAGCATCAAATAAACATGAATAAACACCAGAAGAAATGTTGTTTCAACCAAGGAAAGACAGTACACACCGTTTTTCCCCGACGTTAATCTACTAACTCTCCTGACTGCTTTGTTAGACAAAACTGCGGATTCGGTGTTGTGATTGGTCAGATCGCCTGTCAATCAAACTCGCGGCGAAGGGCGAATTCAGAGTTCACGTGCTTTGTGAGCGGCTCTGTGTATGCGCACAGAAAACAGTGCGCGATTTACAATCCTCTTGCTTGCTTGATGCCTGACTCGACTTAAAAACACATGCAAATTATAAACATTCACTCTAGAATGGTTAAACTTTGCAATTAATCCAGGAATCACATGCATTCTGAACCGGGGTGCAGCTGGCCTGAACAGATCACAGATCAACTACGATCTCTATACTTGACATAGCACATCCTGCGATGTGACTATAGCGGATGGATGTCAAGTATGTGCGGATGCGCACATCGCGATATCAATGCTAAAACGACATCTCGTGCAGCCCTATTTGATGACCAGAAAGGTTCCAAATGCTTTTCATCTTAAAGGGATAGTTCACCCAAAAGTGTTTTGTCCCCACATTTAATTCCAAAAATGACTTTCTTACTTCTGTGGAACACAAAAGAACATATTATGAAAGTCAATGACTCAGATACCAGCATGTTTGGTAACAGGGTGTGTAAGAATGAGATTTGATGTTTTGAAATCCATTGACTTTCATTATTGTTGTTTTTGTGTTCCATAGAAGAAAGCAAGCCAAAAAAATTTTTACCCATCATCTTAACTATACTTTCTATTCTTTTATACTTGTTTTAAAGTAAAACCTCTTTCAGTGAAATGTGTTGCTTGGAAACTGTGCTTGTTTTGTGTTCTTTTGATTCAATATCTAATGCAATGCCATTCATGCATTTTAAGTGTGCCTGAAGTATTCAAATCCTTTCTCTACTTCCGAGATCCACTCCCGCGTGTTTGCTGCTAATGTAAATTGTTTGCATATGGAACATACATAACATACTGTCAATGATTTCTTCTTTCTTCTCTCTCACAGTTATATGAGTGTAGTGGAGTCATTGCCCACATATGGAGTGCATTATTATGCTGTTAAGGTGGGTCAGTCTGCTCGGAGGGGAAATTTATAAGCACAGCCGTCAGTCCACACACACACACACACACACATACACACATGTATGTTCTCACGACCTGCAGTATCGGCACTTTACTTAAGTGTTAAAGGATGCTTAAAACTCAGTGTGTTTAAGATAATCATGTTGTCATCAGTCATGTGCTGACACTTCTCATCTTATCGCCATGTGTGTATTAATGCTCTCTTTTTCCTCTCTCTTGCTCTCTCTCAGGATAAGCAAGGTATCCCATGGTGGCTGGGTTTGAGTTATAAAGGCATTTTTCAATATGACTACCAGGACAAAGTCAAACCAAGAAAGGTAAGACTGCCTTTCCTCTGTGGACTTACAACAGTTTGACTTTTGTTTGTCCTCTCTTCACATCTCTTCATCTCCATTATCTTGTAATGTTTTTTTCTTCCCTGATGTTAATTAGTAGCACTTGGCTTTGCATAATTTGTCCTGCAGCATTTGTGCTACAGACCTGAACAATACCGGAACTTGTTGAGGAGAGGTGTCCCATTACTTTTAAACACAATCAGACTTGCGATTGTCACTTGTTAGGCAATAAAATGAACAAAATGTGTCAACCACCAGTCATTTCTTATGAGCTGTTATGAAGCTCTTTGTTTCTTCATGAGGGAGAGAAAAAAATTCAGACTTCTTCTTTAAAATTCTTAGCTTTGCAGAAAATCCAGTGGATGTAAGCAGTTTCCTTGTCGCTGTGTTTTGAAACTTAGTGTGAGCTTCCTCAAGAGTTTGTTTGTGAATATGTGTTCATCACCTAGTCACCTTTGCTTAACCTCACGACGTCAGCCACCGTCTGACACTCGGGTGTGGTGACCTCAGAGAGGTCATGACCTCTGGCAGTCTGACCCCATATAGCATTTTTTTTGTAACTTTAGACAGAGATTCTCAAACTTCCAGACAGACAATCAGTGACACCCAGTAGCTGAAATGCTACAAATCTGTCTCAATCAAAAGAATCGCCTGCTGCCAGAAGGACTTTACTTCAGGTGTGCATCCCGCTGGCTTTGGTTTTCCATTCTCACAGCACACACCCGTGTTTAAATTCTCTCCAAAGGACAGGCAAAAACTTCAGCCTGTGGTGAGGAACAGAGAAACCTTTCCGCAAACCGCAAGCTAAAAATAGCGTTCAAAGCAGAAAGTCCAGCCAAGCGAAAATCCAAACTCAGGCCTATTTACAGAGAAGGATCTGTTACAGAAAACGAGAGTTAAAATGAAACGACGCAGCAGAGGTCAGCTCAGAATGGAGGGAAGAGAAACCAGCAAGAAGAACAGACGCGCCTGCAAAAATGCCACAGATGCAAACTAAACAAAATTATAGTTCCACTGACAAATCCACCTAAACCTGGA
Source organism: Gobio gobio (assembly GCF_949357685.1). Classification (NCBI taxonomy): domain Eukaryota; kingdom Metazoa; phylum Chordata; class Actinopteri; order Cypriniformes; family Gobionidae; genus Gobio; species Gobio gobio. The sequence continues at coordinate 34,888,919 of NC_137115.1, read as the reverse complement.
TGACAGTTTAAAAGGATAGTTCAACCAAAAATGAAAGTCACCATTTTCTCACCCTCATGTTGTCCCAAACCTGTAAGACTTTTTTTTCTACTGCAAAATGCAAAATACTATATTTTTTGTGCATACAGTGCAAGTCAAAACAACATTGGAACCCATTGACTTTCATTGTTTGGACAAATCTTTTCAAAATATCTTCTTATATATTCCACTGAAGAACGAAAGTGCTGCAGGTTTATAATGACACTAGGGTGAGTAAATAATGACAAAATGTTTAGTTTTGTATAAACCATTCCTTTCATCTCAGTGGACAATCAGACGTCCAGTCCTGCAGAAAATGCAACTTTGTATTGATCTGATCTGCGTTTCAAATGGGTCATTGCCACTGATGTTCTCATTGCAGTTTGTCTCCATCACACATGCACATTTTTGTTTTGATGATAAGCTCACATGCACTAATGGTTAGTGGCTGTTCTCCATCTGTGGGCAGTGTGTGTGCAACTGTGGGATATACAGTTAAAAATGCCACACACTGAAAGTTGCAGACTTGGTGAGTTAGTGGTTGGGTTTATTTAATGATTTTCAAACTAATTTAAACCCTCTCCTAATGAGAGCAACTGTGCCAAAGTGTGTGTGTAAAGTTTTACAGAGGTGCGACGGCTATATTTGTGGTTTTATCATGAATTGTGGTGCGTGTGATTCTCTAGAGCTATTGTCCTCTACCTAAACCCCCTCCAGCAGCCTCCCTGACTCCAAAACCCGCAACAGGAAACCCAGCAGCAGACACCCGCAGGATTACTGTCGCCCTGACAACACAAAACATGCTGGAAACATTAGTGCTTCTGACGAATCCGGGACCACTCCCCAAAAACTGGCATGTGTGTAGCTGTTTCTGATTCGTTTGGATCAGCTCATTAGCTCCAGTTACTAAAAGATTTGTGCCTTATAAAACATATGAACAGCAGAGCAAATATGAAAAGAGTATAGTTGCCCCTCTAGCCAGATGTGATGCTATAGCTATGAATCATGACACTGCAACCCTTGAGTCACCGGTTATTGTTTTCATCCTGTCTGCTGCTGGTGACCTTTGACCTCTCCAATGCCCTGTCTTTTCTCATAAGCGCTCATTATAGCTCCGGCTAAGTAAATACCATGGCACACACATACACATTCTTCCTGTACTCTGTATGTGTGTCTTTGTGAGAGAGAGGGGTGGGGGTTTATTGTATTATTCTATGTACAGACAGACTGCAGGGTGGGCGTTGTGCGTTATATTGAAAGTAACAGCAGTGAATGTGAGTCATAGTGATGACACACACCTATGACATTTACTAAACTCCCTTATATTGGAACATTCTGTATAAGCAGGTTTTGGCCAGCTTAAGCGGTTAGCTGTTCTTAAACATATGTTGCTTATATAGGCAAGATTATAAGGCATCATGGTCTCAATGAAAATAGTAGACAAAATTATGTTCATTTTTGCCAAAATCTAAGGTAGCATTGCATGTATTATTGACAGATGCGGCAATCCTAGAATGCATTGCAATGATGGGGAAAAATGCAAAATGGTGGGAAAGGTTGAATAAACACTAGTGTTCAAAAGTTTGGGGGTCGGTAAGATTTTTTTATGTTTTTGAAAGAAAGTCTCTTATGCTCACCAAGGTTGCATTTATTTGATCAAAAATACAGTAATGTTGTGAAATATTATAACTATTATTCTATTAATTAAAATATCTGGTTTCTGTTTTAATATATTTTAAAATGTAATGTATTCCTGTGATGGCAAAGCTGAATTTTCAGCATCATCATGTTACATGATCCTTCAGAAATGATCCTAATATTCTAATAAGAAACATTTCTTATTATTATCATCAATGCTGAAAACCAGTTGTGCTGCTAAATGTCTTTATGGTCTAAAAGAACAGCAGTTATTGGAATTTTTTTTTTTTGTAACATAAATGTGACTCCGGACCACAAAACCAGTCATAAGGGTATTTCTTCTAAAAGCTGAATAAATAAGCTTTCCATTGATGTATGGTTTGTTAGGATAGGACAACATTGGCCGACAACATGGCCGAGATACAACTGTTTGAAAATCTGGAATCTGAGGGTGTAAAAAAATCGAAATATTGAGAAAATCGCCTTTAAAGTTATTCAAATGAAGTCCTTAGCAACCCATATTACTAATAATACATGTTTGATATACACTCACCTAAAGGATTATTAGGAACACCTGTTCAATTTCTCATTAATGCAATTATCTAATCAACCAATCACATGGCAGTTGCTTCAATGCATTTAGGGGTGTGGTCCTGGTCAAGACAATCTCCTGAACTCCAAACTGAATGTCAGAATGGGAAAGAAAGGTGATTTAAGCAATTTTGAGCGTGGCATGGTTGTTGGTGCCAGACGGGCCGGTCTGAGTATTTCACAATCTGCTCAGTTTCTGGGATTTTCGCGCACAACCATTTCTAGGGTTTACAAAGAATGGTGTGAAAAGGGAAAAACATCCAGTATGCGGCAGTCCTGTGGGCGAAAATGCCTTGTTGATGCTAGAGGTCAGAGGAGAATGGGCCGACTGATTCAAGCTGATAGAAGAGCAACTTTGACTGAAATAACCACGCGTTACAACCGAGGTATGCAGCAAAGCATTTGTGAAGCCACAACACGCACAACCTTGAGGCGGATGGGCTACAACAGCAGAAGACCCCACCGGGTACCACTCATCTCCACTACAAATAGGAAAAAGAGGCTACAATTTGCACAAGCTCACCAAAATTGGACAGTTGAAGACTGGAAAAATGTTGCCTGGTCTGATGAGTCTCGATTTCTGTTAAGACATTCAGATGGTAGAGTCAGAATTTGGCGTAAACAGAATGAGAACATGGATCCATCATGCCTTGTTACCACTGTGCAGGCTGGTAGTGGTGGTGTAATGGTGTGGGGGATGTTTTCTTGGCACACTTTAGGCCCCTTAGTGCCAATTGGGCATCGTTTAAATGCCACGGCCTACCTGAGCATTGTTTCTGACCATGTCCATCCCTTAATGACCACCATGTACCCATCCTCTGATGGCTACTTCCAGCAGGATAATGACCATGTCACAAAGCTCGAATCATTTCAAATTGGTTTCTTGAACATGACAATGAGTTCACTGTACTAAAATGGCCCCCACAGTCACCAGATCTCAACCCAATAGAGCATCTTTGGGATGTGGTGGAACGGGAGCTTTGTGCCCTGGATGTGCATCCCACAAATCTCCAACAACTGCAAGATGCTATCCTATCAATATGGGCCAACATTTCTAAAGAATGCTTTCAGCACCTTATTGAATCAATGCCACGTAGAATTAAGGCCGTTCTGAAGGCGAAAGGGGGTCAAACACAGTATTAGTATGGTGTTCCTAATAATCCTTTAGGTGAGTGTATTTACGGTAGGAAATTTACAAAATACTTTACTTAATAGCTAATGATTTTTGGCGATAAAAGAAAAATCTGTAATTTTGAGCCATACAATGTATTGTTGGCTATTGCAACAAATATACCCGTGCGACTTGACTGGTTTTGTGGTCCAGGCTCACAAATGTCTTCACTGTCACTTTTATTAAATTTAATTTGTCATTTCTAAATAAAAGTATTGATTTATTTCTTTTTTTAAGTCTCTTACCCCAAAATTTGTAATATAGTGTAAATCTGTTTTGTTCATTAAAGCTGCTGTCCGTAACTTTTTTTGTGTTCAATATTTACAAAAATCATATAATAGGAATGTACAACATGAATCCATTTTCCAAACCGTGTTTTTGTCTTACCCTTTCCTATAGCTCAAACAGTAGAGCATGGCGCTAGCAACGCCAAGGTCATGGGTTCGATTCCCAGGGAAAGCAAGAATTGACAAAATGTAAAATTTGTACCTTGAATGCAATGTAAGTCGCTTTGGATAAAAGCGTCTGCCAAATGCATAAATGTAAATGTAAATGTACCCTGAATCATTATGGTACACTTATAATAAGTGTTTATATTGGGACTATTTCAGACCAGACTGGTAGGAACCGCTGCAGAGGAGCACAGTCTCTGCGTGACTCGCCATAGACATAAACAGAGAGAAGTAGCTCCGGCTGCAATGTTCCTCCGCAAGACGCTTGAAGTTCTGTTTATTAACCACTAGAGCGCAAAAAGTTATGGACTGCAGCTTTAAATATAAATGTAGTAATGAAAATGGTACCATCTAATTGAGAATAGACTATTTCACTAAACATTTGTGTGTGAGTTGTGTTTGCATGCTTTTGTTTATAAGTTTTTAGTTTAGCTGCATGACTTTATTGGAATCAACTACATCTGTGTTTTCAGAACAGACGTGGGGTTTTCAGATAGAGGCATGGCCAATCTCTGGACCCCATCACCATGGCTGTGAGCCTTCATTTTAAATCCTTTGAAGTCCAGGACAAGGTTTAACCCTGTTTCCAGAGATCTAAATAACCAAACAACACGAGGTCTAGAACACGGTTCGGCTGTCAGTGAAATATGTGCTGGAACTAACCAGGATTCAACACATAAGAGCATCACTGGGCACATGGGGCCCTTTGAAATGCCTTTTTTCTTTTACAGCCTCTCGTGACTGCATGCTTCAAAATCACGCACACTTACAGTTGAGATTGTCTCATTCCAGAACAATAGCTAAAGTCCCCAGTTCCACCTCACTGTGCCCAAAATACTCTGGTGTGGTTAATGCTCCATGCCTCATTGGCTCTTATAACTGCAGAGAGCTACAGAGTGTTTAGATGTCATGGAACATTGTAGCCTCGCTCACTCTTTTTTTCCTCTCCCTCTCTCTCGCTTAAGGAGAGAGAAAGAGATTAGTATCTCCATAATGAAAGTTGTTTTGAAAGTGTTGAGGGTCAAGTTTGTTCTTAGTCCCATGAGACCATCAAAGCATCTCATAAACACCACGAAACATTCACTTTAACACCGTCATTATCTCTCTGTCTTTGTGATATATTGGCATGGAAATTGTAAGGAATTTGACTATTCTGGTTCCAATTCCACCGAGCTATTTCATGCGTTTCCTGAAAATGTTCCTCGGTTTTTTTATCTTAATTAGTTATTTTAATAGTTCAGCACGTTGTGCTTTATAATGTGCTTTATAATGTGTGAATTAATTGTTTATTATATTTAAAAGTAATTGTTTTTTTCTTTTGAGGATTGATACACTAAACAAAAAAATACTATCTTTGGTAATATATTTTAATGTGCATTTATATTATTAAATGACCATACAACTTGTGTATCAGTACTAGTTTAGTATTATTTACATACTTTTATAGTATTTATTAATATTTCGAATTTTGTATTTTCAGTTTTCATTTTAGTTAGTTTTACAATTTTATGTAACACATTTTTTTTTTTTTTACAGCTTTGTTTTTTCATTTGTAATAGTTTTGTTTTTGTGTAAAATGTAAAAAAATATGATGCCTTGCCTTATTTATTTATAACTTATTTATTTCAGTTAGTTGTCAAGGCAACATTTCTAATTTTTAAGTTTTACATCTACTATTTTTATTTTATTTAATTTAAACGTATATTTTTTAAATATATTTTAAGTTTTAGTTAACGATTATAACACCAATGTGTCATTACCATAGACTGTAAAAAAATATGGACGTAGTGTCCGTGACGTCACCCAAAGGATTCTGATGAGCCGTTCTGAAGCGCAAAGTATGGACGAGATGGCCGTTGCCATCTTGGCAGCGCGCCATCGCGCGTCACTCCCGGATAACAGAAAATGGGCAAAAAGGTGGGACGTGGGCGGAGCTGAAGTGACGCGATGACTAACAGACAGCAGATAAATGGCCATCCACCTGTCACTCGAAGTGGCCACGCCCTTAATTATGCAGAACTTAAATACTTTATATAATGTAAACGAATGAGTTATAAAAAAATTCACCCTCCTCACAGTTGTCATGAAGGGCAAAATTAGCCGTATAGACCAAAACCACAATTTGTACCAGGCTGTAAACATGTTTTAATCTGCTGTAAAGTTGGCCATTTTAACATGGGGCTCAATGAGATTCTGCTCCCTTCTGGAGCCTGTCCCTAGCGGCCAGTCGATGAATTGTAGAATATGGCACTTCCATATTGGCTTCAAGAGAAACTGCGGAAGGTTGCCCCTCCCATTACACCAATTCAAACCAATAACAAGTTTGAGACTCTTTACAAGAAGTCCCTCAAAAGTCATTTGTTCACAAATTGTTGTTCACAGATCTGTATTCTTGTGATTCTTTTTATATTATTTTGCAATAACTAGCCTTTAACGCTCATTTTATTGTTTTAAATCGATTAGGGGTTGGCGATATACTGGTAGACACAATTAACTGGTAGAAATTTGTCCATTTGTAGAGATCGCGTGATGTTGTGCTACATCCATGGAAGCTTATTGTTTGCATGCGTTTTTTAAGCATTGCTCTTTAGAAACAAATGATTTTAAACCTTTGAAGTTCTGTCTGAGACTGTTTCTGAGCGCTATCTGAGAGACGCGCGCACATGAAGCCGCTGCTCATAGAGCGTGTGAGTACTGAACTGAGTTATTTTTGCCGCCTAATTGTGCTTAAATGGTTAAGTAAACGTGTCAAAGGGGCGTCTTTGCAAATAGCCCCATAAACACAGTCAGTTATGTCTTAAGTGAACATAAAAAAACTTGAGAAAGAAAACGCATGTGTAACAATATATTGGATCCGTGCATTCAGTCTTAAAGTGACATCAGCCTAATATACCTGCTGTCATCTCTGTCATTAATGTTATTCAAACAACAAAAGAGAGAAAATCTCTCACTGCTCTTGTCTGAATACCTTTTGTAACTTTAGTAATTTACAGTCAAGACAGCGTTTTGTTTACTTTATACAATTTATGTTGTATTTCAGATTTCTAGTGTTTGAAGTTTTTCATGTTTTTTCTTTTCTTTGTTCTGTTGTCCTATTGCTTGTAATTAGTTTCTTTGTTCTTATTTTATCACTGACCGTTTACTTGTCTTTCATTTTCTCATACTTAGTTAGGCTAGTATTATTTTTTGAATGATGACATTTCAAAGGTATCAAAATCGTGATATTATAAAACCGTTATATGAAGCAAAAATAACTATATCATGATATACATCGTGATCGTGAAATAAAATTACTATTATATTTTTTGGTCATATCACCTACCCCTACAATCGATTTCATATTGTAATCTAATCTCATCAAAAATGCATAGATTAAGTAGAGATGCAGGGAAACTATTTTAATGTTCTATTTTATCCGCATCGATGGAACAATGCAGACATTAAAGAACCATTAACGGAACCGACCATTGTGAAAATCATTTGGTTTTGAATAAGAACCAGTTCTTAATTCCCAATCCTAGTTATAGATGTGGAAATAGTTTTTTATGTGTGTGTGTGTGTGTGTAACTAACTATGTTCCTTCCCTCCCCTCTTCCTTCATCTGTCCATTGTTTTCCCAGGCTCTAAAAATTCTTGAGCTATTCAAGCCAACCCCCCTCCCTTTCCCTCTCCACTCACTTCCATCCTTTCTTCGTTTCTCTTTTCCTTTATTTATCTACTTTTTTTCTTATATCAAAGTCTTTGCAAAGGAATCCTTCTTTTAATGATATAAACAGTAATTATGGACATAATTGATAGTTTAAATCTTTTATATACCTTGGAAAGAGTGTATAGGGCTCTCTCCTGTTATTAAATGAAAGCAATAGTTTCAATGAGCGCATATTCATACCACTTTCGCTACCACTCTTTTTCTTTTGCGTTTTCTTTGAGTCTGTGCAGCTGATGGCTACAGGAGTGCAGTGTGCACCGCAGACAGCCGTGTGTGTGCATGATGGTGTGTAATGAGAACCAGAACCTGGTTTCTTGAGTGAATGAGGGGAAAAGAGGTGGAGGAGTTTAACAAAGCTGTAGCGCTGCATTTTCAGGGGTTACTACAGCACACACTCTCAACACATCACTCTGAACTCTCTATAAACTCCGCCCACACAGGAAGTGTGTGTCCCAGAGGGAGGAGAGGCTTGGAAGGGGTTTGACTCCTCCCACTCTTGCTCTCTCCATCCCTCTTGAGCCAAACAGTCTCTCTCATTTTACACATCTACAGAGGAGGGCTCATTGTTCCCCAGTGTTTAAGGGGAATTTTACACACACACTTTCACCATAAGCACAAAGGTGAATGGAAAAGTAAAATATCTTGGCTTGGACTAGGACTTACATTCTGGATTCTTTTTTACTGCCTGTTCCTGTAGTTTTCTGATCTGGAAGGAGCTTAAAGTCTGAAGACGCTGGAGCGGCATCTGTGGAATGTTTGATTAAGGTTTTGGGAATGTTGTAAAAGCGTTCTCTCATCTCCGCAGGTGTTCCAATGGAGACAATTGGAGAATCTGTACTTCAGGGAGAAGAAGTTCTCAGTGGAAGTTCATGACCCGAGAAGGTAAATCTACATTACAGCCTACACGTGCTTGCTCACACACTCAGGTCATGGACTATAGGCTTACAAACAATGTCTATCACACTGACAGGACATGCTGTGGGGACCACTTTCACTCCAACCCAGCAAGAATTTTAAAGACAAGTTTGTTTAGATGTCATAAAATGTTTGAAAGATCTCAGCGGTTTGTGGGTCCCGTTTCTATGTTTTTGTCCTTTGATTCTTTTCAATTCCAGTGTGGGAATAATTAGAAATAAAGTGATATGATGTACTGAGCTTTAAACATTGGATATTCTACAGCATCAAGAGAAAAATAGGGTTGATTATGAAGCTGTTTTTAGTCTGGTTTGTATGGAGGAAAACATTTACATGTCAAGTTTTGTTTTGCTTATTCTAAAATATGTCAGACTTTGACAGGAAACCCAATTTTTCTGTCCTTTTCCTGAACAGAAACATTGTGAGGTAAATGTTCATAGTTACATCTGGTTGGCTTCCATCCACAAGCGTTCACTGAGCTAAGCTATTTGTTATTGGATTGAAATCTCTTACTTCCTGTGTCCTGTGGAGAAGAGTGTAGAAATACAACCGGAATAACTGAACAAAAACATACCCTACTCTTTCTGTCTGACTCTCCATCGGTAGAGATTAAAATGCGGTTTGAGTTTATTCTGATTCTCTACTTTCAGTTTTTCCTGACTCTCTTCATCGTTATTAAGATGTGTTTAGGGTTTAATCAGGCCCTCATGACATCATCAGTGCGTGCTGAGGGCTGGTTAGTCTTTTAGGAGAGCAGACACTGCCAAAAGCAGCAGCACACGCTGCCTCAGATGCTGACAGATAAACCGCCTCATTCACACTGTTCAAACAACCACCACGACAGCCCAGAATCAAGGAGAACACGGAGGGAGTTCACAGAAATGCTGGAGGCTGGGGAAATAAGACATGAAAGAGAGCAAAACAGTTTACAAAGATGAAACAATCTGTTTATTTTGCAGCATGAGGGACTATAATGTATTATACTTCTTGTTAGATTTACTGTCATTCAGTTAGAGTCATTGCAACACACATACACTAATATCGTTTTGATAAGAGTCAGGAACACGAGGGTCTGCTGTTTATCTTTGTTCTTGTGGAGAGGCCTGGAGGTTTTTATAAAGCCCATCACAGGACACACACGTGCGCTGGGTTTGACCGCAGTGTAAATGGTGTGTGTGTAATGTGGGTTGCACTGTGTGTGGTATGTTAAGCCGATACATTGCAGGACTGTCAGGAGTACTATGTGCTAACACCAGTTCACATTTCATATCTCCCACATAAATATATATTATACAGGTGGCTAATAATATGGCAGACAATATAATTTAAATGGATATAATTTAGTATCTAAATATACATTATCAGTCAAAAGTTTTTGTTGTTTTCTTAAAAAAATAAATTAATATAAAACTTTTATTCCGAACTAAAAAAAACACTGAAAAAAGGCATCACAGTTTCCACAAAAATATTGAGCAGCACAACTGTTTTTAACATTGATAATATAATAAATGTTTCTTTAGCAGAAAATCAGCATATTAGGAGGATTTCTGAAGGATCATGTGACACTGAAGACTGGAGTAATGATGCTTTAAAGGAGTAAAAATTTGAAAACACTATTGTTTCAAATACATTTTAGATCAAACAGCTTTGTCTTAGCATTAGCTTAACTAACCAAGCAACATAAGATGCTCAACTGTGTTTTTTGCCTATTTTTACTGTGGCTTTGAATGTAGTTAATCGGTAGTTAATTTAGAGGTAGTAACCTTTTATGACAGTGTACTTATTGTGATGACAAACACAAAGATGCTGTTTGGATGATAATAATAAACATTTTACATCCGTTTTTGCACTGACAATGTCATAAAATTCAGTGAATATAAAGTCGGTTTGTGTTTGCTCCAACTGCAGGGCGTCGGTAACGCGGAGGACATTTGGCCACAGTGGCATCGCCGTGCACACCTGGTACGCCTGTCCCACCCTCATCAAATCCATCTGGGCCATGGCCATCAGCCAACACCAGTTCTACCTGGACCGCAAACAGAGCAAAGTGAGTGTGTTTATGTTTTTCAGGTCTGTCTCCAAACGTGTGTCTGTTTGCTTATTAACCTCTTTCTTACTGCAACAACCTTTATGTGTGTTTCTGTGGTCTACCTCTAACCATCTCACCGTCTAGACTACCATCTCTCTGCAATCGTCAGGGCGACATGAACTTTCCCTCTTTCTCACACACATAAATATATGTCTCTGATCTTGCTCAAGGATTCTGTTACACTTTTAAAAGCTGCGGAATGTTCGTCTCCTGGAAAATTCTGACACACTCGTCACAGCTGGCAAGCACATTCACTCTCTCTGTCTCTGTCTCTCAGAGTAAGATCCACGCAGCGCGCAGTCTGAACGAGATAGCCATAGACCTGACAGAAACAGGAACCCTCAAGACCTCCAAACTGGCCAACATGGGCAGCAAAGGCAAAATCATCAGCGGCAGCAGCGGGAGCCTACTGTCCTCAGGTCAGAACATATACATACTCGCAAGTCAAGTCACCTTTACTGATATATATATATATATATATTGCTTTATACTATACAGATTGCTTCAAAACAGGAAAATAACAGAATCAATGATGCTAACAGAATTCAGTTCAGCTGTAAAGCAGCTCTAAAAAGACAATAGTGTCATTATTCATCTGAAGAATGAGTGTTGGTTCAGTTTAGTCCAATAACTGTAAATTTCATCAATTATGAAACTAGTTCAGTTCCGCAATAAGCAGCAGAAGACAAATGTGTCATTATTCAGCTTGAGTCAGTTCAGTGATTGAAATCAGTTCAATAGTGTCAGTACTGCAAAAGGTATAAATTATGAAACACATTTGATTCAGCTATAAAGCAACTCTACAGAAGGCTGTAGTGTCATCATCCAGCTCAATTTAGTTTAAGTTTTGTTCTTATCCGATAGTGTCAGAAAACATTTACTGAATGAAATATCTTTTAAACCCTAAGTAACAGACAGAATCAGTTATGTAACAAGACATAACAGTTTTCTAATTTTGTGTCATGTTGTTGCAATTTACACAAATAGTAGTAAACCAGCTGCCATTATTCAATTCAATTCAATTCAATTCAAATTTATTTGTATAGCGCTTTTCACAATACACATTGTTTCAAAGCAGCTTCACAGAAAGTGCATTTCATAAATGTACATTGAAAAATGTTAGAAAAGAGAATGTAAAAAAAAAAAAAAAATGTTAGGATAAGTTAATCAATCATGTATTATTTTAGGCCATAACAACGCTGGCGTTGAATCGTCTCTTCACAGGCGTCGAGTCGTCTCATCACAGGGGCATCTGAAGTCTCCATCAGAGGCTGGATACAAACTGGAGCTGACAAACTAGTTACCTCGGGACTAGTGTCCCGAGATAACAACAGAAAAGCAGATGGGAAATAATTAGCATAGCTGCTGTTCAGAATATTAATGCTGTTGGTGCGATTTAACTGTAGTATAAAACTTATTTATAATGTGAATGCTTGGCTAAAGAGATGCGTCTTTAATCTAGTTTTAAACTGGGACAGCGAGTCTGAACCTCGAACAATATCCGGAAGACTATTCCAGAGTTTAGGAGCTAAATGTGAAAATGCCCTCCCTCCTTTAGTGGACTTAGATATCCTAGGAATGACCAGAAGCCTCGAGTTTAGTGATCTTAAAGAGCGCGATGGATTGTAGGGCGATAAAAGATCAGTTAAATACACTGGAGCTAACCCATTTAGGGCTTTATAGGTCAGTAGCAATACTTTGTAATTGATACGGAACTTAATAGGTAACCAGTGTAGGGATGATAAAATTGGTGTTATATGATCATATTTTCTTGACCTAGTAAGAACTCTAGCAGCTGCGTTTTGGACTAACTGTAGTTTGTTTATCGATGATGCAGGACAACCAGCTAATAAAGCATTACAGTAATCTAGTCTCGAGGTCATGAATGCATGAACTAACTTTTCTGCATCAGAAATAGATAGCATGTTACGTAGCTTGGCAATGTTTCTAAGGTGGAAAAATGCCGTTCTTGTAACATATGAAATATGACTTTCGAAAGACAAGTTGCGGTCTAATATAACACCCAGGTCTCTTACTGTAGTGGATAAAGCGACAGGACATCCTTCCAAGTTAAAGTTGTATTGTGAGAGGTTTTGTGGGCAATTTTTTGGACCAATAAGTAACACCTCCGTTTTATCTGAATTTAATAGCAGAAAATTACACGTCATCCAGTGTTTAATATCATCAACACACGCTGTCAGTTTAGATAATTTAGCGTTTTCATCCGGTCGTGATGAAATATATAATTGAGTGTCATCAGCATAACAGTGGAAATTAATTCCATGTTTTCTTATAATATTACCAAGTGGCAGCATATATATAGAGAATAGCAGAGGGCCTAGCACGGATCCTTGCGGCACCCCATAGTCTACTGATGTTATCTTTGATTTTTCCCCATTTAGACAGACAAAATGGTAGCGGTCTGATAAATACGATCTAAACCAGTTTAATGCCTGTCCCTGAACACCAGTGTAATTTTGAAGTCGATCTAATAGTATTTTATGATCTATAGTATCGAACGCAGCACTAAGATCAAGTAGAACTAGTATTGAGATACAGCCTTGGTCAGAAGCTAGAAGTAAATCATTTGTGATTTTAACGAGTGCGGTTTCTGTGCTGTGATGCGGCCTGAATCCTGATTGAAATTTTTCATAGATATCATTTTCTTGCAAGAAAGAGCACAATTGAGCGGACACAACTTTTTCTAGTATTTTAGACATGAATGGAAGATTTGATATTGGTCTGTAATTTGCTAGGTTATTATGATCTAATTGTGGCTTCTTAATGAGAGGCTTTATGACTGCCAACTTGAATATTCTCATTACAAGATCATTTTCTTCCCTGACTATAGCTATGGTCCAGAAATTACATTCTCACTCACATATAAAGTAGAGCTGCATGACTAATTGTTAAAAGATTGCGTTATCGATTCAGACACCCCCGCGATCTTATTCCTCGATGACAGCTATTCGGCTTTGTCTATTAAAACTTTGACAAGTACGAGTATGCAAGTATGTACCAGCTTCACAAACAGTCTTTTCAACCACACAGTATCATTATTTCTGTGTTATAAACATTCAAATTATCACAGAAGTACTGGGATAAAAATGTATAGTTAGATATAAACACTGACAAGTGACTGTTAAAAAAAAATATTTGCCATTGAATCATTCATTTAGGAGATTTGTTCAAAAATGCTTATTCATCCAGTAATGAAACAAGAGAAGTCTTTTCTGAGTGAGTCATTGAATCGTTCTTTCAAACCAATTTTTAACGATAATTCATTCAAATGAATTAAATATTTTAAAATAGATTGCAGCAATTAAACTTTTGTCCGAACCTCTAGTAAATTACACGTTATTTTGTTTAGTTGTCTATTCAGAATCGTGGGAGAAACGTGATCTCTATTTTAAACAAAAAATGTGATTCTCAATTTATCCAGAATCGTGCAGCTCTAATATAAAGGGTTTCAAATGTATCGTTCCAACTAGAGTGCCAGTGTCGAGCTGGAAATGATCTGGGGCCTGTTGTAAAGAAAGTTAAAAAAGCTTTTGTAGTGCGCAGTTAACTTCATGTACTCGGTTATATGTGTGAATTCAGTGTTTATGATCTCATGGTGATGATGATGATGTCATACACTGGGAGTTTTGGGGTGTGGGCATGTGTGTAAATTTTCTATGGGGTGAGAGTGTGAACAGCTTGTCTTGATGCTGGTTTTGGACTCTTGCCGTGGTGTCAGGTATCATGAAATTAAATGTGCTCATAGCAGGCCTGGTGTCAGTCATATGATCTACCCTTTCATCTGGGCTGTATTTCTTCAGCCTCTTAATCATTGACCACACATGAGAGATTAGTGGAGGGTCAAAGAGAGAGAAAAAAAAACGTAGAATAGCACTTGATTTTATCCAATCGGAATTGATTGGAGGCTCCAAAATGGATGGAGATGGAGGGGAAGAGTTCATACTCACAAAGAAAGTTGTTTTAGAGGCAGAGCAAGTTAATACTTTTGGTCATTTTTTTCCCTTCTTTGGAAAAACATGCATGAATTGTGCGTAATAAGGTGTTAAGGAAACAAGATCAATTTTGATTTCACATTCACTTTAAAAAGACTATTCGGTGGGTAAAAATGGAGGGCTATAATACCACCACTGGTAAAAAGTTTTATTGTTGTTGGTTGATATTATTAGTTTCTCCCCATGCAGTTTTGGTTATAAGCAGAAAACAAATGTTGTTGTGCATTATTCCAATCTTCAGTGTCACATGATCCTTCAGAAATCATTCTGATATGTTGATTACGGCAAATTCAAGCTGAATACTGTCGAATATGTGCATTGTTATACATACACTCTAGTTAAATGTGCATGTGTGTGTCATTGCTCTGTAAAGTCCTCAGATGTTACAGGAGACCTCCTTCTCTTTATATAGTGTCTGAAAGGATAGAGAGATTTCACAGAGACACTCTCCAAAACAATGTCCCTCTGTTGCACTGACAGAATTATGCAGTGTTTTGTGTGTCGTGCGGCATGATGCCTTTCTTTGCAGTAGATTTGCTTCATAGGTTCACTACAGGAAAGTTCTGCCCCTCTGGAGTTCCCATGAACCCCACCCATAACTGATTTTCTCTTAACGTCTTTCTTTTCACATCTTTGTGCTGGACGTTTTCCAATGGGAAGCAAAAATGATTTATTTAGCTTCTCAGCAAATCCAGACTTGGTGGAGTGGAAAAGCTGTTTGCAGCTAAATTCTCCTGTCTCTCACACACACAGGAACTTGGAGACAAGAATTCCCACTCTGCTTCACTCGTATGTTCAGTGATTCTGGGAAGACAGCTGTTTAAATGTGCCATTAGAAGTGCTCACCTCACAGCTGGTTTTGGAGCTTATAGTCGATATGACATTAAAAGGGATCTTGCTTACTTTATTTTATACATGTCACTGGTCCTATCATAGACAAGTTTTAAATGTTGATTTATTTATTTTTACTCCGAAATACACTACCGTTCAAAAGTTTGGGGCATGTACGATTTTTTTAATGTTTTTGTAAGAAAATCTCTTATGCTCACCAATGCTGCATTTATTTGATAAAAATACTTTAAAAACAGTAATATTGTGAAATATTATCACAATTTAAAATACCTGTTTTCTATTTGAATATATTTTAAATATTTATAATTTATTCTCACCAAGGTTGCATTTATTTGATCAAAAATACAGTAATGTTGTGAAATATTATTACTATTATTATATTATTTAGAATATCTGGTTTCCGTTTTAATACATTTTAAAATGTAATTTATTCTTGTGATGCAAAGCTGAATTTTCAGCATCATTTCTCCAGTCTTCAGTCACATGATCCTTCAGAAATCATTCTAATATGCTGATTTTGCTGCTCAAGAAACATTTCTTATTATTATTAATGTTCGAAACAGTTGTGCTGTTTAATATTTTGTGGAAACCGTGATACATTTTTCGTGATTCTTTGATGAATAGAAAGTTCAGAAGAACAGCATTTATTTGAAATCTTTTGTAACAGTATAACTGTCTGTAGTGTCACCTTTGATCAATTGAATGCACCCTTGCCGAATAAAAGTATTAATATCTTAAAAATGACACTCTTACTGACCCCAACAGTAGTGTATGTTACAATATGGTAGATTGCCAAATGCCATGCCATATTGTCGGATTTATAGTGACACAGGACAAGCTTAGGTTTCAGGGCTTTTGTGCAGCCCTAGACCAAAGACACAGACACACACACATAGCAGGCTTGATTGGACACTAGCGACACAGCCAGTGACCCCTGCCATATTCTCTCTTAATTATTGCCGACCCTTAACTGATTCCCAGACAGCTGCGTGCCCACTCACACACACACTCATTACCCCTTTCGAAACACACCAGGCACATCATATTCCTCTGCAGAGATGCAGGAAACTGTTCATGATGCTACAGTTTCAGTGTGAGAAAACACAGTCATTCACAGTGTCACAAACACCCAGTTTTCCCAGAGGGTAAACAAACACTGATTTAATGTCTTAAGCATTGTCTTTTGATATTAAGGTGTTATGTAATCCTTTCCAATCTTTCCAAAAAATTTCCACTGGCTTCCTTGTAAACATCTCAGGCTTTGAGGATTTGCTCCATGCTCTGATCCACATGGAGTTTCTGCTAAACAATGCTGCCCCAATTAGGACCCTTTGTTCAGTTTTGTCCGGAAACACACACACACTTTGCCCCTTTCAGAGCGTCGAAAGAGGTGAAGTACACACCCTCTCACTGAGCGAGAAGGTCAGTCTGATTGTTTAAGCTGAAGTCTGGAGCTGCTGATGCTTGTTTAACCTTTAAATATGTTTGATCTTTGACCTTTAGGTTACACGCACTCATACGTACTTGGTAAAATGTGACTTATGTCAATCCTAGATTTGATCTAACCCAGTGTGTGTGTGTTTGTAGGCTCTCAAGAGTCGGACAGCTCCCAGACCGCTAAGAAGGACATGTTGGCGGCTCTGAGGGCCAGACAGGAAGCACTGGAGGAGACGCTCAGACAGAGAATAGAGGAACTCAAGAGCATCTGCATCAGAGAAGCGGTAAGTACCGAAACAACCTTTCACTTCAGCATTTTGAAAACAAAACTTAACTTGAGTTAACTTGCTGTCTGCAATCTACATATACAGTTCTTTAAAGCATTTTTTTGTGCATTTGCTGGAGAAAACCAATCAATTTCACTCAATAATTTTGTGTGAAGAGTGTTTCAAATCATGAAAAGTATTTCAGATTAGCCACTTAGTTCTATTTACACTTAGAATTATTATTTTCTGATATACTTATAATTGTCATTTATTAACTCTCTCTGCTATGTTGCATTAACATTGAGCAATGCATTCTGGGATTGCATTATCCTATAAGTACACATGTAGTGCTGCTGTAGATTATGAACTAAACAAAGTATCTTATAAGGCAGCACACTTCTATTTGAAATAACCTTCACAATTCAAGCACAGTCAAGCAAGTCCGATTGCGAACAGTCAAGTCTGGATTTGCTGTTCACAAAGGTTTTGATCAGAACTTGTATCTAATCTCACACACTCGTGTATACCTGTATGAATAATTTTTACTTACACAATAATACTTACACAAACTGCTGTATCAAGAGTGTAACATAGTGTGATTTGTTTCAGGAGCTGACAGGAAAACTTCCAAAAGAGTACCCTCTAGACCCCGGCGAGGAGCCGCCCACCGTCAGACGCAAAATCGGCACAGCCTTCAAATTGGATGAGCAGAAGATCCTGCCCAAAGGAGAGGTCAGTGACATCCAACCTCATCTGACCCTTTGATCTTGACCTGGCTGAGTGGGCATCCTGTTTATTGTCTGATTTAGTTGGTACCATTCGAACTTCTGACCCCCTGACCACAGTGAATGCTGCACAATTGTTTCATCATAAAATGCCCTTTATGCCAAACTCGGACTCAGATGCTCATGTGTGTGTGCAGGGGTCTATAAATAGCTCCAATCTGGCATGATCAGAGGAAGTGGCGATAGTGCAGTGTATGTGTTGAGTGTCAGCCAAAGGAGCAGGATTACAAAACCCAAAAAAGACTTTAGCTGTGTGAATGTGTGTGTGAAAGAAGAAAACTGAAGTTGTATGATTTATATAGGAGGTTACAATGTCATCTTCGCCTCAGAGTGTATGTGCCTTTTGCTTGACTGATGATTGTTGATTTTGGGTGATTAATCGAAGGCATTGATAAGAGGCCACAATATCTCAATGTGTGCGTGAGAACTGGACAACTTGGCGCCCGTAGCTGTCTTGTTATTCTGAAGTGTGTGTTTGCAGTTTCACAAACTGAAGAATTTCATGTTTTTTGCTTAATTTACTCATTTTGTTTGTGTTTACCTCTGTGGTTTTTTTTAGGAAGAGGAATTGGAGCGTTTGGAAAGGGAATTTGCCATCCAGTCTCAGATAACGGAGGCGGCGCGGCGGTTAGCATCGGATCCTCACATCAGCAGCAAGAAGCTGAAGAAACAGAGGAAGACTTCGTATCTGAATGCCCTGAAGAAGCTGCAAGACATCGAGAACGGCATCAACGAGCACCGCGTTCGCTCCGGGAAGAAACCCACACAACGTGCCTCTCTCATCATAGAGGGTGAGGAATTACATTTGTAGTGTTACTGTGAGTTCATTAAGTGTTTCCTCTGTAAAGTCTTTCATGCTGAGAGCAAGAGTAATCGCACCTCCCCATAGACCTATAAAACAGTGTGAACGGATGTGTCTATGTGTGACCTCTGCTGCGAAAATTCACTCATGTTCACACTCAGGTTGCAGCGATTTGTTTGACATGTTGGTGTGTGGAAGATTTCGCTTTGTAATTGTCTTTGTCTTTGTTTGGCAGAAGCAAATATTGGCTCGGAGGACAGCTCGTTGTCTGATGCACTGGTGCTAGATGATGGTGAGTTTTGTACATTTTAGTTTAAGATTGGGTGTGGCCAGGTTAACCACGGTTTTACCATGGTTAAGAGGTTGTGTTTGGTGTTTCATAAAAGACAAAATAAATAATTATTTTGCTAAGTAATATAGTTTACAGATACAAACAGACATCATTGAAATATTATTGATATTCATTAATTTGGCTCATTAATATTAAGTATAGAATTTAATAGATTTTTTTTTTTTACAATAACTTCAAATATGGCTCATCTAATCAGATAATACACATCAAGCCATACTGTAAACTATTTTTTTATTATTATTATTTTAAATAGAATTTTCTTAATTTCTAACATTTAGCAATTTTGTCCACAAAAGTATAACAAACACATATAAAAATCTCAGTTCATCTCACTCTATGCTCCAGATGACCCCCAGGTGACAGGAACCCCCACATTCTCTCCAGCTGCCTCCCCACACAAAGGACTCCCTCCCCGACCCCCCTCCCACAGCCGGCCGCCTCCCCCCCAGTCCCTGGACGGACTGAGACACCTGCACTACCAGCGCAGCGACTACGACAAGTCCCCGATCAAACCCCGCATGTGGAGCGAAAGCTCATTAGACGAACCCTACGAACGGGTGAAGAAACGGTCCTCACACTCCAGGTACGGACCAAACCGAAAATTTGTGTTGTGCTTGGTATGAATAGTTTGGTATATAAATAAATAAATGAATTATTCTTTCCTCTTTCTGCAGTAGTCACAGGCGGTTCCCCAGCACAGGCAGCTGTGAGGCGGGAGGGAGCAACTCTCTCCAGAACAGCCCGGTGCGCTCCCTCCCTCACTGGAACAGCCAGTCCAGCATGCCCTCCACCCCTGACCTGCGAACACGGAGCTACGTCCACACAGCCAGGTGCTGCCACACTCTCTCGAATGTCCTCTGCTGCCAACATGAGAACATTTACCTATTGTTTTATTTAACATACTATTTACATAATTATATTTTTATGTGAAATAAATTAATTCTTATTTTATAGGAATCAGTCATAATTAAAATGAATTTAACTTTTTTAAATTGACATTTTAATTATAAAGTATACATTTGAAACAAACATAAAATCTATTTTTTTTATATAGAATTTATTTAAATAAAAAAAAAGTATGGCCAATCTTGAGTCATATTTGATGTTATTGTAAAACTATCTATTACATTACATTCTATACTAAATAATAATGAGCAAAATTAATGAATATTAATGAGGCAAATGTCTGTTTTGTATCTTTTTGTATTAAAAAAAAATAATAAATATATATATATATATATATATATATATATATATATATATATATATATATATATATATATATATATATATATATATATATATATATATATATATATAATTATTATTATTACTATTATTATTATTATTTTACAAATATAAAAAAATTCAAACAATCCACTAAAAGTCCGTTTTCTATTCTTTCTCAGTTTAACTCAGCCTTTCCGTGGCCGGAGTTCCAGTTTGGAGTCTCAGGGGAAGCTGCTGTCCTTGGAGCCAGACACAGAGACAGGACTTAGCCCTGACCTGTTTCTGTCAGGACCACCGAGGACAGGAAGCAATGGCTCTGTTGTCCCCGACGACTGCTCATCTTGCACCAGCCACTCCAGCTCAGAACATTATTACCCCTCGTCCACCTCTAACCCCAACTACTGTACGCTGGCCGAGGACTCGCCATCCAAAGCCCGTCAGCGCCAGCGACAGCGCCACAAGTCCGCCGGACACCTGGGTGCGTCCAGTTCCGGGAGCATGCCCAATCTAGCAGCCCGTAACGGGAGCACCCACGGAGGAGTGTGCGGGAGCCACCAGGGTGTGTACCTCCACAGCCAGAGCCAGCCATCATCGCAGTACCGTATCAAAGAGTACCCGCTGTACACAGAGGGCAGCAGCCCCAATGCCGTGGTAGTCCGTAGCCTGGAAAATGACCAAGAGGGGCACTACAGCGTCAAGGCACAGTTCAAGACCTCCAACTCTTACACAGCTGGGGGGCTTTATAAGGAGGGGTGGGGCTCCGGGGAGGACGGGGAAGCGGGTGGCGGCAGCGGGAGGTTGACGCCCTCCCGCTCGCAGATTGTGAGGACTCCGTCTCTGGGCAGGGATGGAGGAGGAGGAGGGGGGCGGGCAGCGGTGTCAGAGGAGCTGAGGTGCTGGTACCAGCGCTCGTCTGGATCGCTAAAGGAGCACAGCCGCGTCACGCACACCAGCTCCAACGCTTCTGATGTCCGTGGAGGACGGATAGGGACGCTAGTGAAGGGATCACCAGGTAAGCAGGTCAAATATGAACTATGCAAAAAAATATATATGTATACCTGCTAGACCTCAATCAGAGTAAACGTCATGAATTAAACACAAACATGGTTCCAGATTGTGGCTCAAATTAATTGTTTAAAATATATAGCCACAATTCTATGCACGTAGAATAAGAATTTTCTTAGTGACTCTGTCTATACAATTCTCTTGTTTTATGCAACAAAGATTGTCTGATTAGCAGGCAACAGATTTGTCATACAGATTATTTTATCTGTGTTGAAGACACAATAGGGTTATTAGTTTGAATCAGACTCACTCAGAGTAATTAATGAATAAACTGCAAGTAATTTTTTTTTTTTTATGTCTGATTTCAGTTGAGCTGTTTTCTGTTGAGGTTTTTGACACTTAATTTAGTTCAGGCTATTGATTAACCATTGTATCAAACGACTCTATAGCTAGAAAAAGTTTATTTGAATCTGAACTAGCTCCTACTTATTTTTCATATTTTATTTAATTATTATTTTTTAAATATCTGGAGCCCATGGAAATGAAAATGAGGCTGAGAGAGAAAAAATGTCCACAACCCATGTTTTATGGTGTTTTCATTTATATAAAGTATCTTCAGTCACTGCATGATCAACATCGAGGTATCCAGTGGTAAATAAAATGTTGTAATTCTTCCCTCAAAACCTAATTTTCATTCACATTTTATTCACAAATCTGTCCTTTAAGTAAGGTCTGTACATTTCCCTTCATTGCGTACATGCTACTGTATGTGTGTGAAAGAGAGAGAGAAATAGTAGTGGAATAAGATTTATTTTATGTGTCAACTTCAGCGCATTGCTGTGAGCCGTGTGTGTGTATAGAGGCTGTCAGGGTGGTCTGGTCAGTGTGTGGGTGTGTGTCGTGGGGATTATCGCCTCCCTCTGGGTGGCAGAAACACTCCAAACCTTTTCCAGCATATCAAGAGGGTGTTGGCAGCAAGCAGTCAGCTTTATCTCCGACACATTCACCACGTGCATAAGCATATGTGTCTGTAGTTCAACAGTATGCATTAGTGTCTTATAGGAAAGTCTGTGTGTGTGTTTCAGCTGCATCTCCACACAGTCAGAGGAGTGGAACTCCCTGTAGTGAGCCTGCAGCTACGCCCCCCTGCAGCCCACAACACATACTCAATTGGCAGAGCGGGTAAGACATAGAATCAGTGTATTTATGCACGCAGTATATTTATTCTACGGTATTTATTAGAATATACAGAATATATATATATATATGTATGCTATGTAGTATATGTAATTAGTAGCTAGTCAATGTAAATAACACAAACTGTATATAACACTCTAGTATTGCAGTTGCTTGTTAGATACTGTGCTGCATCTCTGTAGTTTCTTAGATGGATTGAATGATCAAAATCCTTTAATACAACTAAATAAGTCACCAGAAGTAAAGCTAATAATTTTGTGCAACAACAAAAAAAATCACCTGTAATATTTGTCAGTGATATCACTCTAGATGCGAGTATGATTTTAGGGTAGGTTTATATGGTTCTCCATGCACTAAACTTTGACCAAGAATTTGAAGTATATGTACTTCAAAATGTCATTGTGCTATTCTTGTTGTTTTTCCAAGTTTGCACAATTGGCTTTGTTTTCTTGTAGATTGCACTTTGTTTGTCAGTAGGTATTTACTCCAAAGAACAGTCTAAATTCAGACATATTAGAGGATGTTGGTCAAAGTCTGGGCTATGGAGCATATTCTCTTGGTTTAGACGTTCACCTAACTGTACCAATGTTTTGTCTGTGTTGTTCACTTTAATATTGTGTAACAGAACTACCCCAGTGTCAAAATTAAATAACTCCCTCTTCATTAACTGATCACGACTACCCACAAACTCTAACCTCTCTCTCTCTCTCTCTCTCTCTCTCTCTTTGTGTCTCACTAACCCACCTCTGCCTGAATGTGTGTTTTCTTGGGGCAGTGAAACGACTGAAAGTTCTCCTACTGAAGACCGTTCTCCCTCTCACCAAAGCACTGACCAGTAGAGAGGTACACTCTCTCTCTCTCTCTCTCTCTCTCTCTCTCTCTCTCTCTCTCTCTCTCTCTCTCTCTCTCAGCATGTTCTGTATCTCACTCTTTCACTCCTTCACCTCTCTGATTGTGTCATTTTCTTGTGTTGGAATGTAACTTGTTACTAAATTTGTCAAAATACAAATTTTATTATAGCGTATTTCATTATAAAATTAGTAGGGAGGCAACAACCCCTTAAAAACTAAGGTCTATGACTAAAGGTTTGTATCACAAAACTAAAAAAATTAAAAAATAATTTTATAACATGGTTAATGTTTTATAAATATTTATATTTATTACATTTTTTAAACAATTATTGTATTAAATATATCTTAAATATTACATTTAATATTAGAGTAATATAGAGTAAATTGAATATGTTTTACAAATTAAATGTAATTAATAGGGGTGTGACTATACTCTTAGCTCGCGATACAAGACGATACACGTTATTGGGTTCAAGAGGACGAGACGAGACATAATTTTAACACTACTTTTGGACTGGAAAAATTGTCTTTTATTCCACGGAAAGTCACAAAATGCAAAACAATATGATAATAAAAATAGACCTAAGTGAATTATAGCCTTAAAAAAAGACTTAGAAATGCATATACGAGGCAATAATAATTGAAAAAATAAAGTATCAAGAGCAAGAAATCATGTGTTTTTAGTGAACAGCACTGTTTAAATACATAATGTAATATATATATATATATATATTTATATATATATATATATATATATATATATATATATATATATATATATATATATATATATATATATATATATAAACAATCTGTACTTTATATAAATATATATAAACTTCTGTACAATACACATTATAACAAATGCCTGCCAGCGGCCTGTAATTGTTGTTGTTACACTTTACAGCATCAAATGCTCATTTAATATTGGCCGAACAACAGTTAATTCAAATTCAAATGGTGCATGTTGCACTCCCAGATGAACATTATCAGCAACCCAAACTCACAGCATATGCAGAAATGAAGTTTGTTAACCGAGCTGCTAAGACGCGCTCCACAAATGACAACACTGCAACAGCGCATATTTATTTAAAGGGTTAGTTCACCCAAAAATGACATTTTTCTCATTAGTTACTCGCCTCATGTCATAACCACGTTCATCTTCGGAACACAAATCCGAGAGCATGCCCAGAGTAGTTTTTTATTATTAAAACGACTGCTTTATGTTTTTAAAGCTAAGATAAATCTACTCTTTAAAACTACTTTTTTGAGAGAGCTCTCTGACCCCAGAAAGGTAGAAAAGACATTGTCAATTTATCAAAATTATTTATGATGCTGCTCACTTTATTTAAGCAATTCATCTAGATTATCACCATTATATTAGGTTTCTGGTTCAAATGTAATTGATTCATGTTAAACTGACTTTGACATAATGTTTTCATTTTGAAATAACATGTTTCAATCAAGTAACCCAAAGAAACAAGACTTTCACTTCCCATCATGCGTTGCAAAGGTGCTGAATTCGGAGAGTAAATGTTTAAATAAAGTGCAATTTGATGCATTTTTAACAAGATGAGAAAATTGAGAGACTTTTTAATGCTTAATGTTTTGTTATGTTGGTATTTAAAAGTTTGTGTTATGTTAGTGTTTTTGGAGGTTACCAATGTGGTGAAGTGTAGAGCATGTGCTTGGGGTGAGGACCTACTAATAACTATAAAGTTGTTTTAATAATAAAAAACTACTCTGGGCATGCCATGGATGTAAAGAAACCATCTTCTGGCTAGCCAATAAAATCTTGTAAAAGGTTTTGTAAATGCACTCGAAAGCTATTCTTTGAATTAATGTAATTAAATCATGGAAAGGATTTGCTTTCTTTCAGCATTAAGCACTTTTGTTAGGCTAACTTAAATAAATTAGTTAGTCCAAAACATTGCAAATTAGTTGGGCTGACACTATTAAATTAAGCTGTGCCTAACCATAGTAAATAAGTTGAATCAACCTTAATAAATGAAGTTGACCCAACGTAAGTACATTCAATTGGAATAACAGAATTGCGTAATGCTGAAATAAAGCAAGTTAATCATGTGGAACTACTTTCCATGATTTTTTTTATGTTCATGAGTTCAGTGGTTCAACCTTAATTTTATGAAGCGACGAGAATACTTTTTTTGCGCAGAAAAACGAAAATAACTTTATTTAACAATCTCTTTCTTCCGTGTCACTCTCTTCCGAGTTCTATGGCAGAACAGCGGCTCACTATTGGCTGAGCGCCACATGCATCGTGGTGCTTGCGTGAATCGCGTAGGAGAGTGACACTAAAGAAAGAGATAGTTGAAAACAGTTATTTTTGTTTGCTTTTTGCACACAAAATTGTTTTGCGTCGCTTCATAACATTCCGGTTGAACCACTGTAGTCACATGGACTATTTTAACAATTTCTTTACAACCGTAGCTTTATCTTAGCTTTAAAAACATAAAGCAGTCGGGAACCATTGTTGGCCATGTCCATGTTTTAGCCTTTTCTGCACTGATTTTGGGGGGAAATTTGTGGAATTCTGCAGAATGTATTTAAATAGGCTAAAATGTATAAGGATCGTTGAAAGCGTGTTTAAGTTGATTCTGTATGTGAGCTTTCTGATAGAAATGTAAAGCTAGCTACAGTGATATAAATGGTTAAATGCACATATAAAATGTCAAGACATGTCTGACACTTATCTCGACTTCTCATTGCAGATCCCCGTTCACCGATAGTTGTTTCCTGAGCAGTCCCCTGTGCTCTGAGATAGCGGACGTACAGTGGTACGGGCGCGAGAAGGCAAAGCCGGGAACGCTCGTCTAAAGCATCATCCCTCATCCCTCTCTCTTTAAAAGAGTGTTCAGAAGGCAGGCCTGACCACAGTCTGGACCTCAACTCATCGGAACACACCTATGGCTGGAGCCAGTACCGCCTCGACCTCTCTTTCATCTCTGTCTGTCTGTATACGTGGCGGTACAGTGCTTATGAACTACGGGAATACAAGACTCTGAACGAACTGAGCTTGACCTTGTCTGACCCTCCCCCTCAGACTTTTGAACTTTGACCCAGTTAGCTGGCAGCCGGTTCCTCCGTATGCACAAACCCTCTGTGTTTTTTCCATCGCTGGAGTGATGTGCATAAGAGAGACATCTTATGCGCGTCGGACTATAAGTGAACCCCACTCGTGCACACATGCTCAAATAGACATTCGTCCCCTGCTGTCGTGTGTGTGTGTCTCTGCACTAATGTCAGAGAGCCGGCGTCGTTCTCTCTCATGCACATGACATGCACAAAAACACATTCCGATGGATTGCTTTGTCGTCAACCATCTTTGTAGATCTTTATGTTCTCGGTTCTGTTTAAAAAAACAAACAATATGTGACCACAAACCCTTCATCCTTCTCATTTGGACCGCAGCGCTCCATAAGCCCCTCCCTCTGTCTGTGGACTTTGATATTTTGTGAATAACAATAGAGCATTTAAAATGGCAGAAGCCTTTCTTCCGTCGGTCATCCTGGATTGGAAAACGAGCCCCGATATCATATCGCTCAAGATGGTGATGCCGCAAGCATCACAAACAAACAAGGAAATTCAAAACATTGTGGTCTTTGTACGTAATGTCGGTTTGTCATTCTCATTGGTTCTTGTCCAGAAAGTTCAACCATTTTTGCTGAACATTAGCTGACTTTTAGAAGCCATAGATGTACAACAAATCCGAAGCATTAGGTTAGAGGCATTAGCATGACCCTCGGCGTTGAACGACCAATCTGTGAAGTACTGCAACTCAGGACGCAACCGGTGTACTTTGCTACTACGGCAACTCGCCACCATGGTGCTCTGAGCCTGAACTGTACGTCCCACAATGCCCTGCTGTAAGCCCACACTGCATGCAGAACCGTCACAAACCCCCACGTATAGTGTTGTGACATCAGTGAAGTAACGAGACACACGAAAAAAAAAACCTTCTCCGAACACTCCTGGCCTTATCGGTATTCTGTTTTTATGTGTCTGTTTTTAATATTCAGGATTTTACTTAACTACAACACCACTATGACATCGCGTTCATATTTATAAAACCGTCAGACGTCAGATGAGCACAACACAACGTGGCACACCGACTCAATATTTCGTTACCTCTGCCCTGACCTGTTGAAGGCTTTCAGGAGAACAGCATTCCAGAATGTGACACGGTTAAAGCAGGTGCTTCGTTTTACAAGCGGCCGGTAAGAAACATAAGCTCAAACAATACAGGGTGTTTCATGCGTTCATCGTGCAGTCAACGAGATCCGAAACCACGTGTGCCCCTCGCCTCGGTCGCCTGACCGAGGAAAAACATCAAGCCATACCGCTAAAGACATTGTTACACACTCTGCAAGATACGAAAAATATCGTACGTGCAAAATACCTTAAGAAACAGGTAGCTAAAAGCACACCCTTTGCCATTACTATTCAGTAGAGCTGAACACAAGCAGTCGTTACAAATGAGTATTCAAAAGGGTCCAAATCACCAGACGCTAAAGCTAAACGTCATGCTCATTCAAGGGCCTAAAAGTAGTTTTTCTCGGCCCTAAAATGGATCGTTCATCTTTTTCGTGCATGCTCGGCACACTGTGTTATGCATCTTGATGTTGAAACTAAAACCCGGTGTGAAAACAGCCCTAGTCGAAAGTAAAACACCTCATCCGCGTGCGTCTACATGTAGAGGTCGTTCGGACCTCATACCCTCTTAGGCCAATGTGAGCTCACTCCTTTCGTCTACCTGTACTCGATAACAGAAATGTAAATCTTTTTATATTAAAAAAAAAAACTAACACATTTATCAACATTTATAGGCAGGACTGTGGAAACTGGGTTCTTTTAAAAGAAAAAGTAAAACCAATCATTTGATTTTTATAAATCGGTATTCGTTTTATTTTCGGGTCTTTAAGCTGGGAAAACGGCAACAACACGTTCAGGTGCTACAGGAAGACCAGATGCTGCTTTGGTTTCCTAGCTGTAGACTTTTCCGAACTGTTGTCCATAGTTTTAATACCAGTTGTGCAAAATGAAGGACTTTAGTTACTAAACTGTCTTACCACTTCATCTTGACAATAGAGCATGTTTCATGAGTTGCTTTTCAGATATAACCGGACACGATAAAATGGTGTTGTAGAAAAAAATTAAGTGGAATCGTTGGGCAGGTTAAATATAACCAAATTCCACAGTTAATTTATTCTTTTTTCTATTAAGAATTTGTATAGTAACATTTTTCAAAAACCGTGTTGTTGGCAACTGATACTGAATTTTCCAGATGAGAAATGTGGTGGTTCTTGAGATTCTGAAATAAATTATTGCTGAATGTTCGCTAAACCGAAGCGTGAAATCACTTTATTGCTATTGTTCAGATTGTGTCTCCAGTAACATGAATATGCACGGTTAATGTACATTAATCTTTATTCATAACGCAACATGCCCCTCCGGGTGGATGAAGGTGATGATCCGCTTCCTCCGGGCGTAATTGAAATTCTTTCCGTCACCTTTGTGGATTATGCTTCTGCATTTGTAATGAGATCAGCCGCAGGTGAAGCTGACAATCACACCCGGTGATTGAAATACCAAGTACATGAAAATGAAACTTCGTTTGCCAAATCTGAATGCTGCTTTCAAAATATGTAAATGTAGGCCAAAGTCGTGTCACGGAAAACATGGATCATTTTAATGGAGGAAAAAAGACAATTATTTTCTGCTTTCAAGGTTACATGTATTGAATGTCCTGTTTTGGACAGAAATCATAAGGAATTTTTTGTCTTACCAGTCCGGGTCTGTTAATTGCATATGAATTATTTTGTCCTCAATGTTTGGTTGCTTATGAATGTAATGTGTACCTCAAAGATCAACATTTTCAAGTAATTTATTGGCGTTGTCGTTTTGCATGCAATATTGCCAAATCAGTACAGTACACATGCATACACAAAAAAAAGTGACAAATGAAACATTTAAAAAATGATAACATTATGATTAATTATTATTTACAATATTATTTATTTTAATTAGGGCTGTCAAATCAATTGATCACATACAAAATCAAAGTTTGTGTTTACATAATATATGTGTGTACTGGGTATAATTATTATGTATATTTGAATACACATGCATGTATATATTTAAATATATATATATATATATATATATATATATATATATATATATTTATATATTTATATATAATATAGGCTATATATACATTATAATATATATTTCTTAAATATATACATGAAAGGGTGTGTATTTATATATATATACATACATAATAATTATACACAGTACACACATTATGTAGACAAACTTTTATTTTGGATGCGATTAATTGATTTGATTTGACAGCACTAATTTTAATATTTTATTTATCTGATGGATTATTTATGACTTAGGTTTAGTTAACAATAACAACGCTGGTATGGACTACTCTCGTGGTGCTATTTTTCCCTTTTTTTGGACCTTTGGAGCTTCCATTTTTCTATTATATCCAAATATATTGCTCCATTTATGTTCCTCGGAAAGTCGAGAATCACAAGGGTGAGTAAACGATGACAACTTTCTTTTGACTTTTTGAAGTGGAATTCCCATAAGTCCCTGTGATCACTTCCTGTGTGAGACAGGAAACTAAGTTACGCAACGCCTACTAGGGTTCTGATCAACTCCCTCCAGTCGTCTTGCATACTGTGTTAATATGACTCACAGACTCACTCCCCTACAGGAAGTGTGTGATGATGTTTGTGCCTAAGACAATGGCTTGGGGTCTCCCCCGGCAACAGGAACACAACACTGGAAAACCAAACATTGGAGAATTGGCTGCTGTTACTGTGCTGACAATCCAATGTGATGCTCGAGATATGTATTTTGGGGCAGCCGGTCTATTGTACCTACTGCAGCTGGAATGTGAACAACAAGAGACGCTGTGTTTATAGAAATCTTCCATTTCCTGTGAAGCTCAGTGGATGCTTTGTTGAATGAAATATTTTCACCACTGGATCCATGACATTCCCCCGCTGTGTGTGAAGGGCTTGAGGAACACTGAGGAATGTTGTGTTCGGTGAACATGAAAGCTTGACTTCTTAGGGCATCATCGTGACCCCTAGTATGGAGGGTCAAGGCATTTGGAGTTATTTTGGAGAATTGTTCGAATTTGGCAGGCTCACGACTGACTGTTGGCCAAAATAAACATTAGAGACTGTAGAAAGCACCACTGCTGTCAGTCCAAGCCAAGGGGGTGGTGGGATGAAGTATTGAATGATCTGGGCTATTCTCCACCAATAATTTGTGACCACTTAACATTGCGCCCTTAACCAGTCCAGGGGGAACCAAACAAGCACAACATGGTAAAACAAGAAGAGTCTCTCTTTAATATAAATCAGATTTACTTTCTGAAATCACTCCTGGTGTTCAGTTATTCTCTCACGCCGGAGGTGGCGACTGTCTGACTGAGACAGTGAAACATTTATTCAAACGATTTGTTTAAAAACATGGATTTGTTCAGTTATCTGCCTTTATGGTGAGTGGTTCAATCATTGACCGACTGCATGTAGATATGCATACTTCCCTGCTTTATAGTAGACTTAAGTTCCTGAAAAAAGTATTTATAAAACAGTAGGTGAAAAGTATGCAAATTACCAACTATTCCACCAAGATTTTAAAGTGCACTTTTGATGGACACTTTACTGTAGGGACTCAATTTATGTCGGTAGCTCATGTCAGGTGACAATGACAACATGTCGAATGTAGTCTGGAATTAATTCAAATTAAACACATTCATACTATATGGAACTAAGAACATACTTTTTTAACCCCTTAATTGTCACCCCCCTTTTTGAGAATACACATGAAAATGCACACTTAAAGGGCTGTAATTCAAGAATGATTTTTTATTTTATATAAAATATATATTTTACAAAAAAATTGTAATCTAAAATTACTATAAAATCAAAGCCATATGTCTAACCAAGTTGTGTTCCAAATTTGAAGTTGATATCACAAAAAGTGATAGCCTGACGTCATCATACTCAATTCTAGTCAGAATATGAGTCTGATACTGCTCCGTTGGGCTGTGATTATGGGGTGTGTTTCAACCGAACCAGGAAAAACCTCAATTGGATAGACCTACAACCAATCAGAGCAACGGAGCGACGCATAACGTTAGTTATCAAATGTCAACAGAACTCAACTGCACTGTGTTGCCATGTCCACGGGTTGAAGCGACCCCAATTATGTGATATACAGACCCAGGTATGAGATTTTTAGCTGCCAGCCCTGCCAAAATAACATATTTTACCCCCCAAATGCCTTTTTTCCCTTTTTTGGAAAGCTATTGGGCTTGTTTTTGGCTAGTTTCGAGGAATGTTAGCAATTGGGCGGGTTTTGTTGTAAAAACTTGTCAACCCTGTACCTGCACGCACGCTGGAATAAGTAGCCTAACATTAGAAGAAAAAGATGAGTGTAAACGATCTTTGCCGGTGTTGTAAAAAAAGAATTTAAGGATACACAGAGTTTACTTACCAACACGATCATCATTTCTGAGAGAAATAGTAAAGGTGAATGCATATACGAACAAGTTCTCCGTTTAGGATTAGAACAAACTCAACCCAAGCGCCTTTGATGACGTGGATAATTACATTACCGTTTATCATCTGTCCATCATCGTCTAAAGCCCGCCCTGACAATTTCATTGGTCCGAACAGTTTCTGTTCGAGCATAATTACTTCTCTATGGATCAAGTCCAGACCAAACTGCCCGAGTAAAAATGTTGTGGGCGGGGCTAAGTTCGGCTGGCATCCAGGCTAAAAAAAGTGAAGTTCCCATGAGATTTTGTTTAGGCGCTATACCAAAAATTGCCACTGGGTGTCATCCAAATTCCATTGATTGTTTTTTTGATGCATTTTCCTGTACATTTCTGTCCAAATGTCACTTCCATCACAAAACAATCACCAAATATGGAACCTTGAGACTCAGACCTTTCCGACGATATGTGTTTTGTCAAGATTAGAAAAGATTTAGATTATAAAGTAGTTAAAATAAATGTTGTAATATGAAACATGACACCGCCTACTAGGGGAGGAGCCCGCCAGAAGAATTTAAAGTACCATTTCCATGGTAATGCAACGTCCAATTTCAAAACGGGTTTCACAGGATGAATTTTGAGTCCGTAAGCTTTCGAATGATACCTAATTTATGATAATTACTCAAATATATGATACGAAAAAAAGGCGATCAAGAGTGTCAGGTGTCCCGCCAGCGGGACGGTGACAGTTAAGGGTTAAACAAGTACTTATTCAAAGGAAGTACCATTTACTCAATCATTTCGTGAACTGTTATTTCAGAAACAACAATTGCTACAATTGGAACTGCATGCTAGTATATATAGGCTACTACTCTTACTAATTCCACCATAGAAAGATATGGTAAAAAAAGTATGAGTATATTCCGGTTCCGAATTCAGCAAATAAGATTGATTTCCACTAACTGAACTGATTCGTTCGGTTGGTTCCACTAACTGAACCGATTAGTTTGAAAATTCG
Source organism: Gobio gobio (assembly GCF_949357685.1). Classification (NCBI taxonomy): domain Eukaryota; kingdom Metazoa; phylum Chordata; class Actinopteri; order Cypriniformes; family Gobionidae; genus Gobio; species Gobio gobio. The sequence continues at coordinate 34,855,980 of NC_137115.1, read as the reverse complement.
GACTCATTCAGGAACTACTAGTGTGTGTTGCGACAGTTTAAAAAAGGCGTTGACTTTGTTTGGACATCTTTTCGCTGGCGGACCAAAAATAGACAAAGTAACCGGCAATATTGCGTCTAAAATGTAAGTTACTCAATGTTAACCTGTTTATTGTCTTGTTGAGGACACTAGTTAGCAACCAAATATATCGACCATGACACTTAAAAGACAGTACGGCTTTTACTTTATGGCATTTATGTCTTTATTTTCCCCCATATGTAGTCAGTGATATTTCATGTGACGCATAAATACCCACACATTCGCTATCCCATGCTAATAAAGTCCATTCTTCCAGAATAATGTTTCTGTATGAGCCCTGCAGGGTCTGGAGCAGAGCAGCTATTCTGTTACAGCTTTCCACAGCAGCTGGAAGCCGTTACTCTCTCATGTGATGAAAGTGTGTGTATGTGTGTGTTTCTCCCACAAGCCGTGAGAACAGAGCGCGTGTTGGAATGCTGTGTGAAAGGACGTAGCCTATATTGTGTGTCCTGGGAGTTTGGGATTGGTGTGTTTATGATCGCAACTCTTTCATCACCATGAAAACTGCAGCAAGGGGTGATGGGAGCTGGAGTCTGGTTTTCTCCACAGACCCGAGCGAGATCTGCTCTAGCTCTGCCAATATGAGGGGGTATATATACATAAGATAGGCAGTTCCCTTTCAACTTGGTTTACTTCGACATTGCATTTGCTAACTCTTCTGGGAGGGAAGCCCTTCCTCCAAATACTACTGAAGCCTTATTGAATCATGCCAGTAACACTGGCCAATGACGTTCAAACACGTGAAATATGAGGGGGCGTCTAGCACTATATAAGGTGGCATTCGTTCAGAATCTTTTCCTTCGGCCAACCTTCTGCTAGAAGCCTATCATCAAGCAAGACTTACCGTGATCTACATGCCGCAGTGGACAACATCTTCTCATTCCGGCGACCCTTCAGATAAGGGTGACTTCTTACGATTGCCTCTCCTGCACATAGCCAAATAAACCTTCTGATGGCCATGAGACGTGTCTTGTGCCTGTGTCCTGCCCATACAGAGGCGGGCACTTGGGAGGTCGGACTGCCCCCACTGTGGAGATATGAGCCTCCAGACTCTCAGGCTCCATTTGGCCATCGTCTGAGGTGATGAACTCGACCAACAAGCCTCTGCCGCCTCTTTCGAGCTGAGGAAGATGCCTTGAGCTTCTGATGTGGACCTGTCAGGGTCAGGAGATGAGCTTGCACCCACTCGATGCCCATCTCCCATCCCCATCAAGATATGGTGTCCTCCAGAGCTATGGATGCAGAGGATGAGGATGATACCATATCAGTGGCAGCGTCCACAAAGGATGAGTGGTCCAACAGCTGGATTATACCGTGCCCCGTGGCAGCAAGGCGGGAGACCTCCATCATAGTGATGTTGTCAAGCTCCTATGCGTCCTGTCCAAGGCGATTGATGAGCTTGGTTTGGAGTGGGCTCCTCCTGCCAAGTCTGCGATAAGCCGCCTGGACAGTGTAGAAGAAGCCGTCGCTGCCCATCTCTGCCCTGCGGCCATGGTGAAATATAGAGTGAGAAACAGCTTCTCTTGCAGCACCACAGCAAACTTCACTGGCAAGGCATTCTCCACGGCAGGCCAAGCAGCTTGCCGATCCTCCAGGTCTATCAGGTCAAGCTTCTCGAGTCCCTGGATGAGGGCGGGCTGGGCCCAGAAGTTTTTAAAGAGCTCTTGTGGTGTTAGATTGTCACCTGAGAGTCTCAAACAGCTCCCTGTGTGCACAGCTGTGCGCCAAAACAGCTCACGATTACTTAAGTTAGTATGTAATACCACAAATTTTTTAGTTGTCTTGACAAGTGTTCAGCCTAAATTGTGAGTCACATGCCATAGGCGTAATAAATGAAATGTTTGACAACATGTTTTTTGAACAGGGGGTTTTCCTGGACCTAAATCTTTTAGGGTGATAGCATCAAACTGGAATGCTCAAACATACATTAAACACTGAAAATTGTTTTGAACTATTAGCTTTTCGCAGTTCCCTCACAAACCTCAGTTTAAGAAAACCTGCTGCACAGCAGAGACCACTGAGATTGGCCCCTTTAAATTGAATCGGTCATCCAAAATTGCTAAAATGAATCAGACTTCCCAAATCTTAACAGGAAGTCAGCAGGAAAGTTATGCAAATTTGGCTTATTCATGTTTTCAATCTGATTTGGTCACTCACTCGTCCTGTGACTCAGCACTTCCTATAACTCATCTCAGACAGGTGGCCATGACATCAAATTGCAAGTCGTCTTGATTTCATCCTTAAAAGGACTGTCTTTTCTTTCTGTCAGAGAACAGGTCTACATCTCTAGCGAGATTAATTAACACTTTCCATAGCATTCGGCCCACTATGACAGTAATGTACATTAAAGGGGACCTATTATGCAAAATTCACTTTTACATGGTGTTTGAACATAATGTGTCTGCAGTGTGTCTACAAACCACCCACTCCTCTTTTTTTAATCCCCAGAAATCATAAGCAGTGTCAGAACAAGCCTTTTACAGTTTCTGTACAATGCGACATCACATGCTTAGGCCCTGCCCACGACTGCTGATGGACTCTGCCCTATTAGCATTAAGACCTCGCCCTGAGGGAGCTGTACACAGTCCGCCATGTTTATCTCATTGCCAGTGGCCTGTTGCACAAAGCTGATTTCAGTTGCTACCCAGGTAAGTTTGAGATTAGTTTGAGCAAACTCTGTTTTTTTGGGCTCAAGAAGGTGGATTGGTTTTTAGCAGTGTTCATCACCATAGTAACTTACACTACACTAACCTGCTCTGGAGCAGGTTTTATTCTGGGTTAGAGATCACAAACCCAAACTGGACCAATCAGCTGCAAGTAAAGATGCAATAAAGCCACACCCCCTGTATCTCTCGTTCCAAATTAAAGCAGTTTAGAGTGAAAAAACTTTAGAGACAAAATTGCTCATCTTTTGGTGCTAATTATTTATTATATGAATTATAATTACTTTTAATTCATATAATATATTCATATAATGATTATATTAATTGACAAGTAGCCAAATATTAATATAAATATAATACATACATTCATAATTCTTTTTCACAATTCATTCTTAAACGTGTATTCATTTGAGCTCTTTGTGAACCTATAATAATTAGGCATATTTCTTTGATTCACATCTTGCATTGATAGTCAGATATTCTTTCAGCAGCCTTCTCAAGCTTTCGCTGCAGCAGACGTGTTTATTCCTGCTTTGTAAAATCCTTTAATTTCATGATAATTTTCAATTCAGAAGAGAAGTGAATTACGCCGTCTCCCTTGTGAGACGTGAATCAAACGGACACTGTGATTGGCTGTTTGCCACACGTGTCACGCTTTCAGGTGCATGCGCTTCAGAGTTAATCGCAAACTCTGGATTAAACCTGAGTTGACAGAGAACGTTTATACCAAGCTTTGAGAGACCGTTGAACTTGATCTAAACCAGGTTGGATTTATCTGGATTTGTCAACTCTAAACCTACTCTGAAACTCAGAGTTTGTTCGGCTAGCTTCATGCAACAGGCCTCAGAGCATTTAACAGCAGCATTCAAATAAGAAATGTATTCTTATTGATGTTGTTGTATATACGAATGGCAGCTAGTGGTTGAAATGAGTACTGCAGTCCAAATTCAAAATATTGTTTGCCACTGCTCAGAGAGTAGTCCAATCTCAAAAAAGTTGTCCCATGTATCATCACCTTTAGTCTCCTCGCCTTCCATTGTCAATTGCGCTCGTTCCTGTTGTGTGTCTTCAATCTGAACCCTTTAAACGGGTTGCCAGATTGAAGACACGCAATTGACAATGGAAGGCGAGGAGACTAAAGGTAATGATACATGGGGCAACTTTTTTGAGCAATGTTGCTTGGCCACTTTCCCATTGGGAACGGGCAACAAATTTCTATCTGGATACTTTAGATCGGTCATGGGCCCTGTCTCTTGCCTGGTTGCCCGTTGACGGCAACATTGCCTAGTAACATTGCTCAAAAAGTTGCCGTGTATCATCACCATTAATTATTTATTACTGAGGAGACTTATTTATCCGCGTTTTAATATTCTCTCTATCACAGAGATATTAAGATGGATGTCGAGGCTTTTTAGGTCAGGTAGAATCTGCAATCTCTGACCCAATTTGTTTGCTTGCTTCCATGGCAACAATACGCTGTGTTTTCCGACAACTGACAACCTGTGGTGTCGAAATAATACTATTGGGTAAACTGGCAGCGTGCGTTATCGCACAGACCAAAACACAAATAAGCATTCTGACACAGAACGCACATTTCAAAGTAGAATAACTAGCAGTAGCATTGTTTTTCTGAGAAATGAGTATGTGAACTTAACATGTTTCCTAAATATCTGCAAGCGTATGGTATTTTTATGCTTTAGTACAGTCAAAAACTTACATACAGCCTTTACAGCTACTAAAGTTTTTCAGCTAAGAGCTGTGACTGTTTTTCTTTTGTTTGAGTCATATTAACAGCATATATATCAGTAGGTACTGTATATTACACTGCTTTCACTTTAAAACACAGATCTATACACATGCGTTTTTTTACTTGCCGTTTAAGTTCAAAGACATAATCAAGTTAGTTTAATACTCACGGGACGTGCCGTCTGACATCCAGCTTTCTGTGCGCGTGTTTCAGATGTGTGCGCTCAGAAAACCATATATCAGAAGTTTAGACTGATATGGCAATGTGGCATGCAGATAATAAACTTTCATGACAATGAAGAACTGCAACGTCACACGAGCATTACCGCGGTGGATACAACCAAACAGATGTTTTTGTTTTTAGTAGAGTACTGGATGCACAAGCTAGCCTAATCCTACCAGACTCTCGTACATTTCATTTGTACAGAGTCTGGCCACTCTCCATTGACAAGCGTTTACTTCCTTGAAGGCGGGTACTCAGTTGAAGTTTAAAACTATTGGATCTGCCCAGAGCCACTCTGGATCTGCCATAACCAATCGTCAACGCATGGTCGTTACGTATGTTATGTCAAACTAGGGCACAACATCAACGTCATCGTTCTCAACCACTCCCTCTGGGGCCCGTTTCAGTAAGGAGGTTCAACCAACTCTGAGTTTAAACCTGAACTCTGAGTTGACTTACTCTGAGATGGGAAACTCTGAGTTTTGGGTTTCAGAACAGCTGAATTGATGTAGTTCAATCAACTCTGAGTGGACTGACTCTGAGTTAAGCACATGCACTCCAACTATGAAAAGCCACGATCAATGGAGCTCCGAAATTACGATTCACCATGGCAACAGCACCCAACAAAAAGACGTTTGCATACTTCCGGGTCAATATGTAAGTTCAATTCTTAATAATTTTAATTAAATAAAATGTTCATGGTATCCAAAAGGCAAAAAAAGAATGTGGCAGCAGCTTAAAATGAAAAATAAAAACAATTCAATCAGATAAAGCTTTAAGCATAAAATGTTCATGGGTGTTGGTTTAATGACTTTACAAACATTTGACATATTAAATAAATATCATTCAGTGTCCAATGTGCAGCAGCTTTTCCCACATAGACCCTTTTCACAGACTGTGATGACTGTGAGGGTGCTTAATAAAGCGTCTATGGGAGTTGATGTAAAAATTAACATCTTTCTCTCTTTTCACTTCCGTCGTCAAACTCACTCTATTTTTTCCCTCTTTTTGAAAGTTGTGAAATCACTATTGTGGAGTTTTTCTTTTGCTATTTGAGCAAATGGGGACACAAAAATATATATTTAATGTATTCTCTCATTCACCACTATAAAAGTTAACCCAACTATGATGACTTCAACTTCATAAACCCAGAAATGTGAAAAGGGTCTATGCTCTTTTCACATAATGAAATGTTCTCTAATCCCACCTGTTACATTTAATAATCAGGGGAATGACATTAACATTTGACTTCTACTCAGGCCAGCCAAAACACCAGCACCACTGACAGATGAAGAGGAGATGGAGGAAGAATATTAACATCCAACAGGAAAAAGAATAAAGTATTTGTATGTAAATAAATGTATTTAACAGCTGTGGTGGTGGTTATGGCATATATCTCGTACTACCATCTGGCAGCATCCTTCCATCCCATACAGTAATCCGTTTTCAGAAAGTGTGATGATGGGTATATGAGTGTCATCAATGCGTCCAACCACTGGAAATCCTAATTATTAGGTTACTTCTAGAGGTTTACCAAGTGAATGTCAGGATCCTGTATAAAAGGACATGCCATTTTTGTCAGTTCGACAGTGTCCACAGGATGAAAATATAAGCAATGAATGAATGTTCCTGCACTGCAAAAAATGCTTTTCTTACTGTGTATTTTTGTCAAGTGGCAGATAATTTAATTTGTTTTAAGTAAACTTCGCTTACTTTAGATTTAGATTAAACTTATAATTTTTTGATACTTGCACTTGAAATACAACCAAAATACTCAGTAAGAAAAGCTTTTGTGGCGTTTGAATGAATGAATTCAGTTTTTAAACACTGCTGGCACTTTAAAAAGGGGGAGGAGACCGAAAGAAACTTTGGGTTTACCAAAGAAAACCTGCTCCTGACCAGGTTAGGTTCACAGAGTAAGTTACCCTGGTAACTGACTCTGAGTATAAGTTACCTCTCTTTCAGAAACTGGCTTGACTTACCCTGCTTTCTCGGGTTTGACATACCTCCCATTCTGAAACAGAAAACCCAGAGTTTCCCTTATTTCAGGGTTAACATACTCAGAGTTTTCACTTAACCTCCTTTCTGAAACAGGCCCCTGTTCGCTGATTGGACCGGTTAAAATTTGACCGGAAAAAAACAGAATATACCGTAATACCAGAGGGGGAATACTGAAGGAAAATGAAAATTGAGCGGAAGTACGTAGGAGGGCAGAGCCAGGCTATGCACAAGATGGGTGCATCCAACAAAAAAGCAGGGTGGAGAGCAGCAGCTCATTTGCATTTAAAGATACATGAACGAAAACAGCATTTTTCCCTTCCACTCAAAAATGGGCAACTAAGTGATCTGAGCTAAAACTTTACAGACAGGGGGACACTTGAGACTTATAATACATCTTGTAAAAAGGGGCATAATAGGTCCCCTTTAATGTGCAAAGAAACAATGAATGTAATGAAAAAATTACTTCAGTAACATCAGCTTTTATTTAAAAACAAAAACAAACAAAAAACACTGTAGTGTTTTCAATCCCTAGGGACCCACCGCTCTGCACATTTTGTATGTCCCTCTTATCTGATACAGTTCATATCATGGAACTCTCACCTAACAAGCTGATGATCTAAATCAGGCGTGTTAAATAAAGGAGACATACAAAATGTGCAAAGCGGTGGGTATCAGGATTGAAAACCACTGCTGTAGAGATCTCTCAGGACTGTATATTTACAATCAATAAGTTATTTACAACATGACTTTGAATGCTGTGATGTGTACGTCACAGAGCGTTGTACTCCACACACTTTGAGGGATCTGTTGGGAAATGTTTCTGACAGATTGTCATTAATCTTTTCAGCCCCTGAAAAAAAAAAATGGAGAAAAAAAAAAAGATGATCACTGACCTGAAAAAACAACACAACACTATGTAATATAACACTCCTATTCATACTGTCATTTCAGACCTGAATGTATTTCCTTTGGGTCTCGTCATTGAGCACATGGGCGACGTGTTTGGAGAAGATCTTCTCACGTCCAGTACGAGCGTGAATACCCACCATGGTCACACCGATGGGCCATGGAGCGTTTCCTATAGCCATCTGCAGATAAGCATCATTTGCCTGCATGTACAGAGACTGTTAGTCGGGTTTCTTCACAAATATACTAATTAAAAACTGAATTCAAAGTATTGTAATTAGCAAGACAAACCTTAACATATTCCCTCTCCAACATAAACTTTATGATGTCTGTAATGGACTCCTTAATGTCTCCTGGTAAATTCTACATATAGAAGACGCAATGAGTTAAACAAAAGGTCTTGTGAATCTATTTCTGATAATATGTTGTATGTAGAACAGCATACCTTCTTGCGTAGTTTTCTGAAAAGAGGTTCCAAATAAGATTCAGTCTGTTTTTGGGTGGCACTGGCGAGCTTGCCCTGGACACTACGCTTCACATGGTCCTCTCGGCTGTTTAGATCTTTAGCCCACACGCCCAGCAAGAACTATAAAAAAAATGTATATACAAGGACACAAAATAAAATCATTAACTTAATATATAAATTAGGGATGTTAATGATTAATTGTCATGTAAATGAATGGCCAAATTGCAAAAAAAGTTCTCCTTTTTAGTTGAAAACGGTGTGGTGTAAACACCTTAAATCGATAAAACATATCAATTGTCAATTAAGCAAGATCATCATTAGAGTCCATAGTTTTGAGGTTCATGCTGGCTCATGCGCAAAACGTGTGCAACAGACACAAGGAAAAATCAGGGGATCAGTCACTTTTGACCGCGAAGAACACAAGTGTGACTCCCAAATGAGGAGCCCCAGAGGGTTTATAAACATTCTTTGCATTTTACAGAGATGTTTTCTGTGTGACTGCAAATAAAATAAAGTAAATAACACTAATTTGACATTAATTACTGAGGCAGTATGAATAAAGGATAATATAATTTCTGACTTGCAAAATGAACATTTAAAAGGTGCCTGCTGTTTGTTTGTGGCGCTCGGTGAATGTCGCCTTCATCTCTGCATAGCCTTAAAGAACACGCTGAAGACGTGTGACGTCTACCGGACCGAATGTAATGGTTGGACGAATAGATTTACATTTTTAAATATTTAGACCACTATTCTACTAGACCACTTCTATTATTGATTGCTATCAGGATGTAAAGAGTTTCAATCAGTATAACAAAAAGTGTTTATGAAAAATATTGCCTACCCTATCGTAATCTTTAAAATTTCTGTTATATGCACAATATGTACATTTATGAAGAAAATTACGCTTAGAATGTCTTGAGGTGTGGTAACAACAGTGTAAGAAGACTAATTGATTCTGTTAAATCCATATCGCGGCACGGCCGCATCACCACCATGAAAATGTTTTCTAATAAATAAATGACAAGTCATCCATTATTCTTAACATATTCGTTATGGATCATTTTATGAAATTATTATACATCACATCGATCCATTTTACAATCCTACTATCCTATTTAGAGTAAATTGAGCTGAGCCAAAAAATCTGGCTCACCACGGTAGATGCATCTCATTAAAGGTTTAGTTCACCCAAAAATGAAAATTCTGTCATTAATTACTTACTCTCATGTCGTTCGACACCCGTAAGACCTCCGTTCATCTTTGGAACACAAATGAAGATATTTTAGTTGAACTCCGAGGGCTCAGAAAAGCCTCCATTGGCACAATGCATTTTACACGCTCAAGACACATAAAAGGTACTAAAGACGTCATTACAAAGTCCATCTCACTACAGTGGTTCTACAATAACTTTATGAAGCGACGAGAATATTTTTTGTGCACAAAAAAAAAACGATTTCAAAACACAGCATCATGAAGCTTCGAAACGTTATGAATCAGAGTCGATTCAGCGGTTTGGATCGCCAAAGACACGTGATTTCAGCAGTTTGGCGGTTTGACACGCGATCCGAATCATGATTCGACTCGCTGATTCATAACGCTTCGAAGCTTCATGATGCCGTGTTTTGAAATCGGTCATCACTATATAAGTCGTTATTTAGGGTTTTTTTGCGCACAAAAACTATTCTCGTCGCTTTATAAAGTTATTGTAGAACCACTGTAGTGAGATGGACTTTGTAACGACGTCTTTAGTACCTTTTATGGGTCTTGAGAGTGCACAGTGCATTCTGCCAGTGGAGGCCTTTCAGAGCCATCAGATTTACACTAAAATATCTTCATTTGTGTTCCGAAGATGAACGGAGGTCTTACGGGTGTCCAACGACAAGAGGGCAAGTAATTAATGACAGAATTTTCATTTTTGGGTGAACTAACCCTTTAATTTTTAAATCACGATTGATCATGGCGATTTGTGTCAATTGATATTCCTAATTTAAATAATTAATAAATTAGAATATTGTCTGAATGCATTGCTATAAAATCAGTTCGAGATTTAAACTATCCATCCCACCCCTCCCCCCAAATGTAAAACCACAGTAAATAAAAAATACATACCCTCAGTACTTTGTTTATGATGTCCATGTCTCTAAAATCATCAGTGCCAAGAGATGCTCCCAGAACCTGTTTTATAAAGGTTATTAATTTAGCATCACACATGTGCTTAATCTTATATTATACAGTTACTTCAATCATAAAAGCATTGGTATCCAGGCAGCCAGTTATCATATCAATGTAGATAGACTAGTTCAGGGTTTCCCAAATTTCCCTTTGACCTAAAAGGTTTGCTTCAAGTGCCCTCTGATCAGTGTTACCAGATTGTTGTCAATTGGGCAGTTTTGAATTTGATTGTGCGGGTAAAAACGGGTTTGGGTGGGTGGGCTGGTTTTGGGTCAGGTCGGCGGTTTTCAAAATCTAAATTTTATAGTCTAATTGGTTAATAAACAAAAGTGTGCATACTCCATAAAATCAGTCATCATGACCTTACTAAACACACGCCCACCACAGAGTCAGCTGGCTTTGGTGTTGACTTCGCAGATGAGCACACACTTTTAGCCAATCAGCGATCAGCAGGTAGATGTGATCATTCTTGTAGCTGTTGAAGGGTGCGGATTCTGAAATCCACTGCCGCTTCAATATACCTATTTATATCCTAATTAAATGTATAATCAAAGCATTAATCAAGATTTATCCTCCTATATTATTATAATGATTTTTAATTATTCTTTTCAGTTATGATTAGGGATGGGCAACAGTGGTCGAGTAATCGAGTACTCGAACGTGACAGCGATCATCGATCATGAGAACGATGATCGCCCTGAAAAAAATATATTTGTCTCTTTTTTATTGGTTATTGCATCGTTTTGCGGAGGTCTGATTGGTTAGCGTTTTACAGCACGCCTCCAGACCGCGGCGAAATAAAGGCGTGCACTGCAGTGATGTCTGGAATCATGAGATCATTAAATGGTTAGTGCAAGATGTGCAGCGCCAATCTGTCATAGCCTACATAGCATTATAATGAAAACACGATGGAAATTAGAATGCTGTAAATGATCTGTGCTTAGTTCCCCGTGTATCAGCTGATCCACAGAGAAACTAGCGAGAACACTCAGACTAGCGCGTGAAGTTCATGTGCGCATTCGCGTCCTTTTCTGCAGATGCACGTTGTAAGATACTTTTATGTTGTCTATATCTGATTAATCTAATATAAGAAGCGTTTGGTTGAGCTTAATAAGCTAGAAAAGCGCTGCCGTTATACCGGCTGTTGTTCATTGTTCTCTTCAGTTTCAGCTCAAACGCATATTTCATGCTCGACATTATGGTTTAGAGACAGTCATATTCTTTTCAGATAGGCTATTTCTTTCTCAGAATCATTGATATTAGTAATGGAGCACTGCTATACTGTTCTCGTATTTTTTAACAGTAGACCTAGTTTATTTAAAGTTGGTTTTTCGCTATGAGTTCGAAAACGCGCAGTGATGTCTGTAGTGCTCGATCATGAATAATAAAATGAAGTGCATGATGTGCAGAGTCAATCTGTCAAAGCATTATAATGAGAACAGGATTTTAATAAAATATTTCTGTGTGCTTTCGTTGTCCGTGTATCAGCGTTGTTAAGGGAAGAGCGCATTCAAAATGTTCCGTTTCAAACCCTTCGGCTGTAAAATCTAGCACGCTGAAGTTCACGTGCGCATTCACGTCCTTTTGTGTTGATTTATGTCGTTATAGGTTCATAATAATCTCATATTAATATTGATATAGGGTGCGTTTGGTTGAGTTTATTAACCAGCTAGCAAGCTCTGCAGGGTGGTGTTATTTCACAGTTTCAGCTCAAAGGCAATGCTCGATATTACTGACTTGGTTATTTGAGACGGTCATTTTATAAAGATGTTTCTTTTTCAAAGACATTTATGCATCATAATCTAGCAGTTATTTTTTGTTTTATATGTTCATGTTTTCATATACCCGTTTTCATGTCACGTTTGTATTTGTCAACAACCATTTTCATAACAGTATTTTCATTATCTCAATGACGGACATGCCCCGCCCCCTGCACATGCCCCGCCCCCAATTACTCGAGTACTCGTTTTTGAGACCTATCGATGATCGAAATGAGAAATTGACAAAAATGCCCATCCCTAGTTATGATATTACTTAACCAATAGAACCACTGATTGAAAAAAGTATAACTGTTGATAAATTGTATGAAAATCTGGTAGAGGGAGCGCGGCCTACGAACTCCTTGTGAGACTTGAAGCTGGCTTCTGCTGATGAAACTGCAAACTATTCTTCAGTACATTTTTCTTTAATGAATTGCACTCCTGACTCTTGGTCTTCATTCTTCACTACTGGTCTTGGGTCCTAAACTGTATGCTAAAGTGGCATAAATATATAGTAAGCTGTATCTACAATAAAGAGTGGGAGAGTGACCCAACTCTCAAAACGTGGATGACAACTGTGACTCTTAATAAATATAACTAACTCTGAGAGCACAGTTGAATTACTTGAATTGAAATCGAATATGGGACTATGATTCCTGTCCATCATTGTGTGCACACTGGCCTGATGATCAGGACATATGCAACTTTTAAACCGTCTAGACAGCGCTATACTTGTCCCCAGCAGCTGCTGAAAGAGGTTTGAATCAACGATTAATCCATTTTGACTGTGCTAAGTGCGTTATGTTCTATAAATATATACTTCACGAAAGACGTACTGTAGTTCTGTCTGAAGTTAAAGCGCAACAAAAAGGTAAGCGCATTCTTGTTGTTCATTTTTTGTTCTTGGATTGTCGTACATTATCTATCAACATTTTGGCTGTGGTGTGTGCATCAACGTGTGTGAAATGCGTACTAATTGCATAGCTTATTCAGATCACTTAAATTGGGCAATTTTTGCACATAAATTGGCTTATTACTACGGTTGACATTTGAAAATGCTGCATGTTTTCCCGAGGGTTAAAGTCATCGGTTAATTTCTTGATTGAGGTTTCCACTTGGACATTTTAGCGAGACCAAAGCGAGAGAGCAAAAGCAGTACGCCCATCAGCGTTTTGCTCGGCTGCGCTGCAGTCACAGGACTTCACGATGTCACCAAAGATGTGTGTTTGTGGTTGTCGGGGCAAGACAACCATGTTCAGCTTCCCAAAGAACCCAGCGTTAATGGGACGGTGGAAGGAGTTTGTTTTTCCGGAGCAGCAATGGAGTTGTGCAAGTGTTTTGTTTGTTCCATGCATTTCGGCGACGATTGTTTTATAAACAAGGCCCAGTTCGACGCCGGATTTGTAGCTCGTCTAATGCTGAAAGATGGAGCAGTCCCAGCGATTAAGCTTCACAGTCGTGCGTTGGAAGCAGGCGGTGAGTAAAACTGCTTCAAATGTCTTTGTGTTGTTAGCTATCGACTCGTTCATTCAAATGTGCTACTATTCCATTGTTTTTCTAAGTAAACAGGCACTAGTCTGACGTGCAAAACCGTTACGCTTGCTACTGCTAACATTAAATCACATATAATAGTCCATAAACCGAATTATATCCTCATAAACCATGAGTAAACACACACAAATGTTGTAAAACTCGCATATGACAAGCCGCTAAGCAAGTATATAAGTTACAGTTACAGTACATTCCATTGAGACTTATCCTGTTCAATTTCAGCCTCTAGATCTGATTCTGGATCATATATGTATGGCTAAATCTGATTGATCTCCATGGTTTATATAGGAAAAAGTTTTTTTCTTCACGTTTAAGGATGTCACAGCTTTCAGACGCTCTCAAAGCAACAGCTGCGCGTGCTCTTCATTCTTTAGCTCCGCCCACACGAAACGCCCCCAGCCGCTCGTTTTTTTTTCGGAAAGACTCGGTACAGTGTATCTTTCTTTTATAAATATAACAAAACTAAAGACTTTTCGGAGATATGAAGGATGCAATACTACTCTATAGGTACTCAAGATTGACATGAAACTGAAACTGAGTGATTCACCCCCCCTTTAATGTATTTGCCCTGTTTTACAGGGAAATGTATTTATTTTAGATTTTATGTTGTCATCATCGTTTTGTTTTAAGGAGATAAAAATGGTGCTAATCAACCTTGGCAATAAAATTAACTCATTATTATTCAGCAATTTTGGGTGTTTTTTTTTCTTGGATTGGGTGGGTTTTGGCAAGCTTTTGGGCTGAAAATAGTCCACCCAATCTGGCAACACTGCCTCTGATACTTTAGGTTAATATTTCAGTAATTTAACAACACATTCGCAACCTGTTAACCTGCACGAGGATGCCGTCGTGTCCTGAAGCATTCTTTGTGTAGATAAGTTAGAAGTTGCTGTTACTGACAAACTATAAATTAATAAAGTCTCAAGCTTATATTTTTATTCTTCGTTTTTAATATAAAAATTATTTAGTGACAGTAATTTCCTAAAAGCACTTGACTAAACAACGCCCCATGGTCTACTTGTTATTCCAATTATGAAGAACATTAGATTTCAGATGTAAGACTATAGTGCCACCTGGTGGGACCATGATTTAAATTTTCCTAATCAGACACCTTTCTACAGATTCTGGAAGTGACCTGCTATATGGATGATATATAAATGAGTTTAAGTTAACGTTGAGAATTCTCTGTGTGTGTGGGTTTACCTCCAGCTCCTCAATGGTGGTATGTTCTTCATGCACTTTGAGGTCGTGTTGGGTGTCCAGTAGAACTGAACCCTCTGCTCCACCCACAATCTCATTCAGATACTGCTGATCAATCTTATCCATGGCAGCCTTCAGATCATTCCTCAGGCCCTAAACACACAGACAAGGTAATCCATAAAAAGTATGTAAATGAGTAATATAATGTACCATATTCTTGAAAGCACTGGCAAAGTATGTTTCTTTTTTTTTTCTTGCAGGGAAATCCAATGTGGTTTCCTGGTAAACAAACAAACACTACACACGACAAGAGTGTCAAGATGGCGAGAGGAAAGGTGGGTGTGATAGCAATCCGTCTAAATTCATATGGCTCTCACCTTGTTTACTTCTGGCGCCAGAATTTCAATCTTACGGAGTCTCTGGAAAGCATCGTATTCGGATTCACCAAACAGACGGACCGGCTCTCCTCGTTCCCTCAGACGTCTGATCACCTACACGCAGCCCGATGATTGAGTATTAATACAAGAAAACAAGCACACTATACGAGTAACATACAGTGAGCTCTGATTGGCTGACCCACCTCCTGTCGAGAGAGCGTCATTGGCAGTTTCTCCTCCGTGAGCTCAAGTTCTAACACAGGATTGGCTGATGTAGATGGAGGCTCCTCGTCCTCAGTCTTATCCAGCTTGAAAAGAAAATACTAAAACATTTAAACAGAGTCTCTTTTTTTCCATTTTATTACGGTTACATCAGGCTGATTCCACTGCAAATCATATAAATGTGAGATTGAGAAGGGCAGCTTGCAAAATAATAATCATAAATTAATAAACAACAAAATGAAAAACTATCCTGGCAAGATTTTCCAAAAAAAAAGCAAAAGACAGATACTTTTTCATATAATCATGCAGCAATGCATTTTTAAAATTTGATTAAATCTTCTTCTAATCTTGTATAAGTATGAGCGCACATAATTCTCCCAAGATGCAATGGGTAAACAGCAAAGAATCACATATCTCTCTTGCCATAATGAACCTGTCGGCCATGCTCTGATACTGAAGCTGTATCTTGACACTGATTTTAATTAAACACACCATGCATGCAGTGCACTGCTAAATCAAAACTGAATAGGAAGTTTAAAAAAAAAAAAAAAAGAGCATTGCACAAATGAAAGAGCAGGCAAGAGATCTAGAATTTAAACAACTTTGATTTGCTCCTGGGTGGGCATCCTTGTCACATAAAGCACCGATTTTATTGTGATCATTATGCAGGCTGGGCTTAAAATTCGGGTTGTGCTGCCTCCAGCTTGTGCAACACTGGGAGCAAAGGCAATTAAACACACAAATGTTGTTCAGTCATGCCGAAACCCGGTCAAACATTTCTCTCTGGCAGCATGCATTCTGTCTGCCTGAGCCCTACCTGTCTCACAGGCTGCTCATTAGAAACCTAAACTCACAGAACACACACACACACAGACAGCAGGAAAGACAATATGAGCAGAGATACACAGCCGACAGAAGACACTGCTGGAGGAGAGAAAGAGCGAATGTGTGAGTATGGGAAGACAGTTCAATTCTTTTAAAGCTACAGTGGATGATTGACAGGCAAGTAAACGACCCACCTAATGTCGCTGGGTTAACTAAAACTATTAAAAAAAACATTTTGTTAATTTAAATGAAGCTGAAATACAATAAAACATAAATATTAGTTGAAAAACTTAAACTAAACAAAAATGAGAAACGTTGCCTTGGCAATAGACTGAAATAGGTTTAAGTTAAAGCAAAACTGAAATAAAAATAAAAGAATCCTAAATAGCAATATATAATATATACTGGTAAATGAAATTACTAAAAAGTAAACTAAAATGAACATGACAACTAAAAATAACAATAAAAGCAAATAAAAAAGTATTAATAAAAATAAAATGGTCTTGTAAATTGGAGTAAAAAATATAAGTAATAATATTTCACATATTTATAGTATTAGATTTTTAACTGAATAAGTTGGGTCTTTATAGATGAAAATAATATGTAGCTGTTTTGGCAGTCTGAGATAATCCCACAAAAGAGCAATGTGTTGAAAAAGAGAGAACTTTATTTTGTTTATACACATAAAATGAATGAGAGATAATATACAAAAAGGGAATAGGGGAAATTTAAAATATATGGAAATATTCAATATTTTAAGTAATAAGAGACTAAAATGTATCGATTTAAAATAAACCAGCAACATCACCATAGAATAATGTAGTGAACTATTGTTGTTTAATTAATGAGCAATACAAGTACTAGGTATATAGTACTTAAACTAAATAAACACATGTATTAAAATACATTTTAAAAATAGTTTAAATAATAAATAAAGTTTATCTAAATAATACATCTAACATTACAGAACTACACTGAGTAAAAAACAATGGAAACAATATTTCCTAAATAATATTTTACATATTTAAATAATTCGTTTTTCACTGTATAAATTGGGTCTTTATAGATGAAAATGTGTAACTGTCTTTTAAATTTTAGGATGATAATATTCGGGGGTCTATGGCAGCTAAAAGACTGAAAACCTCTGGTATAAAGATATTATCAGAAGTCCGAATTATATTACAAACACATTGTGATTAAAGGTGTTTTCGACCAGCTGTGTTCAACCACATGAGTAAAATGGAAGTAACTGGATGTGTGTATCATGATGTAACATTGTCTATTTTCACAACTGAAGCGTGTACCTTGTATCCACATCTCCTATAATATTCTTCCTCTTCCTTACGCGCGAGATCAGCTCTTTTGAAGTATTTCTTTGAGTCCTGGAGAAACAGCAAGAGTAACGTTACATCACTACACACATCTGCACACAACTGCATAAACATTAACACAGCTGTAATAAACACAACGGTGTAAAGGGTAAACTGATCAGAGCTATACAACTTTCTAGAACAGTCGATACTCACGTCTACGAGATCTGTGTCCTCTATGAGCTTTCTTTTCCTCGCGATCTCTGCTTTGAGGATGTCCATAACTCACAAATTGCAAAAATACTTACGATTGTATCATAAAGATGTGCCACTTTATCACATAAACATCCAACAGGAAGCAGTTTACACTTCCGTTCAGTGCGTCTCTGTCGCTGGCTGCTGGAGATCAATCTGAGTCAGTACTGCCATCTAGTGGATAAATCCGAGACTAACGCTGAAAAAAGTTTGTTCAGTTCATGCAATCACAGAGCTCATGAATGTTGAATATAGTTTAGTTATTTTAGGTGACATGTTGTGTTTATAATATACTTACGATTGTATCATAAAGATGTGCCACTTTATCACATAAACATCCAACAGGAAGCAGTTTACACTTCCGTTCAGTGCGTCTCTGTCGCTGGCTGCTGGAGATCAATCAGTCAGTACTGCCATCTAGTGGATAAATCCGAGACTAACGCTGAAAAAAGTTTGTTCAGTTCATGCAATCACAGAGCTCATGAATGTTGAATATAGTTTAGTTATTTTAGGTGACATGTTGTGTTTATAATATACACACATTGTATATATAGCTACATTGTGTGTGTGTGTGTGTATGTACAGTATATACATGTGTTGATCATATAATTAGAATATCATCAAAAAGTTGATTTATTTCACTAATTCCATTCAAAAAGTGAAACTTGTATATCATATTCATTCATTACACACAGACTGGTATATTTCAAATGTTTATTTCTTTTAATTTTGATGACTATAACTGACAACTAAGGAAAATACCAAATTCAATATCTCTATATTTGAATATTGTGAAAAGGTTCAATATTGAAGACACCTGGTGCCACACTCTAATCAGCTAATTAACTCAAAACACCTGCAAAGGCCTTTAAATGGTCTCTCGTTCTGTAGGCTACACAATCATGGGGAAGACTGCTGACTTGACAGTTGTCCAAAAGACGACCATTGACACTTTGCACAAGGAGGGCAAGACACAAATAGAGTCAGTGCTTCAAGAACCACCACGCACAGACGTATGCAAGACATGGGTTTCAGCTGTCGCATTCCTTGTGTCAAGCCACTCTTGAACAACAGACAGCGTCAGAAGCGTCTCGCCTGGGCTAAAGACAAAAAGGACTGGACTGCTGCTGAGTGGTCCAAAGTTATGTTCTCTGATCAAAGTCAATTTTGCATTTCCTTTGGAAATCAGGGTCCCAGAGTCTGGAGGAAGAATGGAGAGGCACACAATCCACGTTGCTTGAGGTCCAGTGTAAAGTTTCCACGTGATGGTTTGGGGTGCCATGTCATCTGCTGGTGTTGGTCCACTGTGTTTTCTGAGGTCCAAGGTCAACGCCGCCGTATACCAGGAAGTTTTAGAGCACTTCATGCTTCCTGCTGCTGACCAACTTTATGGAGATGCAGATTTCATTTTCCAACAGGACTTGGCACCTGCACACAGTGCCAAAGCAACCAGTATCTGGTTTAAGGACCATGGTATCCCTGTTCTTAATTGGCCAGCAAACTCGCCTGACCAAAACCCCATAGAAAATCTATGGGCTATTGGGAAGAGGAAGATGCGATATGCCAGACCCAACAATGCAGAAGAGCTGAAGGCCACTATCAGAGCAACCTGGGCTCTCATAACACCTGAGCAGAGCCACAGACTGATCGACTCCATGCCACGCTGCATTGCTGCAGTAATTCAGGCAAAAGGAGCCCCAACTAAGTATTGCGTGCTGTACATGCTCATACTTTTCATGTTCATACTTTTCAGTTGGCCAAGATTTCTAAAAAATTCTTTCTTTGTATTGGTCTTAAGTAATATTAGAATTTTCTGAGATACTGAATTTGGGATTTTCCTTAGTTGTCAGTTATAATCATCAAAATTAAAAGAAATAAACATTTGAAATATATCAGTCTGTGTGTAATGAATGAATGTAATATACAAGTTTCACTTTTTGAATGGAATTAGTGAAATAAATAATCTTTTTGATGATATTCAAATTATATGACCAGCACATCTATATATATATATATATATATACACATACATAAAATATGTCATCTAAAATAAATAATTAAACTATATATATATATTAACTTTGAATGTTGGATATATTTTTGTAATTTATTTGTTCATATATTTATATATTTATTAATATATTTAACATTCAAAGTTAATATATATATATATTATATATATACTTATATTGCTAGTTAATTAACTTATAATAATATTATATTATATATATACTTATATTGCTAGTTAATTAACTTATAATATTATATATATGTCACCTTAAATAAATAACTAAACTATAAATATATATATATATATATATAATGTATTAATATATTTATTTATATATTTAACATTCAAAGTTAATATAATATATATATATTGCTCGTTAATTAAACAACAATTGTTCAATATAGCTTATGGTGATAATTTTAAATCGATACATTTTAGGCTCCTTTATGTTTTAAATTAAAATATTGAATATATTCGTATATTTTTTTCTTTGTTGTCTATTATCTCTCATTCATTAGCTATTTGTATAAACAAATATAATATATATAGCCTATATAAAAAAGAAAAAAGTTCACTTTTTCCACGCATTGCTCTTTTGTGAGAGTATAATCACAGACTGACAAAACTGAAAGTTTCTTCAACAGAATTCCAGTGACTGTGTCGTTTTCCTCCAGTCTGTCTAAGTCTGGACCATCATATTTGCGCCCCAAAAATATTAGCGACCATCAGGTGGCGCAAAGGAATAGACGTGACGAATTCTGAAAGAATTAAGAGGTTTATTTATTTACATCATAAACGAGCAGACCCACAGGAGAATGTAAACGCGTCTTGTCCATCCTCCTCCTCCTCCTCCTCCTCACCACCATCATCATCATCAGTCCAGAGAGACGCGCGATTATTATTAAAGCTCAGGTTCGCTTCACTCATCATCAGCTGGACTTAATGAGTTTGTCAGTGATTAAAGAGCCTGTGTGCTGATGAGCTGGGCTGGATTCTGCCGCTTCACCGCTCTGCCCTTAAAATGGAGTTTGTGGAGAGGAAGCGGAGCAGGAAATCTCAGAGCTTTAAACTGGTGAATGATGCAGGTAAGCGGACATTCAGTCCTGTGAGACGACAGCAGACAATAGAGCCCATCGGAGGCGTTACGTCAGCACTCTGGAATGCACCTGTGTGAGAATCTATCATTCCCTCATTGTCCTGCTCTCGCTTCATCACAATGTCAGGCGCTTCATTCTGTTTGAGTCATTGGGATTCTTTGTTAGATTTAATCGCGTGTTTTTCAGCAGCGTTCATAGTCAAATATAGTCGTCTTCTGATGCATTTAGTCTGTCCATGTGCTCTTCTTCAAGCGTGATAGAATATAATACAGGTCTGTGTGCTGCGTGAATGTGATGATGGTCTGGATGAAGCTCTTCACAGTCACGCAGCTACAGGTGGTCCTGCAGCATCACTTCATCACATCTGCACCGCACATACGTCACGCATACAGCTGCTGTGACGAGTGACATCACAGCCTGCTGCACTTAATCTAAAACTATTTAAGACGTTTTAATCCTACATGCACTTTTTTAACAGCTAATACAACCTTTTTGTGTTTTGGTTTTATTTAAATGAATTTACTGTAGGACTTGCTGAAATGCCACTTTCTGTTGAAATTGATTTTTTTGTTTTCATGTTTAATGTCCTAGAGAACTCAATGTTTTATGTGAATGCTTTTATTTTCCCTTGTTCATTAAATTTGTTTGATCTCTGATCTAAACTCAGCTGTATCATAACATTGTGATATATATAACAAATTTGTATTTTATACCATTCATGTACAGTATATCATTTATTTTCACTTTGTGTGATGTTTATTCTCAGCTCTGTATGAATGGGAGATGGATGAAACAAACCAATAATAAAAATAAAACTTAAAAATCGAAATAATTGCGCTTATATAGTGTGTATACCAGCCAGATAGATTTATGTCAATTTTCATTGCATGTTTATGATATTACACTCTAAAAAAAATGCTGGGTTATAAATAACCCAAGTTGGGTTGAAAATGGACTAACCCAGCAATTGGGTTGTTTTAACAAAGCATTTGGGTTGTTTTAAGCAAACATTTAACCCAACCGCTGGGTTAAAACAATCCAATTGCTGGGTTAGTCCATTTTCAACCCAACTTGGGTTATATTAAACCCAGCATTTTTTAGAGTGTATTTTCATATATATTTATGCATATCTGTTATGTATAGCTGTGGACCCCAAATTTTGGCCATTAATCAAATTTGAAATTTAGTTTACAGTCAGATAGATAGATGGATGGATGGATGGATGGATGGATGGATGGACTCTTAAAAAAAAGCTGGGTTAAAAACAACCCAAGTTGGGTTAAAAATGGACAAACCCAGCGCTTGAGATAAATATTTGTCCAATATGCTGGGCAGTTTTATTTAACCCAACTATTGTTTCAAAATTACTATATGGCTGGCTTAAAATTAACCCAAAATAGGTTGGAAATTAAAAATCAGACACATAATTACTAGAGGCAAAAATAATTATCAAAAAGGTGAACATTTATTAAGAAGCAATTTAATAAATGTTTATTTTTTTAATAACCCAACCGCTGGGTTAAAACAACCCAAATGCTGGGTTTGTAAATTTTCAACCCAACTTGGGTTGTTTTTAACGCAGCTATTTTTTGTGTGTAAATAGATAATAGTAAAAAAAAAACAATAATAAAAGTCTAAAACAAAAACTCTTCTCTGATTCATTTAGACTTTAGCCATGAAATGGATGATGTAGACCAGAATGACACTGAGGGAGAAGCAGCTTCTGAGAGTGAAGGTAGCTATCGTTCATCACATACTTCATGACTGTGTTCAGGCTCTGTGTGTTAACTGTGTCTCTCAGTCTGGTTAGGTGATGAAGGGATGGAGATAAAGAAACAGATAACAGGCATGATGCGCTTGCTGAGTGACAAGACAGGACGAGTGTACCAGCGAGTTGGACGAGAGGGAGAAACCCTGAAACAAGAGCCTCAGGAAGAGGCTCTCAGCCTGCCCGTGGCACAGAGCCCGGCCCCTGAACATCTCCAGGACGGCTGGAGCTCAGTCCAGCCTCTGACTCACGGGCAGTACGGCACACGCTCCAAAACCCAGAGGATACTGAACCACTTGAAAGCTAATGGTGAGTCTCTAAGTAATGCAGAGATTTTGTAATCTTCAGAAGATTTGTTTGAGCAAAATCAATGTCAAATGCAAAACCAAGCCATGTTTAGGTATGTATATTACACGATGATATTTATAGTGGCCCCAAAAAGTATTTGGACAGGGATAGTTCACCCAAAAATAAAAATGTTGTCATCATTTACTGACCCTCATTTTGAAGAATGTTGGTAACCAGACAGTTGTTGAGCCATAGTATTTTTTTCCCACACGGATGGATCTCTACCTCTTGCAATAATATAAAACTCTCCCGATATTAGAGTAACAATTACAGAAGAATAAAATAAAGCATATTCTGTTACCTTTTGGAGCTTGGAAGGGTTCAGTTTGAGCAGATGTTCTATACCATCATCACTGTCCTAATCAGAGCTAATTTCCAAGTACATTCAGCATTCGCCATCTCAAACATATTCTCAAAAAATAATATTTTCAACATCTTCAAAATCAATATTTTGATCGCTGACAGCTTCTTCACCAGATCCACCATTAATTGACAGTGAAACTAATATTTGACTGCGTTCAGTTCTTGCTCTGCAGTAAATCACTGAGACATTTCAAGTTTTGCTGATGAAACTTCCTATTTTTTTGTTTTCTGCCTGCGGTAACTATGAGTGAAACGTCACTTCATCATTGTGTATCAGACATTACCACGTTGTGGAATAAAGGTCAATTGCACTTTTTCAGTCATCAAAGATTCAATTATTGTTGTGCAGAAAAAAAATATATGTATGTGTTTAAGGGTTAAAATGTCTTTTGTGTTCAATAGAATAAAGTAACTCATTTGAAACAACTTGAGGGTCAGTAAATATGACAAATCTTTCATTTTGGGTAAACTATCCCTTTAAAGTTACACATAAAAATGTATGAATTTCATTGCATCGTGAATTTCAATGATCAAAAAAAGGTGGCATTTATTTTAAATATTTATTTATTTATTTACTAGCACATTTTCAGGCAAACTTATCACAGTAAAAAGAAGTTTGCTTTAAATTATAACATTTACATGTATGCATTTAGCAGACATTTTTATCAAAAGCAACTTGCATTGCATTCAAGGTAAACATTTTATTAGTTCATGCACTGCCTGGGAATTCAAAATTAAGAAAAAAAGAATACTTTGTGGATGTCAAGGGTTAATATAATGACCAACACTTGTGGTTACTTCATGTAGAAAACTGAAGTTGGCATTATGCTTCTTCTTAAAGGGATAGTTCACCCTGAAATGAAAATGAAGTCATCTTTTACTCACCCTGCTGTTGTTTCAATGCCCTATGTCCTTCTATCTTTTTTGTACCTCAAAAGCAGAAATTTTAAAAATAGTCCTATACGCGCTCCTTCCTATAATGGCAGTGAATAGCGACCAGGCTAAAACATTACAAAAAATATACAAAAGTATCACGCAATGATACAGTGCGCCATATATGGAAAGTGTTCAGGAGGCATACTATAAGATTTTGTGAGAAAGAAACTTTAGTATTTTGACTTAATAATACGGTTACTTTCTTGCAAAACCTTATAGTATGCCTCCTGAACACTTTCCATATATGGCATGCGTCTCACTGTATCATTGCTTGATACTTTTGCATAATTTTTGTTATGTTTTAGCCTGGTCGCCATTCACTGCCATTATAGGAAGGAGCGCGTGCAGGACTCATTTTTGAATTTCTGCTTTTGAGGTCCGAAAAAGATAGAAGGACATACGGCATTGGAACAACAACAGGGTGAGTGAAAGATGTCTTTATTTTCATTTCAGGGTGAACTATCCCTTTAGTGACTTCAGATAGGAAAACAGGAAGATATTACATGAACCCCCTTTGGGATTCTTTCCAGGGCAAGTTGTATTATGTGACTGTTGGCTACAGAAAGATGAACTGTCTGGCACCGCAGCAGCAAGTGTCTAGACAGCTTTGGATAACACAGCAAACACGTAATGTCTTTCTTCTGTACACACAAAAAGACACAATAACTCCTTCACTTGTCAGTATGGCGCACCCACACTGGAGTCAGCAAGTCAGGTGGCTTTTGTGCCGGGTGCTTGGAGCCTCTGGGTGTTAGACATCCTCAGTGATGGCCGTTGTGTTGGCGATGCATCTGTGTTCTGATTCAGACATGGCCTTGCCCCCTGCGCCTGCTGCCATGGCAACTGAGCCCAGCTGCTGTATGTGTAACTGCAAGAGCACCCTGCAGGCCATTCTGCTGGAGTTACGTACCATGAGGAAACTAATCCAGACTCAGAGAGGTAAATCATACATAACCACCCTCAAATTCATCTGAACGCACATACAGCTGCATTGACTTGTGTTGTGCTTTATTCTCAGGGACCCAGGACAAACCGGGCTCCCAGGTCTCGCTTTCCTCGTCCCGAGCCTCCATCTCCAGGAGGAGGACTCGAAAGAGAAGGCCAGGTCACAGAGTGTCACTTCTGGCCACGGCCACTAAAAAAAGCACACCTCCGTCGCAACCTGCTGAGGTTGATACTGTCAATGAGTGTAATCAGTCCAGAGAGGACATGCCTTCCACAGTGGCAACATTTATCCCAGATCCCATTCCCAGTGTGAAGACACCTCCCTCTCACTACAGCGTCACCAGAGGCCAAAGCACCACAGAGGTACACCACTGGGAATACGTTACTTGTAATGTAATATAATATAATATAATATAATATAATATAATATAATATAATATAATATAATATAATATAATATAATATAATATAATATAATATAATATAATATAATATAATATAATATAATATAATATAATATAATATAATATAATATAATAACACACTTCAAGAAGGCTAAGGGCCCTATTTTAACGATCTGAGCAATGGTCTGAAGCGCATGGCGCAGGTGCACTAAGGGCATGTCCGAATCCACTTTTGCCACTTTAACGACGGAAAAAAATGGTCTGTGGGCCAGGCGCATAGTCCAAAAGGGTTGAACCTAGTCTCTTAATGAGTCATGGGTGTGTTTTGGGGGTAACATGCAATAAACCAATCAGAGTCTCGTCTCCCATTCCCTTTAAAAGCTAGTTGCGCCTGCTCCATATTTACATGCCAGAATTTGCGAGCGGAACAACTGAACGCTTCTCCAGAGAGGAATACTTTTATTTTTAATATTTAAAAATGTTTGTGTGCTGCTGTGCGTCCCTGTGTGTGTAATAAGCCGAGTGTATGTGCGTTGTGCACCCGCCTATAGGCGCATATTACTAACGTGCCCTTTAATGTGTGTAGTATGAATGTAATCTGGACAAACTACCAGCCTACCAGCGTCAATTACGTCGCTTCACTGTCATTCATAAATCCTCTCCCGTGGCCTCATGGGATAGTTAAGTGTCAATGCACAATTCAGAATCAGAATCAGAATTCAGTCATCCAGTACTTTTTGCCTACTCTTTATTGTATACTATGAATTCAGACACACTTCTTTTGTCACATACTGTTTTTCGCCTACTATATAGTAGGGAAGTATGCGATTTCGGATGCAGCTACTGTCTCTATATGAAAGACTTATTGAATCACTTTCTTAGTCGATTCATTCAAACACAGGGATTAATTAAAAAACCAAACACAATATTGTTGTTTGATTCTGCTGTGGTTTTGTTTAAAACCGTTTTTGTTGGCAGGACAAGAGCAGAATTGGCAATCTAAAATCTAAGATATTCATCAACATTATGTTCTTGTTTATTTTTTTTTTTTTTTTTTTAATATAATTTTAATCAAATATATTATTATGAAAGTTATACCTAATATGTATATATTAAACATGTATTTTGCATGATTTCAATTTTTTAAAATTAAATATTATGAATTATGCTGGAAAGCATCTCTCAAATTTTCTTCAGAAAATATAATTTAGTTCTTAGACTCTGAATTCAATTGTACGTTTCACTTTTTTCACTTGTTTTTAAAGAAGGACCCAGCTATTTAGTTATTTACTTGCCAAACCACATTTTTACTCTTGGCAAGTTTTTATTTTGGACCATGTTTGCACCCATTAGATTAATGGCCATGTCTTTCTATAAATGCTATAGAAAATGAAGGGATGAGTGCATAAGTATGGTTTTACAATTCTCTAGGCTATTTGTTTATTCTGACAAGTGTGTGTATAAGTGAGTATAAGTAATGTATGCGTATAGAAATGATTGTTTTTTACTATATATCTTCTATTTTGGTCTCAGCCGACTAAAGGTGCAAATGTGGAATGATTACAGTGTATGAGTGTGTATTAATTTCTTAATTAATATCCCGCCCGTCTGTCTCTCCCAGCCGGAGGTGCAGTTGGCCGAGGATTATGACGTATTTATTCCTAAAGCACAGTTGGACTCTATCTTACTGAACTACACACGTTCTGGCAGCCTGCTCTTCAGGAAACTGGTGTGTGCGTTCTTTGATGACACCACGCTGGCAAACTCACTGCCCAACGGCAAGAGGAAGAGAGGTCTGAATGACACCAGGAAAGGACTCGATCAAAACATAGTTGGAGCTATTAAAGGTGTGTGAAAATAAATCATTTACTCAACATCAGTTTAGACGAGATCATTATGATGAATTTATACGGTAGCTCCAAAAAAATGTGTATTTTCGACACTTAAGCCTTAAAAATGTAATTGAATTAGATAATTCAATATCAAACCATGTGGTGCACACGTTTGTTTTAAGTGATACAACTTCTAATACAATTTTCAAAATGACACCTGTAGTTACTCTACTAGCACTTTTGTGTGAACTGACGTCATAAATACACTAAAATCACTGTCAGACCTACAAAAATGGTTAAATATATATTCATTTTCATTTACCGGCCACTTCCCAGCAAGCAATTCTGCATTTAAAAGACATCGAATGGCCCTCCAAACACAGCCCTGACATCTAGGCTAAAACAAGGCAAAATTTGGGCTGTCAGAGAAAATGTAATGGACGTCTAACCATAGCACAAGAATAGACTAGAAACGAAACCAAACACCTTGTAATCACTGTTGACTTTGCTTACATAATGGAATATCATACATCTCACAAGTTATTTTGGCAAAAACATCCAAATTCAAAATTGTTTTGGCTAGAAGTGGGTTACTCATAGTCAGACTCTATCGGGTCTATAGTTAACCGTGAAATGACAGCTATTGCTTGCTGGGTTTATTAGATACACCTTGCTAGCGGTTTAGACTCCCTTTTGCCTTCAGAACTGCCTTAATTCTTCGTGGCATAGATTCAACAAGGTGCTGGAAACAGTCCTCAGAAATTTTGTTCTATTTGGGCATGATAGCATCACACGGCTGCTGCAGATTTGTTGGCTGCACATCCATGATGCGAATCTCCTGTTCCACCACATCTCAAAGGTGCTCTATTGGATTGAGATCTGGTGACTGTGGAGGCCATTTGAGTATAGTCAACTCATTGTCATGTTCAACAAATTGAGGTGATTTGAGCTTTGTAGCCATCAGAAGAGGGGTACGCTGTGCTCATGAAGAGATGGACATGGTCAGCAACAATACTCAGGTAGGCTATGCCGTTCAAACGATGCTACTAAAGGCCCAAAGTGTGCCAAGAAAATATCCCCCATTACACCACCAGCAGCCTGAACTGTTGATACAAGGCAGGATGGATCCATGCTTTCATATTGTTTATGCCAAATTCTGACCCTACCATCTGAATGTAGCAACAGAAATTGAGACTCATCAGACCAGGCAATGTTTTTCCAAATTATCTATTGTCCAATATCCTCAGTTTCCTGTTTTAAGCTGACAGGAGTGGCACCTGGTGTGGTCTTCTGCTGCTATAGCCCATCTGACGTGTTGTGCATTCAGAGATGCTCTTCGGCATACCTTGGTTGTAACGTATGACTTTCAGTTAATGTTGACTTTCTGTCAGCTCAGCAGATTGTCTTGACTATGTCTACATGCCTAAATGCTTTGAGTTGCTACCATGTGATTAGCTGATTAAATATTTGCATTAATGAGCAGTTGAACAGGCGTACCTAATAAAGTGGCCTGTGAGTGTATGTATGCATGTATGTACAGTGGAGAGAACAAGTATTTGATACACTGCCAATTTTGCAGGTTTGCCCACTTACAAAGCATGTAGAAGTCTGTAATATTTATCAGGTACTCTTCAACTGTGAGTGACGGAATCTAAAACAAAAATCCAGAAAATCACATTGTATGATTTTTAAGTCATTAATTTGCATTTTATTGCATGACGTAACTATTTGATACATCAGAAAAGCAGAACTTAATATTTGGTACAGAAACCTTTGTTTGCAATTACAGAGATCATCAGTTTCCTGTAGTCCTTGACCAGGTTTGCACACACTGCAGCAGAGATTTTAGCCCACTCCTCCATACAGACCTTCTCCAGATCCTTCAGGTTTCGGGGCTGTCGCTGGGCAATACAGACTTTCAGCTCCCTCCAAAGATTTTCTATTGGGTTCAGGTCTGGAGACTGGCTAGGCCACTCCAGGACCTTGAGATGCTTCTTACGGACCCACTTCTTAGTTGCCCTGGCTGTGTGTTTCGGGTCGTTGTCATGCTGGAAGACCCAGCCACAACCCTTCTTCAATGCTCTAACTGAGGGAAGGAGGTTGTTGGCCAAGATCTCGCGATACATGGCCCCATCATCCTCCCTTCAATACGGTGCAGTCATCCTGTCCCCTTTGCAGTAAAGCATCTCCAAAGAATGATGTTTCCACCTCCATGCTTCACGGTTGGGATGGTGTTCTTGGGGTTGTACTCGTCCTTCTTCTTCCTCCAAACAAGGCGAGTGGAGTTTAGACCAAAAAGCTCTATTTTTGTCTCATCAGACCACATGACCTTCTCCCATTCCTCCTCTGGATCATCCAGATGGTCATTGGCAAACTTCAGATGGGCCTGGACATGCGCTGGCTTGAGCAGGGGGGCCTTGCGTGCGCTGCAGGATTTTAATCCATGACGGCGTAGGGTGTTAGTAATGGTTTTCTTTGAGACTGTGGTCCCAGCTCTCTTTCGGTCATTGACCAGGTCCTGCCGTGTAGTTCTGGGCTGATCCCTCACCTTCCTCATGATCCCTGATGCCCCACGAGGTGAGATCTTGCATGGTGCCCCAGACCGAGGGAGATTGACATAATCTTGAACTTCTTCCATTTTCTAATAAAATGATTGCGCCAAGAGTTGTTGCCTTCTCACCAAGCTGCTTGCCTATTGTCCTGTAGCCCATCCCTTCCTTGTGCAGGTCTACAATTTTATCCCTGATGTCCTTACACAGCTGTCTGGTCTTGGCCATTGTGGAGAGGTTGGAGTCTGTTTGATTGAGTGTGTGGACAGGTGTGTTTTATACAGGTAATGAGTTCAAACAGGTGCAGTTAATACAGGTAATGAGTGGAGAACAGGAGGGCTTCTTAAAGAAAAACTAACAGGTCTGTGAGAGCCGGAATTCTTACTGGTTGGTAGGTAATCAAATACTTATGTCATGCAATAAAATGCAAATTAATTATTTAAAAATCATACAATGGATTCTGGATTTTTGTTTTAGATTTCGTCACTCACAGTTGAAGTGTATCTCCACTGTATATAAAATCTGTAATAAAATGTGTATATATAATCTTTTAAATCTGTAATTTTTTTTTCTGTGTGTATAGTTTTCACAGAAAAGTATTGCACTGCCAATGGAATTGAGAAGCTTCCTGGCCCTAGAGACTGGGTCCAGATTCTGCAAGACCAGATTAAACTTGCCCGTCGACGCTTAAAAAGAGGTGAGAACGTAAGAAAGAGAAATAGATGGCATGAGACATTAATAAGATAGGGCAAGTGAAAAAAGAGAGATAGCTGGTACCAAGGATTTAAAGTTGTAACAGTGCTGCTGCTTCATGATTGATGGTTTGCTAGTTGAGTGCTATTAAAATAATGAATTGATCATTTAGAAAGTTAATTTATCGAACACTTCTTCATTGTTATCATTTATTTTATTTTTAATGATTTGCAGCAGAGACGACCTCAGACAGTAGTGATATTCAGCACAAAACAGGTACTCTGACACATTGACCCAAACCCACACACTCTGCATGAATGAAAGCACTTAAGATTGAGTGTCCTTCACCTCACAATATCCCATCATTCTTTGCTAAATGGTTTATTAGACTAGTTATGTCCATGACTTGAAGATCCTCTAAATAATACGCTTTATGGAAAAACTCCCACTTTATTCCCACTAGTATTGTATCATCTTTATTCCTATTTTTCAGAGAAAACTGTCGATAAAGTGGAAACTGTGATGCAAAATGGTATGGCAATGCACACCTTTAACATCTCAATCTCAAAAAGTGCCATTGTTCTTTAGTAACCCTTTCTTCTGTTCCGCAGGTGCTGTTTATGAGAGAACAGAATGTCTAGTTGCTATGGACACTGCCTGAGAAAAGATTGTTTTCAACCAAATGCAATCTCCGACCCCCGCAAAGAAGTCATTTTTAATAGTTTTGTCCGTCTAGACCAGGGTTCTTCAAATCCGGAGGGCCACAACCCTGCAGAGTTTAGCTAAAACCCTGATCAAATTTGCCTACCTGTGATTCTGAAGACCTTGATTAGCTTGCTAATGTGTGTTTGATCAGGGCATTGGCCCTCCAGGGCAAGATTTGAGGACCCCTGGTTTGTAGCACATGTCTACAGATATGGCTTTGAAATGGTCAGCTGTGTAACAGACAGAAAGTTTGTGAGGAAAGAAAGCACAACATTTGGCTGATCAGTAGGACCTCTGCTGGCATTCCTGACAACTATGGACACACTTTTGTAACACAAGTAGGCCTACTCTCATTTAATCATTTTAAAGTGGGTCGTCCCAGATGTCACTAGTTGTCTTCTATGAATATATGGATGTGTTAGTAGTTTTTCAGCTTCATCCAAATGCTTCACCAACAAATATCAGCAGAACTGCTGAAAAAAACATGACTGTGCCTTTTAATTCACTCTGCCATGCCAAGCAACAATCTGATGTCATTTCATGGTTGTGCTGTTTATTGACACTTTCTGGTGAAATCTGTTGCATTATATTAATATAGTACTTAATGTCACATTTTCTGCACATAGTCTTACCAATGTGTCGTTGGCTATATAATCTGGCAGACTGGTTATGCAGAAATGTAACTGTTTGACTTCCTGTGTAAGAGGATTTAGTGTCTATTGAATGTGTACAAATGAGTGAATATGTACATTGTCCTGCGTCTGTGTAACAAATGTTTTTTACCTCACGGTCAAAAGCTTGAATAACTATTCATGTTAATATCCGGGTTAAATACTAGTTAGTTCAGCTGTTTGGACAGCATCTGTGGCTCGATTCATGTCTCAGTTTGTAAAAGCAATTCTAAACGCACATACAGAAATGCAGTTACATTGCACATTTGCCCATTAGACATCCACTGTAAGTGCATAACTGCCGCCTCAGACTGATGTTTGCTTTCCTAAACTGAGATATGACTCAAAATGTATGCTGCAGATGCGGTTGATGGCACTTAAGCGTGACTATTCCTTTAAGAGCACAGATATTATGTCTGTTTCTCCTTTTTAACATGCTCGTTTGAAAAAAAAAAACAAAAACAGATAAATCTCAACTTTACATTTATTAGTGGAACGTTGTTTTGTCTGAGACGTCAAATAAATACTATGGCTGTGTCCTAAATGGTTGATCTAAACCTGTTTCAAATGTACTTGTTTCCCCCCACATTACAGTCAAGTGCCCATATTCAAAAATGCATTGTAAAATGTTCTGTAACTAGGCTACTCTGATAAAGAAACAGAAAAAAACAACTCTTAAAGAACAGAAAAAGAGTAACGCATTTTTTTTTTTGACAGATTTTGAAATTGTATATAGGCCTATATTTATTTCATAAAACTGTGAAGATTACAATGGGTATATTTGCATTAGTGGATGTAGAATTAACAAAAACAAAATTAAATGTATATTAAAACATTCATCATAATTAAAGGATGGTTTATTTAGTAACTAAAAATAATACGTATATAAAGCAAAGACACCAATCTGTAAATACTTATAAAACTGGCAAGACCACAGTAAGTTTAAAGGTACAAACTAATGTGGGCATTTTTTGTTGCCACACTCCGATCTGTTTTAAAGGGGAGGTGATTACGTCACGCGGGAAAGAAGGACCCTTCTAGAACTTGGACTTTTTAATTAAAATATCTCCTCGGAACACTCATTAGCTTGAATTGATGTTCGGGCTTAACATATCATCGCCTGAACATTTTAAATCATCTTGTACGCATCATGAAAATGGCGCTGTTCGCCAAGAAATAGTGTATTGAATTCAGTGTCATTCTTTTCAGGCACATTTTCGAGGCGCCCTTTCTGCGCGCGGTGCATTGCGGGAGCGTCGCGTCTCTTGTATCGAGCGAAACCGGTAAGCACAAACTGAACTGCACAATTAAAGGGGAAATGGGGCACGAATATAACTGTGCCACAATGCATTAACTGTGAGGAGAGCTATCTAATTTATTCCAGTAGAAGACATAATCTGCGAAATTTGTGTAAAGTGCACCAAATAATTTTAATTCTTTATTATTACTCTGTTGTGCACACTGCAATCATGGCGCGGGCGCTTTAAGGGTTAATTTTTTCCACCGCCGACATTTTTAGAAACACTTCGGCCGGTTGCTTCTGTTATTAATATGGCTCATT
This sequence comes from Gobio gobio, assembly GCF_949357685.1. Lineage (NCBI taxonomy): Eukaryota > Metazoa > Chordata > Actinopteri > Cypriniformes > Gobionidae > Gobio > Gobio gobio. Next base: position 34,822,342 of record NC_137115.1, on the reverse strand, counting down.
TGACCTCTTAAACGTGTTTTTTTCTAAGCATGCATAAGTTATATTGTATATTAGTTATGTTGAAAAGTGACCGAGCAGCAGGAGGCGTTGAATTGGATCAGCGCGTGCAGCGGCATTAGTGATTCATGAGCGAATTGTTCGTTTGACATGATTCTTTTTCAAATGACTCATTCAAGCCGTTTGAAAGCGCATGTATATATCGTGTCTTTTTGATTCTTTATTATCCTTACATTTATAGATGTAAACCTATGAAGGCAAAATCTTATTTTTCGCTTTAAAAAGACTATTGCTAATTATATAGTTTAAGTAAAAGTTGAAAAAGAAACAATTCTGCAAACTGATTTTTAAAAATATATATTTGAATTGAACTAATTGCACTTATATGTATTTACTGTCTACTGTATTGGTGTCTGAATTGACATTTATAAATGTATATTTGTTGTGCTCAATAAAGAAAAGTTGAGCGGAGACCTTTGGGAACTCTTGGGCGATGGGTAAAAGCGAGTCAAATAAATGTTCCGCTGGTTCATTGAAAAGAACTCTTCAAACGAATCGAATCACTAAAAAGAATCAGTCGCGGATAGAGAGCGCGCGCCACATGAGTGCATTTCGAACTATCTGATCCGAGAGATCACAAAATCAGCATGCGGCCATATATCTGTACATAAAGATGCATTGCATTATCTGTTTTCAAAGAACTAATTATTTAGCACAGGAAATAAAGTCAAAATAAAGAGCAGAATGAGTTAAATCCGTAAGTTTGAGTGTTTTGTTTTTTATTTATTTACGAGCCGGCATTTTAAAACAGTGAGTGATTCAGAGGGAGGGAAAAACATTGCCATGTAAACAAAGGGGGATGGAGAGTGAATTCAGCTCAGCAAGAGTTTTGAACAGGGCTGATGTTTTTAAAGGGGAGGATCACCTCTGAGCATCAGTGCAAAGACATTTATCCAAAACTGTTGCATTATTTTGATTCATAATTGGGGTAAAATTGTAACATGCAATATGTATTATCATCACTAGTTGTTTGTTTGTTTGAATTCTTTCTTTTAATGTCTTAATTTTGTATGTTTAGCCTACACACTGTAATGCTTCCTTCTTTTTCAGATTGCATTTGCCATAGTGTGAAGGAGGTGTGCGTGCCAGTGACGTTTTGTTTTTTAAAGATGTCGGTGCGGGAATCTTTTAACCCAGAGAGTTATGATCTGGACAAGAACTTCAGACTAACACGCTTCACAGAGCTCAAGGGAACTGGTTGCAAAGTCCCTCAAGATGTGCTCCAGAAACTGCTAGAATCCCTGCAGGAAAACCATTATCAGGAAGATGAGCAGTTCCTCGGGGCTGTAATGCCCAGACTAGGTACATAACCACACACACACACACACACACACACACACACACACACACACACACACACACACACACACACACACTTTAAGTTTTTCATTAGTCTGGCCAGAGAAAAAAAAAAATGCTTAAAGGTATGGTTCTCCAAAAACAGGAACATTTGTTTAGACTTTCACGTAGTTTCTAAACCTTAAATGACAAAACAGAATTTACATTTTTGCATGAATCTTTAAAGGCACAATATGTAAGATATTTGGATTAAAATATCCGAAAACAACTTGAACAATGTTATATATTTTGTTGACTTGTGTACTTACATTATCCCAAATGTTTCCAATAATTAAATCCAGAGAAACAAGCTATTTTAACGTCGCCTATCAATGACATCATACCCTCGTTACCCTCGATTTCTGTTTTTAGTGGAAACCATGGTAACATAAAAGACGCTTTAATGTATTATGTGTTTTATTAGACAGGCGAGCAACTGTTTGAATACATTCATTGACAGAAAACTAATCATTGTTATAGAGCTCAACACAGTTAGTCTTATTGTTTAAATCTCGTTTTCTTGATTTACCGCGAGTACCATGTTTTGCCATGCCTAACATCAATCTAGCTGTGCAGTGTGCAACAAGTGTCTCATAGTAGCTGCCGAGCGAACGCACAGAGAAGCATAATAACATAACTTTCAACACACTCAAATGTATCTAATATGATAAAACAGCGTTGCGTTGCCCCACATCTCATTCAGTCTTTCATTAGCAATCGCTCCAGCGGCCTCATTCCGCTCACATCCTGCTTCATACTACAATAACGTTTATAAATCTTTAATACATTAGCTCATCCATGAATATGATTTCTTCCCGAGTCCCGTCGGATTCTTTTCCACCAGCTGTAGAGGTGAAGACAACAACTCCCATGATTTCACGAAATCAAGGCGTCATCAAGCTACGCGTTTGCTTTGAATAAGCGACCTCTAGCAGCGAAAATTACATATTTTGCCTTTAAGTTTCAACACTGCATAAAACTTCAGTCAAACCATTAACCCTGTTTTAAATAACAATGTTTACTTCCAATAGGCATTGGTATGGACACCTGTGTGATTCCGTTGAGACATGGCGGCTTGTCACTTGTGCAGACCACAGATTATATCTACCCCATAGTGGATGATCCATATATGATGGTAAATACTCACTTTAGAATAACATTAAAGATTAAATGCATCACAGACTGAAAATGTGTCATTACATTATTAACATGAATTCTCTTGGCTTCTAGGGTAGAATTGCTTGTGCCAATGTGCTGAGTGACCTGTACGCCATGGGTGTAACAGAATGCGATAACATGCTGATGCTTCTTGGTGTCAGCAACAAACTCACAGAGAAGGTGAGGCTGAGAAAAAGGTGTATAATTTGCAGTATATTTTGGGGTAAATGTAATACAGCAATAACTGTATAATATTTGGCAAATTTCTAAGGCATCTAAATTATCAACTTTGATGTACATAATGTTTATACCTTTCCTTTTTTTTTTTAAAGCATTTAAAAGGTATTTTAGTATAATTCTAAACCTGAAACCTGTGAATAACTTGATAAGAATAACGTTTACATTGTTAGTAATATTTCAAGATGAACACTTACTGGACTGAAGCAACTTCACAAGGTTTGCTTGATACCCATACTTCATTTTTTAGAAAATTCATGTTACAAACATACATCAGGCTTTTGAGGAACATTTATTTGTACAACTCTTAATAGCCAACAATTATCTTTATCATCACTGTATTGCATTACATTATATGTTTTGCCTGCAGAAAAACTACAGAGGTTTGATCAAACTAAGCATTTAAATACCATATTTAGGATAAATGCATTTAATGTAAGTTGTTTGCTATAGTGTGATTAAAATTGACAAGTGAATAATACTTTTTGGCCATATAAATATCAGCAACTTGCTCAGATTGGGCCTCTGTATAAACTTGGTGTTTTTCCTCATGTGAGCCTCATATTCTGCTATATCATACTATATGAGCCATTCAAAGCCTGATGTATCAAATTAAAAACCTTTTTTAAATGTTTTTTATTTTATTTTTATTTTGTCTAAACTGTTCTATTTCATAAAATTAGATTTTTTTTTACTATTATTTATAGGATTAATAAATGTGGTATTTTTCAGAAAATACAGCTAAACAAAAATCACATGATGTGTGTGTTTTGTAGGAGCGTGATAAGGTCATGCCACTGGTCATCCAGGGTTTTAAGGATGCATCTGAGGAGGCGGGAACCTCCGTTACAGGTGGTCAGACTGTCATAAATCCTTGGATCGTCCTGGGAGGCGTGGCCACAACAGTGTGCCAACCTAATGAGTTCATTATGTAAGTATATCTAATCGTATGTACTCTAGCCAGTTGCTACATGCTCAATTAATAGGTCTGTTCATTCCTGTAATTTTGTGCGTGTGTGCATGTTCTAGGCCAGATAATGCAGTACCAGGGGATGTGCTGGTTCTTACCAAACCACTAGGAACACAAGTGGCAGTCGCAGTGCACCAGTGGCTGGACATTGTGAGTGTTTGACATTTTGTATTTTTATTTTATAGCTTGAATAGAGTCTAACTGCTTGCTATCTTTGTTTCTGTCTCAGCCAGAGAAATGGAATAAGATAAAGTTGGTCGTCACTCAGGAGGATGTTGAACTGGCTTATCAGGAGGCCATGTTAAACATGGCTCGACTCAACAGAACCGGTCAGTACATGGACGCATGAGTGTGGCTCATAAATAGGTTTCCAGCAAACATTTGACTTTTATCTGTCTGTCTCCGTCCAGCTGCCGGGCTGATGCACACCTTCAACGCACACGCAGCGACTGACATCACAGGGTTTGGGATCCTGGGCCACGCACAGAACCTGGCACGGCAGCAGCGTACAGAGGTGTCCTTCGTCATTCACAATTTGCCAGTTCTCGCCAAAATGGCTGCCGTCAGCAAAGCTTGCGGGAACATGTTTGGCCTTATGCACGGCACCTGCCCAGAGACCTCAGGTATAAGATCTGATCTGCAATGAACCTTTTTTATTCTTGTGGCTGCAAAGTGTACCGAGTGTAAAATTTAAATAATTTTACCCATTGTACGTTTTATACATGAAGAAAAAAAAAAATATTATTAAAAATACAACTTAATTTCTAATTTTATATGCCTTTTAAATATAAAAAAGTAATAATAAATTTAAATAATATTAATAAATTTTAGAAATTCTAGAAAATGTAGTTCAAAACCATTTAAAGGTTTGGGGTCGGGAAGATTTTTTTAAATAAGTCTGTACTGCTCACCAAGGCTGCATTTATTTGATTAAAAAAATACAGTAATATTGTGAAATATTACAATTTCAAAACGCTATTTCAGCATTATTACTCCAGTCTTCAGTGTCACATGATCCTTCAGAAATCATTCTAATATGCTGATTTAATGCCCAAGAAACATTTCAGATTTTTGAAACCATGATAAAAAATGTCATAATTCTTTCAAAACAACAGCATATGTAGCATAGTTGTTTCTTCATGTCATAACTTTTTTCTTTTCAGAATTATGTTTAAGCTAAAATGGGAAATTATTTTCAATGTTTAAATGGGGAGGTGAGGGGACAATGTTTTCACTATGGTCTCAGAATCCCACTGTATGTGTATTTTATCCTAGTATTTAAGCTATTACACATTTCACTTGTTGTTGTTTTTAACCTGCAGCAATCTGAATCTTTTTGTCTTTTTCTGTAGGAGGTTTGCTGATTTGTCTTCCACGTGAGCAAGCAGCCCGTTTTTGCGCCGAGATCAAATCTCCCAAGTACGGCGAGGGTCACCAGGCGTGGATCATCGGCATCGTAGAGAAAGGCAACCGCACGGCACGCATCATCGACAAACCCCGCATCATCGAAGTCGCACCGCAGGTGGCCACACAGAATGTCAACACCACCCCAGGAGCCACATCTTAAACCCGAGCGGCCCAAACAGCTAGCGTACTCTAGCCTCATCTGAAAATATATCAGCATAATGATATATAAAACATCTGCCCACCTTGGCCTTCAGGCAGATTCTACATGGACACGGTTATAAAGCAGAAGAACATTTAACGAAGAAAATTCAATTGCCTTTTTATGTGTATAGTTTTCTGTTACATTAACTGACCATGCACCTGTTTGTGAGGCAGCTTCCAAGTAGAACGTATGATAAATAGTATAATTCTTATCTGATACTGTTGATTACTTCCAAATATCTTCTGTTCGCACATCACCTGCGGTTTCATACTTAGCCACGATGTGTTTTAGCCTTTCCTGTTAGTATGCACAACCCATACGGTAGTTCACATCATAATCTTTGCCTCGAACAATAGTTAATGAAGCTGCAGTGACGAGGAAGAGCGTGTCGGGAAAGGATTGCTTTTTTACTTTTGTATTATCCCTCATGCGTCGGATAAAATAACCCTCCCTCACTGTTCGGTGGAAACATTGTTGGACTGAAGGAACCCAAGGTAATACCTCTCTAATAAATCAAGACCTCGTATTCTGGGAAACGCACCCCTGTGTGCCGATGTTTCTCAAAGAATGTGCTAAACGTTGGAGATGCAGTTTGTATTGTATGATATTCACTGTTTCACATGAACATCATTAGTTCTGTTCTGTGGTAGAGCTGTTTTTATATTCTGTACAAAGGTCATACTTTCTTTCCGTCTCTCATATTTGCTAATCGTTACATATATGCCTTGAATCCCCTCCAATAAATCTCAGATCTTTTTTTTTTTAATTCTTGAAAAGATGCGTGTCTGATTGAGTGTGTGTGTTGGATGTTAAGACCCAGATTTTTGTGTACAACATTTCTGTTTAATCAAGTGCAGGGTAAATTCAATATTTTAAAAGTAAATATGCACCAATGAAATATTTACAGTCATTTGCCAAAGACTACATACTAAAATATTTACAATTAAATACAATACAAATTTGTGCATTTTTTTTCCACCCAGCATAAATCCCTTTTTCTCTTAAATATCTAAGCGCACTATTTCACTAAGCATGTTCTTGCTATATAAATAACTACAATATATTTACAAATGTATTTAATGCTAACATAACCTAATCGTTGCTGTTTGTTCAGATTATTATAAAACTGGTGCTTTCAATTTGGGACAGCTTTGAAGTTGAAATTCTTGTATTTAGGAGTCACATCTTCTTGTCTTTCAGGTTGAATAGAGCTCTTATGTCCAGCATTGCCTGTCTGATATTCTGGCCAAAGCGGAATGAGTCCTGAGAACAGGGAGGAAAAGATCATATTCAGTTTCATATTCAGAAGTGTGATATGATGAAAGTAAATCATATATACCATTCAGAACAATGTTTTTTTTTAAGAATATTTAATTCTATTATAATCCAGAATACTCTTAAAAAAATTATTTGGGTTTTGAAATATATATTTTTTTGGATGAACTTTCAGATAAACTGGATCACTGTAAAGGTTTTTTTAACCTGTTTGGTCCACATCTGAACTTATGGTTATTACATTTAGGCCTGTTCACACCAAAAACTAAAATGATAAATCAAATTCTCAAAATGGCAGCTCAAATCAAATGTTCAATGCATTTTAATTTCCCCATTTGATGAAGTGTAAACTATAACAAAAACAAAATGAAACTTCGTTGTGCAATGACACATTGAAAATCTGGAATCTGAGGGTGCAAAAAAAATCAAAATATTGAGAAAATCGCCTTTAAAGATATCCAAATGAAGTCCTGAGCAATGCATATTACTACTAATAATATTTTTTTTATATATATTTACGGTAGAAAATTTACGAAAATATCTTCATGGAACATAATCTTTACATAATATCCTAATGGTTTTTGACATAAAAATAAAAATATAATTTTGACCCATACAATGTATTGTTGGCTATTGCAGTGCCGCTTATGACTGGTTTTGTGGTCCAGGGTCACATGTTCGTAAGTATCTGAACTTTTGTGTAGTCCACTTGTAGTGTACATTATGAATTTACTTCAAATCTACTTAAAGTACAGTTAAAGGTATATTTCAATTATAAAAATTAATACCTTTTTGTATACATAAATGCTAAACTATAAGTATGATGTTAAGTTAAACTAATAGTTTACTGAGAGTAGTGTATTTTAATAAACAAAAAGAATGTGCTACAAGTATTTAACTAGAAGTATACCTATAAGTTCACTTGCAGAATAGTTGCAGTACAAATGAAAAACATAATTGTAAACTAGTTGTGTACTTAAAGTTTACTACTGTTACACTTAGAAGTATACTTTTAAATACTTAAAAGGGGGCCAATTTAGTCCCAAGTAGTATAGATATAGAACACTTACAAGTCTACTTCTAGAACATTGATTTAGTATACTTTACCACATAAAAATATATCTGAACCACTTAAGTATACTTAAAATGAACTTGTAAGGGGTTTTGTAAAGGGTGTGTGGACGCTAATATAGTTATTGATATAGTTATGATTCTTGGTGTGAATGGGGCCATAACAAGGGTCTATATCTGAATAGTGTGTGAAAAATGTCAGAGTTTTAAATTCTCTTACCGTCTCAGGGCTGGAGAACTTGCTGGAAATGTGGAATGTAATGAGATTCTCGCCGACAATGATGTAAGAAACACCATACCCGTCATCAGCAACCTGTATATAAACAATTTTAAATCAAAACTGGTCAAATATATGGATATATTAATTGACCAAACTCGTTGCAATGACATGTTGTGAACTGTAGGGTGAGACACTCACAGGCCCAAAGCCGCCTCCTGCGCCCACATATTTGGGGAACTTCTGCATGTCGATGAGATTGAGCTGCTGTTGAGGGGTCTGACTGGTGGAGAGACGCCAGGGCTCAGACAAAACCTATCAAAAGAAGGTGTCCTTAAGACTTCAGCTAAATTCAATAGGTTATTTATAATCATGAAACAGACTTGCACTCACCTGTTTGAGGAAGGGTGAGTCTATGCCCATTACTTTAGACACAATGTAGAGGCAGAAGAGATGCCGGTCGATCCCGGCTCCTGTCATTGCCAGACGGTACATGTTCTGATGTTTCTCAGCAGCTTTTTTAAAGAGCTCCAACCTCTGCTCATTCTGATAAACAAGAAAAATGTTAAGTTTTAAAATGGCACTGTTGCTCTAGGCAACTTTCTAGATATGACCTCTGGGTTGGGTCTGTAAATATATTGCTCTCACCACTATGCTCTCGTCGTCCATTGCTTTTACAAACGCCGTGGACTCACAGGTGCACGAGCGCACGGTTTCCGTCCGGCCCTCGCGGAACATGCGTGTCATGGATGATTCATAAGTCAGACAGAATTCACCCTTGTCCTACATCAACAAAAACAAAAAAATTACTTTATTTAACAGTTTGTTCACAATATACAGACACATTTTTGCAGAGGGACATATACACTATATAGCCAAAAGTATTGGGACACCCCTCCAATTAATTGAATTCAGGTGTTCCAATCACTTCCATGGCCAAAGCTGCATAAAACCAAGCACCTAGGCATGCAGACTGCTTCTACAAACAATTGTGAAAGAATTGGTCGCTCTCAGGAGCTCAGTGAATTCAAGCGTGGTACTGTGATAGGTTGCCACCTGTGCATAAAGTACATTAGTGAAATTTCCTCAATACTAAATATTCTACGGTCAACTGTTAGAGGTATTATAACAAAGTGAAAGCAATTTTGAACAACAGCAACTCAGCCATGAAGTGGTAGGCCACATAAAATTACAGAGTGGGGTCAGCGCATGCTGAGGTACACAGTGTGCAGAAGTTGCCAACTTTCTGCAGAGTCAATAGCTACAGACCTCCAAACTTTGTGTGGCCTTCAGATTAACTCAAGAACAGTGTGTAGAGAGCTTCATGGAATGGGTTTCCATGGCCGAGGAGCTGCATCCAAGTCTTACATCACCAAGTGTAATGCAAAGTGTCTGATGCAGTGGTGCAAAGCACGCCACCACTGGACTCTAGAGCAGTGGAGACGTGTTCTCTGGAGTGATGAATCACGCTTCTCTATCTGGCAATCTGATGGACGAGTCTGGGTTTGGCGGTTGCCAGGAGAACGGTACTTGCCTGACTGCATTGTGCCAAGTGTAAAGTTCGGTGGAGGGGGGATTATGGTATGGGGGTTGTTTTTCAGGAGTTGGGCTTGGACCCTTAGTTCCAGAGAAAGAAACTATTAATGCTTCAGCATACCAAGACATTTTGGACAATTTCATGCTCCAAACTTTGTGAAACAGTTTGGGGATGGTCCCTTCCTGTTCCAAGCAAGGTCCATAAAGACATGGATGAGCGAGGTTGGTGTGGAGGAACTTCACTGGCCTGCACAGAGTCCTGACCTCAACCCGATAGAACACCTTTGGGATGAATTAGAGTGGAGACTGCGAGCCAGGCCTTCTCGTCCAAAATCAGTGCCTGACCTCACAAATGTGCTTCTAAAAGAATGGTCAAAAATTCTCATAAACACACTCCTAAACCTTGTACTAAGCCTTCCCAGAAGAGTTTAAGCTGTTAGAGCTGAAACTCCATATTAAACCCCTACGGATTAAGAATGGGATGTCATTAAAGTTCATGTGCATGTAAAGGCAAGCGTCCCAAAACTTTTGGCAATATAGTGCATGTGCATATGTGTGGCTTGTACCCTGTATTGAGCTAGCTGCAGTGCCAGCTGGATAAAAGCATCTGGACTTGTTCTGCATTTCTTTATCAGGCCCTTCCCAAACTCATGAAATAAGCAGCCGTGGAAATCCACATCGTCAGCGATTCCCTTTGCAATCATGTATGAACCTTCAATAATCTCCTGGCACTGAGAGAGACATAAGGAACTTTAATCAGTTATCAATGTATCATTGCATTAAATTAAAATGAGGTCAATCTATCCATCTTTACAATGAAAAGCCATGTCAAGCCCTAAGATGTAAGGGTAATCCATACAGCTTTTGGGATGTCCCACTGAAGCCTGGTAGGGGGCGCCAAGCTTTTGTTGATGTCTCCTTTGCAATGTCCCTCAGCAGTATAACCCAGGTGGAAACAATCTGTGGCCGAAACATACTAAACAGAAAGTTGTAATGGATGTTATTTCTTACAGCTGATTAGTGTCATTTAATAAATATATTTAGAATTATTGTTATTTGTTTACCTCCCACATATGCCCAATGATAGGGGAGTCAGCCCACGAATGCTCAGTGTTGACGCCCATTTTACCGTTCTTGTAGACGATCAAAGTGAAGGATTTATCAAACCACCTGACAGGTGCGAGAAGATTGATCGGTTAATGCACATTTTTATGTGTGTGAAGATGTGCTAGTCATGGTCACCACTAAGAACTACCTGGTAATGAGACATAAAAGTGTTGCTACAAATGTTGTTATTGTTAACTAAAATAAAATAAAATGTAAATATTACATGAAAAACCATTTAAATTAAAAAAAATTTTGCCTTGGCAACTAACTGAAATAAGTTCAAGTAACTAAAACTGAAATAAAAATAAAGCTAGATGCAAATATACATTACTTTTAGTTAATTATTTAATTAACTAAAAGTATATTAAATGATACTGAAATAATACTGGTTCCTACCTGTCATAGCACTTTCCATGCAGTAGAGATTTGGCGTAGAGGTCCAGGGACCGTATGTTCTCTGGATCATATCCATGCGCCTCATCGTCCAGGGTCAGGAAAAACGCAGCCGTCTCAATGGTTTCCAGAGACACCCGGTTGGCACCCTCCCTAAAATACTTTAAACGTGCCCTGGCCCAAGGAACCCTGCATGTGTGTTAAAGGGGAAGATTTTTATTAAAGGGTACATAACACACACAGTTTCTGAAAATCTCATTTTAATCTTGAGGACCTATAGAGTAGTATTGCATCCTTTATATCTCAGAAGGGTCTTTAGTTTTATCAGATTTATAAAAGACAGATACGCTGTACCAATTCTTTCCGAAAACAGCCGAACTTGTCGACGCATGCAGTGGGCGGAGCTAAAGAGTCACGAGCACACACACACACACAATACATCATCGCATTATCCCTGGACAACTTTTGATTCACTATACGTTCGTGTTGTTTACACTATATTTAATTACACTGCGATTGCCAACAAAACACACATTTGAAGCAGTTTCACTCACTGCCTGCGGTTTCGACTCATGACCGGGAACAAACAAACACACTTGCACAACTCCGTTGCTGCCCCGGAAAAATCAACTGCGTACTGTTCCCTTAATGCTGGATTCTTTGAGAAGCTGATCAAGGTTATCTTTCCCTCTCAGTCAAAACACACTTCTTTAGTGACATTGTTAATTTCGTGGTCTAAAAACAAAATGACAGCGCTGCGACAGCTTCCGTATCCCAAATGAAACTCGATGATGGGCACGCTCTTGCTCTCCCTCTGGTTGATGTGCGCACATGCTCATCCGGGAGAAGTGCCCATACAAGGAATTACGTTATTTATGACGTTATACAGGGCCATACGAAAAAAAAAAAAAAAAACTTTCCGAAATTCGGAACTTATTCGAATCCTGAAGGAAGTGTAGGCTATTTGAACTAATCATTTGGCACAGAAATACGTCCAACTTGTTTTTGTTTTTGTACATTTTGGCCATGTTTAGCATGCGAATCCAACTCTTTAACAGTGTAAACAAGAAGGAATGCATGAAATAGCAATAGTATTGAATAGCAATCCTTTGAGTTGACACCTTTTTTTGCCTCTTTTTTTTTTCATTGAATTTTATTTACAGAAACATTCATGCCCCTACATTGTTATTATATGCTATTATCATTTAAATATTATATTATTATAAAACAGTTTTCTTTGAACTGTCTGAAGACCCCAGTTTGAAAACCTTATGTACACAGTCTCAGGATATTACGAGGTCTTCTTCACCTGTTCCCAGCTGTCAGTGAAGGGAGCTTGATCTCTCCAGGTTGTGGTTCAGATTTGTCTTCCAGGATACGTTGAAACTGCAGCTCAAGCTCTGAGGGACAAAGATGGCGACCACCGTAGTACAACCACACCTTAAAGAAACGGCCTCGATGATACACCACCAAGTGCTTCCTGTCCGTCAGATGCTGCACAAAATCTGAGCATAAACAAAGGCGTGTGGTTTGAAATAAGCATCCAAGAATCTTTAGGCCTATCGTTATACTATGTAGGCTCTAGTAAAACATAAATTAAAAATTATGGGATGATATTAGACTCAAAATGATTAATACATTCACACACACTTATCCATGAACTTGATAAATGTTGCAAACATGTTTTACCATCCACAAACTTGTGTGTGCAAAATACAGAATTACATGAATGTGTCCTTGTTATAAAGACGAGGAAAACGCTTAACGGGCTAATGTTAAAAAGGTAATAACGGCTACTTTGTATAGGCAAGCAGATTAAATCAGGTTATGAACACAACATTGTTCATCACAACATTTTTCTCCCACAGAAAACCATTATAAAATACTTAATATGCAATATAGCACATGTTCAATAAAGTATCTACTTTTAATATCACCGTTTTACTGCAGGAAGCCACATTAAGTGTGTTCTTTTATAATAGACTTTATGGGAGAAAACGATTATGTATACATGATGAGCCCAGGATGCATTAATGCATTAAGACAGCGATAATTACAAGAATAAAAATATGAACCCAAACGTGCAAAATTTCACATTGTTTCCTCTGGAACATTCTAAAATGCTTAATGTGAAAAACGCATTAAGAAGACTGTGCAAGACCATGCTTTTATTAATAAAGCATGTACACACAAAAAAGGCAGATGAGCCCAGAATATGAACGCAACGCATTTATAATTACACGTTTAAGGCATTTTAAAGTGGCTTAATTACAGACAGGGATATTAAAAGAACAAATTCTATACCTCACTAGGAGAGTAGCTATGTAGTAGCCTACATGTACATAAAAACAGATGAGCCCATTACTTTATAACGGGTTTCCTAGATGTTGTTTAAAATGGTGGTATTAAAAGTAGGCTACACTTTATTAAACATGTGCTTTATTGCATATTAAGCATTTTATAATGGTTTTCTGTGGGTGAAAAATGTTGTGATGAACAATGTTGTGTTCATAAACCTGATTTAATCTGCTTGCCAATACAAAGTAGCCTTTAATACCTTTTTAACGTTAGCCTGTTAAGTGTTTTCCTCGTCTTTATAACGAAGACACATAAAGCATCTTATAGGCAGAATAGCGCTCACGGTGCCGGTGTCTGTTTTGGTAGAATACTGCCATCTACTGGCAGAAGGTTTTCTAAGACAGCTGTGTGTGTGGATCGTGCAAGGCCAAACCGGCGAAATGAAAGTCTCAAAATCCAAATGAATCAAATAGGATCGACTCACAAACGAGTCAATGAAAAATGTGTGTCACCGGATCCACAATTCCACATCTTATTCGTTGCACGCACAAATTCTGACCTACATTAATACAAAATCGAAGTTTTGTATTCACAACTATGTCTCTATTTGTACAAATCGCTGCACATTCATGTAATTCTGTATTTTGCACACACAAGTTAAAAGGCATTTGTTTGTGGATGGTAAAACATGTTTGCAACATTTATCAAGTTCATGGATAAGTGTGTGTGTGAATGTATTAATCATTTAAAGTCTAATATCATCCCATAAAAAATGTCCTTACCAGTCTCAATGCCAGGAATACGAGTGGTGTTGAACATCCTCTCATACTGAAAAGAGCACATAGGGACAATCCCAAGAGCTCTCAGCTGAGAAGAGATAACAGCGGGCATGATGGGAACTTTCTTATATTTATTTTTGCATGTATTTCAATGTAGTGGATGGAAAATCTATTTGTATGTGTACCGGGATAAGTTCTCCTCGCTCCAGTTTCCGACGGTACTGCAGCATGGCATGAACTACATTTCCTGCTCGTGCAGCTTGTCTGTGTGTTGGGGTCATATAGAGGAAATCCTGACAGATGGAGAATGAGAGTTATGGATATAGATAGTTTTTTTATTTTATTAAATAAGACTATAAAAAAAATATCAAACACAAATAACTTAACCCTTAATCGCCCCTCAAGTAGGGTTTACGTTTGAGTCCCTTGGGGTCAGATAGACCCCAAACTTTTACAGAGCGATTGCATAAGGAAATATTTTTTTTTTACATGGAAAACTATATATCATTTTTTTTATTTACTTCTCAACTATACATTTATGCTGTGTTTTTGTGGGTATTTGGTAGTTTTTTACCTATTTACTGCACAAATACTTAACTATGTCATAAATTGGCTCATTAAAATCATTTTTTTATGAAAAAATCACTTGAATGATGATCTTAAATAAATATAAATAGTTTTTGGACATTGCTCTATGTGTTAGGGATAGAATATAGCCATCTGTAGGTTTGTGGAAAAACTTTAGGAATTATAGTTAAAGAGAAAGAGAGTGCAATGACCACATTATCCAATAGAGGTCCATAGGGAAGTTATGCAAAAGTTAAGCTGCCTTTCATCTTTCTTTTATTTGCCCTTTTCCCTCTCTTTCTCATGATTGTTCCATGTTGCATTTGTGCTCTAGTATTTGTCCTTCATTTATGCATGGAATTTTTTCAGATTTATGCCAGTTTTGTTGATTTTATTTGCCAGTTTCTATAAAAATGCTCTCTGTTGCAGTCACACACATGTGTGTGTTTGTGTGTGTGTGCGTGTGTGTATGAGACAGAAAGTTCGTTCCACTTTGTGTTTATGCTCTAGGACCCGATCTTGATATAAATGTAGACATTTTCAGATTTATACTGGATTTAGATGATTTTTTTTACAAACAAAGTGAAAAAAAAAGCATTTTTTACATTTTCCCATTCATTGCCAAAATCCAAAAAAATGCTCCAGACACCTGTGTTTGTGTGTGTGTGTGAGTGAACATGCTTGTTCCATATTGCATTTGTGCTCTAGTATTAGTACTTCATTTATGTATGAAAATCTTTCAGATTTATGCCAGTTTTGTTGATTTTATTTGCCAGTTTCTATAAAAATGCTCTCTGTTGCAGTCACACACATGTGTGTGTTTGTGTGTGTATGTGCGTGTGTGTATGAGACAGAAAGTTCGTTCTACTTTGTGTTTATGCTCTAGGACCAGACCTTGATATAAATGTGGAAATTTTCAGATTTATACTGGATTTAGTAAAAAAAAATTGACAAAAAAAGTGATTTTTTTTTATTTTTTACACTTTCCCATTCATTTTCAATGTGGGGTCAATCTGACCCCGAGGGACTTAAACTGTAAAAAAATTTTTACACACCTTTAGAACAACCAAATCAAGCTCGGATTTTTTGTGCATGTTTAGATAGATTATTTAGGAAAAGTCACCGAGTCTCATGGCCCTGAGATGAAGGGAACACTTTTAAAAAATGGAGGAAAAGTCCAGTGGGGTCAGCTGGACCCCAAGGGACGATTAAGGGTTAAATGTTTATGAAGTTTTCATAGTTATTCAGCAGGTTGCGCCATTGTTTTCATTTCAGTTGATGCATTCCAACAGTCGAATGATTACTTGATATCTGGCAACACTTTATTTCAATAGTTCTAACTATAAGTAACTTTTTCAAATACATGTCAACTAACTCTCATTAGAGTATTAGTAGATTGTGCTGCTTTAATATAGGCTAACACTATATTTTGATGGTCGCCAACAGACACTAAATAACTTTACAAGTAGCCTACGTCAACTTATTCTACTAACCTGAAAACTAACACCCAACCCTAACCTAACAGTCTACTAATACTCTGAGAGTTAGTTGACATGTGGTTGCAAAATTACAGTTAGAATGTCTAAAGTGGACCACCGAAATGTATGTTTAGGCTACCTGTTTGAGTTGCCTTATTTTGCCTTTTGAGTTTTTGTGGGTCTTTTATGGCTTGTATGCCAGTGTACTCCTTAAAATTTACAAAATTAACTTTAACAAACTTATAATGTTTCAAAATGAACAGTTTTTCTCTTCTGAGGAAAAAAAAAATCTAAATAGTACCAATTTTAGTCTAATGAAACGTTTCTGTCCAATTAAACCCAACTGTGTCTGACTGGTAATAGCATAGCAAATCATGCTTCATGGCCTTGATGTAAATTAAAGGTTATTAACTAAAAATAAAGAGATGAGCCTTATGTACCACAACTTCCTGTTTCATTAGGAAGTAGGCCACGTTAACACAGTAAAAGAAAACTGCATTTCAATGGCGATTTAATTTCATACTCACCATTGTGTAAAAGTTACTATTGACCATGATGGGGTCGCGTCCTCTCAGGTAGATATACTCCTCCCACCAGTCACTCACCTGTTAATAAACACAATGCCATGTCTGTTAGTTAGCCAGCAGTTTTAAGAGGGTTTTCCACTGATTTATAGTCCACGTATGTAGATGATCTCTATTTTTGTTCACTTACATAATTTGTGGCCCACCAGGATTTGAGTTTGAGGTGTTTTTGGAATTTAGGGGCAGGGTCCTTTTTGAAGTCATTAGCAACAATCTCCATCTGTTTATATTGCTCATCATCCAGAAGAGGTCGAACTGATTCTAGGTACTAAACAATGAAGCGAACAAATCATATGAAGGAAAATAGTCAAAGCAGAGTGCAATGTTTAATCGAACATGGAAAAGTGAATATCAAGGAAATCATGTAATATTTTAACCCAAAATGTATGTAAAACTTTTCTTTTTTTTTCTTTTTACATAAACTGTATTTTTTTAGATTGGTAAAATGTGACCAGCATTAACTCTTGATAATATTATATGTATTAGACTCATAACATGTGAAGATATTTTACCCTGCTGATTGTATCATCAATGCTCGGTACTGGCAGATGGGGCAGAGATGCCTGAAAGCTGTAGAGCAACGGCCGTCGACCAGACAACAGCTTTACGAGACTCTAAAAAAGACAGAATTATTCATAAATAGAACCACTTTTTAAACTGCACCATATTTACCTTTTATTTCATGGGGGACGCACCAGCCAGACTTTAGTAGAGTAGGTCATTTTGCCATGTGACTCAAAGATCCAGCCATGATAGGACAGGAGAGCTTTCAGGATGTACCGCAGAAGGAAGATGAAGAATAACCACAGGCCTGTGGCAAACAGGATGGCACTCAACACCATCTGAGTTTGAACGGTCATAAATTCACTACAAGGAAGAAAAAAAAAAAAAATGTGATATTGAAATTTAATAAATAATTGCGTGTCTGATGTATCTCAGGGATAAATAAAAAATATTAATGGCGGATCAGTTTTTTTTCTGTCATCCTTTGGCGGCGCTACAGTATATAATCACACTATCATTCGTTCAAGTGCTATTAAACCATTCAAGTGCGATAAGACACAAAAATAAGAACTTTAATCTGTACTGGCTTAAATCTTAAATCTGCTGTCTGTGAAACTCTGTGACATGCATACTAGTGTGCACCGAATGCGCTTCAGACAGCATGCGGCCACGTTGAGATCAAAACTATACCAAAATGTCTTAAATGGGTTAAAAAGTGTTAAATGAACGCAAAGAGTTGTGAGGACATTGGATGCGTGTCAGATCCAGATCCACGTCATGTGCTTCAGATCTTAAAGTGACATCAGCCTAATAAACCTGCTGCTGTGATGTCTGTCATTAAAGGATTAGTTCACTTCAAAATGAAAATTTCCTGATAATTTACTCACCCCCATCTCACCCCCCATGAAAATGTTCATGTCTTTTGTTCTTCAGTCAAAAAGAAATTAAGTTTTTTGAGGAAAACATTCCAGGATTTTTCTTCACATAATGGACTTCAATGGCAACCAACGGGTTGAATGTCCAAATCAATGCAATTTCAAAGGCTTCGAAGGCCTTCAGAGGGCTCTGCACGATCCCAGTCAAGGAATAGGATCTTATCTAGCAAAACGATTCACCATAAAAAAACGAAACATTTATACTTTTTAACCACAAATGCGCAACTTCGGTGTTGTGCTTCTTCACGACGTATTACGTCATCACGTCGGAAAGGTCACGTCCGTGACGTAGGTGGAAGTACCGACCCAGTGCCGAAAAACTCCATCTCATGTTCTCCTCCAACTTTAAATTTGTCCGACATCATTGTTGTACCTTTATTTTTATAAAGAGCATTTGGTTTAGTCTTTGCACATTCGTTTTAACACTGGGTCGGTACTTCCACGTACGTCACGGATGTGACCTTTCCGACGTGATGATGTCATACGTCGTGAAGAAGCACAACACCGAAGTTGTGCATTTGTGGTTAAAAAGTATATATATATATATATATATATATATATATATATATATATATATATATATATATATATATATATATATATATATATATATATATATATATATATATATATATATATATATATATATATATATATATATTTGAAAATGACCGATTGTTTCACTAGAAAACCTTATTCCTCAGCTGGGATCGTGCAGAGCCCTCTGAAGGCCTTCGAAGCCTTTGAAATTGCATTGATTTGGACCTTCAACCCATTGGTTGCCATTGAAGTCCATAATGTGAAGAAAAATCCTTGAATGTTTTCCTCATAAAATGTAATTTATTTTCGACTGAAGAAAGAAAGACATGAACATCTTGGATGAGATGGGGGAGAGTAAATGATCAGGACATTTTTATTTTGAAGTGAACTAATCATTTAATGTAAATCAAAGAACAAAAGATAGAGAGAAAATCACTTATTGCTCTTGACTGAACTTTTGTAGCTTTAATCTATATTTAATTAATAAACTATGCCGTGAAGACTGTGAAGTGTTTGATAACTTTATTCTATATATTTCTTACCTGTTAGATCAAACATTTAAAATAGACTGTCTTTATGTTGTTTCTACATTATTTTGGAGATTAAATGTGAAATTATTACAAAATAAAAATATATAAAAACTTTAATGTTAGGTTACAGAATTAATTTGATATTTATTACCATCATGGTCATACCTGAAGTTTCCACAAATGTTTTAGTGAGTTACCTCACTGGTAGAGATGTCTTGATCCTGTCAATCATGCCCATGGAGGGGTCGATCCTGGCATACATGGTGCTCATTATCGCAATAACTGCAATTAGCCAGCTGGAGGGACTGGCGGGGTACACACCTGTGAGAACACCGTTCTACTCAAGGCAAAATAAAAACATAACTTTCATTAGATAAGATAGATAGATAGATAGATAGATAGATAGATAGATAGATAGATAGATAGATAGATAGATAGATAGATAGATAGATAGATAGATAGATAGATAGATAGATAGATAGATAGATAGATAGATAGATAGATAGATAGATAGATAGATAGATAGATAGATAGATAGATAGATAGATAGATAGATAGATAGATAGATAGATAGATAGATAGATTGATTGATTGATTGATTGATTGATTGATTGATTGATTGATTGATTGATTGACTGACCTTGAAGCAGATGGCACGTTTCTTCCATGATGTCACTCCAGATATGTAGATGTGCTTGAGAACCTCACGGCTCAACTGTAGGTCGATGCCATCAGGTGTGACGGTGAACTGAAATGCCACCGCCTGATGAGCCTCTGCCATTATACAGGCTTAAAGCACAGCCTGAGGAACAAGACAGGCCATATTAAAATATATTTTGTTTTCCTTCTTAACATGCCAGTTTAGCTCAGATTGTGTAGTCTAGTGGAAAAATCTGGTCTACTATGTGAAAGGTTACGCTAAAGGTGAACAATGGATTATCTCCATTGTGACACTTAACCTCAGGCTGAATGTTATCAGGGGTCAGTAACAGTAGTAGGTCACTGTGGACACAAACATCATATAGCATAAAAATAATTAAAATGAATTTCTTAAACTCCTTAAATTATAATCAAATCCAGGGGAATGTATGTCCTTATTAAAGGCTTGAGGTTGAAACCTGGCAGGGGAAATTTATGAACTGGAGAATTATTAAAATCCATCACCACTGTGCTATTTCACCTCAAGTTGCACCAGGGAGAATGTGCCTTTAATAAGTTTCCTTTAAGATTCTGATAAAGGACAAAAAAGGGTTTATTAGAACCTATATAGGAACCTATAAAGGACATAATTATATCACTCTGAAGTCACAGAGTTCAGCTATGGTGTGACACTGTCAAGCTTATGTTTCTTTTTCCATGTCATATGACTGCAGCCAGAAGAACTGGGGCAAAGTTGAACAGTCAGAAATAACGTAGTAGGACATCTGGGAGGGCTGTGCTCTTATGTGATGAAGTTTCAGTGACACTGGCCAAAACACACGTGACATCTGACGCATGACTGCGTAGATCAGGAGATTTTTTTTTTTATAGAATATGCATTTCATATTATAGAAATATATGTTTTTATATTATATTTGACATAGAACTTTTCAACCAATACTTTGCTATTAACTGTAAATTTTGTCCAATACATAATAGGATCATATAAACAATATGTAAATTTCGAAGATAATATAATCAATAGGTAAATGTCGAACACCAATAGGTTATAACAATAAAAGGCATGTTTAAAAGTTGTATCTTAGTTAACTTTTAACAGTGCCTATATATTTTCTACATAGAAAATATTTATGTTATCACCAAAATAACATTCATACTTGAAAGTGGTCGAAAAATCTAACAAAGCTGTACAATTTTACAGAGACAATTAGACAAGATGTTCTCTGGTGCAACTACACATAACTCAGTTTGAGGCATTATCAAACAGAATGATTCAGAGTGTCTCTAAAGTTTGAATTAGAAATATACTGGATTTACATTACCTGCAATGCAATGTGACAGTAAACCAGTGTAAGTCAGATGAAACTCAGTAGATAAAAAGATCCAATTTTCTCTCAGTAGGGCTGGAATGTCCTCAATGGAAGTCAAATGTTCTTTACTCTTGTGCCCTTCAGTCGACTCCTCATGCACGCTTGAAGTCTGTTGCTCAGTGACTAGTTATCTCTTCTTCTACTCAAACTTTCTCCTCTCCCTCCCTCTCTGTTTTCCTTTATTTTCACGAGTTGCCTGTTTTCTGTGAGTGTTTGCTTTCTTCTTATGGTCTAAACTATCTGTTCATAGTGGCCCTCATAAATGCTCTCTCTCTCGTTCTGTGTATGTGTAACTGGATACTCTCAGGGCAGAGTTAAACTGGTGGCTGTACAGTAAGTACACACTATATGATCAAACACAGGCCCAAATCTTGTGCAGCTGGAAATATCTCACGGCTGCATGCCAGAGTGCTCTGACGACAGTCAGACACTGAGAGACCTTATGTACATGTAGGGATGTCTTTGTAAAATTTCCATGAAATTAGGCTTGCGAATGTGTTATGTAATAGGTCAGGTATCTTAAACATTTAGCTTTTTAATATTGAAAAATAAGGAACTGGATGGACAATAGCATTGTAAAGTAATTTTTTGGTGCTCACCTGTCCAGAACCTGCTGCCATGATGCTAGGGTATTGTAATATGGTTGCTAAGGTGTTCTGAGAGTTTTTATGTTGCTTACTGAATCAAGTCAAAAGAATCCACCACAAAGTCTCTATGCTACTATGGTCTGTTACGGCTTGGTTTCTCCAATATAAATCTTTTATTGACTCTCAGGTAAAAATGAACAGTGCTGCAAGATTTGGGGAACCATTCATGTCCACAACATAAACAGTTCAGGATGAGTTGCATACAAAAATAAAAATAAAAAGATTACAATTTCCAAAAAACTTTAATCCAAAATATGCGCTAAAGTAATGGTCAAGTCTTAGCAAGCAGCACTAATTGTGTACTGCGCAAATTGTAATTATGACAAAGAAAGATTACAGGTAACAGGTTTTCTCAAGTTGATACATTTTGGGAATTTGAGAAAGATTGTAGCAATTTTAACAAGAAAACACAAGGTCAGAAGTAGAGGTGGAAAATGCTCTCATAGCAGGTAGAGACAGGGAGTGAAGGAAGAGGACTGAGAGACAGGGAATCCAGATTCAGTTTAACTACAGAACTGTCCTGCGTCCCTGACATGTAGACCTCATTATGAAGAATGGTGCCCTGGCCGATTAAAGTGGTCTTCTCCATTGCTCTGACACGACCCCACTTTTGAGAGTCCACGCAGAAAGATGTCACAATGGTTTTAGAATTGTTCCCACCAATAACAACCAACTGACTTTTGGTAGCCCCCAGGAAGTGCAAGATGGGGAGCTCTGCATTGGAGCGGGTTAGAGTGGGGAGTAGTTCACACCAGCAATCTGAGAGGAAGAGAGAAAATGACAGATTAAAATTGGCATGAAATGGAAATTCACTATTTACTTTCTAAATGCATCTCATTGATCTCGTGAATGATTTACCCATGCATGACATTTTAACCAAGGAACTCAAGGCAACAGCTCATGAATGAACACTGAATGTGGTCTAAACTTACAACCGTTTCTATCTCAGATCTTTAATCTCTAGGCTACACCACACCAAGTTGTACCTTGTCTAGAATCGTAGCGCAGAACCAGTTTTTCTCCGGTTCTCTGGATATTCCCCAGTACATAGAGGCAGTGTCCCAGGCTGGTTGTAAGTGGGGAATCATGGGAAAGGGACAGGCTGAACTGGAAGTCTGTCAGAGGGAGGGAGGAAACGAATGCCCAGGTGTCCGTCCATGGATCATACCTCTCCACAGCGGTGTAGACACTAGTGCTGGAGTCTGGAGTCACAAGAGAATCCAGATACCAGCCACCCACAGCAAAGATTCTCCCTTCACACACTGCTGCACTGAAGTGACGCCTGTGCTGAGAGGGATCATGGATGATCACATTTGAAATCTGACCTTTATTCTTGCATATCTGATATTCATCAGCAGTGAAACATGGGTTTTGGGGATGAGATCTAAAGTTCCAGACAGAAATCTGCCCATGCTTGGCTTTACTATCTTTAGATCCTAAAATTGGAACATGGTAAACTGGTTTGTTGCTGGTCAAAGGTGGTCTGCTTGACTAAGCTTGACTAAGATGGCCTCGCAGCTCAGTTAGGAATTCAGCTGGTCAACTACTTAAACCACCTTGAAACCTTAAGAGTAGATGAGTGTACTATCAAGATATTGACGTTTATCCTACACTCTCAGGAAAAAAGGTACAAAAGATGTCCCTGGGACGGTACCCTTTAAAAATTTTCTAATATGTACCATTTAGGTACTACAATTTTGAGGTACTAATAGGCACTCTTTTGGTACAAAGGTGTACCTTTTGAAAGGGTACCACCCCAGTGACAGCTTTTGTACCTTTTTTTCTGAGAGTGTATGATAGCTACTCAAGAATCATTTGTTCTAAAGTTCATACCTTAATCAGAGGAGCTGTCGATACCCATTGATTGGTAAAAGGGTTGTACCGGAAAGAAGCCATCTTGAATTCATAACCCTTCTTTACACGGTGTCTATAACCCCCTATGAGATACAGGTAATTATAGAGAACCGCTGTGGTGAAGCACCACTTATCTGCACAAAAAGGCAAATCTGTGGTAGAACTCCATTTCCCATCATCCCCTTCTTCCTCCAGCCTGAAGAGTCTTCGAACAGCCTCTGTTTCCAGGTCATTCCTTGAGGTCAAGTTCTCTTTTCTCAAGCAGCATAAGTGTGGACTTCCCTTTGACCTTAATGTGAGAAGCTCCATTTTATGGTGTGGTTCCAAGCCCTTGCTCAGGTGTGGGCGCTCCAGTAGATACTTGCTCAGGTAGGTTAGCACAGTCTCTTGGAGCTCCACACTGCAAAGTTCCTCAGCCAGCTGTAGATAGCCCAAGCAAGTAAACTCCGTCAGGGCCTGAGAGAGGGCAACCAGTAGACGATCTGTGAACGCGGAGGCCAACAGGTATGTGCTCACCCGTAGGTGTTCCCCAAGGAGATCTTCAGGAACAAAAAAACGCTGTAGGAAGCAGAATTCTAGAAGGCTGTGGAAGACTGGAGAGGGAACATGTTCAAGGTGCACCAGCCGTTCAGATGTCTCTCTCATGGAGGAGTGGGACAGAGCCTTGAAATATTCGCTGCAGTCTGCAAGCTTCTCCAGATCCACCTAGAAGTGCCAATAAGCATAACATCATGCATTTGTGGTCCAATTTTGTTACACAGTCTGTGGTTTGTGTTTGCTACTCACATGGAAAGTATGCGTGCTGGTTTGCACCATCACCACTGGTCCGTTGCTCTTGTGCCGATAGGTTCTGTAGTCTAGATCTGTTCTCCAGACATCTGACTGTAGGTTATCAGACTTCTCTTCAACAACATCAGAATCTGCTTGTCCAAACTGAACCCAGTTTAAACTACTTTTGAAGCACAGACACCTCTGTATCTGTTCTAAATGTTTTTTTAGCCATGTGCAAAAATACATTAAGGCCACAACTATAATCTGCCTTAGATTAGCCATGTTCTCATTTATGAATACACAGATAGTTGTAGGATTTACAAGTTTTGTATACCTCTTTAGTTAAAATATTGCATTTGGAACTATTTTAGTCTAGGATTCTAAAGAAAGTCTGACTTACAATCCCAGCCAAGGCCATGTCATTCCATGGTGGATGGAGGATAAATCCAGCCTTTTTTTTGGTAGAACATGCATGGCTGTTTTCAAGGCTCAATATGGCGCCTGTGTGCCAGAGTGATCGCAGTAGAGCTATTTTAAGGAATCGCTGGAACAGGAAACACAATCTGGTGGGCCACTCTGTTCAGTCTATTGAATTACACAACACTTGAACCGTGTTGGGAACTGATGATGCTTGATTACAATATAATTTATAAACATAGTGTCTCTTAATTTTTGAACTGGTACATTGCTCAGATTTTTATTGAGAAATATTTAGAAGTGTTTTGAATAGTGCATTATCTTACATACAATATATTGTTAAAATATGACATATTATGGCAGACATTAACAAATCCAAAACGTCTCTACAATTCATGTCACCAGTACTTTTTAATTTTATTCATAACCCTTATGTTAACAGCTCAGATTTTTAACCTTTGAGATACCACTATCAATTTTGAATACGACATTCACACCAATTTCTGCAAGTTTTTTTTTAATGCAGTGCAAAGGAACAAACAAAAATAGAGAGACAAGTCAATGTAACTTGGATTAGCCAAAGCAATATAGAAGTTAACATTTGTTCTAACAGTGCTATTGCTTCTCAACTCAATATTACAAGTCACATATTCAATATCAACAATGATATAAGGAGCATGTGAAAGTGGCCTAACCCAATACTGTCATGGTCCCTCGATGTTTCTTTTGCCCCTCAACTTGCTACTACACATTGTGAAAATAATACAGATAAAGTTGTTTATGGACATGGTCAAATACAAGAGCATCAGTTGGTCCATTCAAACACTCCCGATATGATTCTCACAAAGTTATTTTTAAGATGATGATGATCCCTCCAATTCACTGTATAATTTTACTATTCTGCAATTCTATTGTTCTTCTGCTACCACTTTTCAATTGAAGACTCAAACAGAGATACATTTACCATTTGGTTGAACTGAACAAAGTATACTTGCCTTGGACAAGTAAAAAAAAAATATATATATAAATAAGCATAAAACAATTAAAACATCGGCAGTTCCAAGAAATGTGTGTTTAGAGATGGGAAAAAGACATCTCAGTTTGGTACTTACACTTCTGTTTTCAAGTGCAATGCCTTAATGTGCAGTTCAGACCATATTTAAACCAATGTACACATGTATACAAGATGGTTGTATAGCTATAGCTACATATCAATATGACAAAGCAGAGATTTAACAATTTAAAAAAATTATAATTACAAGTAAAACACAAAAAAAGCATAGCTCAAAACAATTATTTCCAATTAGCTGAAATTGATATGAAATGCAGCCATTCAAAATCATGACAAAGAAACAGTAGTTTATATGACATTCTGAAACTAATTATCATGGGCTCATGAGTTTAAAAAAAGATGTGCAATGTATTTCACAGTATATAAATATAAGGATGCAGCATGATTTCGTCATCTTTTTAAATTCTGGGGGAGGAAAAAAAAACTACTCGGTTTCTTAAGACGACAGGACAAACAACCTGCAGTATATGAAACTAGGACACAAAAATGAGACTAGGACACAGAGACATCATTTGGACCCTGTGGTTTACACAGTACTGATGATGGACGGACTGATTCTTAATAGAATTAATAGATAATGTTGACCACATGCATGTAAGATAAAAAGTAAGTGCATTAAATATTCAAACATTATTATAAATAAACGGACAAAATTAATTTTACAGTTGTCCTTGTATAATGAAGTGGCACAAACAGTGAATGAATTATATCTAGGTTTCAATCAAACAATGTTTTTCCTCAAGTTGCAGATTACTGTAACTTCTAATTTTTGGAAAGGACAAAAACAAAATTAATTTAAAGCAGGATATCTTTGGACTTTTTCATGATATACTAAAAATAATGTTCCCCAGGATGAACCGTTCTTTAACCGTCTTAATCGTTTTGTCCTGTGCCCTTTCTTGAATGCTTTAAAAAAAAAAAAATCAATACCCAAACAATAGGTGATGCAAACTCTGTTTAGGAAAAGAGCTTCTTCTGTTTGAAGTACGCGTCAAACCTGTGCTGTGCATAATCCTTAGGGAAAAACAGAAACAAAAAGAGATGAGAAATGAGGTGACATGGCCTATTGTTTCACATGACTTCAGGTCAGTGATGAACAGAGGGGATTTGTTCTGTATACACAGCTATGTTTACTGTACACATAACTATGATGCTGTTTGATTGAGCTCTCAGAATCTAGGATTACTCATCCATTTATGGTACATGAACTACAATCTTTAAATGAATGTATGTGAATATTTTTAGGTGCTGTACTGCAATTAATGTTCTAAATCATACAAGGATTAGAAAAATGGGTAACACTTTACAATAAGGTTTCATTTATTAACATTAGTTAATGTATTAACTAACATGAACTAACCATGAGCAATACATTTGTTACTGTATTTGTTCATCTTTGTTAACATTGGTTAATACAAATACAGCTGTTCATTGTCTGTTCATGTTAGTTCACAGTGCATTAACTAATGTTAATCATTTTAATAATGTATTAGTAAAGGTTGAAATTAACATTAACAAAGTTTAATAAATGCTGTAGAGCTGCAGTGTCATTATTAAGTCATGTTAACTAATGAAACCTTATTGTAAAGTGTAACAGGAAAATGTTTATGAGGTTTATAATCTGTGTGTTGTGATACAATTGTTATGTTTACCATGTATCCAAACTCGATTTTGGAGATCTTGGCTTGAATAATGGACCACAAACCCCAGAGGAAATGAGACGCAAGGGCAAACCTGTTTGCGCCCGTGTGATTTTGAGAAATTGAAAGACAAACAGAAAGAAAGGTTACTAGGTGGAGGTGAAAATTCATCAATGTCAATAAAAGCTTGATAGTAAATACGTTTCATACCGGTTTGCCTCAATGATCATGTCCTCTTCTATCCTGGCTTGGTCTGCCGGTGCAATTCTCCCCCTTTCTGATAGATAGTGTCTGATAAAATGTAACTGAAAAACAAACACTCTAAAAATCATATCTACAACAATATATATTTTGTTAAAAGTATTACAGATATTTAAAAAGGACTGACATTGTCCACGGTTTTACTAATTTCGAATGAATATGCGTAAGATTAAATTATTGAGCAATTAAATATTATGCTGTTAAATATTAATATTGTGAGAGTCAGGCTTCTGATTCATTGTGATAACCTTTGACACACTTTTTTATGTCACATCAGTTCCAAATCTTCCCACTAGATGGCAGTCACAAAATGATATCCACATTGTGTCCAACACAAATGATTTCTTACAACTAAATGACAAAGCTTGACAAATATTAGGCAACAAACTAATGTCAATTATATAATTTATGATGATGCTGTACTGTATGTGCAAAAAAGTGAAAAACAAACAAAAAACAACTATAAATCTGGCATATAATTATTCTAAGGTTTCAGGTTATGTTACCATAAATTATTCTTTAAAGGGTTAGTTCACCCAAAACTGAAAATGCTGTCATGAATTACTTACCCTCATGTTGTTCGACACCCGTAAGACCTCCGTTCATCTTCGGAACACAAATGAAGATATTTTAGTTGAAATCCGATGGCTCAGAAAGGCCTCCATTGGCACAAGGTACTTTACACTCTCAAGACCCATAAAAGGTACTAAGATGTCGTTACAAAGTCCATCTCACTACAGTGGTTCTACAATCACTTTATAAAGCGACGAGAATAGTTTTTTGTGCGCAAAAAAACCCTAAATAACGACTTACATAGTGATGACCGATTTCAAAACAATGCATCATGAAGCTTCGAAGCGTTATGAATCAGTGAGTCGATTCAGCAGTTTGGATCGCCAAAGTCACGTGATTCCAGCAGTTTGGCGGTTTGACATGCGATCCGAATCATGAATCGACTCGCTGATTCATAACGCTTTGAAGCTTCACGATGCCGTGTTTTGAAATCGGTCATCACTATATAAGTCGTTATTTAGGGTTTTTTTTTTTCGCACAAAAACTATCCTCGTCGCTTTATAAAGTTATTGTAGACCCACTGTAGTGAGAGGGACGACGTCTAAGTACCTTTTATGGGTCTTGAGAGTGTACAGTTCATTGTGCCAGTGGAGGCCTTTCTGAGCCCTCGGATTTTAACTAAAATATCTTTATTTGTGTTCCGAAGATGAACGGAGGTATGACGGGTGTCGAACGACATGAGGGTAAGTAATAAATGACAGAATTTTCATTTTTGGGTGAACTAACCCTTTAATATATTGGATAACATTAACAACTTTTTTTACACAATTAAAAGGCACAATATGTAAGATGTTTGGATTAAAATGTTGACATAACATAAACAATGTTATATATTTTATTGTTTTCTTGATTTACCGCGAGTGCCATGTTTTACCATGCCTAATATCAATCTAGCTGTGCAGTGTGCAACAAGAGTCTCATAGTAGCCGCAGAACGAACACACAGAGTAGCATTATAACATAACTTTCAACACACTCAAATGTATCTAATATGATAAAACAGCGCTGCGTTTCCCCACATACGCATGAGCGGAAGAAGCGGAAGCGGTCGTCTGCGGCATAATAAAAGCTCCACGAAATCAAGGCGCCATCAAGCTACGCCTGTTTTGAATAAGCAACCTCTAGATGTGAAAAATGTAATTAATGATTAACATGAAAGATTATTCATGTTTCTTCATCTTTTCCTTTATCTAATCAAAATGCTTGATACAAAGCATGTGTACTGCTGTAACTAGTAATCATTTTATTATGTTCTCAATTTGACTTTTATTATTTGTAAAGATGCTTTGTATTAATAATTAATGATTGTACGCAACATTTTATTAATCAGTCTACAAGTCAACCTTTTTTGCTAGTCTAATCTTTTGTAATATTAAGACAAATAATGATAGGCTGTAATGTGTGGGTGGGCAGGCTGTGACTCACCTGCTGTTGTCTGTCAGGGTAATTCTCCACCTGTGCCTTGTAGAAGGGCCACTGGTCATACGTGTAGTCATATATCCATTCACAGAAATGATTCCCAAAATCAAAGCCTCTGCACTCAGAGCAGACCAAAATCAGTTCTTTAGATCTGCATTTATCATAAACTATAAAATAGTATGCACACATATGCTATAGGCTATATAGTAGATTTACCTGTAGTTATAGCTGCTGTATTCAAAATCAATAAGCATTAGTTTGTCAGATGAATTCTCCCGCCCATCCAACATGAGGATATTACCTGAACAACAAAGTATGATTTTATAGGTGAAGGGGCAGATGTGTTACATAATGCAACAGTGACCGATACACCCGTATCAGATTACCAGATTAGACAGGACGCTAGTATGTGGGTATGAATGCAAATGTGCAATCTTTTACCTTCCTGTACATCATTATGGCAGAACACAACGGGAGAGGGAGTAGCTGCCAGCAGTGACCTGACAGAGAGAGAGAGACGGCACATTATTAAATGTTACTTTTTCATATTGCTCTTATAAACCTGCTTTTAAAATTATTATTTTCATTGTTTAAAAGCCCATTGAACAAAAGGTGCAGCAATGGGCAGGAACACACACACACACACACACACACACACACACACACACACACACACACACACACACACACACACACACACACACACACACACACACACACACACACACACACACACACACACACACACACACACACACACACACACACACACACACACACACACACACACACACACACACACACACACACACACAGTAGGTAGGTAAAGTAGGTAAGCATTCCATTCAGAGAAAAGTTACACTATCACGTGTCTGTGTGTACGTGTGTGTGTGAGATTGACAAAGCAAGCTGAGTATGCACAGAATGCAGCTTCCTGTAAGCGTGCCTGCTCAGTGTTGCCAGGAATTGGGTTAAGGGTTGCATACAACGGTCCTGTTCAAAAGTTTGGGGTCAGTAAGATTTAAAAAAAAAATCCTTGAAAGAAATTAATACTTTTGTTCAGCAAGGATGCATTTAATTGATAAAAAGTGATAGTTAAGATATAATTATACAAAAAATGATTAGAAAGTTATTTTGACTAATGCTCCTTTGAACTTTCTATTCATTAAAAATCCAGAATTTATTAAGGTTTCCACAAATATATGTTTTCAACATTGATAATAATAAGAAAATCAAACTTTTAGAACGGAAAACATGTAGATACTTCATGCATTCAATTACCTTGGCCGTTTACCATTACAAAATGCTTTTCATTCAACCTCCTTGCTCTTTTTATTTACTTACCTCAGACTCTCCAGTTCTGCAGGTAGATCATACTTCATCAGCTTGTTAAATTTCTTAATGTGAGCTTCACGCACAAATTTTATTGTTTTAACTTGTTCCATGTACCTGTTCAGAAAGACAAAAACAAAGTAATTTAACTCTGATGCCAATTTAAACATACAGTACACAGCAAACATAATAAACCCCCATCTGCTTAATTTAAATATAATTTGTAAAACATTATGTTTTTTGTTTAATTTGCACCTTTCCTTTAGTGTGTAATATAGATATCTGTGCAACTATCTGCAATGTTACAAACAAAGTCCACGCCAAAGGAAGTTAATCCCTCAAACAGAAAACACTTGCCTTGTCTGTAGTCCTACTATTATTTCCATACTGTGGCCATATCACTATGTAAACATTGCATATGCGCGCCTGCTTTAGCTCGCCCTCAAACAAAGGTAGTTATAAGGCCATAAAAAGTGTATCACTTTGTCAAGAAAAAGCTCTTTTTCACTATGAGGGCAAAACATCATTACATAGACTTCCAAAGGCATAGGAATTTAAGAATCAGAGGTTAAAATATATTTTTGACACTATTTTTCAGCAGTACAACCACAAACTTTTGTTGTCCTCTCACCATTTTTCTAACAACCCATGCAGTTTGATGCAGGTCAGTGTGTTATATGGACATTCAGTGTTTACCGTGATGTAGAGAAATGACATGAAATTATTTTATAATATCCCATCTGAAATGTTGCAGGTATAAAATAAAGAATTACCCGTAACATTTACAATAACGTTTCATTAGTTAATGTATAACTAACATAAACAAATAATGAACAAAACATTTGTTACAGTATTTATTAATCTTTAATGTTAAAATTAACATTAATTTAGATGAATAAATGCTGTTAATAAATGATTGTTCATTCTTAATTCATTTTGACTAAGGTGTTAACCTTATTGTAAAGTGTTACGGAATTACCACAGTGAAACGCCCTGCTTGCAAAGGTGATTTGGGTCGATCAGCTTCTTCTTGACTGTCATTATCGAACTTGGGCTCAAACATATACGGCAAAACTGATGCCATAGTTAGCATAGTTACAGTAGTATGTACAGTGCCTCACGAAGCATTGGGGACTCAGCGGTTAGGGTAAGGGGTGTTACATTTCCGACTCACGCTCTAAGCAGTAGACCAATCATAACAGACTGTGGCCAGCTGACCAATCAGAGTGGACTACTCTTTGTGGAAGGCTTTAAACGTAAAAAGATAAACAATTTCTTCCACTTGCTCCATTCCATTTTCTGGGGCACTTTCTCTTATTCTTCAGGTAAAAAAAAAGTAATTAAAGTGTGCAATTTCAGTGATACAATTTCCAAAAAATGTCTGTTTAAAACAGCTTTCCCTAATCAGCCAAATAGATAGTTCAGCTAAAACTCACATCATCCAGTGCTGCTAATGTATGTCTTAATATTAGCCAAGGTTTTGATACTATATGAATATTAATCACACACATAATAAAAAACACACATCATCTTTAAGCTTAATTTGTGGTATAGGATCAAATTAGTGTGTGTGTGTTGCTATAACCGTAGGTCTGTATTTAACTTGAAGACAGTGTGAGACTTTTACTTGTCAATGGTTCCAAACAGCCATTTGGGTTCCTTGTTGAACGGCATCTCCATGCCGTGGAATCGTGCCATCTTACTGGCTATTTCAGCCGAGATCTCTGGGAACCCCAACTGCGCCGTACACAATCGATCACTCTATGGAAGAGAAGCAAATCTGACTTATCACTCTTAGAATGCAGAAATATGTGGAATGTAAAATGTTTGATCTCTCCATTGCATTACTGTATCATTTAAGTATTGCTGTGTTTAAATATTAATTTTAAAAGGTGCATATAGGATCTGGGATTTTGGTGTAAGACTCACAGGCAAGTACTGCTCTAGACGACCTTCTGGGAAAATGCCATAGAGACGTGGGCCCAACTCTCTCTCTGCTAAAATGGCAAACATCACACTTTCCAAAACAAGAGAATCCACTCCCTGTGTGTGCATATGAACAAATGATCAGATATCCATTAGTTATATAACAGTGAATCGACAACATTGGGCAATAAACATCTTGCCCAAGATATAGACTCCTATCAGTCTGCTTTTATAACAACATTTTTGGTCTACTTAAAGGGATAGTTCACCCAAAAACGTAAATTCTGTCATTAATTACTCACCTTCATGTTGTTCCAAACCCATAAGAAACTTTCAAGGCCCAGAAAGGTCGTAAAGACATTGTTAAAATCGTCCTTGTGACTACAGTGGTTCAAACTTAATTTTATGATGCGACGAGAATACTTTTTAATTAATTAAATTGCTGTCTATAGAGGGGTCAGAGAGCTCTCGGATTTCATCAAAAATATCTTCATTTGTGTCCTGAAGATGAACGGAGGTCTTACGGGTTTGGAACGACATGGGGGAGGGGGGGGATAATTTATGACAGAATTTTAATTTTTGGTTGAAC
Organism: Gobio gobio; assembly: GCF_949357685.1. Taxonomy (NCBI): domain Eukaryota; kingdom Metazoa; phylum Chordata; class Actinopteri; order Cypriniformes; family Gobionidae; genus Gobio; species Gobio gobio. The sequence continues at coordinate 34,788,629 of NC_137115.1, read as the reverse complement.
TAACCCTTTAATGTGATCAGGGTATCCCACCTGCAGAATGGCCCCGTAGATCCGTAGCAGAACTCTTCGAGGTTCGGCCCCGGCAGGCTGAACATCTTCTGGTAAACTGCACATGTACAGCAGGTTACTGAGTCCTCCACTGCAGGCACAAACAAAAGCAGTATTGCTTTATTCATATACACAGTTTACATAAGGTCGATATTTAATAGGGAAAAAAATTTGGATAACTGCTTTGCTGATTTCATGGATTACAATATATATAATACATAAATATTACACATTTAGGTACAGGTAAAAATTTAATTACTTTGCTTAGGACATATGATTATTTAGAAGTTTATATGAACTTTTATAAAGCGTTTATTACCTTACTATTTTGATCTGAAAGTCATGTTCTGATATGGTCTTATATGACCCAGACAGAAAGTCTCGGCACCAGGTGAACGCTCTCCTTCTGGTATCCGGGTCCACATCGACGTTACGACCGTCCTGGTGGGACTCCGCTTCAGAGTCATCATCCCCGTTAGCACCGCGGGGACTGGCAGTTCTCGGAGTTCTGGCATGTCTCTCTTCGGCTACCATCAGTGAGTCTCCGCCAGCAGGTCTATCCGAATCCGCGTCATCCTTTACGCATATGCCTACATTTGCAGCACCATCACTCATGCACTGCACTTTTTGGCCCGCATGCATGATCTTACGTGCTAGAAACCCAATGCTTCTTAAAGAGAGTGAGAGAACCGAACCGCTGTAACTAAAAACACCGACCCGCCCCAGAAGCAGCATTCACGGAGTTTGAATAAACGCAAATGCACCACTATCACGAGCGCACAATGAAACATATAAACGCTCGCGATATCAGAACTGCGTTCACGGCGAGAGAAACGGCCGTTGGATTAAAATATCAGAAAATTCACTGGCTATTTGTTCAACATTACCTTTCCTTAAATGTTACATTAACTGTACAGACGTAAAACAAATTGTAAATGCTGCTAATTAAACATATTCGCACTACAACTTCCACTACTTCCTTGAGAAGTAACCGCTAGCGTTGTCATTGCAGATTCATTGACTTTAGAAGATTGACATTTTGTTTAACCAATCAGATTTGGATACCGCGGTAACCAACCCATTTCTAGTACCGCCCCCTTAAAGTCAGAGCGCTGATAGTCAGTTCTAAAAACTACAAGTAGAGTAGTGGGAACTGGGAAGTGTAGTTAAGTTAACAGTTCAACAGGCTGTACTATGTCGATAAATAAAATGTTACAGTGAAATCTATTAATTAGTTAATTAAAGGAACTTGACTATATACGCTCATGTATAATAGGCTATGTGAGTTCAGTAGGCTATTGTAGCCTAAGAAGTGTTTTTTTTTTAGTAGACTACAAAATTATTTATTTATTTATTTTACATTGGGGTCTATGTTGCATCGCATGCTGTTTAGTTCATGTTTATAGCATTACTTTAGTTTAATAGCCTATGTGTTCGTGTTATAGTGTTTATGTGGGTTACGCTCTGTTATTGTTGACAACATTACGGGGAATTGTTTTTTTGGAACTTCACGTGGACTTCCATTGTACCACCTACATTATTCTCAGTATATTGTACTATACAGCAAAACAAATGTCTTTATCATTAACATTGTTACACCTTTTACAGCTGAAATTATCTGAATCTCTCACGATCTCTGTCTTTCTCCACAAACACACACACACACACACACACACACACACACACACACACACACACACACACACACACACACACACACACACACACACACACACACACACACACACACACACACACACACACACACACACACACAGGCACGCACGCACACATAGCCTACGTCGTTGGGTTTTCATATTTTATGGGGAATTTACATAGACGTAATGGCTTTAATGTACAAACTGTATATTATATCCCCTAACTCCAAACCTGTCCATCACAGAAAACTTTCTGCATTTTTACATTTTCAAAAAATATAATTTAGTATAATTTATAAGCTGTTTTCCTCATGGGGACCAAGAAAATGTCCCCACAAGGACAAGGATTTCGGATATTAGCCTACCATCTTTCAGGGGACATTTGGACTTCACAGAGTTTATACCTTGACCACACATAGCCTATGAGAGAGAGAGAAACACATTCACAATGACCTTAAAATTACCTTGTCAGCAAATAACTACACAGGAAACCCCACGACCTAACAGAACCTTCATTACAGCACAACATGTCCCCTGCATTACCCATTTGCACCACTGTGGCCTCTCTTACTGGCAGTAGCGCTTTCAGCACCAATCAATGAACAGCTCCTCTGCGGCAGAACGAGGGTTAATGATCCAGTTGAATGATCTATGCTTTATTTTAAATTTTTTTTAAAGTTCCCAGAGATGTCTTTCATTTGTACTATCTGTGCATACTTTTGCCATTTCTGCCATTTATTTTTCACTTAAATATTATTTACAACTTAATTTACAACATTGGTGATCTGAAATAATGGTATAGGGTATCGTATTTTGACGTAGCTATATGGTTGGACCTACCAGCTTACTGTGATACCGAGTGAGTAGGCTACTTTATAAAGAACAGGCCTTATATGCCCATAAAAGCATAACATTGTCAAGCTATAGCCTATGCCCACACGAAGCATCGTGCTGCAAAATCTGAGGTAGGCTAGCTTTCGAACGGGATACGGAGGCCGATTATTGAGCAGTTAAACTACTAACTGTTTTAAAAGAGACACAAACCCTTCATCCTCTAGATGGCGCTCGGCGGCTCAGAACCTCAAGACGTTTTGGAGATAGGCTACTTGCAGCCTACAATAAATAGTTTGAATCTATTCATTTAAATGATTATTTTCTGACATAAAAATGCATGTAGCCTACACCTAGCAAGTTTTTGTAAATAATTACAAAGAAAACGTAATCGCATCGTTCCATCGTTCCTTTTGTCATCACTTTGACGTCCTAAAACAAGTGTTTTGGATTGACCTTGACTTCTTGTAAAAAGGAATTTATCCCAAAACTTCTGTATTAGCCAGTAATAATATTAATAATGACATTAATAATAATAATAATAAATAAAAAGTGACTCTTTGAAAAGAGACCCTTTACATATGAAGTTAACTATTAGCCTAATACATTTTAAGATATTTATAATTAGGCTATATTTAAGTATATTTATAAATGGGCTATTAAAATTATTTCAACTAACTGTTTGTTTTAATTGTTGCTCTAAACCATCTCTAAACACACACAAAAAGTAACGTTCGCATTTTCGTCTCTTCTATCTTAAAGTTAATAACACATTCGACTGACCAATCACAGACAGCTTCTGGAACTCTAAGCCACACCCACTTATGATTCCCGTTTCGTGTTCATTGGCATTCTATCAGCTCGTTCTATTTCTATGAGATCCATGCACGCGCCTCAGCCTCCCTCCCTCCCTCCCTCATCAGCATCATCAGATGCGCGCAGATCACGCTAAACAGCGCACTGGTTTATCAGCAGGTGTGTGACTGAAACAGAAGACAATCGATATCAATACATCGCCACCTATGTTTGTTCTTTATATCTGACTCTCAGTTCTTTGGATCACCAATTGGACCGTTTTGATGGTTTGATTCCCATCGGGTGTCAGCAGTAAGTGTGGCCGAAGAGGAGAGAGAATAAAACGAGATCATATTTAATATCCGCTTCTCCAGTGTCTGTGGATGGGCTGCGGACATCTGCATCTGCAGTCTCTGTTTTTGAGTCACTAAGAAGATGGCGGACAGGGCAGAGATGTTTTCTCTCTCCACCTTCCACTCCCTCTCTCCTCCGGGATGCAGGTAAGACGCGCAGTATTTCTCTCTCAAGTAGCCTATGCGCGGGGTTTCCTCTTCTTTTGGCATTTATATTTATAGAAGCTGGTCATATGTGACCATCAGCGCTGTTTATGTATCTGTAATGTCCTCAAAATAGTCCAAAGATCAGCATCAGCATCCGCAAGCAACATCCTTGTGTTGTCAATGAAGATTAACACTAACGCCCCTGTTGTTGTGTTTTTTCAATTATTTGTTTAATTTAAATTTTTTCCACGGATACAGTGTGTATGTAAAATAATGCACGTATGAGCATTAAATTGAGCAAAGGACAGACAATTGATTTTTTTTCTCCCCCTGGCATGTCATTGCCTGACGCATCCTCTCTCAGATAGGCTAGTTGGCAATGCTGGAAAGGCCCACGCCCTGTTGTGATGCTCATAACTGCATTTTAATGTTTGATGACACATTACAGTGTTCCCACAATTGTGTAATTATATAGTGCTGGGTAATACTAATGAACAGTACATAATTGTGTTGTGAACCTGCTTGTGATTGCACATTGTTATTGTTGGTATTATACTTTAATAATTATTGGAACATCTATGTACGGTGTTACCTCATTCTTCTGTCATTTTGTACAATCATTTACTCTCATTCACGAGTAATGGATTGGTTTATTTACAGAGGGTAGATGTTTATTAAAAGTTGTGATGTGTAGTACATATTGCATTAACTTGGCTGAATGTACATGTGAATGTAAGAAGTATTAGTCATTTAAACGGATGAATGGAGCCACATCACATTCTGAAAACAACGTATTCTCAGTTCTGTGGCAATATAAAAATTACAGTTGCTTCTATAAGGAGCTATTTCTACCTGGCCTGACCCTTAAAGTGACTTCCATTGGTGTAACACAATGGCCAGGCCAATTCAGTCATATTAAATAATATATTTAACTTGAATAAAAGCAGTTAAATTAGATGTTACCGCATTAAGTGCATTTTTAGGTTATTTTATAAAACATTTATAATACTGTAAATAAGTAAATTGCATTCAGCTACTGCTGGTGCATTTTTTTCCTGCCCCTTATTTGCTTTCTTCAAAACATAATCATTTTAAATTATTAAAATCATTTGAATTCACTTTTGTTGGCTTGTTGGATTTTTTATTTAAAAAAAAAATAGGTGGTCTTCTTTTGATTAAACTGCTAAATGTAAATATTTCATTGAGGTGACAGTACATCAAGTATATGGTTTAGATTTAACCACTTAAAAGGATGTCAACTTGGCTACAACCATCCAGTGAGTGACAGTTCATTTTCATTTTCTCCATGGCAGTTATGACCTGCTGGTCTTCCTCTCACTCATCTAGTGTATTAATGTAAGGGTATGTGGTGGTATCACATATTCCTGAAATGAAGGTGATGTTTGCTCAACAAATACACAAAGACAGACAGAGAGACTGATCCTTCCACCATTATACTATAAACAAAATGTACCTCCTGCAGTAAATCCTGTCAGTATATGTGAGCAGAAATAAAACATCCAAAAAGTCCTTCAGCATCCACCAGAAGAAATCAAAAGGGTCTAATGGGTCACATCACATTCTGATAATCTCAAGTCAAGCATCAATCTAAAGCCATGCGCTGGAACAGGGCAGGTGATATCAACTGCATGTGCTGGAAATGTTTACAGCATGAGAGGCGGGCACACTAACAAGGACGCTAAAGACCGCAGACACTAGCGTTAGTCTCTAATGTGCCTCTTGAGGCCCGGAGAGTGAGGTTAACCTGCATAGCTCTTTACAAGCTGACCTCCGTTACACTCACCCCCCTGAACCTTACTCCCAACGGGGTCACGGCACCACCATAACCCCTCTAGCTAGGTTTACTCGCACCGCTCCGAGCAGGGTTCGAACAGGCATTTCCGGCATGAGAGGCGGGTGTGCTAATTGGTAATGCTAGTCGCTAATGCATCTTTTTAGGCTAGGGGAGTGAGGTTTACAGCTCTTTACAAGCTGGCCTTTGTTATAAAAACACGACATTCTTAACCAAACAAAACGACTGTAAAACATGATGGTTTTGTTGTCAGCTCAAATTGGATGTGCCTCTCTGTCTTTACATTTAATGTACTTTTTTCTCTCTCTCTCATTGTCTACTTTACAATGGATTTGTGGGCTTGTATCCTCTCCTTGTCCTCCAATAAACCTGTCATATCTTGGAGTAGAAATAATGGGCTGCAGTTTGTGTTCTCTAATGCCTTGGGGGGATATTTTAATGAAGAGGAAAACACAGTCTCTCCCTCCTTAGATTAAAGTAGATTTACTGGCATGATTTTTTTTAAAAAAAAGCTTTACTTTGCACACTCTGTCTCTATTTCTCAATTTTAAGTGTCAGGTGTAATGTGCATGATGCATGATGTGCACAAATACTTTGTATAGCTAAAGCATTTGAAGTATAGATGTGTACAAAAAAAGTACAAAACAAACAGTGTAAAAAGTAATACAATTGCATAAAATATACTGTAGAAAGAAAGCGGATATATGCTGATTTTTTTTTCGCTTGATCTTGTCCTTAAAATTACTTTTGTTGTTAGTGTTGCAACATGTATGTTCTGTTTTAGTCTGCTCTTTTCTCTGTTTGCTCTATTCCTGTTTGCCTATTCATATTAATTATCTTGGATACTCATTCGTGGTCTAGTTTGTTGCTATGGTTATATTATTAGATTATGTTCACCTGTTCATATACTTCCCTTTGTTTGTTCCTTGTATTTAATGCTGCCTTCACATGCTATCTGAATTATTGTAAATGCAAGTTTCCTAGGTAAAAAATGCACTTGAATGCCCTTTGAAATTGGGTTTTGATACCCAAATTCCCAAGATGGGCGTGCCATAAACTTTAAACATGGTGGCGGGGAGAACTACTGCTGTGAAAGGTATGATTTATTAGTTTTTTCCACCAAAACAGCTAGATCATCTTGTCTTGTCATTAATGTAGTGCATATTTACATATACGAGTAATCATTTGAAACATATTGTATGTTTTATACACAGCGAAAATAGCCTGCTACACTACACTACATTTTGGTTTTAATAAGATTACCTGGTGTCCACCTTGATTCCTGTTCATTCCGACAACAAAGCACTTGAATGCAACAAGCTCGTAATCACGACTTCTGAAGTGGGAATAATGAAATTTCCGATAGCATGTGAAGGCAGCATAAGCCCTGAGTTTCCCTAGTTCATTTGTCCCTTATTGTTGATGTATGCATGTTTGTTTTGTTTATTATTAAAGATTAATTGGATTTTCCATTCCTTTGTCATGCACATTCCTCTCCAACACCAACGTGTTTCAGAATAATGAACCCTCTTAGAGAGTAAAAAAATAGAGCTGGATTTACCTGCAGGTAAGCAGGAAGAGCTGTGCCTCGAGGACTACATCCGTGGATTTCTCCATCTGGCGAGCCAAACAATCGATTTCCTGATCGCTTTTTTTGTGCGCCTTCGTGTATACCAGCTTAAACGAGTGCACAAAGGCTCGCCTGCCTGGTGTCGGTCCTCTGGGAACTTTTGGCGAGTTTGCGGAGTGGGTGCAGGTGAACTGCGGGTCCCCATACACCATCTGGCCAGCAGAGGAGAACGTCACCAGCCCCACTTCCAGATCCAGAGTCCAGCCAACAATCACCCTGCTGCTTTGGAGCGTATTTCAGAACTCGCGTGAGCCACAATGCACGAGCCAGATCTTGAAAGGTGGACTGAGCCAACCATCGCCCCGGAGCCCGAGCCTCGCAAAACGTCTAACCAGGTGCGTGAGCTGGCTACATCATCTGTGGGGTTGCTTGTAGAGTTTGAGGGCATGGAGGGAAGCCCCGCCCCTGTGGATGTGTTGTGCCTGGCCTCTGGGAACCATTTTGATTTGGTTGAGGATAATTTCCGTGTCCATGCTGGTCCCATCCAGCATGAAGACTCCTGTGCCCAAGCCGGTCCCGTCTAGCACAAAGTCTCCTGTGCCCCCATTGGTCCTACCCAGCATGAAATCTCCTGTGAACACGCAGGTCCCGTCCAGCACAAAGTCTTCTGTGTCTCCTGAGTTCCCGCCCAGGCTCCCTCTCCCACCTCCTCTTCCAAACTCACCTAGTTCACTAGTACACTTCAGTCCCCTCAACGAATCCTCTTACACCACTTCATTGTGTGGATTCGCCTTGAGTGCTCAGTTTGCCAGCATTGCCCAGGCAAGTGGATCCCCCGGCTCCAGATCCAGCCATTGATCCCGTCACTCGACCTTGGTCCATCGACTTGTCGGCTGCGCCTTGGCTCCTCCCTCCCTTGGCTCAACTAGATACCATCGTCCTTTTTGCTCCACCATGCTCCCCCGTCCCTATGGCTCTGCCTTGGTCAGACGTCGCCCTTCCTGGGCCACGGACTTACAAGCAGTCCACGCTGCTCCGTCTCTTCACCCCTTCTGCTCTTTATTGCTCCACCTTCCCTCCAGCTCCGTCTGGCTTCACCTTCCCTACGGCTCCACCTCGGTCCTCAGTCCCACCGACCTTGCCTCAGTCCTCAGGCACCCTGGCTGCACCTCGAATGCTCGTCGCTGTGGCTCGGCCTCCAGGACCATCAGTGTCACCCGGTCCCATCTGCACTCTGTCTGCATCCAGGGCTTCACTACTATTGGCTTCGTCTCCATCAGTCATCTCACGGTTGTCGTCAGCCAAGACTCCATCAAAGCTCCTCCCTCCGTTGATTCTGCCGTGGGCTTTTATCCTCTCTGGATCATGGCCTGGCTGCTTCTGCTCCTGGCTCCTCCCACTGTCATCCCCACCCTGTTTTCTCCCTTTTTTAAAGCAAAATTTACAGAATAATAAAATAAAAAGAGAATAGACTTAAGAATAGAATAAAAAAATTAAAACATTTGTACAACCCCAAATCAGAAAAAGTTGGGACAGTATGGAAAACACAAATAAAAAAAAAGAAGTGATTTCTAAATTTACTTTGACTTGTATTTCATTGCAGACAATATGAACACAACATATTTCATGTTTTGTCTGGTCAACTTCATGTCATTTGTAAATACCAGCAACAAGTCCAAAAGCCAGGGTCTGTCATGGTATGGGGTTGTGTTTGCCCTTGGCAAAGGTAACTTGCACTTCTGTGAAGGCACCATTAATGCTGAAAAGTACATAGAGATTTTAGCGCATAATATGCTGCCTTCAAGAAGACATCTTTTCCAGGGACGTCCATGCATATTTCAACAAGACAATGCAAAACCACATTCTGCACACATTACAAAGTCCTGGCTGCGGAGGAAGAGGGTACGGGTACTTGACTGGCCTGCCTGCAGTCCCGACCTGTCTCCAATAGAGAATGTGTGGCGCATTTTGAAGCGCAAAATGCGACAACGAAGACCCCGTACTGTTGCCCACCTTAAGACTTGTTTGCAGGAAGAATGGGACAAAATTACACCTGAAACACTTCATCACTTGGTGTCTTCAGTCCCTAAACGTCTTTTAAGTGTTGTGAAAAGGAATGGCAACATTAAAAAAGTGGTAAATGCTTTACTGTCCCAACTTTTTTTTAAATGTGTTGCAGGTCTGAATAACAGGAAAGGATGCATATTTACAAATGACATGAAGTTGACCAGACAAAACATGAAATATGTTGTGTTCATATTGTCTGCAATGACATACAAGTCAAAGTAAATGTAGAAATCACTTCTTCTTTTTTTTTTTTTGTGTGTGTTTTCCATACTGTCCCAACTTTTTCTGATTTGGGGTTGTAACAATAGTGAACAGGAGAAAGGATTTTCCCATTTCCCAGGGAACATAGTGTAGCTCTGTGTACATATTTGTGTGTGTGTGTGTGTGTGTGGTTCAGGACAGGTAAACCCTACTTTATGGGGACAAAAAGTCCCCACAAAGGTGGCAATATCTAAAATCCTTGTCCCCATTTTTTGGTCTCCATGAGGAAAACAGCTTATATTGATGTTTTTTTGAAAATGTAAAAAATCTGCAACTTTTCTGTGATGGGTAGGTTTTAGGGATAGCTTTAAGCTTTTTCAGATAGACACAGCATATCGACTGAAAGAGACACATAACACATGCAGTAAAGAATACACCAATAAAAGCAACCTCTAAGCTGTTTATGTAAGTCTACAGCTGCTCACTTTGGATAACAGAAATACTATGAAAATGTTTGTGTATGTGCATGTCGTAGCAGCTTCTGAAAATACATTTTCTGTGTTTTGCTGTCAACATCTTCTCGTTTTCAATTAGAATATAACTGTTGGTTGCGAGAGAAGTCTGATCTAGGTAAAAACAAAAGGCAGTAATATTGTCACTGTTATTATTGCAGTTCTTAGAACTTGTGTAAATGACATGTACACATTACCATGGGGTCGGTACATAAAAAAAAAAGTCTCTTATCCTCACCAAGGCTGCATTTGTTTGATCAAAAATACAAACTGTACGTTTGTGAAATATCATTACAATTTAAAATAACAGTTTTCTATATGAATATATTTTAAAATGTAATTTATTCCTGTGATGTAAAGCTGAATTTTCAGCATCATTACTCCAGTCTTCAGTTTGACATGATCCTTCAGAAATCGTCCTAATATGTTGATTTGCTGCTCAAAAACAGCTCTTATTATTATCAATATTGAAAACAGTGATGCTGCTTAATATTTTGTGGAAACGGATACATTTTTATCAAGATTCTTTGATGAATAAGAATTTGAAATATAATTAGAATGCTGACAAAAGGTATGGTCACATTATACTGTATTCCCACATCATATACAATTATATTTGAGAATATTATGTGACCTATAGTACCCGTGATCTAATCAGCTTGTCTAATCAGAATATTAATTGTGGTGAAAGGTTCACCTTAACTAAATTTCAATTGTGCTGTGAGTCACAAGATGTAATTTCATTACAGGAGGAGAAGAGAAGTGTGTTGGCAGAGATTTCTGGTCCTTTGTCACATGATGCCAATATAATTAGTTTGTGAACTAGTACGTGAAGCATGTTAACAAACATATAACAAGTCTTTGAATGGTGTATGACTTAGATTTAAATTGACACTCTGTGTGGTACTGGCCAGACTGACAATAAGTAAACAAGTTGAATTAGAGAAACACTGTGTATATGTATATATATATATGTATATGTATATGTATATGTATATGTATATGTATATATATACATTATATGTATATTACAATATTTTATAGAAAAATGCAATCAGAATCAGGTATTCTATAGATTCATGTTCTAAATATAAACATAAAACATAAAGACACGTATTAGCGGTTTTATCATTTGTCTTATTCCAACAATAATCTATTATGACCCGTCTAACCTTTACGTCTTGCACATTTCTCTCTCCCTCTTTCTCCTCATATACTGTTCTGCCTTTTCCTCTTCTACTTCTTTCCTCATAATTAATGCAGATACATTCAGTCAAGTGCTGGGTTTCCTGAGGTTTTGCTTCATTAGTGTCCCTTATTTCTCAGTTCATTCTCTTTGTCTTAGAGGTGAGAAAATGAAGGTTTGAAGGAAAGTCTATATTAGTCTGTACTAGTCTATTATGTTATTGTGGATTATTATTATAATTAATTTATATTGAGAATCACTAATGTAGTTTCTGATTATTATTATTATTTTATTTACATGAGAAGCTACCCACATCTGACTTTTTTAAACCCTTTATTGCATTTTGAATGTATTGCATTTTCAGTGCATGCAACAATCCAGAAGTTACCATTGTTTGAAAACAAACCAGCTAGTGAATATATGCATGATTCAGCACATTAAGTCCATCTCTGATGGGACGTGTTGTCATGGTGACAGCTGCAGAGGTGACCTCACCCTACTTAACCTGCCTTGTGCCTCAGTGGTGTTCTGTTAATGGTGTGACATCACCACTTGCACAGCGCAGCTACTATGGCAACAGCCAATGATTGGCAGCTTATGTGCATCCCCAGGGGATGAAACATGCCCCACCTTTCGTAATTAGGATAAATGGGTTTGGAGGGGCCAACTGTTGGTTGCCTGGAAGACTAGAGAGTAAAATTGGGGCTTTGGAAGACAGTCGATCATGGGGAGCATGATTAAGAATCTTAATAAATAATTTCTTCATTTACAAGATTGATAAGGCTGTCTTTGGAGAGGTCCGTTGTTCATTGGGAAAACAGGTACTTCATCTTTGATTAATTATGTGAAGAACATCCCATCTCCGGCCCTCCGGGAACATTTAAAATCTTTTTGTCTATGTGATTTACAGTTAATGACTTTGTCTATTCACTCGCACCTTCTTAATTGATTTAACAATAAATAATTCCTTATCATCACAGAACACATGCTTTGCAAGATTACTAGATGTAGTGCTTGCACGTGCAAAGTTTGCCGCCACAATGCTGAGATGTTGTGGGTGGTTTCCAGGGCGTTGCTATGTTGTTGCTAATGTGTAATACTGTTTCTAGGTGTTAGATTTAGAAGCTTTATTGTCATTGTAGTACAACGAAATTATAATGCCCATCTGATCAGTGAGAACACAAACACACATAGCAAAAGACAATGAAAACCATAACATTTTAAGTTAAATAAATAACACTAAGTGAATAATCATCTATAAAAGTAATCACATAACATGTTAAAAGATATATTGGTGTATTACACCTTAAAAAATATTGCATGTTAAGAATAAAATAGACAATATTAATTTGTGCTCACACTTGATGTGTTTTTTGACAAGAAAAAGTTGACGAGCGCTATTTTATTTAATTTTTTTAAATAGCTGCCGCGAGATTATGTTACAGAGTATGAGGCTATATGTTATAGCGTCTTTTGTTGCTATAACAACAGCTGCAACAAGAGTGCTGTATGGTACAGAGATACAAAATGTTGAGAAAGAGAAAGTTGGCTTTTGCGTTGACTTTGGCTTTTGAAGTCAACGGGGAGGAGAATGTCGGTTCACAATGACGTTTGTGGGTGCACAACATTATACGGGGATGAAAACGTTGACGTTGGCGTTTAAAAAAGCGCTCACAACTTTTTTGGAAAACATGGTTGGACCCACTTTATATTAGGTGGCCTTAACTACTATGTACTAACATTTTAATTAATCTTTTGATACATTGCATTTATTGTGTACATACATGTTTTTACATTGTACTTACATTTTGAAAAATACCTGTATGTAATTACATCTGTAATTAATTTCTTAATTTTCACCTGTCCCTAACTTTATCCGTATCCCACCTCAATATCAGCAAAGGTGTTTTGCAATACAATTTGAACACAGTAAGTACATTGTACTTACTTTTTGATGTAAGTACATTGTAGTTAAGGCCACCTAATATAAAGCGGGGCCACATGGTTTACTCCATAAGATTATAATGTAAAACAGATGCTTGCAACCTCAAAAAGACGCCAAGTGTGAACACGTCCTTATGTGTTTTTATGCATAGCAATTAAGTTACTAGGGTGTTCTGAGTGGTTGCTAGGGCGTTGCTTGACTGTTAGTGAGTGTTTTTTACATGTTGCAATTCAGTTGCTAGGGTGTTCTAGGTGGTTGCCAGTGGCAACTGGTGGTTGGCATTGCTAGACTGTTTTGGGTGGTTTCTAGGTGACACAAAGTCCACCGTCGCTATGATATTTTCTCAATGATATGATAAGTCTCTATTGTATTCTGGTCCTTCTCATTGAGTTCATGTTTTGTCACATTTTTTGTGACCCTCTCAGTGTAGAATGTGTGAATATTATATGAAGAATTTATAATAATAATTATTAATTATCACATCTAACATAAAAGTGATATATTATATAATATGATAATGATGATCAGATCTAACATAAAAGTTATATATTATATATATTATACAGTCACCTAAAGGATTATTAGGAACACCATACTAATACTGTGTTTGACCCCCTTTCGCCTTCAGAACTGCCTTAATTCTACGTGGCATTGATTCAATAAGGTGCTGAAAGCATTCTTTAGAAATGTTGGCCCTTATTGATAGGATAGCATCTTGCAGTTGATAGAGATTTGTGGGATGCACATCAAGGGCATGAAGCTCCCGTTCCACCACATCCCAAAGATGCTCTATTGGGTTGAGATCTGGTGACTGTGGGGGCCATTTTAGTACAGTGAACTCATTGTCATGTTCAAGAAACCAATTTGAAATGATTCAAGCTTTGTGACATGGTGCATTATCCTGCTGGAAGTAGCCATCAGAGGATGGGTACATGGTGGTCATAAAGGGATGGACATGGTCAGAAACAATGCTCAGGTAGGCCGTGGCATTTAAACGATGCCCAATTGGCACTAAGGGGCCTAAAGTGTGCCAAGAAAACATCCCCCACACCATTACACCACCACCACCAGCCTGCACAGTGGTGTAACAAGGCATGATGGATCCATGTTCTCATTCTGTTTACACCAAATTCTGACTCTACCATCTGAATGTCTCAAAAGAAATCGAGACTCATCAGACCAGGCAAAATTTTTCCAGTCTTCAACTGTCCAATTTTGGTGAGCTCGTGCAAATTGTAGACTCTTTTTCCTATTTGTAGTGGAGATGAGTGGTACCCGGTGGGGTACCGGCTGTTGTAGCCCATCCGCCTCAAGGTTGTGCGTGTTGTGGCTTCACAAATGCTTTGCTGCATACCTCGGTTGTAACGAGTGGTTATTTCAGTCAAAGTTGCTCTTCTATCAGCTTGAATCAGTCTGCCTATTCTCCTCTGACCTCTAGCATCAACATTGCATTTTCGCCCACAGGACTGCCGCATACTGGATGTTTTTCCCTTTTCACACCATTCTTTGTAAACCCTAGAAATGGTTGTGCGCGAAAATCCCAGTAACTGAGCAGATTGTGAAATACTCAGACCGGCCCGTCTGGCACCAACAACCATGCCACGCTCAAAATTGCTTAAATCACCTTTCTTCTTTCCCATTCTGACATTCAGTTTGGAGTTCAGGAGATTGTCTTGACCAGGTCCACACCCCTAAATGCATTGAAGCAACTGCCATGTGATCGGTTGATTAGATAATTGCATTAATGAGAAATTGAACAGGTGTTCCTAATAATAGTGTAGTGATATAAAGTAAATACATGTGTACACAAACTTTTATGTTAAATGCAATTAATCACAATTAATTTTGATAGCATTAATCATTTATACATATTTTTGTAAGTATGATTAATTAATAAAATATTTGTATAAAACACCTGTAATGAGCTAAAATGTACTTTTAATGAACATCACGCCGATTAGACTATAGAGCAAAGATACTGTAGTAGTACTGTTTGTAGATGCATCCCATTATTATCGCTGCAGATCGTTTTTTTTGGTTCTCATTCATAATTCATGAATCACTGTGAGTCTGTAACTAATATCACAGAGTGGTTCTGAATCTAGAGCACATCTTCTCCCAGGAGCTCCTGTACTGTCTGCAGTGAAGTCACAATTTAGCATGGACTGTGAATTGAGACAGAGACATGCTGGAATGGAGATGTAGAGAAATCAAAATGTAAATATGTAAGGTATGATTTGGTTTAGCCAGCCGGATTGAAGTGGCTTTAGGCCCTAAACACACACACACACACACACACACACACACACACACACACACACACACACACACACACACACACACACACACACACACACACACACACACACACACACACACACACACACACACACACACACACACACACACACACACACACACACACACACACACACACACACACACACACACGCTTTGGTTGCCTTGCTTAGAGGAGTGACGTTCTTTTAAATCCTCTGATATTTCAGTGATTAAACAGAAGCTTATTAAAATGCTTCATCAAAGCACACAATCCACTATCTGGATCCTTGACGTTTTTCTTGTGTATGTGGGATTATTTCCACACTCCCATGTTTCATCTCATGGGAAGGTCATTAGAGGCTCATGTAGAAATATGTTCAGCACTGAAATCCCTGTAAATGGTGCTCTGATCAGGATGGCAGGTTGACAGGCCAGGGTTTTTCTGGAAGCATTAATAATCTTGAGCATTTTAAAAGCCTTTTCAGGGATTGCTGTTGAACCATATGACTTGCTGTTTATGAATCCAAATTAATACACAATATCTTTGAATACTTGAGTCATAAAAATTGCAGTGAATTAGTTAATTCCACTTTTAAGGATGCACAATATTTTGCCACCATATCAGTATCAGCCAATATATGTTCACTTTTAATCGTTATCGTCCGATAATAAAATTTGGTCGATATATTATTGGTTGATTATTTTCTTCAGTTGAAACATTTCAGATGTGCACTGTTCGCCATGATGGTTTTGAATGGCTTGAAATATTATTGGAATCACTTTAATAAAAGAAAATACAGTTAAGTGCAACGTGCAGCACACGTCTGTCATATAGGCTACACAAAATTATAATTTTGAGAAAGAGAACATTATAATTGTGTGCTTGGGACATGGCTTTTAATGGTGAGACTTTTGTTTTTGTAACCAGGCTAAAAAAAAATTGGATTTAGATTTATCAATTTAGCTTTCAAACATAAAAAATTCTCAGTGATTGGTATTGGCCAAAGTTTTCATATCTGTGCATCCCTATCCACTTTGAATCATATTAACATTTAATTACTTATTTTATTTTACATAATGTAGCATACTGCTTGAAATACTATTCTGTCATCATACATAAAAAAGCCAAATAGTTCATTTGGTTGCAGTTCGCTGTGTCCTACATGTCAGAGAAAAAGCAAGCGCAGCTTGTTAGAAGTATGAAAAAATCACCCAGATTAATTATCACCCTTTGTTTGCTCAGAGGTGAGGAAGAGTTAGTAGTAGTTTACCTTTCCATTTTGGTTCTGTTGTGCACCAGTAGAGTCAGGTTGCCAGTTACTGCTATGAGGTGCCAGTGTCGACAATAGCATGGCATCCCTGATTACACCAGCCCATCTCCTGTCCGTTCATCTGGAATCTGACCCATAGGTCAGCACAGCTGATTAGAATCTACACTTGATTTCCCTTGTGATGTGCATCAGCACACAGGGAACTGTCACAAAAAGATTTCCAGTTGATTTTTTTTTAACACTTTTTTTTTTGTTGTGACAAACCGTGCACAAAGTAAGTGCATTTGTTACCTTTTAGGGTTGTTTCTTATGGACGCTTGTTTCCACCACAGAATACAAATTTTAAAAGATAATTGCGACTTTTTATCTCACAAGTGCGAGTTTATATTAAAGGAACATGCCGACTTTTTGGGACTTTAGCTTATTCACCGTATCCCCCAGAGTTAGGTAAGTCCATATATACCATTCTCATCTCCGTGCGTGCCATAACTCTTTCTGACACACCCACCGCTAGCCTAGCTTAGCACAAAGACTGGAGCTAAATGGCTCCAGCTAGCCTACTGCTCAATGAGTGACAAAATAACAGCAACATTTTCTTTTTTACATGTTGTGATGTGTATAGTTACATTGTGTACTAAGACTGACGGAAAGTGAAAAGTTGCGATTTTCTAGACCGGTATGGCTAGGAACTATAGGCTACTCTCATTCCTGCGTATAATAATCAAGGAACTTTGCTGCTGTACCATGGGTGCAGAGGCGCAATGATATTACGCAGCGCCAGAAAATAGTCCCCAGCATGCTCTCTGTGCAGGCAGTTTGTCACGTTGGTTATGTTGATGGAAGTTAGCATATTTTCAGACGCTGCGTAATATCATTGTAATATCATCATATCGGTCTAAAAAATTGCACATTTTAATTTTCCGTCGGTCTTAGTACACGGTGTAACTGTAACTATGCCGTATTTTGTCGTTATTTTGTTATGGCACGCACTGAGATGAGAATGGTATGTATAGACATATCTAACTCTGGGGGATACGGTAAATAAGCTAAAGTCCCAAAAAGTCGGCGTGTTCCTTTAGCTCAGAATTTCAAGTTTATATCTCTCAATTCCTAGAAAATAAGTCAGAAATGCGTGATATAAACTCGAGTTTATAGAAAAAAGAATGACTTTTGATCAATTTTAACTTTTCAGTTAAAAAGTCTGACTTGTGAGATAAAAGTCTCAATTCATTTCTTTGTGTCAGAAACAAGCTTCCATAGTTTCTATCTTGTTTGACTCTTGACATAGTTTAATGTTGTCAGGTTAATTCAGTGTTATGAAATATATTTTTTAATCAAACAGTCATGACAAAACATTTTACAGCACAGATGACAAACTGTTGTATCTCTAAATTAGCAATAGACATACAGTTTTAATATTTAATTTTGCTTTAGAGAATACATAATACATAATTTAAGCACTGTTTGCTAATATCTTCTAGCCTAAACTGTTGATTAGAATGAAACCAGAAAAGTCAATTGAGATCATTTATTTGTGTCTTATAGTCAGAAGAGCAAAAAAGCCCACAGAAATGGGACTTAACAAGTACAACTCACTTTTGAACAACAGTAACTCGCCGATAGGTGTGAGAGCTGAGTCAGCTTACTGGACCCCATTACATTTGACCCTCATTAGTGGTGTCCACTTCTATAAAAGCCGCTTCACTGCCAGACTGAGCTTTCCTGAATGATCACAGCCCAGCAGGTTTAGACAGCAACTCATATAGCCTACATCACACCACAAGAACCTGAATTAAAAATGTTTTGCTTGCTTTTTTACTACACCATAACTGCAGGGTAAAGAAAAAGAAGGACTGACATTATAGTAAGACTTCTGGCACTAAAATAGTTTGACTTTATATGTTAAATGCAGGTTAATCCAGATGGTTTAGCATTATTTTTGGAGGTATACTTTATTATTGAAATAATGTATGGTTTTTAGAAGATGGCTGGTAACATTTTTGTCTGCGTAGTTCAGCTTTTCTGACCTGTGACACAAAAACTAGGAATAGCATGAACATTCATAGAAACCTAGAACAAAATGACTCATTATTGACAAATGTGATTCAAAAGAGCCAGCAGAGAAATGCTCACAGAATAAAGACCAAAACAACTCAACTGAGCAAATGCCTCGTTCAGGAAGTAATTCATCACTGCATAAATCATGCTTGCCCACATAAAGCTGTTTCAAAATCGAGAGAGAGGAATGCTTCTGTTTTAAATGACAATTTACTACACTATTATTCTATTTAAATGTTTATAATATATCTTTATAAAATTACATTATCAAAATCATGCATTACTTTTATTCAGATATGAAAACATTTCTAACCCTGTCTGTCTCTAAAATTCACAAAGCCTGGGAATTTTCACTCGTTCATTCATTCAAGATGGGCTGACACAATTTATAAATAATTTTTTTTAAGCAGACCAGAGCAAGTTACAGTGAGGGGACATGTAACCTGGACCCCTCTAATTCAGCTTCCTGCATCTTTTTTTTTTTTTTAGAATGTAGTTGATGTGCGGTCACAGATATATTGATTATTTTGCAACATCTTTTAAAGTGGCTCGTCCAGTCACATTTTAGATCCATAACTAACCTTTATATAATGTGCATTTTTCATCCTCTGTCAACATTATTAGTTATTTTTGTAGCAATAGTAGAGTAATAGCTGTACAAATTGCCATTAAAACATTGCTTCTGAATCCAGATTTATATGAAAAAATCTATATTTTCAGACAAATGCACCCAGTAAACAAGCCTCTCACTCCTCCTCCCCTTTTTCGTGTTCTGTCTTGGATCCTCCATACATTACAGATCTGTGTGATTGTGACGCTCTGACTGGGAAAAGCTGCATTGCAGCACTGCTGTCAGCCGAGTAGAGCTCAGCTGAGTTGAAATCTTCCCTGTATTAGCGGCTAGCATACACCAGAATCCGGGTAAAAACATGTTGCTGAGCTAGTGCAGAGGCAAAACAGAGGCTGGCCTTATTTAGCAGCATGCTAACCTAAGCTAACCCACTTATAATGAACGGGGTCGTTGGAGGAGAGAAATTATGTGGTTTAAAGATATGACATGTCCTAGCTGGTGATATGCTTCTGTGTTAATGTTTGTGTTAATGTGTGTGTGCAAATACCGTAGAGTGTGCGAGTCTGAGTGACCTTGTGGATTTCTTAGGCTAGTGACCTGTGTGTGTGTGTGTGTGTGGAATCAGCTGATATGTTGTGGCAGCTCATATTTCAGATCAGAATTCCACAGGGGCACACACACACACACACACACACACACACACACACACACACACACACACACACACACACACACACACACACACACACACACACACACACACACACACACACACACACACACACACACACACACACACACACACACACACACACACACACACACACACACACACACACACACACACACACACATGTTTGTTTTTGTGAAATGTGAGGACATTCCATAGGCTTAATGGTTTTTATACCGTACAAACCGTATTTTCTATCCCCTTACACTGCCCCTGCCCCTAAACCTAACCCTCACAGGAGACTGTGCAGTTCACTTTCTGTGAAAAAAAACTTGTTCTGTGTGATTTATTAGCATTTTGAAAAGTGAGGACATGGGTAACGTCCTCATATTTCACCCTCTTTTTGTAATACCTGTGTCATACCCATGTCATTATACACATTTGTGTCCTGATATTTCACAAAAACATGCCCACACACACACACACACACACACACACACACACACACACACACACACACACACACACACACACACACACACACACACACACACACACACACACACACACACACACACACACACACACACACACACACACACACACACACACACACACACTCACGCAGGGGGTGTTTTTGTGAAATGTGGGGACATTCCATAGGGGTAATGGCCTTATACCGTACAAACCGTATTTTCTATCCCCCTACACTGCCCCTGCCCCTAAACCTACCCATCACAGGAAACTGCACAGTTTACTTTCTGTGAAAAAAAACTCATTCTGTGTGATTTATAAGCCTTTTGAAAAGTGAGGACATGGGGAATGTCCTCATATTTCACCCTCTCCTTGTAATACCTATGTCATAACCATGTCATTATACACATTTGTGTCCTGATATTTCACAAAAACATGCCACACACACACAGGCCTATATATTAGCCACCACATCTCATAGATTAGTTTTTTTATGCAGAGGTGGTGTTATTTCCTAAATTACTATCCCTAAACCTAACCATCGCACAAACCTGTTGACTTCAGTACATTTAAAGAAATGCATGTAAATTAAATATATATTTAATTCATGAGCTTTTCGAATAGTGAGAGAACTGGGATGTTAATTATTTTGTGTTTCTGTCTGCAGGCCGTCTCATGACATCAGTCTGGAGGAGTTTGATGATGAAGATTTGTCTGAAATCACAGATGATTGTGGCATAGGCCTCAACTACGACTCTGATCCATATGAAAAGGTATGAACCATTCACAATGCATGTTTTTTTAATTATTTTTTTTAAATAGGAGATAATCTGTTCTGTTCTATTTTTGGCAAACATTATATTATTTTCTTTTAGATAAGCCTATTCTATTCTATTCTATTCTATTCTATTCTATTCTATTCTATTCTATTCTATTCTATTCTATTCTATTCTATTCTATTCCTGCCACAATGATCCACAGCTGTGTTAAACCCACATCTCATTAGTAATAACTCTGAGATCCTTTGTGCACTATGCAAGACAAGCACTTTACCTGATTTACTTTTGACACTGTACGCTGTTTTCTGCAATGAGTCTAGTGTTCTGCAGTAAAGTGTGGTACTTCCTGCCCTATGAGTAGAGGAAACCGTAAGCATCACTTTTAGAATCCAGCTCCATCATGCTCAACATGTTGTTTATGCTCACAGCAAGAGCAGCTAGCATAGACATATAGATATATGGATGTGGCTTATCACACTATTGGAAATAGTGTCATCACTTCACTCGCCAGTTGGCATTTCAAAGAGCTCATTTGCATTTTAAAAGGCTCTTGGTTTGAAAGCATAAATATGCTTATGTGGATTTGATTTTTAACGTAAAGTGGAATTTAATGGTTGCCTCCTGCTAAGCTGATTTGATTTTGTTGATTTTGTTTATGTTTTTATGGCTATCTATCTGTCGGTAAGGACGATAAACCTTCAAACTTTAGCACTTGTTAATAGTTTTTCATCCTTCAAAGTCTGTTTTGACAAACTTTGCTTTTTTTAGTTGAAAATTACAGTTAAATTAATTTCTTTGAATTTCAATTCCTTTTAATTCTACTCTTTTAATAACCTTAGAATTTAAATGTAATTCTGCGTCCAAGCAAACAGGTCAATTCAAAATCAGGAATTAAAAAAAAAAAAAAATCTCAATTAAATTGTGAATGTTAACATCCAATGGAACGGAAACATATGAATTTATGCTAGACTATAAAACACCCAAATGCATTGCCTTTGCCATAGAAGCCCTCCCTGTGTGCTATGTGTTAATATGGTTGGAGTGTGATTAGTTGTATTTGATACTATGTGTGTGTATTTGTGTGCTGGCTGAATTGAAAGCTTGTAAATGTTTTATTGCGGTGGCGGTGTGCCACGGCTGCAGTAGAACGGCTGGTGACCCAGTGAAATTTGCTGCTATGCAGACCTCTCTTCTCAGCTTTCTGCACCTCAGTCCAATTGCAACAAAACCATTTCCTCTTTCTTACCCTGCTCCTAATTTTTTCTGGCTGTCTTCTCAATGTTCAAACGTGCATGTAACGTTTAGATTATAACGCTTTACGTGTCGTTGGTGTGTCAAATTGATTTGAACCACACAACTGCAGTCTATGGGCATCATAGCATGCAGTGACCTCAGATTGTTCAGTATGTAGGCAGATTGATTAGTTGGTACTTGCTGATGATTGGATGGTCCATAGGCTGGTCTTTTATTGATTGATCTAAAAAGTGAGTCTATGCAAGTGGAGGTCCGGACAATACTTTTTTGGAATAATAACATTGTAGTCTAGTCAATGATGAGGATATTGGGCCCTCAGAACCAAAGCAGTGCTGTCTGAGAATTAAAAAAAATGCATCAGTTGAGCCCAATTGGATATGAACATTATCAGATGTTTTATCAGGCTATTATCATTTTTTACATTTAGATACCTGTGCATGGCAGAAGGCCATGTGACTGATACTGCATGGGGGTTCAGGTTTTCCTCTTAAAATCTGAACCATTATTATATTTTGCTTAAAATAAGTATCTACTAAAAGCAAACAATGTGCATAATACTCAAAAAGCTCTCATTATGAGCAGAAACAAAGTAAACTACGAATATAAGTTTTAATTGTCTTTCCTTGCCATCAACAAATAATTTTACACTTTTATAACATTGTTTATTATGAAATGCGGTTAACATGCTGATTAAAAGGCCTAATGCTAAATATAGATAAAAAAAAAAAAAAAAGGATGGTCACAGTCATATACTGTATATTACTGCTGCATTCTTGTGTTCTGAAGCATTTTAGCGAAAGTATTTTGCCGCTCACTGTATTTCTGCTACTATTCCGCATTCTCTGCAGCTCTTGGTGTATTGGTTTATTTCTTTAGTTCGAGACAGAAGCAATGCGCATGGATCGGAAAGGGCTTGAATGAAGCGTGTTTGGCTTTAGATTAAAATATTAGAGGTTATAGCACCAAAGGATCATTACCATAAATGGCCCTGAGCATTTGTGATGTCAACAGCTCCGTTGTTTTGACACGCTGCTCACTTTTAACTGTAGAAACAGTAAAATGGTGCTGCAGTTGTTATTTTGTCTTGCGGCCTAATTGGAACCAAACCTGGTTCCCCGATTTGGAGAAGCCTGGTATACGCAGTGCATCAGGCTACAGTTTTTCTTTTTTTGCCACAGTTAGCAGCACTAATCCAACACACACACACACACACACACACACACACACACACACACACACACACACACACACACACACACACACACACACACACACACACACACACACACACACACACACACACACACACACACACACACACACACACACACACACACACACACACACACACACACACACACACACACACACACACACACACACACACACACACACACACACACAATGCCTGTCCCACAGGATTATGTGATGTGGAAGCAGCACTGCATTGTGTTTGAAGCGGGCCTGTCCCTTGTCTATGCAACTAGAGACTACAAAATCACAGAAGACATCCTCTGTGCCTCCAATGTGCCATTAAGAGCGGTTACATAACAAACCTTCTAGGTTTATACCAGAGCCGTTGAAAAACAGTTACGACACTCCCATAGACTTCCATTGGAACTGAGGAATGCGGAAGTGCATAAATCGTCTCTGTGCTTTTGTTATGATGAGAGGATTTGTAGATAATGGGAAGATTCGTATAAAACGTAAACTTGCACTAAAATTCATTCGAAGTTTTGAGACTATAAAACTTGTTTTGATCGAGATGGATTCTCACTCCTAATAAATTAAACATATGACATATGGTCATTATTTTAAACAGAAATGCCCATGATCGGCTACAACACTCAACGCTGTAAAATCATGCACTCACATGACCCACATAAAATAACCAGATCACTCAAAAAAACATTAATCAACATTATCTTTCCGCAGAATAAAATGCTACTCAAAAGCCTAATCGAAGTCAATGCACAAATAGTGTTAATATTTACCAGAAATTGCAGCAAATATAGTGAAACTGCTATCTGTCCTGGTTATTCCTATTCAAACAGATTGACAGCACGGAGTTGTTTGGAACTATTGAGAGCTCCATGAACCACGTGACCACGTGGTGGCGAGATCAAAGAGTGTCGCAACTCTCTTTTTCTATGGCTCTGGTTTATACGAACGATAGCTTTTGCTTTTGGAAAATCCATTAAATGTCAAATGTTTTTTTTTTAATTGGTTGAAATAACTTCATATTAGCATTGTTTTGAGGCGTGAGCTACAGTATAAGTAAAATATTTTATCACATTCTTTAAAAAGTTAATTATCAATATATAACAATAATGATGCATATTTTTTATTTATTTATTTAATATTAATTATTAAACATTTTATATAAATACTTTGTAGGGCTGCTCGATTATGGAAAAAATCATAATCACGATTATTTTGGTCAATATTGAAATCACGATTATGTAACACGATTATTTCACATGACTTTGGGAATGTGTTGCATTTATTAAAAAGACACCTTTCAACAATTCAATTGAATCTTCAATTGAACTATTAAAATAAATAATATAACATATTCAAATCAAAGTATAAAAGTATTCAAGTAAAAATGATGACCACAAATAAATAAGATCAACAATATGGTTCGGCTAGATATGCTTTTCAGGTTTTTCAGGTACGTCTAACATTAGTTTTCAGGTACAGAAATACATCAAATGTAAAATAACATTGCATATTTGAGTGCATAAATTAAAGATTAATCCTATTAAACTTACAAAAGCTATTCAATTAAGAGCAGTGAGTGATGTCCTTGTCTTTTGTTGTTTGACATTAAATAGACAGCAGTAAAGGCTACTGCCCCTTTAAGACCTAATGCTCGGATATGCTTCATCTTTCTCGACTGTATAAAGTTTACTCAAGGCATATACAGACTATGTCTGCTAGGATACTCATCAAGATGAATGTTGACATACGTTTTGTGTGAGTTTGTCCGTTCAAGAGCAAGACTTAAAAGAGAACTCAATATTTGCGCGCTGAGAGACGTGTGCACGCTCTCGGATGAGCGCACAGAGACACATTTTCTCACAGCGCGCGCTACTTCTCATTCGCGTCTTCTGGCACTACACCCGGGTGATGACGGCGAAAATGACTGGTCATATTCGAAAATATGGCAGCACTCGCATGCAGTGAACAAAGTTTACAAAGAGAGAATTATTTGAAAAATATGAAGGAAAAAAAAGGACGTTTACACGGCACCCCTGCTCTCGTCAGTTTTCGTTTCTTTATTAGATTGTCATAGGTCACTCTGTGTTTAATTTTCAAGTGGTTAAACAAATTTGTGGTGTTCCCTTGCGTTGCAGCCACTACCATGTAGCAAATCTTGCACGTAGCATGTTTCTGCTCGTCGTCTGATTCCTCGAAGCCAAACTGTTCCCAGACAACGGAGTTGGTTTTGGTTTTGCTTTTTTTGCTCACCAAACGCGGATGAAATGCACACGAGTCACGACCTGAGAGAGTTTGTGGCTTCGGGAGGGGCGGAGGGGCGGATGTGCGCGTGCGCGTTTCATTCAGAACGCAAGACAAAATAAGAGTGTTCTTGCAAAACTGAACATGGCAAAATAATCGTTTTTTTCTCAATTGTACTATTTTGGTGTCCGTTGGGAGCCAAAATCGAAATCGAAATCGAAATTCAATTAATTGCACAGCCCTAATACTTTGTATTTTTTGAAAATGCAAAAAAGATTAATTGTGATAAGTGTTTGATTATGAATCAAAAAACAAATTTCACTTTTCATATGTAGCCTTACACCTTTTTTGGTGACTATATGCAATTGCTAGGAAAGCTTGACAGGTTAGCAACAGTAACTAAGGGGGGTGGGGCTTAGCAGAGGGTCAGTTCTACACTTCAGAGACTGCATTTAACTCCACTTTTAGACAAACACTTGTGAAATTCCCTAAGCACTTCCCCTCTGGGAAATCCTCGCTTTCATTTTGAAATATTTAGACATACTCTCGATCGTTATTTTGACAGAGGGAGCGAGTCTACACAGTGGGTACCTGTGACCTGAAAACTGATCAAAGAAATCCATTTTGAAGAACATCTCAATTTTCTAATTCCACTGGAATAAGGCGAAGAACGAGGAGTGAGGACTCTGGAGGTGGACATCATGAAGCTTCGAAGCGTTATGAATCAGAGAGTCGATTCAGCGGTTTGAATCGCCAAATTTCAGCAGTTTGGCGGTTTGACACGCGATTCGAATCATCATTCGGCTCATTGATTCATAACACTTCGAAGCTTCATGATGCTTTGTTTTGAAATCGTCATCACTATGTAAGTCGTTATTTAGGGGTTTTTTGCGCACAAAAACTATTGTCGCCGATTCATAAAGTTATTTTAGAACCACTGTAGTGAGATGGACTTTGTAACGACGTCTTTAGTACCTTTTAAGGGTCTTGAGAGTGAACCGTGCATTGTGTCAATGGAGGCCTTTCAGAGCCATCAGATTTACACTAAAATATCTTCATTTCTGTTCCGAAGATGAATGGAGGTCTTACGGGTGTCCAACCACATGAGGGTAAGTAATTAATGACAGAATTTTCATTTTTGGGTGAACTAACCCTTTAAAACAGCTTCTAAAGACCTGGATGAGACCTCCTGCATTCTCTGTGAAATATGTATAAATACATTTTGGCTATTTGTGACTGTGCCCATTGTGCCAGTCAAGAACAATTGTGACATTAACATTAACATTTCTAGAATGATTCTTGTACAGATAATGTCCAGCCAACAGCACTATGACAAAAACTCAAGATCCAATTCCATCCTTCCAGACACACTCACTCTCGCTCCAGCTTTCTCACCCTTGCTCTTGATTCCTTCATGGATTATTCATTCTGTCACACAGAGCTCTGGCTTTCTGAATACATTTAACAGATTTGGGTTTCTGAGGTTTTGCATATTACAGTATGCTGTTGATGAACATTAGCTGAGTAGGGTTTTAGCTTAAAATTATGTGGGACACTACTTCCCTCATATGCAGCTTTAACTACATCTGCAGAAAAGAAAAGGAATTTGAGTAGGAGTTTTGATGAAAGCAATTCATGCATTTTATTATGAAAAGTTAATGCTGTTGGTTTCAAAAGTGCACATTATGAAATTATGAATGTGATTACATTATTCATGAAATTATTATATTATAGTGTAAAATTAGTTGTGTGCTGTGCGGCCTTTGTTATGTTAGCAGAAAAGAGTTATTTCTGTGTTGGAGATTCATACATTTTATTTATGAAAAGGGCATGGTAAAAATATATTTTTTAATTGCAGGCACTAATAATTTGTTCACACTAAGAAAATACGGTCAATTTTGATTTCTTATTGTCTTTAAGGCCCACCTCTGTAGAAATAAAGTGCTTGTTTAAGGGTTAAATCTGCAGTTAGGGTGTTTGATGACTGTGTGTGTGTGAGAGGGATTAGCTAAACTGCATGAGATGTGCTTTCTTAGTGTCTGTCCAAATTGCTCATAATGAGAGATCAAAGAAAAGAGGGTGAGATGTTTTTCTTGCAGAACAGGATATGTGTGAATACAGATATACTTATCTGTTGCTTTATGTATATTTGTTTGTTCATTTGTTACAAATCTACTTTCTAACATTTTTCATCACATTTCAGTCTGATAAAATGAGCGGTACTGTTCAAAACCACAAATGAAAGAATATAGTTATAATTGATATCATTGCGGGTGGAGTAGAAAACAGCACAGGTGGGCGGTTTGCTGCTAACACTGCGATGACCTTTATTTCGGCTTTTACAATATTTATTATACAATTTTTTTATTTTTATTATTGGCATTTTTTAGGTTTCAAATACAATATATCAAATATAATTAGTCACATGGAAGTTGTCTAAAGCTATATATTAGATTTAGTATGAAAATTGACATGTAATGACAACTGACTGTAATGAACTTGAATTTGAAACTGAAAAGTGTTTCTATTTTAATTTAAAAAAATTCTAAAATGAATAACAATTAATAATTATTAATCATTGTACTATATTTAATTTATATATTTAATTTATATATATATATATATATATATATATATATATATATATATATATATATATATATATATATATATATATATATATATATATATATATATATATATATATATATATATAATATAAATATATATTTGTTTCATTTATTATATATTTTTAAATATTATATTATTTTTCATTTTATTTTATAATTTAATTTAGTTGTATTATTTATTTTATTTTATTTGTAGCTAAGATTTTAAGGAATGTGTCACGATACATTCACCAGTGAGAGTGCCCCTGATTACCGCCTGAGGGCACTCCATCCCGGACTATCATTCAATCAAAGACTACATTACCCATAATCCTTTCCCTGGACTCATCATCACTCATTGTTTACAACTGTGTCTCATTATCCTGTTTATCTCACCCTATATAAGCCTGGTTATCTCAGTCATTCTTGGCGAAGTCTTGTTTGTAGTAATACAGCATTTCTGAGCATTTTCCCTGGTCTCTTGGTTTTGGATTACTTGCCTGTTCTGTGGATTACCCTTTTGCCTGTCTCTCCTGTCTTGATTGCCTGTTTGGGCTGCTTGCATGTGTATGACCTTTTGCCAATTTCTTGACTACGATTGTGGATTATCCTTTAATAAAGCTGCGTTTGGATTCTCAGCCTTTGTGTCTCAGAGCAGAAACGTTACAGTATGTGACTCATGACCTTAAAGGGGTCCTATTATGCCACTCTTTACAAGTCTCTGATGTCCCCAGAGTGTGTATGTGAAGTTTTAGCTCAAAATACCCCACTGATACTTTTTTACAGCAGTGGTTCTCAAACTTTTTATACAATATTTGGCTCTCCAAGTACCACCATAATGACCAACATTAAAATACAGTAGCGTAGTAGGCCTAATTATTCAGCTACAGCTCTGCACAGTTCAAAAACGAGGCAGTTTATTCCTTAGAATATTTATTGTTGTCAGCCACTTTAACATTGTAAATGCACAGTTTGTACATTAAAGTCCCAGTGAACCGGAAGTTGCAACTGATTTTATTTCAGTGCTGTGACGTATTTCCAAGCAAAACGGAATATTGAATAGAGGGCAGGGTTTCACTTCAGCGCTCCTCCTCTCCATCTCTCGCTCATAGCAGACTAACGGTTGGAGGGGAGTGGTTAAGGATACTCAAACCCAAGCCGTCGCATAGTCGTCATCAGAAAGGGAACGCCATTCAAGACCGGAAGTTACTTTTCAGATTTTGATTAAAGATTACCACGGCAAACAATTTTTTTATGTGTATTAACTTGCACGGATTAATTGTTCACCCTAAGACCTGTAATGTGGGCTAACAAAGTAAATAAGATCGATTTTGATTTAATGAGGACTTTAACACTGCACTGTGCTCACATACAGGTAAATCAAATAATTAAATAATGATTAAATTAAAATGTGTTAAATGTGTAAACCTGTACTGTACTTAAATGTAAAAAACTAAACAAAAAAAACACCTTTACTCAAATAAAGATTATATTAAAATGTATTGTGTTTTAACATTAATTAATTTAGTGATTCCTCTGCGTACCACTAGAGGCAGCCTGAGCACCACATGGTACCACACTTTGAGAAGTGAGAACTGCTCGGGTTATGTATATAACCCTTGTTCCCTGAGAAGGGGAACGAGCACTGCATCGGGACGACGCTTTGGGGATGCTCCCTTAGCATCAGCGAATCTGAAACCAGAATGCCAACTAGGCCAATCCGATTGGCGTGCGTGATGACGTCATCGTGACGGCATACCCGGAAGTATAAAAGGGGAGCTGGAACGTAATGGCGGTAGTAATTGCTCTGAAGCATGCGCTCCAGGCGCGCCGAGGTGTGGCGTCGGGATGCAGTGCTCGTTCCCCTTCTCAGGGAACAAGGGTTATATACATAACCCGAGCAGTTCCCTTTCGAGGGAACTCGCACTGCATCGGGACGACGCTTTGGGGAACGAGTACCCACTAGGCCACACCGAAGGGTAGCACCTGCCCTAGTGTGAAGCCGGAGACCGGGCACAGCTAGGACTGGAGCACCCTCGCACCAGGCGTCGTAGGGAGATCCAGGCTATAGAACCTGATGAAAGTGTGTGGGGTAGCCCACCCGGCCGCCTCGCAGATATCCTGCAGGGGGACCCCAGAAAGAAGGGCCACCGAAGAGGCCATGCCTCTGGTGGAATGAGCCCTCACGGCCACAGGTGAAGGCAAACTGCGCACCTGGTAGGCCATGGTAATCGCCTGGACAATCCAGTTACTGATTGTCTGAGTAGACGCAGGCAATCCCTTCTTAGGTGAACCAAAACACACCAACAGTTGTGATCTCCGCCACTGTGCAGACTTCGCCAGATAAACTCTTAGAGCCCTAACCGGGCAGAGTAGGTGAAGCCTTCCCTCTTCCGCCGTCACATGAGGCGGAGGATGAAATGCCTGCAGGACCAATGACCTGACCACCCTTGATGGCACCTTAGGCACGTAGCCCGGCCTAGGGTGTAAGATGGCTTTTACTCCTCCCGGGGCAAACTCCAGGCAGGTCGGCGTTACCGCTAAGGCCTGGAGATCTCCCACTCTCCTGAGAGAGGTAATGGCAAGGAGAAAAGCCACCTTAAGGGTCAGATCCTTTGGTCCAGCCGACTCCAATGGTTCGAAGGGGGCCTCAGCCAATCCTTCGAGAACCACTGCCAGGTCCCAGGTTGGAACTCTGGACCGAGCCGCAGGCCTCATCCTCCGAGCCCCACGGAGGAATTGTACAACCAGCTGGTGCCTACCCAGAGGCCCATCACCCAAAGGAGTGTGGAAAGCCACAATGGCAGCCACGTACACCTTGAGTGTGGACGGGGTAAGCCCTGCAGAGAAACGATCTTGGAGGAACTCCAGCACTGAAGCCACTGGGCAGTTAACTGGGTCCACCTCACGTTCTCTGCACCAAGTGGAAAATACATTCCACTTGAAGCTGTACAGTCTCCTCGTAGACGGAGCCCTGGAGCTGAGTAAGGTCTCTATCACGTCTGCCGATAGGCCAGCCTCTATGAACCTGGTCCCCTCAGGGGCCAGACCCACAGGTTCCAAATCTCCGGGCGGGGGTAAAATATCGTACCCGCCGCCTGAGATAGGAGATCCCTCCTCAGAGGAATCTCCCACGGCTGACCTGCTAGCAGAGCTATGATATCCGAGAACCAAACTCGAGTCGGCCAACGGGGTGCTACCAGAAGTAGACTGACCCCCTGTCGACGGACCCTTTCCAGGACTCCCGGGAGCAGAGCAATCGGGGGAATGCGTACAGACGCAGCCTCGGCCACGTCTGCACCATGGCATCCAGCCCCAGCGGAGCTGGATGCGTGAGGGAAAACCACAGTGGACAGTGGGACGTCTCTCGAGACGCAAACAGATCCACTTCCACTGGGCCGAACCTCTTGCATATGGCCTCCACCACCTCTGGGTGGAGTCGCCACTCCCCGGGCCTCAGCCCCTGCCTCGACAGGATGTCTGCTCCCTGATTTTGGACCCCCGGGACATACATTGCCCTGATGGACAACAGTTTCCCTTGGGACCACAGGAGGATGTGATGCGCCAGTCTGCAAAGAGGGCGCAACCTCAAACCCCCCTGCCGTGCCCCAACCAGTGAGGGAGGCATCTGTTGAAACGGATTTCCGGCAACAGGACGCTCCCAACACTTGCCCTTGGGACAGAAACCAAGGTTTCTTCCATATGACTAGGGAACGAAGGCCACTGCGCGTTACCCTGATCATACAGAATGGATTTCCCCTCAAGGAAAGCCACCTGGTTTACCTCCGTATCAGTACATGGTGGCCGCGGAGGTCCGGGAAAAAGCTCCTCAGAGCTTTGTAGACCGCCAGCATTTCCAGGCAGTAGATGTGCCAGGAGAAATGCCTGGTCTCCCACAGACCTCTCGCAAAGCGGCCGCCATGACCACATCACAGCCAGTGAGGGAGGCGTCTGTTGAAACGGATTCCCGGCAACAGAACGCTCCCAACACTGGCCCTTGGGACAGAAACCAAGGTTTCTTCCATATGACTAGGGAACGAAGGCATCTGCGCGTTACCCTGATCATACAGAATGGATTTCCCCTCAAGGAAAGCCACCTGGTTTACTTCCCATAACCACGTCCCAGCCAGTGAGGGAGGCGCCTGTTGAAACGGATTACCGGCAACAGAACGCTCCCAACACTGGCCCCTGGGACAGAAACCAAGGTTTCTTCCATATGACTAGGGAACGAAGGCATCTGCGCGTTACCCTGATCATACAGAATGGTTTTCCCCCCCGAGGAAAACCCCTTGATTCCCAGCTACCACTGTAAGGGTCTCATGCAGCAGGCCAAGAGATATTCTGTTGGACGCAGCCGCAATGAGCCCCAGCAGCCTTAAACTGCTTCACAGTGATGCTGTGGCCTAGCTTCTTTTTAGAGACCACCGCCCGTATGGACTCGATACGTTCGGGAGACAATTGTGCCCACAACGTAGAGAATCCCATACGACTCCCAGGAACACAGTTCTCTGAGAAGGCGACAACACGCTACTGTGTGTAGAGTCTCAAAGGGCTAGGCCGCCTGGAAGAACCCGATATTGGTACGCTTTGCCCCAAAAAGCGAACCTCAGGAACTTCCTGTGACACAGAAGGATGGATACAGGGAAGTATGCGTCCTCTTCAGACCCATCGTGACAGACCAGTCCTCAGACTGGATCTGAATCACAATGGAGGAATTGCTAAGCATCTTGAATCTGAATCTCCTCAGAGCACGATTCAAGTACCTCAGGTCCAAAGTTGGATGCAACTGGCCATCCCTCTTAGGAACTGTGAAGTACCGGCTGTAGAACCCGGACTCCCTGTCTGGCGGAGGAGCACATTCTGTGGCCTCCCTACCAGCAGGGAGTGAACTTCCTGTTCCATTACCCGAACCTGCCCAGGGACCACTGCCATCCAGACCACCCCACTGAACTTCAGGGGAAGGTAATTGGACTGCAGTCTGTATGCCCCTTTCTACAGTCGCAGGCCCCAAGCTGATATATTCGGAGGCATAACCATGCGCCGAGATAATCTGCTAAGGGAACCAGCCTCTCGAGGCCGGTCTCGGGTGTCAACCGAGCCTCCTCCCCGACCCCCTGAAGCGGCTAACCGGCAGGGCGAAATCGAGGAAGATTTTCGGTGTGCGTACGCGTTTGCTGAACCACCGCAAGTCTTGCTAGAGGCGGCTGGTGCAGCACGCGTGCGCGGGGAAACGATGTGGCCCGAAGCGTACTAGACAGCGGGAACACAGCGTCGATTCCCGAAAACTCCACAGGGGAGGCGACCTCGATCGCTCCTACCCGGGAGAGGGGGCTGGCCAGCAGGGGCCTCATCTAAGGGAGCAGCTCAACAGGGCCACAACCCTAGAGCGGACACTGCGATTAGCAATTGCCTGAAACTGATGTGTCCCGCAGGCCACAAGGCGGCGAGAACGACATCAACTTCAGGAGGGCTCCATCTTAGATGAATATCCAGTTCACAAGTTAAACACGCCTGGGTGACAGAATTAAAGTATCCAACTTATCAAAGTCGGATAACATGACACTCAATTCCTCGGAATTAAATGCCATCATAATCACCAAACCCGTGCAACCTGATCTGAATAATAGGCTGAATAAAAAATATATCTAACTCCTCAAAGTCAGATAATATTTTAATTTAATTCCTTAGAATTAAATGCAGCCACAATAAGGTGAAACATAGTCTGAATGATAGGCTGAATATCTAACTCCTCAAAGTTAGATTATATTTAATTTAATTCCTTAGAATTAAATGTAGCCGTAATTAATCAGACGACACTGTTTTATTTGTATTTATACGGACTCATAGACCCCGCGTTGCCTCAGCAACGTGGTTCAAGCCGTCATAATACAATTGGCTTTCATCCCTCGAGAAAAAAAAAAAAAAAACCAAACAGTGTCACACAATACAGTGAAGCATGGTCTGAATGACTGAATGTCTAACTCCACAGAGTCAGATCATATCTCATTTAAATCCTCAGACTTAAATGCAGCCATATCAGACAAATACTGATTTTTTATTGTACTATACGGACTCGTCCGTTAAGCCAACCAGTATCTCATGCACACCGATCGCGTGTGTTCACATTAATTGCAGACCCATAACCTGCGCGCTGCCTTTTTTTTCCAGCAATCGCGAGGATGGAATCTTGCATATTTAAAGCTACACTGTGTGATATTTTCCCCCATCTAGTGGTGAAAAGGTATATGACCATCCAGTGAATTTTAGTTTCTGTTCCTCTCAATTCCGATTTCGTTTCAACTCCTACGGTGGCCGATTTAGTCCAAGATTAACATGTGGACGACCTCGTCCACATTCGACACGGTGCCTGTGGGATATTTGGAACTCAACTGGCCTAATTATTCGGCTAGAAAGAACTGCAGCTAATCCAGAGTGAACTTTGATGATAGTAATGTTTATTCAGTCATCCAATTGCAAGGCATAAACAGGTTTGCGTGGATATGTACATAAATGTGGTTTCTGTGAGAGAACAAATAAGGATGGTAAATATACATACACAGTTAAGAACTGTATAACTATACTTATAAGTTACATTTGTATAATGTAAACCGTAAACCAGAGCTTATTGTACCATATATAGGCGCTAAATGCAGTTGCATTAAAAGGAGCGGAGCTGCCGCTGCTAACAAGCGGTGTCGGGTTACAAAAGTGTGTGCGGCGCTTTAACGTTAGCACTGCAGTGCGCTCTGTCAGACCTGATCCATATTTCCATCAACATACATTACAAGCAAATATTTTCTATAAACGAATAAACATTGTTGATAACAAAATAACTGAATGATTATTCAAATAGGTGAGCATTACTCTATTGTATGTTGACACAAAAATACTTCTGAGGTGACATCAACTGAATTACGCGATGACACACTCTGAAACACATCTACAATGACAATAACTATTATTACTTACGGAGTTATTAACGCACAGAAATACCACACAAGGAAAAACAGACTTTTGAGGAATAAACAAGCCAGGAAAACTCCGTATAACTCTGTTACTGGACGCTGCTGAGATGAAAACACTCTGCACATGCACCAGACAAGTCTGAACAAGTTGACGCGCACATGCGCGAGGCAGAGAATTTTGTACAGTGCCATCGAGTATTAAAACCGTTTAAAACGCGAAAAGCGAAGCTTGAATTTACGGGTATGTCCCTCTTTGGCTAATGTACTTTCAAGATGGAGGGGCAACATGGCGACCACCGTTAGATCCCATTACCTTATGTATTTTCAATGGCATATTATAAACTTACGAGAATACTTTATTACTTGAAAGAAGTAAATATACATTAATGAGCACATATATTTTTGAAAGAACTAAGTGTTTTTAGCTAAGAATAGACTAAAAAAGTTACACAGTGTAGCTTTAAGAAGTGCTTATGACTTTGACTGCCTCGATGCTGAGTACGTCTAATTCCTCAGAATCAGACCGCTCACACATCGGGTCCTCCGCCCCGGGGGAAGAAGCCGCAGCGCGGGCTTCCACACGGGGAAGGAGAACATCTGAACTGTCAGACAAAGACTGGGAAGATGCCTCAGCAGTCCCAGTCCCGCTGACAGTCCATCCGTGAGCCCCATGACCAGCCTCGCCGCACCGCACCGCCTCGGCGGATGCGGGACCGATCCACGGGGCTCACGAGGCTGGCCGGCCTCATCGAACACGGCCAGCCGAGAGCGGAGCACTCTGAGCGTCAGCTTTCATAATGCTCACAAGCGGCTCCCTCGAGAGCCGCTCGAGCATGCTGAACGCCCAGGCAGTGCACACACAGCAGGTGTGTATCCGAGCCCGACATGTAGCGAGGGCAAGGATGCACACACTGCTTGAACTCTCTCACTTTTTCACACTTCATTTCAATCACACACTTTCACTGACATACAACAGTAAATAGACAGACAGTTTGACAGATAGCGCTTGCTGAAGAGCAATAACTACCGCCATTACGTTCCAGCTCCCCTTTTATACTTCCGGGTATGCCGTCACGATGACGTCATCACGCACGCCAATCGGATTGGCCTAGTTGGCATTCTGGTTTCAGATTCGCTGATGCTAAGGGAGCATCCCCAAAGCGTCGTCCCGATGCAGTGCGAGTTCCCTCGAAAGGGAACCACTGTTTTATAGCATGTGATGTCACCAACCCGGGAAGAAGCTCATTGTAGTCCCTACCAAGGGGGTAATCCTACACCCGGAAAGCGTACCTTCCATAGGGGCAGCCATTGCTAACCAAGCCATCATCTGCTGTTAGCATCCCATTGACTCCCATTCATTTTGCCGTCACTTTGACAGCGAATAACTTTACATCTGAGGCATTTAAAGACTCCATTTGTCCATTGTTTATTTCTAAAGAAACACGACAATGAATAAAAGGCTCCATTACCTTGTATCTTACTCTATTCGCCCTGTAGAAGCCGTTTTTGTAAAAATAGGCTAACGATTGTGTCATAACCACGCGACAACCGTTACCATATATACCCGTATAGACAGGATGCATTAACTTTAAATGGCATTTAATTTTAAAATAAATAAATACAATGCAAAATGACAAAATAATTAATCAGAATACTTACCAAAAGTTGCTCCTTCTCACGCTCTCAGTCTCTGCAATGTTCGGTGATTCAGATTTCACTTTGCACAACTACTAGAAGACTTACAACTGTCAGACTGGTTTCTCACGTCACATCCTCAGTCTGAGGCTGCGCAGTACGCTCAGCCATCAGGAAGTGAGTGCTTCTAATTGACTTCACTTTTGAAGTCTATGGGGTCGCTGTGTCCATTTCTCTTACTGTGTATAGTCCCTACCAGCGATTTTCTGTAAAAGTAAATCTAAGTAATCTCCCTTTGCATTGAACTTTGAGCGTCGTAACTTTGCAGATGTTGTTTATGCTCAAACAGCAACATTACACACTAACTAAAGTTAAAAAAGTGAAATCATAATCAAGGACCCCTTTAAGAAATATTTATTGAAGTAAAACATGTATATATTTTCGTTACGCTACTTAAAAGATTCCTAATAATATACTATACTATAATATATATTATATTTTTGTATTTTATTTAAACCAAATAAGATATAACTACCTGCTGGACATATGGTCATTTTTTCCTTTTTTTTTTTTTTTGGTTACTAGCATAAATCAGGCATTACTGACTGACTGACTCATTGACTCACTGATGAATAGGTCGTCTTATGAATTATTCAACAGCCCTCGACTATGCAGTGCTGTGCTGTAGTTAATGTCTCTGCATTAGTATAGATACTTGTCTGAGACATCAGTGGCATCGCTGCCCCGCCTCCTTTCTGCATCTACTGCAGTATAAAGCTGATGGGTGCTGTATGTTTTTGTGTGTGTGTGTTTGCTCTTTTAGCTTCTCTTTTCTCTCTCTTTACAATCTTATGGTATTTCCCTCACCTTCTAACACTGAATGTTTTATTTTTTTCTCTTTATTGCTCTTTCTTACTCTGCCTTTGCGGTCAGCGTTGAGAGCACTGCATTCATTCATGACTTCTATGTGAGTTCGGCTGGCTCAGCAGAACACTTTTTGCTGGCGTAATGCTGACTCCGTCTCTGAGCAGGGATGTAAAATCAGTGCTGGTCAGGGGTGAAGCCTCGTCCTTGGAAATATTAGAGCGATAGAGTTTCAGTAGAACATTTATAGACTAATTCAGGCAGTACAGCTAGAACTACATCTATACAGCATTTCAGGCACTCTCCTAAATGTAGTTATCAGTCATAGTGTGTTTGACTGCTGCTGGTCAGGGGTATTGATTTGGATAGAGGTGGCATATAGATTCAGATCCCTGCAGTACCAGCTGGTTGTGAACCTAATGCAGTGTGGTACTTTTAATGACATCACCCGCACACATTTGCCAAGCAACAAACAGAATTTTTAGTGTGTGTGTTCTTAATTGAAGTGAATATCAGACGTTATGCTTATGTAAGTGCATTGACTTGTTTTCCTGGAAGAGCGCTGAAATCTGAGGAGCTGTACCATCGATCACCATCTGCCCTTCCCCACAAGACATGATTCTCTCAGCTTTGTTCAGTCTATCCACACTGTTTCTATTTTAAAGACAAAATAAATTCAAAACGGATCTTTTTTTACTTCTTTAATACACGTGTGGTCGTATTGAGAGATTCTGAATCAGAGCCATTTTAGTCAGACTTTTCACTAATCAATCAAATTACTGATCAATAAAATGTAATCCTTCCCTAAAATGGTTGTGAACACCGTTTTATGTTGACTGTAAAGGAGTATTCTAGGTTTATCAATAATGTGAGTTTCACATTTCTGCTTTTAAATACTCAGTAATAATTGTCCCATAGACTTTTTACAAACTGAAGGATGTCTGTGGTAATCTACCTCAAGTTCTTGTTTTTTATAATCTAAAATATACCTTTA
The DNA here is from genome assembly GCF_949357685.1 of Gobio gobio. Lineage (NCBI taxonomy): Eukaryota > Metazoa > Chordata > Actinopteri > Cypriniformes > Gobionidae > Gobio > Gobio gobio. The sequence continues at coordinate 34,749,614 of NC_137115.1, read as the reverse complement.
AACTCACTGTTGGTTTTATTATTACAGTCAGAAATATATACAGCATTTGTCATTAAACATATCTGCAAGATGGCGTTTGTTTTGCCTGCAACCATCTATATACAGTAACACGTTAAAAAATGATGGCCTGGCTAGCAGTCAAGTCTTCATCCAGTCCATGATGAACATATGGTCCGACTGATGGATGAAACACAACAGAGAAAGAAGTCCATGTTGAATCATGTATGGTAAACATGAGAAGCATTTGCTCTGAGCTGGAATGTTCATGCTGACTGATATTTATTTTTTGTTGATAATCAATCTTCACTAGTCCATTCAGTCATCCCTGTTTCAGGCTTCAATATTGATTTATGGTCATGTTTTACAGTGCTATACCATAATTATATTTAAAGTATTTTTGCTCTTTTTCCCCCTCCTTTGTAAAGGATTGCTTAATTTTGGAAAAGAACGACTTTCACCACCCAGTATGCTCATTCCAAGATGACTTCCAAGAGTTTGAGATGATCGATGATGAAGATGAAGATGATGAGGAAGAAGAAGAGGAAGCAGATCCGGATGCTCCTCCCTCACCATCAGCATCTCCTCCCCCCTCCCCTACCCTGGGCACCCTCAAGAGCCGCCCAACCACTCTAAACCTGACTGCACCAGTTTCACAGGTGCTTCAACACCCCTTACACTATCAATAAATCAATAAATATATGTATATCAATATTTAAACTCCTCTTTTTTGTTCTAATCTCAGGACTCCCTGAACAACAACAGCAATGTTTCACCACGAAAGTCAAGCTGGCAGGATTCTCTTCGAAACCCGACATCACAGGGTGATTATTGCTCAATCATATATATATGTATAATGTATGTATGTGTATTAAAAAAACAAAAAACATTTTGATTAATATTTTTTTTATTTACATAGCACCTTTCCAAAAGTTCCTTACATTCAGTTTGTGTGCTCTATGCAAGCTATGCAAGTAAACTATTCATGAAATTATTGCATTATAATCTGACTGATTGATTTTATCGATTATTATTTATTCTGGATATTTCTGTAACTATAAATCTATCCCATTGGGACTGAATATTTTAGGCTGTTTGTCTCCGAACCACTCTTGCCTTGAGGACGGTTCCCATGTGACCACCTCATGCCCAGGGGCTCCAGACACCACCAGCTCTGCCAAAGGTACACCCTCAAACCCACCAGGACATTGCGGTCTCCATCAGTCACCTGGCAGGCCGCTGCTGTACGACTTTGAGGGCAACAGACGAGAGCAATCTGAATACGGTAAGAAGTCTGATCATGTTGATAATGACAAAATGAACCTCCAAATTTTTTTTTCATTTTGTCTTTTTCTTATTCTTTTCAAATGATCTCAATTGCCCTCTTTTTTTCTTTCTATCTCTTTATTGTCTTCCAAATCAGGCTCCTTTGGTCAACATAACTCGTCAAGTGGCTCTGAGGCAACTGAGGTGAAACCTGATGTTGAGGAATCTACTCTAAGCGAGCTTATCCCCTCCGTTGATGACTGTACTTCTCAGTGCTCCGACACAGAGGTCGACCACGACCTGAATGGCCACGCCAAACGTCGACCTTGCCGCTCTCGACCCACCAATGACACCTACACCGTGACCACAGAAACTGCTGATGACCCAGAGTTAGAAAATGATGGCACCAGTAGGTGTCTGTCCTCAACTGCACCTCTTGGTAATGATGCTGAGACTCCACTATCGGATGAGGAGCTGGACAAAGAGTTTGCCATTGACTTCATGAGTAAGGAGACCTATGATCAAACCTGTAAGGAAGATGGGGGCTCTTCTTACATTGAGTTCCCCTGCATTGAACCAACAGAGTCCATTTCTGTCTCCAGCTACGTGTCATCCAGTCGATCAGACATCCTTGACGCTATGGATGAACCTCGAAACATGCATCACGGCCACCCTGCTGCTGCAAATGACTCAACTTCTCCTTCTTCCGATCCAGGTATTGCTGATATGAACGCCAAACGCTATACGGAGTCAGACCGCCACAGCGATGACCTAAGCTCTCCTGGTTCGGACTCCGATATTGAAGGGGAAATTGAGGCTGCATTTGCGTGTGGTGGTCCACTTGCTAGTAACATGATTTCCTCCATCTCAGAGACAGAGTTGGACCTAACAAGTGAATCCAGCAGTGGGCGCTCCTCGCACCTCACCAATTCCATTGAAGAAGCCAGCTCCCCAACCTCAGACCAAGAACTGGACCAAGAGCTGGACACAGAGCAGGACAGCGGTATTGTAGGTCTAAAAGCGTCTCTTCTTCTGGGACAACCTGACCCAATTAAACAAGACCTTTCACCAGGCCTGTTGCAACTAGATGATGGCCAAGCTCTGATGGGTCTGCAGAATGTAGATGACGAACAGGGTTATGAGCACCAGGCTGATCCAGACGAGACTCTTCCCCCAGCCGTACCCTGTGAGGATAGTAGCTCTCAGCAGTTGTTGTTGAAGATTGAGCCTGACCACAGTCTTGAAAGCTTCAAACGCTCCTTCTACTTGCCGGTTGGCCCCAAACTCATGCCCTCTGTGGATGACTATGATGGTAACAGCGAGGGAGAGTCAGAGTCAGAGTCAGAGGACGAGCTCAGTGAAAACTCGGATTCTCCTTGGCTTCTCAGCAATCTGGTCAACAGGATGATATCAGAAGGCTCCTACCCAATCAGCTGCCCTGAGGAGTGCTTCAAACGCTCAGCCTCCATCTCTGACACCATCTCGCCCTCGTCGGACCTAGAAACAGATGCTTTCAATGAGACAGATGGCTGCAATTTGCAAATTCAAAGATCTGAAGAAAAGTCACAAGAGGTGACCACTGAAAGGTCAGAGATGAGAGTGGAGGAAGAGAAGGAGAAAGAAGCCAGCTCCGTATCTGAAGAGGGACAGAAGGAAAGCAAGAGTACAGACTCTTGTCTGTACATGAGCAACCCTACATATGGCACCGTTTCACCCGTGTTTATGGCAAGATTCGATACAAGGACAAAGAATTACGAATCGGAAGACTTTCCATCCCAGAACTCATTGAAAAACAAGCAGAAAGAGGAAGAGGAGGAGCCAAATAATGACTTAATGATGGAGAGGATGAAAGAGCTGGACTCTCCCAGCTTAAGCGAGAGCATAATCAGTGACAAGGACGAGGGACGGGAGACATGGGTTGATCAGCTCACTTTGCAGCGAATCACAGAAGTCAAAAACAGCCTTACGCTGGACCTCCCAACAGCACAGACCAATCACTGTTTCAGTCTTACTTACTCAACAGATAATAATGAAGATGAGCAAGATACATCCCCTTTTATGGATGATCTTCACAAGGCTCCTTCACCCTATGGAACTGAGACTTACTTGGACAGCTCCCCACCTATTGACGAAAGTGTACGAGAATTCAGGAATGCAACCTCCGACCGGCCCATTGATAATTCCTTGGCATACGATTCGATGAAGTACACCCTAGTGGTGGATGAAAACACAACCCTTGAGCTGGTGAGTCTGAAGCGCTGTACCTCTGTTCTTAGTGAGGACAGTGATGGACTCTCTACTATCTGTGATGAAGAAGTGGTTGATGAAGATGAAGACATTTACGGGCAGAGCCAGTTGGTAGGAGGCATGAGACCCGATTTGATGTTAAGTTCCTCTGAAGAGGACTCCTCCCCTGAGGCGGATTTGCCTTTCTCAAAGAAGTTCCTCAATGTGTTTGTCAACAGCACATCACGGTCCTCCAGTAAGTGAAATGTAACACTCTACACGATATACTTAATGGATAGTTTACGCAAAAATGAAAATTCTGTCATCATTTACTCCCATTTTGTTCCAAACCTGTAAACAAAAGGAAATGTTTTGAAAAATGTGTTTTTGTGCATACAATAAAGATGTTGTTTTTGACCCCATTGACTTTCACTGTATGGACAGGAAGAAAGTAAGTCATACAGGTTTGGAACGACATGAAGGTGAGTAAACGATGACAGAAGTTTTGTTTTTGGATGAACTATCCCTTTAGTTAAATAAATTAACATCAAATGTCCCATTTTTATTTCTTTGAAAGATTTCTTAGTGCCAAAAATCGCCACAGCGATGACCTTTGCTCTACTGGTTTGAACTATGATATTAAAGGGGAACTTGAGGCTGCGTTTGTGTGTGGTGGTGGTCCACTTGCTAGTAACATGATTCCTTGAGAGACAGAGATGGACCTAACAAGTGAATCCAGCATTCAATGTTATTGTTTTCTCTCTTGCTGGATTCAAAGCTAAATAATATGACAATAAAACAACATTCAAAGCTACTTTAACGGTTTAATATGCACAAGGGGAAAAAGCTAAATAAATTGTTGTATATTGCCTATATAAATTACCAAATTAAATTAATTCCCATCCACAGAGCCATTCCGAGCTCTTTTAGTACAATTTAGTAGATATTTAGATGATCATTTTACATAATTTAGGAGGCTGTCTCGCTGAATAGAAAGGGTATTTAATAATCCTAATGAGATGACATCAGAAAATGAAGGGTTTTCTATGGCATGCTTCTAAATGGGTTTTGCAGTTCTCTGTGACACACACATGTTGGGTTTACAAGTTTTATGGGGACTTTCCATAGACATAATGATTTTTATACTGTACAAACTGTATATTCTATCCCCTTCCCCTATTCACACACATACACACGCACACGCACACACACACACACGCACGCACGCACGCACGCACGCACGCACGCACGCACGCACGCACACACACACACACACACACACACACACACACACACAGACAGAGGGTCTACCTTGGGGCTTATACCTCAGTGGGATAATGCATGTGCACTATGCGTGTTTCAGGCACAGAGTCCTTTGGGCTTTTCTCGTGCACTATAAATGGAGAAGAAAGAGATCAGACTCACAGAGCAGTCTTCAGGTGAGTAATGCTGCCAACGCTATAACCTAAAATCACCTAAATCTAATCAAAAAGCTCCAGGCTGGTTTAAAGTACTCAAAGCCTCAAGGAACTCTTATTTTTCATTATCTGCCAAAACACTTAAAAATGACTACTATGACTGAATGTCTAGTGCAAGCTATGGGGATGCAAGTTTTAATGCCCACGCTGCAGGTTCATCCCACGACATGCAGATGAGCTGGAGTTAGATGTTGATGATCCCTTATTCGTTGAGGAAGAGGAGGATGATTACTGGTACCGTGGGTACAATATGCGCACAGGGGCCAGGGGGATTTTCCCAGCGTACTACGCCCACGAGGTTGTTGGCCAAACAAAAGACCTGATGAGTAAGTATTTTAATAATACTTTAATATTTTAATAATAAAAAAAATAGTCTAATGTTCGAGGAGTCCTATAAAAATAAAAAATAAAACAAATTATAAAATGATTGTATTTTAAGAGTACATATACAGTATACAGTATGTTAAAGACTTTTTGTAATTATTGAAATGTGTGACTGTTTTCTTTTCTATTTCTTTGGCCTTCACATCTGGTCTCTTTGTTAAAGCACTTGGTGAGTCAGCATTGTCTGTATATGTGTGTTTCCATAGCAATGAAGAGGAACCCTGCTTGGATGGAAAGCTTCCGAGTGCAGTTCCTGGGTTCGGTGGAGGTTCCTTATCACCAAGGCAATGGCATCCTGTGTGCTGCCATGCAGAAGGTACCGTAAACAGGAAATTGATCAGTTTGTTGCGTTATGTTTTGTGAGATGCATTCATCATGCTCGTAGCGCACAAACTGATGCGCAGTGTTTTATCATATGATGCAAACTTGAACTAATGTGTTTGTGTTTGTTTTACAGATCGCTATGGCAAGGAAGAGGACGGTGCATCTTCATCCTCCATCTATTTGTGAGCTAGAAATAAGCCTGCAGGGTGTGAAACTAGTCATGAGTTTGGATGATGAGTACGACTTTTCAGGGGAGGTGAGAGAGAGCATGAGAAAAAGAGAGAGAAAACGTGCATGTAATATTTTTTTTATGGCTCTGCCAGATATGACAATGGTCTTGGTCTTTATACCTAATCAGCAGTCAGCCATGATTGATTTATTCTGCAAAAATACAAAATAGTCCAAGTTAAAGAGTTAAAGAAAAAGCGAGTCATATTTCAATTGTGGTGAGTTTTTTTAATTTTTTTTATTAATTGTATTATTTATTATTTAGCTACCCTTATGAATATGACTGAAATGACTCTTTATCTCATGAGTGTGTAAATTATTTGAAACAATTATACTTTACTAAAATAAATATGTAAAACATATATTATTTATTTCTATATGTGCATAACTTTTAATTAGGAAAGAAAATATACCTTTAATACACAATTAAAAAAAGTAATATAATTCCTCTTCTCCTTTCTTTCCGTAGTTTGACAGATGTAGTCACTTCTTCCAAATGAAAAACATCTCCTTCTGTGGATGTCATCCTAAAAACAACTGGTAAACACACACACACACACACACACACACACACACACACACGCGCGCAGACACGCTGTGTCAGGTTTTCATGTTTTATGAGGACTTTCCATACATATAAGGGTCTTATTCACTAATAATCATGTGGATAATATTTATACGCACAGGAGAACTGAACATGCTTTCCGTACATCCTTTTCTTTCGCCGCTCTCATGACAAAACATGATACTCTCTAAAGACACACTTTTGCCTAAGAGCACACGAAGCAAGATCCTCGAGCAATATCCAGTGTGCCATCCACAAAACAAGTTCAGACACAAAAAAACACCTTTAATACAGACCCAGATTACATACCTCGGATTATCTAGCTGTACCTACACAAATCTGCATCTTGATGGAGAGGAAATTCACAACTCAAACTATTATACACATTTTCTTACTTTTACTGTATACATACAATGTGTGTGTGTTTATATATATATATATAGTATGTGTGTATGTGTATATATCTAACCCTACCCCTAAACCTACCTATCACAGAAAACATTCTGCATTTTTTTAAAAGTTTAAAAATTACATAATTTTGTATGATTTATAAGCTGTTTTCTCTGTGGGGACATTTTGTCACACACACACACACACACACACACACTTGGCTTGCTCTGTTTGGGACACTAAATATTCAACTAAATGTTCAAATAAATTTTCAACTAAACTAAATTCAACTAAAACTGATCTGACCGCATTGTAACTATATGATAATTGAAATGAGCTGGATGACATCACTGTTTTCTACAGAGCGGCTGTACAGCCGAATCAAATTCTGTTGCACTATTTTACTGTTTAACACTGTGAAGCTACTTTGAAACAATCTGCATCGTAAAAAGCGCTATATAAATAAAGGTGACTTGACTTGACTTGAATATGTGGTTTATGGGGACTCTCCATAGGCTTAATGGTTTTTATACTGTACAAACCGTACCTTTTACACTAACCCTACCCCTAAACCTAACCTTTACAGAAAAATATTGAAATTTTTTGACATTTAAAAAAACAAAAAAAAACCACATACCTTAAAACTTTCAATTTATTTTAGTAACCCCCCTCCAAATAAGCTTTGGAACATATTGCAGGCTAAATAACACCCATCCCTATCTCTTTGTGTCTTTCCGCAGTTATTTTGGTTTTATCACCAAGCACCCCATGCTGAACAGGTTTGCGTGTCACGTCTTCGTCTCTCAGGACTCCATGAGACATGTAGCCGAGTGTGTGGGGTGAGTCTAATGCTCTTAAACCTCACACGATAACATTCTTTTGAGACAGAGAAAGTGAGTGGAGAAGAGAATGAGAGTGATTGGTCTCTGCTCCATTATCAGAGCACAGAAAAGACTGCTGTGTGAATTATTAAATCTTCTCTCTTTTGGAGCAGACAGGAGACTTGAGTTATGGGCCACAGCAGGAGATGGCTAGCTCTGCCACACTACACAATATGACCTTATGAACATATACATTATTTAACCTTATCATTTGGCATAGAAATGGAGGAAAAAAAGTTTAAGAACAGAAACTAAATTTTGAAGAGCGAAGTTATTACGCACCTAGAATAAGGTGTCCTGCTATGTACATACATCACATTACGATAATAAAATGGTTTGCCAACAGCATTTCACAATCATTTCTGATTGCTTAGAACACAGCTTATTGTGAAACCCTGGCATTTTCGCTATATGCATATCGCAATGTATGTTCTGATCACGTATGTGTCTGTGTGCTTGTTTTAGACGGGCATTCCATGAGTACTACCAGGAGCACTTAGAATACGCCTGTCCCACCGAAGATATCTACCTTGAGTAGAGGAGGAAAAGGGTAACCATGGCAACTGCTGTCCCTCACGACAGATGTCTGTTCCTGGGCTTGGCCACTACGAGGCGCCTGGCAGCCTTCTCAAATGTAACATAGGCCTCATCTCTTTATTCTCTTCCTCGGTTTCTCTTGTTCACTCGACATGAACTGAGCTGAATACTCTACATAGGCTCTTAGTGGTCTGTCTATTTATTTAAATGTTTATCGATTAATTTATTCTCTTCATTGAGATGAATTGCCTGTTTATTTAACTTTTCTACAATATAATTAGGGACATGGCTTGGGGTGGATACATTGGTTAATTTTTTTTTATATATATATATTATAGTCCTGGTTTAGAAGAGGCAAAATATGACTTCACATGTTTGAATGCATGGCTTTGAGGGTTATGCTCACAAACACACATACACACAGGAGAAAACTAATAATGTCTAAAATCGAAAGGCAATGAAAGGTTTGAGTCTGAAGACCAGGATCGTTTGTATATATGTATTTGTCCAATTCTGATACATTGCTGTACTGGGTTTGTACTAAATAGGACAGGGCAGTAGGACGTGACCTGGAAATGTTGATAGGTCTACAGATTGTCTGTTCCAATGTAGTAGAAGGTTTCATGTACGTTTCTGATTTTACCGCAATGTAAATACTGTACAATTAGGGACAATTGTAGGTGAAAACAGATGCTTCATTATGTCATGGTATGCAAGTATTCTTCGCCATCTGTCTGCGAATGAAAAAGTGGGACGGATTGCAGGTAGGCAGGCTGGGTGTAGATGGATCTAGTGATGGTTTGGTGAATATTACTAAGTCAACATATTTCACCCCAAAATCACAATAACTCATTAGGACATTATATTTTGTTTAATGAAAATGAAGCCATTATACTTTTTGCCATCGTGACATTATTTGTATCACAATTGAATACCTACAATTGCTGTAATGCATCCAGATGTTTAAGTGTTGAGTTTGTTTATAATTCTAATAATTTCCACTGCTATTTTGGCATTAATTTCATCATAATTGGTCACCCACAATTACAGTAATGCATCCAGATGTTTTACACTCTGATTTTGTTTATACTTTTCCTTATTTTCACTGCCATTTTGGCATTATTGTCATCATAATTGATCACTCACAATTACAGTAATGCATCCAGATGTTTTAGTGTTGAATTTGTTTATAATTTTCATAATTTCCACTGCCATTTTGGCATTATTTTCATCATAATTGATCACCCACAATTACAGTAATGCATCCAGATGTTTTAGTGTTGAATTTGTTTATAATTTTCATAATTTCCACTGCCATTTTGGCATTATTTTCATCATAATTGATCACCCACAATTACAGTAATGCATCCAGCTGTTTTAATTTTGAGTTTAGTTTTTCATTTTTAGTCATTGATTGGTCTTAGAAACACAGTTATAAAAATCATGCCATCAACATTTTTTATTAAAATCACCAGGCAATTAAGTGTGATCATTTTCATGAAACAATAATACAAATCCTTTTCTTAGTGCAGAATAAAAAAAACAACATTTCTTCATTTAATGAAATATGACTCAGATATGTTTGACCGACTTTGTGCGATTCACCCAGTTGGCTATGCTACAGTCTTTTGGGCATTCAGTCAAATGATATTTCTCCAGCTTTCAAACCTGACAGCCCTTCTGCTTACCACTGTCTGCTGTCTTTGTATGATTGTCATGTTGGGCTGATGCTTTTAGCTTTTAAGCCTGATATAGTCCACCTCTTATGCTTTGAACGTTAGCAGGTAGATATTTCAGTGAGATGCAATGCTTATAGACACTGAGCAAAATGAGTAAAAAGACTGTCCCAGTTCATTATGAAACACATTGAATTCAGAAATATTTTACCAATTAGTTTGACCAGATAATTTACATCTCAGGACAAATATTGCTTCATATTAGACTGATAAAGAATAAAATACCTTGGTGCAGTTCAGTCCAGTGGTGGCCCACTGCTAATATATCAGCAATGAATTAAGTGAATCTCATTTATGTAGATGCCTTGTGATTATGTTTTAAGCTCAGGACATCAGAAAACAATCCTCCACTTTGTTTCTTTGAGCCAGTCACAGATGCAGATCGGTAGATGCAGTTTTTCAGCTCTCGGACTTCTAACTAGTCCTTGTCCTGACCTTGACCGACACTGCTGCGACTGAACAGAGCAGATCCCCCTGCTGGCTTCATACAATAATTACCTCATTCAATCTGATGAAAGCAATCCAGGGCCATTTACAATCAAAATCATGACGCGAAGACATTCAGTTAATATTACAGGACAATTTGTTGTGTAGTTTTCATTAAAAATGAATTGGTAAAATGTGTGGGACGTGGATTGGTCAAAATGAAGTAACGACGGCATATTTACATTTACATCAGGCAGTTTTTCCGTCACAGCCTGTCAGGTAATTTCCTGTTTTATTATTAGAAGCGGAGGGCTGTGTTCGATATGGAATATTGGCATACTACATATGTGTAAGCATCCTTAAATTGCATGTTTAATTCAGGTAATGATGATTTTGGAAATAAGTTAAAATTCATCAGTCTGTTAAAATAATAAATCAAGAAGGAGCTTCTTTCATGTTCATTTGCCAAACTGCATTGGGGGATTTTTAGTATCCTATCCTCTGTGCTGTCTTGTACGTATATTGCATATTTTGGCAAATGTAGGAGGTGATCTAAATTTTCCATAGATACAGATAAAGTGTACAAGTATACATGCTTTATACTAGTACGAGTAGTATGGTAGTATGCTATTTTGAACGCAGCCCAACATTCCCTGCAAACATGACTGTATCCTCCTGCAATCTGTTTCCATAGATACCCATTTATTTGTGACGGTGACACTGTCACAGAAGGAGTTTTATGTTTTCAATGTGACTTGTTTTCGGTTAGATTGCTGTAAATAATCTAGAGTCAGGATCGCCATGCTGTGTCCTTTCTGTTGAGTATGTTATTGAGATAAATATGTAAATTTAAAAGAAATAATAATTATAATAATGTTGATGATAACAATCTCACAACCAAAAGCCAACTGTGATGGGGTGAAAAGATATAAATAGCTTTGAATTAGTATTTGTATCTTTCCTTTATCTGCTTTACATCGGTATGCATCTGTTGTTGGATGTGTGGTCACCATGTGCGGAATAACATGCAATCGCTGACGTTCTAACAAAGATCCGCCGTGTCAATTAGATGTTCAGATCCCCATTCACAAATAGACACACATCTAATGTCCCAAAAGTCCATTCTCTGCATTTCATCATTGCATTTAATGGGTCAAATCAGAGAATTTCAGTTAAGTCAGAGCTCCCAATCCTCAGTTATGACTGTTACATGGCATTTTGTGTGTTCATACAGTAAATAAATATCTTAAATATTTTAGCCTTCACTTTAGCAATTTGTAGTGACAAATTGGCTGTGAAACCCCTAACACATTCAGGCAGAGCATCTAATATTTCTACTTAAGCTTGGGTAGCTGAAATACAATTACAAGAAATGCAAAGTTCTGGACTTAAACGTACATAATTCAGTCCTTCACTGTATAACGGAAACAGCTTCAGTATGACAAAACTATGTATCTTGTATCTTTAAAAATGACAACTTGTAAAAAAAACAAACAAAAAAAATCTCACTGCCTTGTCATGGTTTTGGTCTTATGAATAAAATACTATATGCTTGATGTCACCAAGTGTTTCTGAGTTTGTTTGGCAAAGGTGAGACTTGCAAATGTGAGTCCCGCTTGTGGGACTGATGCTGGTTGATGGCAATTTTGTAAATTCTCTGTCTACGTCTCTCATCTGCATTCTAGGCTGTCTTTACACTGCAAATAAAGTTTAATGCAAGATCTTCCTTATTCAATGACTCTAGGTCAATGGTTCTAAACCACAGGGCCGGTTAGACATCAACCTTCTTAGTATTCCTCAATCAATTAATTATAAACAATATAACAAGATTATATATATATATATATATATATATATATATATATATATATATATATATATATAAGAATGAATAAGAATAACAATAAGAATGCCTGTTTTCCCATTCAATTGTTGTAAAAGTTGTATAGGGTCGACCCGAGGTGTGTAACAGTGTAAGTATATATTTTTTCTGCACAACAATAATTGAATGTTTGATGACTGAATAAGTGCAATTGACCTTTATTCCACAAGGTGGTAATGTCTGATACACAATGATGAAGTGACTTTTCACTCATAGTTACTGCAGGCAGAAAACAAAAGAATAGGAAGCATCATCAGCAAAACTTGAAATGGCTCAGCGATTTACTGCAGAGCAAATACTGAACACAGTCAAATATTAGTGTCACTGTCACTAATGATGGTGGATCTGGTGAAAAAGCTGTCAGCGATCAAAATATTGATTTTGAAGATGTGGAAAATGAGTTTTGAGAAAAAGTTTGAGATCGCAGATATGAGCCAGATGCTGAATGTACTGGGAAATGAGCTTTGATGAGGACAGTGATGATAAAACATCTGCTCAAACTGAACCCTTCCAAGCTCCAAAAGGTAAAAAAAATATTATTTATTTTATTCTTCTGTAATTGTTACTCTAAAATTGGGAGAGTTTTATATTATCGCAAGAGGTAGAGATCCATTCGTGTTAGATATAGGTCTGGGGTCACTAAAGACCCGAATATGTAATAAAGATTGGCAAAATATTCATGCATTTAAGGACTAAGGGGCCTCAGCAAATTTCCATGGGGGGCGCAGATTGAGTATTTAAATGAATAAATGATTATTAATACTAAATGCTAAATGGTAAAATCCCACCTTGACCCTCAATAACTATTTATTATTATTACGTTTTTATCAAAGAACATTCAGTGCTAAACTCACAAAATTAATCATGATTAACAAATTTAATATATCAATATATTTTTCGGTGGGGAGGGCATTCGATTTGAAAACCATTGCACTGATCAAAAAAGCTTTAAGTTTGCACCTTTTAATTAATCCATTCAGCAATATGTGATATGTAATTTAAAAGATGTTTAATTCATATATTTCTATGATTAAGACAAAATTCCCTGTAATGCATTTTTCTATATGTTCGAATAAATGGGAAGTCACTCAGCTAATTTGGATATGTGTGACAAGGAGGAGGAAAAGAATATCTCAAGATCTGTGTTCTTTTAATTTCTTTTATTTCTAAAACTCACTTCATGATTAAGATTCAGTATTAAAAGCACTCACATTAATCTTAAAAGACAGTACAAGATAAATTGGAAAGTAAACATTCATACATTTGTGCTTAACAAAACACACTTTCTATAACTGTCATACATGAAAATGTAGCTCCTCTATTCCCTTTGAAACCACCAGTCACTGCAGTTACTATCATAATCATGTAGTCACTTACAGTCAGTATCATAACAGTCTATTATTATCATCAGTGAACTTGTTAGAGCCACATGTTTGAGCTGAAAACTGAGAGATAAGTGAGAAAATCAGTAACTGTTACCTTTTTCTTCACATTTTGTTTCGAGAAGAAAGAGAGGCTGTAAACACAATCAGTCAAGTCAATTGTAATTCCGTGTTTTCGTGGTCATGCTGGGATTCGTCAGTGTTCCGGCTGGCTGCCACTTCCATTAAAGTGCAGAAGTGCAGCGGCAGCATTCGGGTTTAGGGGTGCAATTCGGTGTGCAGCAGGGCTCGAGTGAAGAGTCTTTCCCTTTGAAAATCTCACTTTCTCCAAACACCATAGAAGCCTCAAACTGCTCCTTGATGGTCTGAATTTCCTTGCGCACAGGGTCCCATTCAGTACCATCAAGGTTATAGTTTTCTGAGGGGTCTGCCTCCAGGTTAAATAGTAAAGGAGGATCATGATACTTGAGGAAGGCTAGTAATGAGCAGTTGTTGTCTGGGGTGGTCTCACTGTGAGCTGCGCCTGAGTTATGGGGGAAAAGATGTATTAGAAATAAATAGGAAGGAAGTGAGGTTTATATAGAGAGTCTAACAAATGGTGAACGTACCCCGTGTATAGTAATGGGCTTTGAAATTTTTCCATCTCACTGCAAACACGCTATACTTCTCACTTGGATCAACAGGATAGTAAAACATGGCCTGTCTTTTACTCTGAAAAACAAATAACATTGGCTTAACAATACATTTTGTAGCATTTTGGAGGTGTGTTTTTACATGCAGTTTCTGGTCTATTTGTCACTTATACATCATGAAATGTGCTTGAGGATATATTCAAAAAAAAGAAGAAAAAGAAAGTTGTGCAACATAAAAGAAAGGTCTCGAGAACTGGTTTTAATCAGTCTCCTCACCAGAGCTCGTTCAGGGTAAAATATATGAAGTAAAATAAAGTAAATAATGACAGATATATATATATTTTTTGGTATACTATTCCTGTACTAGTCTCCAAAATGCAAAGCTCATGGCACAATACACTAAGAAAAAACTGAGACGTGATGCTACAGTCAAAGATGCATGTCTGGTGGATGTATATGTAAGCTATTACTAACTATTAAAAATTAAAGCAGGTTGAATCCAGGTATAAAAATATATACACTACAGTATATAAATTAATCAAAAGTGACAGTAAAGACTTTCACATTGTAATAAAAAAATCTATTTCAACTATCTATTTATCAAAGAATCCTGAAAAAAAAAAAACAGTTACCGTTTTACACGAAAATATTAAACCGTTTTCAACATCAATGATAATAAGAAATGTTTCTTAAGCAGCAAATTAGCATATTTTATTAATCTCTGACGAATCATATGATACTGACGCCTGGAATAATGGCTTGCCATTACAGGAATACATTATATTTTAAAATATATTAAAATAGTTATTTTAAATTGTAATAATATTTAACAATATTACTGTTTTACTGTATTAGTGTTCAAATAAATGCAGGATTTTTTTTAAACGTTAAAAAAGTGGTAACACTTTAGTTTAGGGTCCAATTCTTACTATTAACAAGATGCTTATTAGCATTCATATAACTAGGATAATAGCTGTTTATTTATCCTGATCAAGCACATATATAAATGCCTTATTCTGCATAACCATATTCAACATCCCTTAATCCTAGCCAATACCCAAACTTGACAACTACCTTACTAACTAATAATAATAAGCAGTAATTAGGAGTTTACTGAGGCAATGGTCATAGTTAGTAATGAGAATTGGACCCCAAACTAAAGTGTAACCAAAAAACCTTACCAACCCTGCAATTTTGATCAGTAGTTCACAATATATACACATATACATACACATACACACATATATATATATATATACATATATATACATATATATACATATATATATATACATATATATATATATATATATATATATATATATATATATATATATATATATATATATATATATATATATATATATATATATATATATATATATATATATATATATATATATATATATATATATATATATATATATATATTATATATATAAACTTCATTTTGATCATTTTGTCTCTTACCGGTCCTTTATTGAACAGGATGTCTGTCATGTCCACCCCGTCCAGCTGCACCTCAGGTAACGGAGCCCCAGCCAATTTGGCAAAGGTGGGCAGAATGTCCAAAGAGCTGGCAAGAGCATGGGTGACACCTTTGAATGATGGGGAAAACATGTAAATTAAATGTCCTCCATTTTATAAAAGCGTGGTATACATCTTTTAGCTGGATGCAGATGCAGGGCTATTTATCTCTCAGCACCTGGTTGGATGAATCCAGGCCAATATGCGATGGCTGGTTCTCTCATTCCTCCTTCGTAAGTCGTGCCTTTACCACATTTCATTAGTCCTGCGTTTCCCCCACGAGACTTCCGCATTAGCTCTGGCCTGGGAGTGCACACATTTATAGATGTCATTGGAAATGGAAACAGTCTTAAAAGAAGAAACACTTATACCACACCTACCCGTTGTCACCAGTGAAGAAGATGAGAGTATTGTTGATCACACCTGTCTCCTCCAGAGTTTTCAGAATCTTCCCCACTGTTCCATCAAACTCCATGAGAGCATCACCGAATGGCCCACGGGGTGACTTACCTGCATAGTCTGCACCTGCATACTGAGGGTAGTGTGTGTGCTAGAAAGAGACCACGCAGAAAGGGTTGAGAGATAATACTTAGTTATTTAGTACATTGGGTGTGTTTGTTACATATTCTGAAAGTAAAAATCCCATTTATTTTGAAATATATTGTGTGAAACTTTGGAGAAAGGCTTACTATAAACTCTGAGATTATTAAATGATGCTAAACCTTTAGAAAATCAGTGTGACTTCCACTTTTATTTTATTTTATTTATTGAAATAATTATTTGGTCACACTTTAGATTATGGTCCAATTCTCACTATTAACTAAGTATTAACTATGACTCCTAATCACAGCTTATTAATAGTTAGTAAGGTTGTTAAATTGAGGTATTGGGTAGGATTAAGGGATGTAGAATATGGTCACGTAGAATAAGGCATTAATATGTGATATATAAGTACTAATAAACAGCCAGTATCCTAATAATATGTATGCTAATAAGCAACTAGTTAATGTGAGAATTGAACCCTAAACTAAAGTGTTACCAATTATGTTACCAAATGTTTTTTTGATAATTATTTTAAAGTCCTCATGAAATCAAAATCGATCTTATTTACTTTGTTAGCCCACATTACAGGTCTTAGGGGGAACAATTAATCCGTGCAAGTTAATACACATAAAAAAATTGTTTGCCGTGGTAATCTTAAATCAAAATCTGAAAAGTAACTTCCGGTCTTGAATGGCGTTCCCTTTCCTATGACGACTATGCGACGGCTTGGGTTTGAATATCCTTAACCACTCCCCTCCAACCGTTAGTCTGCTATGAGCGAGAGATGGAGAGGAGGAGCGCTGAAGTGAAACCCTGCCCTCTATTCAATATTCCGTTTCGCTTGGCAATACGTCACAGCACTGAAATAAAATCAGTTGCAACTTCCGGTTCACTGGGACTTTAATCATTTGAATTGCTGAATTGTCAATGAAGAACTACGCTACCCACAATACTTTGTATCTCTTTGGACCATCCAATCAGAAAAGTCACTGTTACCAAGGAAAAGAGAATTGTGCCAAGAGGTAATCAGTGACTGGCCACTCCCATGAAGCTTTGCGGATGACATAATCAAGCAAGTCGCCCTACAACCCAAACAACTTATATATATATATATATATATAAAATTTGCTGTAAACTTAAAAAATATATATATTTAATTGTATTTTTATATAATCCATGACTACAAGTCAATAGTTTTTCATCGCAGTTTTATATTAAATTACAATCCCCTATCATGGGAGGCCTTAGAATAATTAGAAAATTTCAGTAAATAGTACCTTTGCCTTTTTCTTGACTTCAACTCTTGACTCTTTACTAAAAGCACTTGTACCAAAGTTAATATTTAATTTATTAAAATAACTATATAACAGTTTATATATTTATGCATAAATAAATATCTGTTTACATAGCATTATACCTTATGAACTGCTACTGCATACTATGCAATAAGCTAGTACTCCATTTCAAACACACCCTTAGTATAGTCAATAACTGAAAATATTGGTGTTGTGAGAGCATCTGTATTTTTAGCAATTGCATTTGAGGATAAAACACATTACAAAGATGATTTGATTAAGATTCTTGACTTACATGTGAAGGATAGTACAAGAAGAACGGGCTCTTATTTTGGACAGCAACATTAATGAACCGGGACGCAAATTCGCTGTAGGCCTTCTCAAGCTGCAGGAAATCTGCCGGCTGCTGCTTGATAATCTCATTAAACATGAGAGGTACAGTTACCACACCCTGATCGCAGAGGCCATAGCACTTCACATCTGGAGGAAAGCAGGTGAGATTCTGACAGGGACCCTTTGATACAGATAAAAAGGGATTTTCCTTAAATATTATGCAATGACTAGAGAGATCAGCAAAAGGAAGACTATAACATTAAAGGGTTAGTTCACCCAAAAAATGAAAATTCTGTCATTAATTACTTACCCTCATGTCGTTCGACACACGTAAGACCTCCGTTCATCTTCGGAACAGAAATGAAGATATTTTAGTTGAAATCTGATGGCTCTGAAAGGCCTCCATTGGCACAATGGCACTTTACGCTCTCAAGACCCTTAAAAGGTACTAAAGACGTCGTTACAAAGTCCATCTCACTACAGTGGTTCTAAAATAACTTTATGAATCGGCGAGAATAGTTTTTGTGCGCAAAAAAAACCTAAATAACGACTTACATAGTGATGACGATTTCAACACAAGGCATCATGAAGCTTCGAAGCGTTATGAATCAGCGAGTCGAATCATGATTCGGATCGCGTGTCAAACCGCCAAACTGCTGAAATTTGGCGATTCAATCCGCTGAATCAACTCACTGATTCATAACGCTTCGAAGCTTCATGATGCCTTGTTTTGAAATCGTCATCACTATGCAAGTCGTTATTTAGGGTTTTTTTGCGCACAAAAACTATTCTCGCCGATTCATAACGTTATTTTAGAACCACTGTAGTGAGATGGACTTTGTAACAACGTCTTTAGTACCTTTTAAGGGTCTTGAGAGTGTAAAGTGCCATTGTGCCAATGGAGGCCTTTCAGAGCCATCAGATTTCAACTAAAATATCTTCATTTCTGTTCCGAAGATGAACGGAGGTCTTACGGGTGTCGAACGACGTGAGGGTAAGTAATTAATGACAGAATTTTCATTTTTGGGTGAACTAACCCTTTAAGAACATTAGATGACACACTTGTATTAAAAATATAGGCTATATTATAATAATGCAATGCAATTTCCTAGTTTATTTGTAGATGAAACTCAGAATAATACAAGAAAACAATTACCTGGTCGTGCGAGTATGGGATTCCAAGATAATTGTCAAAGCCCTGTTTGGTGGGCAGGTAAGTGCCATTTAGTCCAACGCCCAGGTGCCATTTTCCAACCATGGCTGTAGTGTAACCCTGAGACTTCAGCACCTCTGCGATAGTGGTCTCGTTGAGTGGGAGACCCCCTCTTGAGCCCGGATAGAGCACACCCGGATAGATCCCGGAACGAGTCTGGTAGCGACCCGTCAGCAAGGCTGCCCTGCACCAAGAAAATAGTATGTAGAACAAAATACTGCACAACACTATAATAAATTGTTGTCAGAATGAGGACAAATTGTAATCAGGTTGATATTGATTCATCCTTTATAAGGGAAATGAAAGGTCAAGTCGAGCACACTGCATTTATCATGTAGTGTGCACTGTGCAGCGTATATTATACATTTTGCCATTTTTAGGTCATGTTTTTTCTTGCATACAGAACACTCACATAAAGAGCATAGTATAAAAACAGAGGGCTACTGGTAGAATCTTTATGATATATTCGAACCTAAGTCAGGGAATATTAGCCTGTATTCTGGCGCCATCTTCTGTACCAGACACTGCATGATCAATTATAGATTATGTAAAGTCAGTGATTATATATAATTCGACAATAAATCAAGGGAGTTTTTATTTGATAGCCATAAAGCAAAAAAACAAATCCAGTTCAAACCAGTCTGAAACAACTGCATAGTATAATCATTTTAAAATAATAATTAATTTTACAATTTTATTCATATTCATAATTTCTATTATTATTTTATAATTATAATAAAAATAAAGAGCTGGAAGGTGGTTCAAAAGTCTCTGGTGTTAAAATGAATGCATGAAAATAAATGTATTATAATAATAGGCTGGATAACTGGTGGATTAAGATAATAGGCTGGATAACAGGTGGATTTGGCTTTACCTGGAGGGGCTGCACACGGGACTCGTGACGTAGAAGTCGGTAAAACGCAGCCCTTGCGCCGCTAGTCTGTCTAGATTTGGGGTGAGAGAGCTCGGGTGTCCAAAACACCCCAGATCACCGTAACCCAAATCATCGGCGAAAAGCAGCACAAAGTTCGGCGGTGATGCGAGAGCACATTGAGCTGTAATCGGTGCAAACAATGCGATTATACACATAAAATCCATCATCATCTGATACACAGCTTACAAAAGCTTTATAATTTATATAAAATGTTAAGTATCATGACAGTTCCTCCTCGATATGTTATGAACAACCGCTTTGTTGTGAGCTTCAGGTCCTCGCTGCTTTATCGCTGCTATTTACATCTTGTGTGAGTCTCATGTTTTCCTCTCCCCGTGTGAGTCATATGATCACCTGCACGCGACCCGGCGAGAAGGGGCTGATGGGATATGTAGTTTTTAGCCAGATAGGTGTAGTGCAAGTTTTCACTAAGTTTTCCCTGAATGGTTGTTTCGTGTGGATTATGATTTTTTTTTTGTTATGTTTCTATGGTATTTAGTGTTTTTCCCCTCGAACTTATATCGGAATACATTAAAGTTTTGTTTCCAATGGCCTACATGAGCAACAACATCGACAACTTTCTTGAAGCATCTCCACTAAAAAAGTGAGCATCTGCAGCATGAGGGTGAGTAAATATTAACATTATTTCCATTTTTGTGCGAGCTATGACTTTAATGAATTTTATGAATTTAATGAGGAAAGAAACATTAGCATAAAAACCAGTAACAAAAACTAAACAGCTAACACAATTGGGCAAGTGTATGCAAATAATATGCAATATGCTTTACCAGTGAAACAAATCAAGGGAATTATTACAAATGGCATGTTTATTCCTATCATATCAAAGAAAGCACATTGGTTTAGCAGTTTTTCTGAAATGTTTGAGAAACACAGTGGGGTTCAAAACTTCGAGACCACAATCACCACATAGTGAAATAATGCATTTATTTTACATAATGTACTAATTTAAAGGTACAGTGTGTGATTTTTAGCGGCATCTAGCGATGAGGTTATGAATTGCACCCCTCCATGCTCACCCTCCTTTTCAAAGCACATAGGGAAGTGACGGTGGCCGACACAGGACAAAGATGTCGGCTAGTGCTCTGTGGAGCCGTTTGTCCGTTTAGGGCTACTGTAGAAACATGGCGGCGCAAAATGGTGACTTCACTGTAAGGGGACCCGCGGTGTATGTAGATAGAAATGGCTCATTCTAAGGTAATAAAAACCTAATGGTTCATAAGGTCTTTATACTCCAAAACATAGTTATGTATATTATATTGCATTTCTGCCAATAGATCCTCATAAATAGTACACAGTGAACCTTTAAATGTACTACAGATTTTGTCATTACAGATTTTTTTGTTAATATCATATCAACAATTTGAGTAAAAAATAAATATAAGAGAATGTCTAATATCTTAGTGTTTGGTTGGCCCAATGTGTCCCTTTTGCATTAATGACAGCCACACTCAAAATGATATGAATTAAATTTCATAAATTCATTCAGCAATATTTGAGAATGTTTATGTCTAAGAACATCTTGTGTGAAAATCTGACCTTTTATAGCCACTAAGGAGTTGACATGGCGCCAATGTCATAAATCTAACGCATAGCATGAATTAATTAGTTAGTTTGTTTGTTCATCCATCCATTCATCCATCCATCCATCCATCCATCCATCCATCCATCCATCCATCCATCCATCCATCCATCCATCCATCCATCCATCCATCCATCCATCCATCCATCCATCCATCCATCCATCCATCCATTCATTCATTCATTCATTCATTCATTCATTCATTCATTCTTCTCTAGTTTTATGGCGGGCTGCAACCATGATTTCATGTTCTGGAGTATGCAGCGTAGATTATGGTTCGGTGAAATTACTTTACATAATAATAGTTTAAAATATTTATTTATTCATGCATTCATTCATTTAAAGGTGCACTGTGTAAATTTAAGCGGCATCTAACGGTGAGGTTGTGAATTGCAACCGCTCACCCCTCCCTTTCGAAGCACAGACAAGCTACGGTGGCCGACACAGGACAAAGATGTCGTCGTCTGAGACAGCAGAGAGTGGATAGCGTTCTGTAGAGCAGTTTGTCCGTTTAGGGCTACTGTAGAAACATGGCGGCACAAAATGGTGACTTCACTGTAAGAGGCCCAGGCCCGCGGTGGCTCATTTTAAGGTAATAAAAACATAACGGTTCATTATGTAAGGTCTTTATACATCATTGAAAACATAGTTATGTATATTGTATTGCATTTCTGTCAATATATCCTAATAAATATTACACACTGCACCTTTAAATCCTATGGATACGGATACATTTATGTTTTTCAGGGTACAAAAAGGAATGTGAAAATTCTTCTAAATATATTTATTTTTTAATTCAAAGTTTATTAAATTAAATGTTGTATTTTACCAACCAAAGTCAGGTTATAATCATGTCATAACCAGGTTTATTTATCTCACAGGTGGTGTTGGGCTAGCTGCAATGTTTTAAACATATTTCATTGTCAACAATTGATGCTCTTGTTTTGTAGATGCACAACACTGCTCTGCGTGTCACTAGAAATCATGCTAGAAATGTGCACCAGGTTGCAGTTCAGCCCTCTACCACTGTGTGTCGCTGTTTCATAAGCGCTGGAGCTCGCTCGCTGTAGCCGTAGCAGCACTAAAGCTGTGGCGATTGATGGGTTCGATCATTAATATCTCATTAGAGGCTGTGAGAGCAGGGCTGCGGTGTCCAGCCGCTGTCCTTTACATCGCCCTGTGCTTGCTTTGCTTGTGATACAACGTGACAATCAGTCAATTAAATGAACGGGGGATGAAATAGATTGCTCCACTTGCTGGAGGAGGTGAAAGTCAGAGGCGATTTTCAGGGAGAGAGGGAAATCTATCACGCTCTGCATTTGAATTGCACTGCTTTCACAGTTCACACGCACAGAAGTGAGAGGTGGGTGGTTAGACACCTTTACCTCGAGCACCAGACTTCAACGCAGGAGACATTACAAACAGTACAAAAATCAATGTGCTTAAATTAGGAAATGGCAAAAATGAATGGACTTGTGAAATTAATTAACATAATGGTCTCTGTTCAAAGCATTTGCATGCACAGTACATTTATAATGAATCAACCGGTATATCAACCCTCTCTGTTTTGAGAACACTAGATCAGTTCTCAACCAGGGGGCCTCAGCAATTTCCAAGGGGGCTGCAGGATGATTTAGAAGTATTTAAATTAATAAATTGTTATTATCATAATGAAATAATATCTTAAAATGCTATACACACACACACACACACACACACACACACACACACACACACACACACACACACACACACACACACACACACACACACACACACACACACACACACACACACACACACACACACACACACACACACACACACACACACACACACACACACACACACACACACACACACACACACACACACACATAAATAAAGAACAACAACAACCCCCCTCAATAACTGTTGATTTTATTGAGGAACTTCTGGAATCTCAAATGAATTAATCATTATTAATATATATATATATATATATATATATATATATATATATATATATATATATATATATATATATATATATATATATATATATATATATAATATATACACAGATTGGTCCAGATTTAAGTGTATAAATATGTATTAAATGTAACATTCAACATACATAGGCCTATATTACAGCATACAAATATTTAAACAGATTTAAACAAATAAGAGTACAAGTTTATATGTAATCGATCCTACTCGACAAACTCCAAGTGAGATTCAGATTTTTTTTTTCATATTTATTGAAAATAAATGCCTTTCCAATCTTATATGCAATGGAAAAAGTGAGAAGAATGAGTTTGGCAAAAGGCGGATTTGAACTCTGGTCGATTTGCATCAAAAGTGACTGTTACGCGTTTTCAAATGATTCTTTCAAAATCATTCAAATATGTTGATTTGCTGCTCAAGAAATTATTCAAAAATATGAATAAATAAATAAATAAAAATAAATAATTATTATTAATGTTGAAAACAATATTTTTGTGGAAACCGATATTGTTTCTGGTGTCCTTTGACAGCTCTTTGGTCTTGGCCATAGTGGAGTTTGGAGTCTGACTGTTTGAGGTTGTGGACAGGTGTCTTTTATGCTGATAACGAGTTCAAACAGGTGACATTATTACAGGTAACAAGTGGAGGACAGAGGAGACTCTTAAAGAAGAAGTTACAGGTCTGTGAGAGCCAGAAATCTTGCTTTTTTGTAGGTGACCAAATACTTATTTTCCACCATAATTTGTAAATAAATTCTTAAAAAATCAGACAATGTGATTTTCTGGATTTTCTCTCTCTCATTCTGTCTCTTATTGTTGAATTGTACCTATGATGAAAATTACAGGCCTCTCGCATCTTTTTAAGTGGGAGAACTTGCACAATTGATGGCTGACTAAATACTTTTTTTTGCCCCACTGTAAATATCTCATCCATATGTAATCCTTGCTAAATAAAATTAATTTCCTCAAAAAAAAGTCTTACTGACCTCAAACTTTTGAACAGTGTATTTCTTCATCATTTAATAAACACAGAATGCATTGCCTGTGTTAAATCTTTCAATTTAATTCATTGCTATTCAGCTACCTGTGAGGTGTGACCAATTACAGTAAATTCAAATTCACACTCATGAACTGAAAGAAAGCCAATTGTTGAGTTCTGAATTATGCCCAGCCAGGGCCTTTGGCAGGGTTTCATAAACACAGATGTCCCAAATTTTAGTTATTTACGGGGGTTCGGGGGCATGTTCCCCGGATACATTTTTACATGATCTACATATGTGCATTTCAAGTTGTTTGAAGGCCAAATAATTTGGATAACAGTTTGTCAGTGGGCAGTACATTATTTGTCAAGATCTGCTCTCTCCTCATCTCAAGCACTTGTTTCTCTCGGTATTCTTATATTGCCCTGTCTCTTCCCTTCCCAAAGCTGAGCTTTGACTGATAGTCTTATCATTTTCATCTGTGTCAGTGAAGTGTAGGGTCAACTGATGTTTATATGTTTTTTATGAATAATGTTCTTAGACAAGTTAATTTACTGAATGCTACAAGGAAAGCTAGGAAGTTTATTACATTCATTCACAATATGTACACATTCATTATTATTAATCGTATGCCTTATATGATGAAAAATGCTTTTTTAATGTTTCTTGTCCTCTCACATTGAGAGTTACTAATTATTACAATAGACATTAATCACGTAAATTCATTTTCAATTCAAAATGGCGGAATCTGCACAGTCGAGTGTTTCTCAAATATAAAATCTACTTGCATATGATACTACTTGGATATGCATATGATTTGAGTATTTATGCATTAAGTGGTGTGTTATCTAATGCTCCCCTCCTGGTCAGTTGTGTTGTAATTGTTTTGATTTACCATAAATTTTTACATGCCCGTCCAGAGATGACCTACATTCAGCTCGACAGGAGCGTGTGTGGTAATAGAGTAATAAAGGCAGGTGGAGAGAGCTAACAAATGAGAAGGAACGGGATGAGGAATTGAAACCATGAGATGCTCTAAAATGTCTCCCTCTTGCCTCTCTCTCTCTCTCTCTCTCTCTCTCTCTCTCTCTCTCTCTCTCTCTCTCTCTCTCTCTCTCCACAACCACATACTCTCCTTTGCATGCCCTTTTGCTTCCATCCCAATCTGTTTTTTTTTTTTGGTTTGTTGTTTATCATGTCTCAAAAAGACAATTATCTTTGCCCCAGTGACCGGCGGACATGTTAGATGACTTTAACCGAGTCTGGCTGCGTTCCTGCTGGCGGAGGTGGAGGAAGAGCAGGCCCTTACATCACACCTGCGTCGCCACCGATACATTTGGCATGCCACATTGATTCTTGGAGTGTTAAATGCTGCCCTTGGTGTAAAGGTAAGCTTGAACAGCTGAGGGAGAGGATACTATCTCATCTCCCCATATTACACAACCAAACTCTTGACTTCTCTGGACACTTGACTTCTTTCCTCCCAGGTCGTCGTTTGATCTTGGATTTCATGTTAACGAGTTCGTTAAGTAATTGTGAGTAGTGCAAAGATTTGTCTTAAGTATTAAAAATATGCCATTGCAAAGAAAGTCTTCACATTTCATCAATGCAGGAAGTAAAGATTTAGTGAAGATCAAAGATCAGCTGATGGTAATTTTCTGTAATGAGCCTGTGTCTGGTACTTCAGCAGCCATTTGCGTTGTACGTGGCAATCGAAACAAGCAGTACTATTGAGACTATCCGGCAGACAGATGCTCATTAGTCTCGCAGAGTCACACTTTGACTATCATCTTAACGTCTGGTGTACTTTGTAGCTTAAGTCTGGCCAAAAAGCACCTACTTAATAAGAATCTGACTTGCATATAGAATTACCAACCACAGTTATTTATTAATTTCTTTTTTAAATGTGACATTTACACCTTTTTACACCTGGTCACTTCATGAGTTTTCTCTGATCGGATGGCTATCCAATCGAGTAAAGACCAGGTGTAAATGCCCTCTGAAATGCATTTGAGACGGATTTACATTCAATCGCTCAAACCACTTCAGGAGGTGTTCTGGGCCGCATTTCAGACGAAACTGAACAAGTCTAAATGTTTGTTGAAACCACATATGTAAATTGTTCTCCTGCGAAAAATGCTAAAAATAAACGTGTGAGAGCGTGTTATAGGCTTTATGACATTTTATAGATAGCCAGATATGACAGCGTTACTGCAGCACACGTCGCCACAGATGAGCAGCTGAGTATCTCTTCATTAAGCCAACGCACAAACTACTGCAAATAAAACCGAAAGTAAAGTCGCAGACGCTCAACACACAATCATCTTCATTAATAGTAAAGAAACTAGGGCTGTCGAATTAACACGTTAATTAGATTAAAGGGTTAGTTCACCCAAAAATGAAATTTCTTCCATTAATGACTCACCCCAATGTTGTTACACACCCGTAAGACCTCCGTTCATCCTCGGAACACAGTTTAAGATATTTTAGATTTAGTCCGAGGGCTTTCTGTCCTTTGAATGTAAGTGTATGCACACTTTGCTGTCCACGTCATTTGGTTAGACTCTTTTGAAGCGTTGACAATACATTTTGGTCCAAAAATAATAAAAACTAAGACTTTATTAAGCATTGTCTTCTCTTCCGGCTTTGTTTGAATCCGCGTTCACGACGCCACAGTGACGCTGCTGACGTAAGACGCTGATTGCAAATAGCCAAAATATCTCCAAACCACTGAAGTTGAGTGACCTTTCTTGTCAACGATATCTGTGTCCTCCGAGCTGGTCGTGAGCGCTGAATTTTCTTCACTATCGCTCATTTTTCTCGCTCCACTCCACTCTAATCCTGCAAGCCTGTCAGGTTGTCGGCCACTGCGCAGCATTACGCATAGGGCCCTATCTTGCACCCAGCGCAATTGACTTTGTACACCGACGCATGTGTCATTCCTATTTTGCACCCGCGCAAAGCGCGCTTTTCCCTCCACAGAAGCACGTCGCTAAACTAGTGAATGAACTTGCGCTCCCTGGGCGGTTCAGCGCAAAAAAGGAGGCGTGTTCCGGCGCAAACAATCCCTGGTGCTATTTTGCTGTTCCATTAAACAATTGCGCCACTGACCAGAAAAAACCTAGTCTAAAGTCAGTGGCGCGTTGCGCGTTGTTCATTATGCTATTTTAAGGGCGCATGCTTGACCATAATGTAAAGCGTGCACAACGCGCATACACTTTGCTCATGTAATCTACACAGATGCAACAGTTATTTTTGCAAATCATAAATTGTTACACTAAAAAATATTAACACATGAGATGACGGAAATCATTGTGGTGTGCCACGAAGATGTGAAAAAATAGGCATAAATCTAGCTTACAAATTATTCAGGCTAATTGTAGTCTAATAATTAAGGAGACCTGTTTGCCCAATAGTGGCAACTTCTGGCAAGACATATATGTATATAAGGACATCTAACAAATTGGTTTGTCCGTCAAGAACCAGGAAAAAAAATTGGTGAGGGTGGACGCAGCGATGTCCTCTGCTGGCGTCAGGTCCTGAGTAGAGGCAGATCCACCTCCCGTTACACGGCGTGCCCGATTGATGCTGGCAAGCTTGGACTTTCCCCGTCTTCTGATGTCATTGTAGCGCTTGCGGCACTGGTGCGACGTCCTGGGGATGCCAGCTGATGAAACAATTGTGGCTATTTCCTCCCACGCCTGTTTAACCGACGCTATTTTGGGTGGGTTTCTCCCATCCCCATACAACACAACTTCTCTGTCTTTCACTGCTCTTACAAGAACATCAGTCTCCTCGGCTGTGAACCGCTCCTGGCGTGCGCCTGGTAAATACGCCATAATACTAGCAATCCATAATGGAACTTGCGCACCTGCTTTTACAGGGAATGTTGGATGACGCTCTGATTGGTTTATTCACGTTACGCCCAAACCACACCTATGAATAATGAAGCTACTTCAGACCAACCCATTTTAGATTTGCGCCGGGCGCAAGAGCCATTTATCCCGCCGGGAAAATAGCAACAGCGCCGAGACCCGCCCACAAAGTTACTTGCGCTTCGCGCTTTGACACTTGCGTTTCAGATCGTTAAAATAGGGCCCATAGTGCGTAAGCATTATATCGAGGATTTATCGAACTGTTGTTATCGTTTTATCGAGAAAAAATATTTCTCAATCATTTTTGTTATCGTTTTATCGAGAAAAAATATTTCTTGATAATTTTTGTTATCGTTTTATCGAGAAAAAATATTTCTCGTTAATTTTTGTTATCGTTTTATCGCCCAGCCTTACCAATTTCCCACGTGAACCATGCCCCGTTTCGAACTAAAGCCAGTGTGAAAACGACCTCACATTTACATCATGATATACAAGCGATATCTCACGAGTAACGAGTGCAATATCACACGAGTTCTGTTTTCCTGTTCAGAATAGCACGAGACGAGTGCAAATGCGATACTGATCTTATACAACAGTTTAATAAAATAAATAAGTCAATATTGTGTTGTTTTAGACACAATATTGTCTGTTTTGCTCAGTTTTGCCAACGAAAATACAAAGACAAAGCAACTGTTTGTGCAATACACAGTGACGTTTCATTTCTGATTCCGCGTTTTGAACGAATCGGGTGAACCAATGATTCAATGGACCATAAAGAGAACCATTTTCATAAAGAGAACCATTTACTTCACTCCTGAATGAACGAATCAAATGAATGAATGACTTTTTGTAATGTTTATTTGATTTTTTTACACAATAATGGCTTTAAATTATCTTTTGGGAGTAATTTCTCAGCCAAATTTGATGTGAACCAAATTAGATTAATTAATCGCCACATTGTGTAATTAATTGTGTAATATTTGTATCGCTTGACAGCCCTAAAAGAAACTAAATGATCTTACCAGTGCTGTTGATGTGCTCTCTCCTATTGCGGTCTTTGATTTCGAAATTAGCTGGTGATCAACAAAATGCAGCTCATTTTTGTTGATTTCATTTGATTTAATGGATTTCAACTCCATTAAAATTGCATATAGCGTGGGAATTGAAGATTGGATTTATATCCGTTTTGCAGAGACACATTATGTGACCAAGTGTAAATGGAATCGTTTTGATAAATCAGACAGCTATCTGATCGGTAAAAACACCTGAAGTGACCAGGTGGAAACAGGCCCTTGGGGCAGGTATACTTGAAATTGATGATACCACAATTAGAGTTGTCAAAAGTAATGACTTCGGTACCAAGTCGGTACTGAAATCTCAAAAAATCTGACGATAACAGCTCTTCCCTCTAGCATTCACATTTTTTTTTATTTCCGTACCAACCATTTTGGGGTGGCTTTCACTGGATAGTTCTTAAAATATTTTTTTTTCTTAGTGTGAAGAACATTTTGATAATCTAAAGAACCCTTTATAAAGAATCGTTTGTACAATACAAAGGCCCTATGGATGTTGAAGGTTCTTCATGGAACCAGATAATAACCTTTTTTTTCCAAGAGTGTGTATGTATTATGTACACTGGCTCTCGAAAGTTTGGATTAATTAAGATTTTTTAAAATATTATAATTAAGAAGTTTAGAAGAATAACCAAGGCTGCATTGATCGGATCAAAATACAGTAAAAACAGTACTATTGTGAAATATTACAATTTATAATAAGTTTTCTGTTATTTACAGTTTTCTATTCAAATGTATTTTAAAATATAATTCACTCCAGTCTTCAGTGTCACATGATCCTTCAGAATTAATTCTGATATGCTGATTTGTTGCTCAAGGAACATTTAAAACAAATGTTTAAAACAGTTGTGGCCTATGTAAAAGCATCAAATTAGGAAGAGAAGAACCATAACAGCCTAATTATACTGGGATACCTTAAAGGGTTACCTTTAAAAAATTAAAATTCGGTCATTAATTACTCACCCTCATGTCGTTCCAAATCCATAAGACCCTTGTTCATCTTCAGAACACAAATGAAGATATTTTTGATGAAATCCGAGAGCTTTCTGACCCCACATAGACTGCAACGTTATTACCACTTTCAGGATAGTAAAGACAATGTTAAAATAGTCCATGTGAAAGTGTTAATAACTTTGCCGTCTATGTGGGGCCAGAAAGCTCTCGGATTTCATCAAAAATATCTTCATTTGTGCTTCGAAGATGAACGAAGGTCTTACGGGTTTGGAACGACATGAGGGTCAGTAATTAATAACAGAATTATTATTTTTTTGGTTGAACCAACCCTTTAAGACCTATTAGTTGTCGTTCAGGCAACCACCAACTAGCAGTTTTAAATCACTCTTAGCATTATTGTGTGCATCAGACGGTCTGTGGGCGTGCTGAGACTTACTCTAGATGCTCATTAGTGAGTTAAGGGATGTCTAGTTGAGCTTTAATGCTTTGTTTCAGTTCTCTGAGCTTCTTTTTTTGTTCTGTGTCTGTCTTTGATACGCTGTCTATTCTCTCAGAGATAGAGAGTTATACAGCACATGACATATTCTATAGTCTTGGTCATGAGACTGGTCTCTGGACCATTTTTTAAAGGTCTTACCTTGGTCTTGAATGCATTTGTACTCAGTCTTGTCTCAGACTAAGAGGATTTTTTTTTAAGAACGGGTCAAGACCATCACTAAATAGCTGGTGCATTGTATGACTGCATTGTACATTGTTATTTCTTTTAATTGTTAATTTAATTGTTGTGCCATTTCCGAAAACATTGCGGGATTGTGTCAAAAGTCAAATGCCCAAAATGAATTCAAATGGCCACAAAATTAAAGATATGCTTGCAAAAAAATTATTTGAATGAGACCTTTTTTTATATTATAGCATATAATATAATTAAGCGATGTCGCAAGAGAGCACTATTGCAAACATGATATTGATATTATTATACAAACGTTCAATAAACAAGAAGTTAATATTAAGTGATTGCATTACATTTACATACGTTTTTGACTATTTCGGCAACGGAAATAATTTAAAAACAAATCAATAGCAGAACTGTTGAGCATTTCTGAGCAATACAGCAGTGTTTCGTTGAATCAATTGCTTTGAACGAATCAGTTAAAGGATTCCGTGACTCACTCATTAAGTGATTTGCCACCAACAACAGGCAGTTTTAGTTTCATATTTACAAGTTTTATATTTATCATTTAATCCTATTTCTATATTCAAAATATAACATTAATCTCAACATATTTTATGCAGTTGTAATTGTACCAACTCTGCATTGCAAAGAAGAATTTTGTTGTTTGGTAACAGCTCTATATAGTGTCTTATTATTCTAATCAAATTTATTGATTTAATATTAGACATTTCTAAGGCAGTAAATGTGGATGTTTTAGATTAATTTGAGAAGTGCTGGTCTGGTCTTGGTCTTGAATCCCCATTCACACTGGTCGGCCACCATCCCTAAAAGTATTGGTATTGGCTCAGAAGACACGTTAGTTGTAGGGTCTGCTTATTTATTGCTTTTTGCTGTTATTTTTATTAGCTGAGTAGCTATGAACTGTTTTTATAAAGAAAATATTCTTGAATAATTCTTGCAATTGGGTTCCACTGAAGAATAATAGGATTAGAATGACATGAGGGTGAGTAAATAATAAGTATTGTCATGAACAATCCCTTTAAGTTGCATTCTAGTAATCTTTCAGGAGATAACCTGTACTGTATAAGTGAAACAGGCGATAGATTAAAGGACTTTTGTAGTATAGATCTTTCTGGCATTAAAGGACCAATGAAGTCAGTATTTAATGAGACAGATAGATGGAGATGCACTTATATGCCTGATCTGTATGCAGTGTACTCTGAAGTACGTGGAAGGCCTGAGTTTGCCTTTAAATAAGAACTGTTTGTGGCCAAGTCTTATAGAGAGAGATAATGAGAGAGAGAGATACAGAGAGACAGGTGAATATATGCAGGGCATCAGTCACACTGAGTGGATTGCTGAACAGTTTGGTCCACCTTTATCATTCTTAATCAATTGACATTGCCAAATGAATTGAAAACTGACCAAACCAAATAGCAATATAACAAACAAGTATACAGTGTGTTTATGTAACAGAAATGTATCAATCACCAATCACTATTTATCAAAAGACTAGTGTTAAGCTCATGTGTTGATGAATAATTGAACAATGACGCAAGGGAGAAATAAATATGACGAGAGAGAGCGAGAGCGAGAGCGAGAGAGAGAGAGAGAGAGAGAGAGGATGTTAACCCCTCTCTCTTTCTCTCTCTCGCTCGCTCTCTCTCTCTCTCTGTCTGTTGTGGGACAGCAGATAAAGCTGTTGAATAATTCAGGATGTATTGAGTGCCTCCTTTCGGCTGTGTCTGGC
The DNA here is from genome assembly GCF_949357685.1 of Gobio gobio. Lineage (NCBI taxonomy): Eukaryota > Metazoa > Chordata > Actinopteri > Cypriniformes > Gobionidae > Gobio > Gobio gobio. The sequence continues at coordinate 34,716,545 of NC_137115.1, read as the reverse complement.
TGTTAGCTGCTCTTTGGAATGGCTGAGGCATGCAGAGAGAACAAGTGCTTGAGAGCAAGGAAGGCAGTATGCAGAGAGAGAGAGATACAATCCTGTTGTAATATTATGAGTCTATTGTTTTACAGAGAAAAATGTGACCTAAATGTTGAAAATGAGGAGTAAACAAGATGGTTAGAGGGTGAAAAGAAATTGATGTGGAGTATCAGAGAGATTTGTCAGTTAGTGTAGAATGGTGGTTGACATCTCATTCACAAGCCTTTGAATGTATCAAATACAAATGATGAGAAGGGTTTAAAGCAAGGGTCGCAAATTACCAGCCTGAATAAATCCAGTTTACAGATGACACAACAACATAAATGTTTTTCAATTAAATGCTTTTAATAACTTTCTATGCAAAAAAATCCTGAAAAAGTAGCACTGTATCACATTTTTAATGGTATTTTTGTATTGTTTTTATGTATTTATTACTTGCATCTATTATAGACACCATCTTTAATTTGTTGCAAATGAAAAGAAGTCTGTAAGAGAGATCACGTCAGTTCAGTTCAATGATCAACAGCAAAGTTCAAACGATTGTTGACTACCTATTAAACAAACATATTTCACATATAAATGGGTTTCTGCAAAACTGATCTACTATTTTGGTGCTATATGCAAACATAGTCCACTTCCTTGTCTGTGATGATGCTAATGCCTGTGGAGGTTTAAATGAGATTGCTATTCGTCTCAAATGCATCTTGGGCACTTGGCTTTTTTATGATCAAATAGCGATCAGAAAAAATGACATTAGCAAGTCTAAGTACTCACTTTTATGGCAGCATTGACAAAGTAATATTAACTTCAGATGCAGCTCATCATATTCTAGTGCTGTGTTCGAAATCGCCTCCTATACCCTCATTCACTATTCCCTACATTACTCCACTAATATAGTCCACTTGAAGGAGTGAGTGAACTTGGACACTGAGTGTGCCGGAAGAGCTGTTGCTTTTGCATAATTTCTTGCTATTTTATAATTATTTGAAACGTAGCAAACTGGAAGCTCCAGTAGTAATGAAAAGCTTTATATTGAACTCTGCCATGGAAACTAGCATGAATAAACCATAATTAAACAATTAAATAATCAATTAAAAAGGAATTTATACCTGTATGATATAATGCTGGACTAGCGTGGTTTGGAAAATGGATGGATGATTGATTCAGCACCATCTCCTGGAAAGATGTGGGAATTCAATCAGTGTGCGACTCTCTCACAGTGCATTTATGGGTATTCTCTAGCTGGTGAGCGTACATCAGTTGTACACTCGTTATTGTGGTGCATTATGGGATTGAATGAGTGCACTCAATGCCCACTATGCTTTCGGACGCCATCACAAGTGGCTATCCCTTCAAATAGTGCCCTGTTTAAAGGGTTAGTTCACCCAAAAATGAAAATTCTGTCATTAATTACTCACCCTCATGTCGTTCCAAACCCGTAAGACAACAATTTAATCAACACTTTCAAGGTCAAGAAAGGTAGTAAAAACATCATTAAAACAGTTCATGTGACTCCAATGGTTCAACCTTAATTTTATGAAGCGACAAGAATACTTTTTGAGAGAAAAAACAAACAAAAAAAATTACTTTATTCAACAATTTCTTTACGCCTGTGTCAGTCTCCTACGCTGTTGATGTAGTGTAAATAGTGCAGCAATAGACCCTTTCCACATTTCCGGGGTTTTCAGAGCGGAACTCGTCATAGTTGGGTTAACTATTGTAGTTGTGAATGAGAGAATACATGAAATATTTTTTTTTGTATACCCATTTGCTCAAATAGCAAAAGAAAAACGCCACAATAGTGATTTCACAACTTTCAAAAAGAGGGGGAAAATAGAGTGAGATTGATAACGGCAGTCAAAAGAGAGAAATATGTTCATTTTTATCATCACTCCCATAGACGCTGTAGAAAGACCCTCGCAGCAGCGGCAACTTTTTTTTTTTTTTTTGTAATTTGATGCAAAAGTAACAAAATACAAAGTATTAGTGTTATAAATGTACACATAAAAAAAAAAAAAAAATACAAAAAAAAACGCTGCAGGATTTAGGATATTGATGACCTCATCACAGTCTGTGAAAATTGTCTATTCCAGAACGCCGGCTTACCATTGGCCGGAACTGTTCACTTGAGCACCACGACACATTCGCACGAGTCGTTCTGCACTGTTTACACTACGCCAACAGCGTAAGAGTCTGACACAGGCTAGAAAAAATTGTTGAATAATTTTTGTTTTTTGCACACAAAAAGTATTCTCACATAAAATTAAGGTTGAAGACTCGAGTCACATGGACTATTTTAACAATGTCTTTACTACCTTTCTGGGCCTTGAAACTGTTAATTAAATTGCTGTCTATTGAGGAGTCAGAGAGCTCTTAATTTGTGTGCCGAAGATGTTTGGAACAACATGAGGGTGAGTAATTAATGACAGAATTTTCATTTTTGGGTGAACTAACCCTTTAAGGGTTCACAGTACAGCTTAGTTCTCTGAAACCACGTCCCTTCTCTTCTTAATCAGCCGCTACAGGATATGGGAGGGCCAGGCAATGGTGAAATGAAGGTGGAATAACTCAGATTTAACCTCCAAATCTTAGTAGAAATGTCCACCATTTGTACGGCAATATGTCCAATTTCATTTGGAAATTTCATTTGAGAGAAACGGCACTTCACCATTATAGTCACTCATTTCATTCCAGTCAAGATACATTTTAACCACACAGGACAGCTTGCGTCTCATAGCCTCCAATGATGCATCAAACACATGATATTTAAAGCTGACAGGGGAGACGCCCTCTGAAAGGTGCGCATTAAATGAAACGTACACTTGGAGTGACAAGCTGGCCTACAAAAACACAGCTGCGTACCAACCACATGCAAATTCTCTCACCTCCATCAGAGTGACACATGATTGGGGTGGTTTTATTGTTGGACACCGTTTGAGCCTGTTACTCCGCTACGTGAACAAGCAAACAGCACTGCTTTGATATTGGAGTGACGCTCGGGGTGACCCAGAAATTACGAAATGTCACTATGCGATTTGGAGGGGAAAAAAAGAAATGCTATGAGCAAGACGTGAAGTGGCACATTGACACAGCTGTGATAAAATGTCACAGCTAGAGAGAGGAAATCTCTGGACAGGGTCTGCAGCAGGTATGATAGGGGTGAAGAATAGCCTTGGCAGTATTCTTTAGGGCCATGTGACAAATACAACAACTCTGACCTTTTAAAGATGTAGATATTAAGACTTTGACAGGAATCAGTGCTGAACGTACTAACGTAGGGAATACCCATCGCTCCGATGGTGAACTTATTTAAATAAACGTCTTTAAGTATTAGCAATTAGTCACTTTCAATTACACTAGGGCTTCATCTGATATTGCAGTCCGGGTGGGTGCGTGTGACTCCTGCAGACATGGGATATAAAGTCATAACTGATTAATAAAAAAGCAGATAGACTTCAAGGTCAGTGTGTTATTATTGTAGTACTTCAGCGGGTAACCCCCAAGGCTCTGTACTTGGGCCAGTTCTATTAAGTGCTTGTGCTGATTGGTAGGTCTGTACTTTCCCGGAACATTTTAGTTTTGTCCTTGTCCATGGGCACAAATATTTATAGTATTTTTAGAGGTGCTTGCTTATATTACTTTTGTATGCGCAAAGCCTTTATTTTTCATCCAAGCTGTCAAACAGTTTTTATAATTGATAACTTTTTTTTTGCACATTTCCACTGGGATTTTGGACCTTTCCTCTTTTGCATTGATCTCCCAGGTCCTTGAGGTTGGAAGGCTTCCTTGCCATCACTCTGGTCTTCAGTTCCCTCTACAAATTCTCAACTGGATTCAGGTCTGGACTCTGGCTTGGCCACTCCAAAATGTTGATATTGTTCTCTGCCAACCATTTCTTGACCACTTTTGATGTGTGTTTTGGATTGCTATCTTGTTGGAAGGTCCACTGCGGCCCCAGGCTACGTTTTTCTGCAGACTGTCTGATGTTTTGCTCCAGAATCTTAAAGGGGTCATGAAATTGATTCATTTTATTAAATTATTTTATGTTTCCTGAGGTGCACTTATAATGTTTTTGATGATTTGTATATCAAAAATAGTCATAATTTTTAAATAAATGGCTATTTTCCATCCTGATTTTAGTCCTCTGATTTGATTGAGACTTCCATTCTCTGATTGGCTGACATCTTTGCATACGGCCTTAACTACTATGTAGTTACAACCAAAAATAAGTACAATGTACTTATTGTGTTCATATTGTATTGCAAAACACTTTAGCTGATTTTGAGGTGGGATAAAGGTAAAGTTAGGGACAGGTGTGGTGGTATGGGTAAGTTTATTGGTAGGGTTAGGTGTAAGGAAAGCTACAGAAATGAATTACAGATGTAATTACATACAGGTGATTTTTTAAATGTAAGTACAATGTAAAATGAATGTACACAATAAGTGCATTGTATCAAATTATTAATTTAAATGTTAGTACATAGTAGTTAAGGCCACCTAATATGGGTCCGAATACTTTTACTTTGTTTTTATTACAGCTGTCGAGATTAACGAATCGTGAAAAGTGTTGATTATAGCATTATATATAGATCTAGTCCCATCACATGGAAGTTTGCAGTGATGACAGTAGATGTTGATCTCGTGAATGCAGTGATCTCGTCATTGCAACGCAATTTCGCACTCTCGCGAATGCTTTCACCATAACTAACAATGCAAACACAATGTAAATAAGAGATTTATTGTGTATTGTAAGAGCGTCACTTTGATGGGTGTTTTGGCAAGTCTCCAGATAAATTCATGCTGCATGATCGACAGATTCAGCCATTATAAGAGACCGTTCTTTGAAGTAAAATACTAGGATTATTCATACATCAAGTCACTGGTAAAATGCACAGGACAAACACGCAAGTGACGAGCACTGACAAGACTAGGACATTAAAAATAAACTGAATCCATTTTTCTCTGGATCCTTCCTTTGGCAGCATAATGCAAAGATGATGTTTTTCCACTGCCAGGAACAGCACAACTTCTGTGTGGCATTGCAATCTTGTTATTATCACAGTCTTAAACAACTACTTTAGAGCCACTTGCTGCTCATTGACTGAACACCAGTGGGTGGGACAGCGATGCCATGATATAAAAGTAGCCGAAATATTGTGCCCTTGTGAAGTCACATGCCACCTCGGATCCAAACAAAGCTTTTTTACAGCTTGATTATATAAATGCTTTTTTTTGATGACGAGGACGTTTTAAGTTATGGAACTTGCAGGATGTATTAATGATACAAAGACCTCATATATGCTGGCCTGACGTCGTCATACTGATACTGCTCCGTTGGGCTGTGATTATGGGGCGTCTTTCAACCGAACCAGGAAAGACCTACAACCAATCAGAGCAACTAAGCGATGCATAACGTTAGTTTTCAAATGTCAACAGAACTCAACTGCACTGTGTTGCCAAGTCCGCGGGTTGAAACGACCCCAATTATGTGATATACAGACCCAGGTAAGGCTGGGCAATTTTATCGATTCTGCGATATAAATCGATATTTTTTCTCCCAAGAAAGTATCGATTTTTAAGCCGCGAGTATCGATACATAAGTCCCATTCAAATCCCCGTGTTTACCCCCATTTGTGTTGCAGGAAGAGCGATTTGGTCAGCCAGCCGCTAGTATCGCTGTAGAGCAAGTTACCCGTACTAACGTTACTAACTTTACACAGACGCCGACGTCTACCTCTTCTTGTTTACGGAATCAGAGCGAGGAGATTCAAAAAATGGTGGCGAATATAAATCCAGCGCCTTCATGCTTAAAAGCAGATATGTGGGACCACTTTGGGTTTAAAAAGAAGAAGGAAAGCGACGACTTAGACTCAGGGGTCAACAACATGAGTCGCCCGCAAGGACCACACGAGTTGCCCGCGGGTCTGTTCTAAAAATAGCTCACCATAGCAGCTGCGTTCAGTCGCTTCCGTGTTCATTTAAGCGCAGGGCTCCAGACTGAAGCCGAATATATACTAGTGTCTGTAAATAATAAACTGCAAAATTACTCCTGCATGTTTGCATCTGTGTGGATGACGGGCGCAGCGCGCGCGCAATCGCTCTTGTAGTCTCTGCCGACACGAACGCATAAACCGTCACTTCATGAGATTTTACTGTTTCATTTGAGAAAACTGGGTGCGTCTCATTCAGCTCCTGGTTCAGTAGTCAGGGCACTGATCAGGACATGAGTCAATGTGCTGATCCCTGACTGAACTAGGGAGCTGAATAAGACGCGCACCCACTGTCATATCATGAACACAGACACTGGCAATCACGGCAACCCGTCAAAATAAAAGTTCGGTTTAACGTGAATAGATTGACTACAGATTGTAGCCTACAGTAAATTTAGCTACGTCTCTATGTAATAATAATACGTCTCTACTACTAATAATAATTATGAAATAAATAATACTAATTATATAATTATTAATGGTTGCTTATTTTTCACTTGATCTTTCATTTATAAACAATGTTTACTTTTAAACAGCATACAGCCTTTACATGTTTATGTATTATTTACTTATGATTATCAACATATATAATAAAACATTTATTTAAAAAAATAGTGGTATTGTACCGACTACTGGAACTACTATACTGTTTCAGGTGTAAAACAGTTTGGATAGTTGTTAATATGAGAATTGTGATGCATTATTTAACTCAAAATTTGGCCTGGGTATGAATAATTTTGAGCACAACTGTAGATCAAGAAGTGTGCTATTACTTTTCTAAGCAATTCAGCTTTTAAAAAAAAAAAAAAACATTGAAGGAGGGACCTGAGAAATAAAGACTATATGAAAAGACCTTATTCAGACAGGCATCCAACTTTCTTTTTCTTTTTTTTTGAGCAGGAACAAAAATCACATGAAATTCAATTTCACAAGCCTGATTCAAAATCAGGCTGATTAATGGTTTATATTCATGCAGTCTCCGTGATCAGATTTGATTTCCTTTCAAGGGTTTTTATTTATTTATTTATTTTTTGGCCATTCCTTGAGCTACATGTTATGTCTGAGGTTTGCGACAAGACAATGTTGATCTTTAAAAATTAATTGTTTAGGTGAAGAATACTTTATTTGAAATGGTATGACCTGCAAATGAGTTTGTGATATGTTAATAATCTAAACAAATAAATTGTTATATTGTTTAATAATAATAGTAATAATCTACAGTCCCTTTTTATAATTTTTATTTTTGATTAGTAGACTTTGTGTTCTTTATGTTGCTTCCCTAGAGCCAGGGTTGTAACAATACATTATATATACAAGTATTTGAAACGTATTCTCAATGACTCCAGCAACAAATATTGTATATACCCTTTTCTGTATTTTTTAAGTTGTCTGTGATTTAAATGTGTTCAGATGCCCTCATGAAAAAAAACAAAAACATAATCAGTGGTGAAACATCCATCGCTAAAGTCTCATGTATGGTGAATCTACAGTGCATCCTGAAACTATTCACATTTTAGGCTTCATTTTTTCCATATTTTGTTATGTTAAAGCCTTATTCCAAAATGGATTAAATTCATTTTTTTCCTCAAAATTCTACAAACAATACCCCATAATGACAACGTGAAAAGAGTTTGTTTGAAATTCAAAAAAGAAAGATAAAAAACAGAAAAAAATCACATGCACATAAGTATTCACAGCCTTTGCTCAAAGCTTTGTTGAAGCACCTTGGGCACCAATTACAGCCTCAAGTCTTTTTGAGTATGATGCTACAAGCTTGACATACCTATTTTTGGGCAGTTTCTCCCATTCTTCTTTGCAGGACCTCTCAAGCTCCATCAGGTTGGATGGGGAGCGTCGGCGGACAGCCATTTTCAGATCTCTCCAGAGATGTTCAATCGGGTTCAAGTCTGGGTTCTGGCTGGGCCACTCAAGGACATTCACAGATTTGTTCCATAGCCACTCCTTTGTTATCTTGGCTGTGTGCTTAGGGTCGTTGTTCTGTTGGAAGATGATCCTTCGCCCCAGTCTGAGGTCCAGAGCGCTCTGGAGCAAGTTCTCATCAAGGATGTCTCTGTACATTGCTGCATTTATCTTTCCCTCGATCCTGACTAGTCTCCAAGTTCCTGCCACTGAAAAACATCCCCACAGCATGATGCTGCCACCACCATGCTTCACTGTAGGGATGGTATTGGCCAGGTGATGAGCGGTGCCTGGTTTCCTCCAGACATGATGCTTGACATTCAGGCCAAATTAAAATGTATTTAATTTTTTAATAAATTTGCTAAGATTTCAAACAAGCTTCTTTCACATTGTCATTCTGAGGAAAATAATGAATTTAATCCATTTTGGAATAAGGCTGTAACATAACATGGAAAAAGTTACATGCTGGGAATACTTTCTGGATGCACTGTGTGCTAGTTTGCATTGTCACTATGAAAACCAGTGGAGACATGCTAGCAAAAATTGTGCAGTCTGAACAAAAAAAAAATCAGACCATATTTAACATACAATTTAAACAGTCAGTCTAAAAAATTACTTTTTCCTTGAGATATAAACACAGATGTAGAGTCTTTGCTCTTGACACTTTTGACTTGGACCAGTAAGAAAGCACCTAGCAAGCACACCTTAGCTCCTGCCCTGTTTACTGTTTACAACACCTTATCATCATGGCAGCGAGTTTTGCACAGCAACACTCACATTTTCTCCAGAGAATGTCAAAACCTAGTCATGTATTGCATGTGCATTGCAGTGTTAATTATGTTACATTAGGGGATGCTGTGTGTGTGACAGACATCGAGGAGTTTTCCATGTTATCACAGTTTAGTCTTGCTTGACTCATGTTTCTCAGTTGGGGGTGTGTGTCCAAGGGAGAAGACCAATCTGTCTAGATCTGTCCTTTGAGGCTCACACATACACGCATTGCTCCTTCCTTCACTTACACGAGAGGGTGTGGTGGCATGTAGAAAAATGAACTTCCTGTCTGCAATCCTGGCATGGCATCGTAACGGATGGGTTTACATCACAGAACCCAATCTCACTCTCGGAGAACATCAGGAAATAGTTCTCTCTTCAACACAATGTCGGAGAAAGCACTTATTTTTGAAAGAAAAGTGTGATAAGCCCTAAACACTCTCTCTGTCTATTTCTCTCTCTCTCTCTCTCTCTCTCTCTCTCTCTCTCTCTCTCTCTCTCTCTCTCTCTCTCTCTCTCTCTCTCTCTCTCTCTCTCGCTCTCTGACACTCATTGCTTCTCTGAGGAATAGAAGGGACAGACTTTATCACCACTAGATTAAAAATAGAGAGGGGAGATTGAGGAAAGACATTTCGGTCTTGATCGTCGAGTATTGGTGAGTTCACTGTACAAGGTTTATGGCTCTTAATCAAAATTCTGTTGGAAATCTCTATTGGCTGGATGATGATAAACATTTAGATTATAAAAACGGCAGTTTATGCAAAACTTTAATGGGTGAAGTAATTTAAAAAATATAATCATATATTACTTAATATGCAGAGAAAACTATGAGTAAGCCATTTGCCAAAAAGTGACTGTACTGCTATCAAAATATTGCTCTGTTTGTTCGAGTATCCTGACGTTAGCTCAACTAATGCTGTAAGCTTGTGGCGGACTGTCTGTTTCTCTGACCAGTGGAAGACAGGGGGAGTGGTCAGAAGTTTTTTTTTTCTATTCATCAAAGAATCCTGAAAAAAGTATCACGGTTTACATTAAAATATAAAGCAGCAATAACTGATTTCAACATTAATAATAATACGAAATGTTTCTTGAGCAGCAAATCATGTGACACTGAAGACTGAAGAAATGATGCTGAAAATTCAGCTTTGCTGAAATTACATTTCACAATATATTACCATAGAAAGCAGATATTAGGGGCCAAGCACCGAAGGTGCATAAGCAATATTGTAATCATTAGCGTTCTTCTTCTTCTTCCGCTCTTGTGTCTATGGCAGCCCATAGAACCACTTGGGGGAAAGTTATGAAATTTGGCACACAGATAGAGGACAGTCTGAACAGTCAACATAACAAACTGAACTGTAACATAGAAAATGTGGAGTCTCCAACTCAATCCCTCTAGCTCCACCAACTGTCCAAAGTCGCACTCACGTTTATGTTAACTTTTGAACCGGAAGAGATAGAATCAAAATTGTCATGACAATTTCACAAGAAATCCTTTTTTTCAAACTCCTCCCAGGCCGTTACTCAGATGTTTATGAAAATTGAACTAGATCATCTTCATACCATGCTGACAAAAAGTTATGGAATTCAAGTTGATTCATCAAACCGTTCTCGAATAACGCATGAAAGAATATGACAAAGAGCACACTAAAATGGATTCTAACTTCTTGTGTTATGACAACCATAACCTGAGGGTACCTGCACAGTTTCGGCTCAGTGCCACCTAATAGGCAGTTGATAAGAAAAATTTATCTTTTTGCTGAAAACTGAAATTTCTGAAAACTGGTCTCTTTAGTCGAACGATATCCAATTTTCCCATATCCGCATTTTGGGGGTGAATCATTTAGAATTTTGTCGTAAAATGCTATATTTCGCCATTGTCTGCCAAACTTTCTGTCCGCCATGAATTAAAAAAAAAACATCTACTTTTTCTAACTCCTTCTAGACCGTTGGTCTGATTTTCACCAAAATCGAATCGAATAATCTACAGACCATGACAGCAAAAACGTATGGATTTTGTGTCGCTAGTTTACCACATCAACAAATATGGCATGATGCCAAAACGACTCTGAGGCTGTATCTTTGCAATGCTTTGGCATATTAACACCAAACATTGCACGCGTCATTATTACCATACTCTGAACACACCACATCAATTTTGTAACAGCGACACCTATTGGTCAAAAGTGATAAACCATAAAATCATATTACTAGTGATTGTATTTATAATTTTTTCAGCCGTTTTGCCTAAAATCATCTTAATATGTTTGTATTTTATTTATAATTTTTCAGCCATTTTGCCTAAAATCATCTTAATATGTTTTTACTGCTCATTGTTGCAGTTGGTCTGATGCTTCGATTATTCTAATGGTTTGGATTCATTAATTAAATAAGTTTGTTGGTCATCTTTATTGCTCGAAATGTCCCAGATGTCATTCAGTCACCAGCAGGAACATGGCTTTTTATTTTATAATTGTGTGCATTTGTGACTCCATCTTGATTTTTGGATCACTGCTTCATCAGATCAAGTTGTGACCAATGTGTTCAATGAAATGATGTGATCAAAAATGGTACGAGTTCTCAGTCACAGTCTGTTGACAAACTGACAGCAGGCCTCTCGATTGCATAATGTCATTACAGCAGAAACTTGCCTCGACTGTGTCGCTGTTGGTTAGTAGTTTTTGCTGATTATTAGATTGGCTGCTTAAAAGTAACTGAAACCAAACTAATTAAGCAATGCATCATGGGGATTAGGATTTTTATAACCAGAATAATAGAGTCATACAGTATTTCATCAATTTAATTGGACCTGAAAACCTGTATTAATGAATCCTGTTGTATGATTTTTATACAAGTACACAGTTCCATGCAGCACTTCAGGCTCTTACTAATATTATTTGTTTTGGGAGAGTGACGTGATTTTCCCCACAGTGCTATGAGCACTATATATTGTGGCGTAGATCCATTAGTCTAATCTCTGGTTGTAATTGGCTGGTTCTGGCGCTCAGAGCGGGATTATGCAACAAAGCCCAACAGCACACTCTTGTTAATGTTTAAAGAGTCATTTGGGTTGAGCTATTTTAGCTATCTTCAGTTCTTGCTGATAAGCTTGGATAATTTTCGAGATTTTATATATTTAATATATGTGTGTGTCTGTGAGAGAGAGAGAGACCATGCATCTTTATATGCAGGGTTGTGTGTGGTTATGCTCGATTCACTTGACTCACTCAGGATCAACCAAGTGAGCTTATTAAGTGTATTTCTCTTTGCTTCCAAAACATTAAAAGTCAAATTACACAATTAATGGAAAAGAAACTGAAATCGCAATATGCCTTAGTGCAATTATCAAATCTCAGAGGCTTTAATTTAATTAAATATGTGCTGTGGTGTTTCTTTGACACACTGGCAGCTCATGATCCAGTATTTTCAGAGCCAGAGTTCACAGTTAATGCGGCTTCAGTCCATACAAATTCATCTCTGCATGTGAGTCGCTTATAATGCGCATTTGGTAACATAACATGGTCTAGCCGCTTTCCAAAACTTGTAATGAAAAGCACTTAAAAGCTTTTGTTTCCAACAAATGATGCTTTAAGGGCTCTCTGCGGTTTTCCTCCAAAATAAAAATGTGATGGTTTAACTTTTGCAAATTAAAACAAATTAAAACCACCATAAATATCAGTATTGCAATTTTACAGTTCTATAATTTATTATAATGAACTTTTATTTTTCTTAAATACTTGATTTTTAAAATAGTAATTTTTATTTAATAATTTATTAACAACTAATTAAATAAAAATTAAATAATAATTGTTGTTGCTATTCAAAATATTGATATAATCACAAAATGTGCAACCCCACAAAGAAGTACAGCAAACCTGTAGCTTTGTTTTTAATGGCAATTAGAGCTGCACAGTTCTGGATAAATTGAGAATCATGATTTTTTTTTTTGTCGTTTCAAATAGAGATTACAATTCTGAACAGACAACTAGGGATGCTCCGAAATGAACATTTTTGGCCGAAGCCGAATAATAATAAAACACTTGGCCGGAGGCCGAAGCCGAAAACTGGCCGCGGTTTTTAGATTTTTTTCCATTTATTTTGCCAATTTTTTCACCATTGCATACAAAACTACTGAACATTTTATAGCATTCCAGCAGACATTATACAAACAAATCACAATATAACTTAAAATAAAAAAAATCACTAAACGCTGTCGTTATGTCAGTTCATCGCGATCTCACAAAGTACGAAGTTCAATGAAGCTGCTTACAATAAATATCTTATGTCGATTCGTGTCTACACTTTGTTTGTTTGTTCATGAGAGGTTTTGCGAGCCTGTCACTGTTGCAGAAACACGTTGTAAATGGATACATTTGATGTTTTACAGACTCAAATATGCACTGGAGCATTTGCCAATATATTATTACAATTACAGTATCAACTGAGGGTGTTCTTGCTTGCATTCGAGGGTGCTGAGACAATGTCTGCAAACGGCCATTTTTGCGTCAATCTCTGACACTTTAATGCCTCCACTCTTCCGACATGTTTGCTGCATTTAGAAGCGTGCGCTCCTCTCTCTCACACGCGCTGGTTGCTATATTTATTGTTCGGTTAAATTTATTCGGTCTTTTCACTTATTCTTTTTTAACTTATTCTTATTCTTATAATTTTTTGCTATTTTCGGCCGAATAATTTCGGTTGCCGAACATTCAGTGCATCCCTACAGACAACTAAACAAAATAACATTTAATTTGTTAGAGGTTCTGGCAAAATGTTAATTTATGCTATTTAGAAATATGCTTAATTAATTTTAATAAATTATTTAAAAAAATAAAAAGTTTGATTCAATGACTCGTTTCATTACTGGATGAATCACCGTTTTGAACAAATCTTTTCAATGAATGATTCAATGACAAATATTTTTTTAACAGTCACTTGTCATACAATTGTGTGTCAAATTAATTTCAAATGGTGATTTTGATTATTCACGTAAACATCAGTGCTTCTGAACTATAAACTTTTATCCCAGTACTTCGGTGATAATTTGATCATTTTTGGTGGTGTGTTTGGAAGACTGTGAAGCTGTTTCATGTCAACTGCTCTCTCTGGGTTAGCTGTGATTTTGTCAAAGGTTTAATAGACGCAAGCGAATCGCTGTCATTTAGCAAAAGGGTCGTGTGGGTGTTTGAATCGAGATCACGATCTTCTAATTATTAATCGTGGAGCTCTAATGGCAATCACAAGTTTTATCAGAAAAATTGTGCAGCCCAATGGCATTAAATGCAAAAAGTTTTTTCCTATTCACCTTAATTTATCTTTCAGACCTCTGTGCTGTCTTTGAATCATCTTATATGCTAAAATAGTTTGTTTTCTGAACCTCTTCACTCTGTATGAAGCAAACTTACAAGCCGTGTCTAAACGGCTGGAAGTTTGAATGCTTTGACCCCTTTAGCTCCTTCTTGGTGGGCAAATTGGAAAGGGTACAAAGTCCAAACTACGACTCACCTCCAGATGTTACTTCATGTTCAACATCATCACCCAAATTAAACGTACCATCTGCCTGTACAGACAGCTTCATTAGCTTTCTGGATGGGATTCAGTTCCAAACGTCCATTTTCTCTGCCGGTGTTCTGTCGATTAGCCCTACCTTGTCAGATTCTCCTACCTCCCATTAAAACAATAGGTAGCAGAATTCGAGCGAAAAATGCTACCCATCAGATTGTGCTACCAGCATCATATTCATGTGGTTTGAGGCCTTATTAACATCCATACCTACCCCTTCCATAAACCTACCCTTAGAACAATGTAAATATGTAAAATAAAAATATATATAAAATATTGATGTGCGCAGTAAGCCCTGGTCAACTGCTATCATGTTTATTGAGTGCATGAATTTATTGTGCATACATGTATGCTGAATAGTATGAAGAGGAAAATTCTCATGAATCAGATGTCCATAATCAGTCACCGCAAGCTTACCTGACCCTCACAGACTTTATAACTGCTCTTAAACCAGATTGGTGGTACCATAGTACAGTGGTTGTATCAGATACCATATACCATCTTTGTACTTGCAGCATTTTGGTGCTTACAAGCTACTCTTGGGTAAATGACAGTACCATAATACTGAATGTACCACTGATCTGTATAATGACTGAATTGGTCATTGTGTTCTAAACTGGCATCAGGCAGAAGTGTTCGAGCAGCCATCTTACTATTCCCTACCAAGCATGCTGCACACATCCTCAAAAGTAAAGCCACAGCTTATCGATCACCCCCAGATGGTTGGTCCCAGTATAGCTCATAATCCCTGCCGCTCCATTTATTCTAATGGGACGCATGACAAACTAAACAATCAAATTACACTTCAAATTATTTTTTCCCAAAGATGGTTTCTGTCATTTTAGGCAGTTTTTAATCACGCTGATGTCATTTCAAGTGTTTGTTTTTTTAAATAAGTTTGGTTTTAGTTAGTTATTTGATGCTGTAAAAACGGGGGTGTGACGTCATGATTGACAGATAAGATTGACAGCTTCTCTGAGTGAAGTTGTCACTGAGGCACCAATGGACTTTTTCTCTGGATTTTTGGGAGGAGATTGGAGCATTAGCTTTAATTTCTACATTTCCATAACTGTTCACTTCACACCGACATAATGAATTGTTCTGCCTCTGCAAGAGTGTGGGCGGGCTTTTGATATCGCAGCTCTACTTCCTGCTCTATACTGCGCGGACTCCGGTTCTGCGTTTACTACTTTGCAGACTCGGGTCCCAAATCAGTGCAAGATGTCAGCGCCATATTCGGATGGTGGCTTCTCTTTTCTTCAGTGTAAGGAAGTGAAGACACATCGTCCATATTTTTTTATGGTCTATGTTCTCTATACCGACAGAGGGCATTATTGACGTACAGCCAAAACACTTGCAGCACATCAGCCTCGGATTCGTTTTACGATATATGTATGCAAATTAATTGTTGCTTCAGATGTTAACTGTAATGTTTGTAGCCTTTTTGGAGAGGATAAGATATATATTGAAATCGTTATGTGGGTTAGCCTGACGTCGTCATACTCAATTCTAGTTAGTCTAGGACAATTTCATTGGTCCAAACAGCTTCTGTTCGGGCATAATTACTTCTCTATTGAGCAAGTCCAGACCGAACTGCCCGAGTAAAAATGTTGTGGGCGGGGCTAAGTTCGGCTGGCATCCAGGCTATATGTGGGTGTGTCTACTGCACACATCTGACTCAGGTAACTGACCAAACACAAAAATATACTTCTTTATGCACATAACTATGGAGTAAATATTAAACATGAACATGAATCTGTGTTTATTTGAAGAAATTGATTTGCATACATATTTGATACATTAATACCTCTGTTACAATGTTACAATATTGTATTAAATTTGGCATGAATCTTTATTCTGATTTCAGAATGCGCTCTTTGACATTGAATCAATGGTTCAAAAACTTTTGAACAGGGACATTTGAATATATTCAGCTATTTTTTTGTCTTGTGGACTATATGTAAACATTTCTTATGTAAAATATCTTATTCAGGACAGTACTAAATAAAAAATAACATGCATTTTGTATGATCTCTCTTATATTGTTAAAATTAATCACATTTTCACAGATTCTGCAAGCGGTTCACTTGCATACTTTTTCGTACAACTGTATATTAAATTATTTATATTTTACAACATAAGAGGGATCATACAAAATACGTTATTTTTTATTTAGTACTAAACATTTTTTTACATATAGTCCACAAGACAAAAAATTGCTGAATTTATTAAAATGACCCATTCAAAAGTTTATGAACCATTGATTCTCAATACTGTGTGTCGTTACTTGGATGATCCACGGAGGGTTTTTTTTGTTTTCTGATGGTTGTTCATGAGTTCCTTGTTTGTCCTGAGCAGTTAAACTTCAGCAGTTCTTCAGAAAAATCCTCCAGGTCCTGCAAATTATTCAGTTTTCCAGCATCTTTTGCATATTTTAACCCTCTCCAGCAGTAACAGTTTTGAGATCCATCTTTTCACACTGAGGAAAATTGAGGGACTCAAACACAACTATTAAAAAAGGTTGAACCATTCACTGATGCTCCAGAAGGAAACAGAGCCGGGGGGTGAAAACCTTTGAACAGGATGAAGAGGTCCACATTTTTCTTATTTCGTTTAAATATCATTTTTTTTCCCCTTTTGGTACTGCCCTTCAGAAGCAACAGAAGATACTTACATGTTTCCCAGAAGACAAATTAAGTACAATTTACCCTCGATCTTCAAATTCAATAAGTTCTCAACCCCCAGCTCTTAATGCGTCATGTTTCCTTCTGGAGCATCAGTGAATGTTTGAACCTTTTTTAATAGTTTGTGTTTGAGTGTTTGAGTCCCTCAACTGTCCTCAGGGCTTAAAAGATAAGATCTCAAAATCATACAGTCACTGCTGGCGAGGGTTCAAATATGCAAAAGATGCTGGAAAACTGAAGAATTTGCAGGACCTGGAGGATTTTTCTGAAGAATATTGGGCAGTTTAACTGCTCAGGACAAACAAGGGACTCAAGAACAACCATCAAAAAACAAATAAAAACAGCCGCGGATCATCCAGGGAACGACACATGGTATTAAAAATCAATGGTTCATAAACTTTTGAACAGGGTCATTTTAATCAATTCTGCATTTTTTTTTGTCTTGTGGACTATAAGTAAACATTTTTTTTGTACTAAAATAAATTAACGCATTTTGTATGATCCCTCTTATGTTGTTAAAATTATTCACATTTTCACAGATTCTGCAAGCAGTTCACATACTTTTTCTTGCAACTGTATATAAAACCCCATTGACTTGCATTGAAGGAAGGACCTTGAGACTTTGAGGTGAGCTCTTTTGACTTGTAGCAGCCACCTAGCAACTGCTTAGCAAGGCCCTAGCCTCCTATTTTCTTCAGAAAATGTAAAAATATAGTTTTTTTTTTTTGTTGTTGTTGTGGTTCAGGTAGAGATGAGTGAACAGGAGAGATGAGCTCAGTTGCCCCCTCAAAGTCTGACAGACCCACAGAGAGGTTATTAGGAAACTCAATAAAGAAGTATGAAATAGCATTAGCTATATCCCATAGCAAACTCTCCACTCTTTCAGTTGATCTTTTAAGCTTTAAACCACAGTTGTAAGCAACACTCACTCGTACACACTCTTGGGGAATTTCGAAGGGTAATCCATATCGTTGACAAGGATTCCCCTTATTGTTGTCATGTCATTAGATAATTTAGATATGTTATATTATGAACTTATTTAACAGCAATTTGAATCAGTACACAAACATGTATACCTTAAAGGGATAGTTCACCCAAAAACGAAAATTTTATGTTTTTCTGCTTACCCCCAAGGCATCCAAGATGTAGGTGTCTTTGTTTCTTCAGTAGAACACAAATTAAGATTTTTTAACTCCAACCGTTGCCGTCTGTCAGTCGTATAATGCATGTGAATGGGGTCCAATTCTATTAGAGTAAATAAAACATGCACAGACACCTTCAAATTAAACCACACACGACAAATTGATGTCTTAAGACATGAAACGATCGGTTTCTGCGAGAAACTGAGCAGTATTCATGCTATTTCACTTTTTATCAGACGAATGTCATCAGCTCTCCAGACCGCCATAACTTCCTGCGAATAAGGTCAAAATACCGGCACGGTCATAGATATTTACATAGATGCCTCATTAGTGCCTGCGCGGATCGGTCGAATGAGGAATCTACGTATATATTTCTATGATAGCGCCAGTATTTTGACCTTATTTGCAGGAAGTTATGGTGGTCTGGAGAGCTGATGACATTCGTCTGATATGAGGTGAAATAATAGCATAAATACCGTTCGGTTTCTCGTAGAAACCGATCGTTTCGTGTCTTAAGACATCAATGTGTCGTCACGAGCCGCAGGGTTTAATTTTAAGTTTTCTGTGCATGTTTTTTTTTACTCTAATAGAATTGGACCCCATTCACATGCATTATACGACTGACAGACGGCAACGGTTGGAGTTAAAAATCTTCATTTGTGTTCTACTGAAGAAACAAAGACACCTACATCTTGGATGCCCTGGGGGTAAGCAGAAAAACATCACATTTTCGTTTTTGGGTGAACTATCCCTTTAATAGTGACATGTCTATGTTGTATAAGGTGGAGTGGGAAGGAAGTTTTGATGCATTTGCCTGCGTGTAGAGCATATTTACGTTTATTTTAAAGACATATTGCAGTTCTGAATATGTTTGTATTGCTTGATAGAATAGGTGTTTCTTTGTGCTGGCCGCTGTTGAGTGTTTTGGATTGATAGACTAGACTGGGTAAATCTTTGACTCCTATCTATTTCATCTCAGTGCATCTAAACAAAAATGGACTGTGTCCAAACACTAAGAGACTGCAGTAATGAATGTTGTTGTAAGTGTTACATGTCTCTTGCTGGGTGTAAATTGCATTTTGTGTGTGTTTTTTTTAGTTAATACTGTATGTGCAATGACTGTCAACATTTTTCATGTGAAATCAGTACAACACACAGGCACATCCAAGTCATGCACCCCCTTTTTTTTTTTGGAGCAATCTAGTGGTGTCATTTTGATTTAGCACACAAAGGGTAAATTAACAACAAAATATACATTTAATAAATAATAACATTTTAAATATAATAATTATCAGTGCATTTTTAACATTTATTTATTGTATTTTTTTATTTGGTACACTATGGGAGAGAAGTTACAATTATTTATAGTAATGTAATTGTTATCTACATTTTACACTTAAAGCCACAATATGTAATTTTCGCCGCTAGATGTTGCTTATTCAAAACAAGGGGCGTAGCTTGATGACACCTTGATTTTGCGGAGCTTTTATTATGCCGCAGATGACTGCTTCCACTTCTTCCGCTCATGCATATATGGGGTAACGCAGCGCTGATTTATCATATTAGATGAATTTGAGTGTGTTGACAGTTATGTTATAATGCTACTCTGTGCATTCGCTCGGCAGCTATGAGACACTTGTTGCACACTACAGAGCTAGATTGATATTAGGCATGGTAAAACATGGTACTCGCGGTAAATCAAGAAAACTAGATTTAAACAATAAGACTAACTGTGTTGAGCTATATAACAATGATTAGTTTTCTGTCGATGAATGTATTCAAACAGTTGCTCACCTGTCTAAGAAAACACATAATATATTAAAGTGTCTTTGGTGTTTCCATGGTTTCTATAAAATACAAACGGAAATCGAGGGTAATGCGGGTATGATGTCATTGATAGGCGAGAAATTGCTTACGATTTAAACATTCTTGGAAACATTTGGGATAATGTAATATAACATTGTTCTAGTGGTTTTTGGATATTTTAATCCAAAAATCTTAAATTTTTGTGCCTTTGATGCATTTATTAATTTTTTATGTTTTTGTACACCATGGGATAAAGGTTAGAATAATGATTTTTTTAATGTATTTATACAACAATATTTCAACAAGTGGCCAACATGAGGTTTGGACCTTTCTCATCTTTCTATGGACCACTGATTATGGATGCTTATTTTCATTTCATGTGAGTGTATCATTTTAAACATTCATTTTTAAGTGCAAAAATGACAAAACACTAAATTAACATACTGATGTACCATTACTTCAGGAACACGGTGGTATGCTAGCTAAATCACAGATAATGGATTATAATTAAAAACATTAAAAACTTCATTAAATGCAGCACATTACCATAAAAGATTGTGTAGAAGTTGACATGACTCTAATTTTTACAAGAACGAGACAAAACAACAACACACATCCTCACACAGACACAATGTAAGTGGACTGATAACTTGAGGTCAACAGGTCCACTGGAGTTAAATATTATTAATAACTCAAAGTCACCCTTCCTGTAAATAACTCTCCCAGCATCTATTATCTTGAACGCCAGCATCTATTATCTTTAGCTGTTTGTCATTCTGCTCGTCTGATCGCAGAAAACCCTCGCTTTCTTCCATTTCCATATTAATGGAAACAAGTATTGTATTATCGGAGATTTATTAAACTGTGGCAAAGCTGCACTTGTAATCAGAGGTGTCATGGTGTAGCTTGTGTTTTTCACCCTTGCTCTCTCCCTATTTTCTTTCATTTTTTTTTCTTATTTTTTCATTTTTTTTTATTGTCTACTCATCTTTTTATTGCTGTAGTCTCATTAGTATGACAGTGGCAGGACGGAAGAGGAGAGCAGGTCTTCACTCTTTCAAGAATGTGTTTTTCTCTCCACATGTCTCCCTTCATTATTCATAGTGCATTTACCTGTGTGTGTGTGTGTGTGTGTGTGTGTGTGTGTGTGTGTGTGTGTGTGTGTGTGTGTGTGTGTGTGTGTGTGTGTGTGTGTGTGTGTGTGTGTGTGTGTGTGTGTGTGTGAGAGAGAGAGAGAGAGAGAGAGAGAGAGAGAGAGAGAGAGAGAGAGAGAGAGAGAGAGAGAGAGAGAGAGAGAGAGAGAGAGAGAGAGAACATCTTGAACTTCACCCTCCTTGAGCTCAGACTTGGATCTGTGGCCTTCACTCATATTCTCAAAGCAACTGTACAGAATTGTAAAACCAGACAGATAATTAGTCTTAGCTTTTCTTCCTATTGAGAATATAATCAGCTGTGAGATGTGCCTGATTGGTTAATTCATTTGCATTGACTGTGTCTGGGGGATTTGTAATACATTTTAATATACCTTGTATATTAAATGTCAGATAATGTCATTTTTTTTTGGACTAAACCAGCATTTAAAAGTTTCTTGGTTGTATTATTTAATGGTCGACTGATACAACGCTGAGGCTTATATATATATATATATATATGACCATTATACCAGATTCTTTTTTCATTTTTTTTTATTATTGGCATCCGCCTTTAAGTTTTTCGGTTTGTCCAATAAGTGTCAGAAGCGAGTGTTTAAGTAATTTTTGATGCACTTTATGTCCATTTTGAGTAAAAATTAAAATTGTTCACGTCTCAAGCATGAATATTTCAATTAGTAATTAATATTGCTTTGATATTTTTTTCATAGATATTTATTAGTCATAGGCCCTGTCCACACGAACACGGGTATTTTCTACACGGTTTGGCTGTTTGTCCACATGCAAACACAGTATCCGGTTACTGAAACTTTTTTGAAAACTCCGGCCAAGGTTCAGGTTTTTAGAAACTCCGGTTACAGCGTTGTCGTGTAGATGATGAAACCGGAGATTTCGGCTTGTTAAGTCGAAGTGTGCACCGTTCTCTCCTTTGTTTGACGTCAGATTGTGTGCCGTTATCTCTTTTATTTACATCAGTCGAGTCTATGCAATGGCGGACATCGCTTTTAATAACTCTGCTAACAGCGCTTATCACATGTATACAGATACATGCGCAGTTATCTCATTGTATTGCAGAACAGAGGTGCCAGAATGCAATAATACAAAATAGTAAGGCAAGTGTGTGAAGCTATTACAGTCCACTTGGGCCCTGCCCCTGTGTATATACAGTTACCTGTCACTGAGTCCAGTAAAGGAACTTGTAGAAGGGTTTCACTGAGCCCATGGCATCCCTCAGTGCTGGGACCCATGTGGAAATCAGGCAGCACAATCATAGCATGGTTTTGCGTTTTCATGTGGACAGAGATTTTTTTTAAACCGTGCTTGTGTGGACGCAATTGATTTTTAAAACGGAGGAGGAAAATCTCTGGTTATAAAAATACCTGTGTATGTGTGGACTAGGCCATAGTTAGTAGTTCTTAATGAGGCTAATCCCATTCAGTAATTATTGATTACCTATTAAGGAACAATCTCAGTCCTAAATTTGCTATTACTTACTGATTTGTTAATCTAGTTTCCATATTAGTTAATGACCGACCATTATTCTAATGTGTTACCGAATAAAGTATTATAGAGTTTGTCTCTCTGTTATTTATAATAGAAAGGAAAACACTATACTTGGATGCATACATTTCAAACATTTTAATGTCATATTACAAAAAAAGCTAAGTTAGCTCTAATCAATATTTTAGTTAAGAAATTATGATTCCCACCCAGTGCATACAGACTTACCAGATTACTTAGCGTATCTATCTATCTATCTATCTATCTATCTATCTATCTATCTATCTATCTATCTATCTATCTATCTATCTATCTATCTATCTATCTATCTATCTATCTATCTATCTATCTATCTATCTATCTATCTATCTATCTATCTATTGTTCTATCATTCTATCTATTGTTCTATCTATCAATTTGTCGTTCTATATATCATTATGTCGTTTTATCTATCATTCTGTCATTCTCTCTATTATTATGTCGTTCTATCTATCATTCTGTCGTTCGATCTATATATCTATCTATAAGCCCTGTATTACAGTTTTTCTCCATTGGTTTGGCTCATTTCTTGAAACAGAAATTACATTCTCAAAACAACATGGACAAATCTCCAAACCACTTGGCAATTGTTCACAACAGAATAGCATTTCTCATTCATTTAATCAAATTGCAAATGTCTAAGTACATGTCTCAATGTCTCAGTACATCTTTGCAAATGATTAAGTACAGGTAGCCTACATTTAGCACAATTTCCAAGTGAATAGATCTTGTTGATCTAAACTGATTGTTTGATTCTCAGTCTAATGGTCGTTCACTCCAAAATGTATCAGCGTCATTTCATTGTATAAGTCATCACATTCACTGTAATAGTCTGTTCAATTGTCAAAATTAGTCAAGAACATAAGACCATGAATACCATATATGAATCCCTTGGAACATTTGATACATTTATTACAGCAATTGACAGTCAGGTGAAACTAGAACTTGACTACTGAAGGAGGACTTTCACACATCTCAGATGACCAATCAAACAGTATGTTTAGTTACCTGACAGGTGCTGTCCATGACTGTGAATGCTGTCAAACATATATGTAAAGAGATTGATCATGCAGGACCAGTACAATTTCTGAACATGGAGGCACCTGGCCAAGTAAATGAACAAGGGCAACTGCCTGCTCGAGGAAGAGGAAGAGTGAGGATGAGAGGGGGAGCCCGTGGAGGAAGAGAGGTAGAGAGGGGAAGGGGGTAGAGAGGGCTAGAGAGGGGAAGAGAGGGGAAGAGGGGGGGGGGGGGGTGAGAGGGGAAGAGAGGGGTAGGAAGAGGTTAGGGTCAAAGAAGGACTGGGCTAAGACTGAGAGGTGGACATGAGGCATATTTCAATGGTCCTCTGCCATATAGTGACAAAACATCTAAACATTTTGACTTTCAGTGCTTACACAATGCCAAAAGGACGAAGCGTTTTGGGGGCACTGACTGTTTACAGTTTTTCTCCATTGGTTTGGCTCATTTCTTGAAACAGAAATTACATTCTCAAAACAACATGGACAAATCTCCAAACCACTTGGCAATTGTTCACAACAGAATAGCATTTCTCATTCATTTCATCAAATTGCAAATGTCTAAGTACATGTATCAATGTCTCAGTACATCTTTGCAATTGATTAAGTACAGGTAGCCTACATTTAGCACAGTTTGCAAGTGATTAGATCTTGTTGATCTAAACTGATTGATTCTCAGTCTAATGGTCGTTCACTCCAAAACGTATCAGCGTCATTTCATTGTATAAGTCATCACATGCACAATAGTCTGTTCAATTGTCAAAATTAGAACATAATACCATGAATACCATATATGAATCCCTTGGAACATTTGATACATTTATTTCAGCAATTGTCAGGTAAAACTAGAACTTGACAAATGAAGGAGGACTTTCACACATCTCAGATGACCAATCAAACAGTATATTTAGTTACCTGACAGGTGCTGTCCATGACTGTGAAAGCTGCCAAACATATAAGTAAAGAGATTGACCATGCAGGACCAGTACAATTTCTGAACATGGAGGCACCTGGCCAAGTAAATGAACAAGAGAGGGGAAGAGAGGGGAAGAGAGTGGAAGAGAGGGGAAGGGGGGATGAGAGGGGAAGTGGGTAGAGAGGGGTAGAGAGGGGAAGAGAGGGGTAGAAAGGGGAAGAGAGGGTTAGAGAGGGGAAGGGGGGATGAGAGGGGTAGAGAGGGGAAGGGGGTAGAGAGGGGTAGAAAGGGGAAGAGAGGGGTAGAGAGGGGAAGGGGGGATGAGAGGGGTAGAGAGGGGAAGGGGGTAGAGAGGGGTAGAGAGGGGAAGGGGGTAGAGAGGGGAAGAGAGGGGTAGAAAGGGGAAGAGAGGGGTATAGAGGGGAAGGGGGGATGAGAGGGGTAGAGAGGGGAAGGGGGTAGAGAGGGGTAGAGAGGGGAAGGGGGTAGAGAGGGGTAGAGAGGGGAAGGGGGTAGAGAGGGGAAGAGAGGGGTAGAAAGGGGAAGAGAGGGGTAGAGAGGGGAAGGGGGGATGAGAGGGGTAGAGAGGGGAAGGGGGTAGAGGGGGGTAGAGAGGGGTAGAGAGGGGAAGAGAGGGGTAGAAAGGGGAAGAGAGGGGTAGAGAGGGGAAGGGGGGATGAGAGGGGTAGAGAGGGGAAGGGGGTAGAGGGGGGTAGAGAGGGGTAGAGAGGGGAAGGGGGATGAGAGGGGTAGAGAGGGGAAGGGGGTAGAGAGGGGTAGAGAGGGGAAGGGGGTAGAGAGGGGAAGAGAGGGGAAGGGGGTAGAGAGGGGTAGAGAGGGGAAGAGAGGGGTAGAAAGGGGAAGAGAGGGGTAGAGAGGGGAAGGGGGGATGAGAGGGGTAGAGAGGGGAAGGGGGTAGAGGGGGGTAGAGAGGGGTAGAAAGGGGAAGAGAGGGGTAGAGAGGGGAAGGGGGGATGAGAGGGGTAGAGAGGGGAAGGGGGTAGAGAGGGGTAGAGAGGGGAAGGGGGTAGAGAGGGGAAGAGAGGGGTAGAAAGGGGAAGAGAGGGGTAGAGAGGGGAAGGGGGGATGAGAGGGGTAGAGAGGGGAAGGGGGTAGAGAGGGGTAGAGAGGGGAAGGGGGTAGAGAGGGGAAGAGAGGGGTAGAAAGGGGAAGAGAGGGGTAGAGAGGGGAAGGGGGGATGAGAGGGGTAGAGAGGGGAAGGGGGTAGAGGGGGGTAGAGAGGGGTAGAGGGGGGTAGAGAGGGGTAGAGAGGGGAAGGGGGATGAGAGGGGTAGAGAGGGGAAGGGGGTAGAGAGGGGTAGAGAGGGGAAGGGGGTAGAGAGGGGAAGAGAGGGGAAGGGGGTAGAGGGGGGTAGAGAGGGGTAGAGAGGGGAAGGGGGATGAGAGGGGTAGAGAGGGGTAGAGAGGGGAAGGGGGATGAGAGGGGTAGAGAGGGGAAGGGGGTAGAGGGGGGTAGAGAGGGGTAGAGAGGGGAAGGGGGATGAGAGGGGTAGAGAGGGGAAGGGGGTAGAGGGGGGTAGAGAGGGGTAGAGAGGGGAAGGGGGATGAGAGGGGTAGAGAGGGGAAGAGAGGGGAAGAGAGGGGAAGAGAGGGTAAGGAGGGTAGGAAGAGGTAGACCTGGAGATGTGGCCAAAGAAGACAGGGACCAAATTTATCAGATGCGATTCTACTGAGAACCCATGGGTTGACATTGAGAGAGGCTGGACAGAGACTTCAGCCCAACCTCAGCAGATATAAAAAACAAACCTTTGAAAATGCATGAATGAATCAAATGATTTTACAAATGTGGAGAGAAATAAATATTTTCATCAATATGCAGTACTGGTCTTGTGTGTACTGTTTGGTCAATATATTCATATACTTTACTCTAACAATATCTCTGAAAAAAAAAATCGAACCCAGATTATATCATTAGAAAAGTAGAAATTTTACAAGTGTTTACAGAAAGATTGAGAACAGCAGCATGTGGATGGCCTGGAAGGTGAGGACGGTAATTTTCATTGTTTTTTTTTGTTTGTGTGTTATATTACAGTATATTATGCTGTATACATTTTCTTTTTACTGATGTATGGAAGTTACTTTATGTGTGTGAATGATAATGGTTACAATTTCCTTGGCAGTATGAGTGCAATGTGTGATGTCAAACCTTGGAGGCTACTCTTACCCTAAAATCCTATTTCTTTTTTTCAATTTTATAAACAATTGTATTCTGTTAGCTAGACAAAAATTAAGGACTGGGCTAAGACTGAAAGGTGGACATGAGGCATATTTCAATGGTCCTCTGCCATAGTGACAAAACATCTAAACATTTGACTTGCAGTGCTTACACAATGCCAAAGGGACGAAGCATTTGGGGGGCACTGACTGTTTAAATGAGAAGGAAATTTAGTTTTGACACATGAGTGAACTGTTTTGGGAGAGGTATGAGCTTTTGCAGGTGAACCATGGTGTTGTGCCGAACCATCCACGTTATTTTGGCAAAAGCACCAAGAGTGTTGAGAACGTCCAGTCTGTTTCAAGAAATGAGCCAAATCAATTGAGAAGGATCTTTGCCATTTTGGTGGCACTGACCATTTATATGGGAAAGGAATTTAGTTCTGAAGCATGAGTGAACAGTTTTGGGAGAGATATTAGCTTTTGCAAGTGAGCTATAGTGTTGTGCTGAACTGTAAGACTCTTTTGCCAAATGATCTTACAATTTTGAGAATGTAATTTCTGTTTCAAGAAATGAGCCAAACCAATGGAGAAAAACTGTAAATGAGAAGGAAATATAGTTTTGACACATGAGTGAACTGTTTTGGGAGAGGTATGAACTTTTGCAGGTGAACCATGGTGTTGTGCCGAACCATCCATGTTTTTTTGGCAAAAGCACCAAGAGTGTTGAGAACGTCCGGTCTGTTTCAAGAAATGAGTCAAAGCAATTGAGAAGGATCTTTGCCATTTTCGTGGCACTGACTATTTATATGGGAAATGAATTTAGTTCTGAAGCATGAGTGAACAGTTTTGGGAGAGATATTAGCTTTTGCAAGTGAGCTATAGTGTTTTGCTGAACTGTAAGACTGTTTTGCCAAATGATCTTACAATTTTGAGAATGTAATTTCTGTTTCAAGAAATGAGCCAAACCAATGGAGAAAAACTGTAATCTGAACTCCATTTTACAGCCTGGCCAACTGTAGTACTATAGTAAATATAAAGCAACAGGATGTCGGTGTTCTAGTCTCCTCACTGTGAATAAAAACCAGAGACAGGAAGTTATGGAGAGGAATAGATTTTCATTTAATTTCTTAAATGAACACATGCTGCTCTTCTCCTATTGCTAATTTCAGTGTCGGACTCTCATCCTGTTTGTGTGTGTATCTGAAAGAGGAGAAATGGAGAGAGAGAGAGAGAGAGAAATGGAGAGAGAGAGAGAGAGAGAGAGAGAGAGAGAGAGAGAGAGAGAGAGAGAGAGAGAGAGAGAGAGAGAGAGAGAGAGAGAGAGAGAGAGATTTCAGCAACAGTACTAAGCTCATTAAGACCAGCAGAGCAGAACACTGGGATATGTCTCTGCTCATCCTCTACAGTCCAGAGAGACAGGGGGCTGAAGCAGTAAAGACACACACACACACACACACACACACACACACACACACACACACACACACACACACACACACACACACACACACACACACACACACACACACACACACACACACACACACACACACACACACACACACACACACACACACACACACAAACACACAAACACACACACACACACACACACACACACACACACACACACAAATGCATATATTATGCATTCTACTCAAAACTAATTTGTTTCTCAAATATTATATATCTATAGATATCAACAGACTTACACTTTTGTGCATATTACTGTATCTACTTGTAACTTGTATTCAGAAATATTAATATGATGGTTAATTATCTGCAAATGATTGCAATATCATATCCTTAAAATATTCCTATATTAATCTATCACCCCGACTTTCGTTTTCTCATGCCTTCTCTTTCTCACTGTATCCTAATGCGGCCTCATCTGAGAATCAATTACCCTTCCACTGGTAGCAATGCTGATTCAATTTCAACCTGTCCAACTCGATAACAGCAATCGTCCCCTTCTTCCCCTTGCCCCATTCTCCTTGCTGTTCAACATTTCACCCTTTTCACCCCTTTTTCTCATTCACTCCATCTTCAGATGTCAGTATGAAAGGTTTGAGCACTTCTGTAAACATTGGCATAGCGGCAAGTACCGTTGCCATTGTAACAATTGGGATTGTTAGCGTAGCGCTGTCAGTTTTCTGTTCTGCAGGTTAGTGTGCAGTGGAATAGTAAAACGAAACACACAGTGGGACGTGAGGGAAATGTGTATTCTCTAATGCCGGTGGATTCTTGAACAGAGGAATAGAAATGTGCTTCTCTAGGGAACTCAGAAGGGAAAAACAAACACCTTGACAAGAAATGATTGGATTGTGTTTGTGATTATAAGAGTGTGAAAGTTTCTCAGATGTTTACTAGCCGTGTACAGACTGTCACAGAGTCCCAGACAGGGAATGGAACCAAAGACATGTCAACTTTTCTCCTCTCTACTTGTAAATGACCTTTTTATGGAGTCTCTGAACAGGTGTGATGTGAGTATAAGTGTGTGTTTGGGTCTAACCTTGACAATACCATGGCTCTTGGATGGTGTCAGACAGTAATACCATAGTACTTTGACATATACCATGAATGTATCATGTGGTTTGTAATGGTACAATTGAAATACCATAAAATATACTATGGTATTACCATTATGGTATTGTTTAAAACATGGTTTTATCTTGGCTTTCCGATTGTAAATATCAATTAATTTGTACTGAATGTGCAACTGTAGTGTAGTGTACTTCAAATCTTAAAAGTTTATTTATAAAATACTGTACTTGTTTACCACAAATGCTTGTCAGCACATTTGGCAGTATGATTTAACCATATTTCAAACACAATTGGAGTAATTATGAAATTACATAAAGATGTACTTAAAGGGATACACTCTAAAAAAAAAAGGTTCTATATTGCACCAAAAATGGTTCTTGGCTCGTAATCATAGGGGAACCTTTTTTAGTGCTATATAGCACCAATTTTGGTGCTTCAGTGGTTCTTTAGCGGTTCTTCAGAGGTTCTTCAGCGGTTCTTCAGCGGTTCTTCACCGGTTCTTTGACTAAGGTGCTATATAGCACCTCTGAAGAACCGCTGAAGAACCACTGAAGCACCAAAATTGGTGCTATATAGCACTAAAAAAGGTTCCCCTATGATTACGAGCCTTTTTTTTTAGAGTGTAGTTCACCCAAAAATGAAAATTCTCTCATCATTTACTCACCCTCAAGTTACTAATCTTGGCAGTCAATGGCTGCCGAGATCTGCTTGGTTACTAACATTCTTCCAAATATCTTTCGAAGAATGTTTGTAACCAAGCAGATCTCGGCAGCCATTGACTACCATAGTATGTTCTCTCCCACTAAGGTGGTCAATGGCTGCCGAGATCTGCTTGGTTACAAACATTCTTCCAAATATCTTCCTTTGTGTTCAGCAGAACAAAGAAATGTATGAAGGTTTGGAACAACTTGAGCTTGACTAAAGGATGACAGAATTAAACATTTTGGGTGAACTATCCCTTTAAGTACAGTAACAAGTATTTGTTACATCGTTACTTCCCATCTCTGTTTCATTGACTGAGCATTAGATGTTGCACATACTGCGGTGTGTCTGTGTGCCCAAAGGATCATGAAATGTGTGTGTGAAATTCTCAATATACGGTAAATGGTGTTTATTACAAGATTATCTCCCTCGCCATGGTACTTCATTCACACTCACAGCATGTTTCAGAAGTAGATAAACATTCTGTCCTTAGGGAAAAAATATCACTCTGAGGTGTCTGAGGTAACCACAGGAGGTATTCAGCAGGTATTTCAGAGCAATTTCTTCTTCTTTCTGGTCCAGACATGCAGCACAGTGCACATAAACGACACTAAAATATCTAATAATTATCAGTGGGGGAAACTGGATTTTATGTGCGTTACATGCTAATTGATTGTATGAACTATATTGATCATCATTTTTATTTTTTAAAGGGGGGTATCACACACAGTTTCTGTCAATCTCATGTCCATCTTGAGTACCTATAGAGTAGTATTGCATCCTTCATATCTCCGAAAAGTCTTTAGTTTTATCATATTTATAAAAGGCAGATACTCTGTACCGAGTCTTTCCGAATAAAACCGAGCAGCTGGAGGCGTATCGTGTGGGCGAACCTAAAGAGTCAGGAGCATGCACAGCTACTGCGTTGAGAGCGTCTGAAATCTGTGACATCCTTAGAAAACGTGGACATTTTTTTTTGTTTTTAGAACACCATGTAATGCGCAAGTTTTACAACATTTCTATGTTTACTCATGGTTTCTGAGGACATTGTTTGGTTTATGGACTATTGTATGTGACTTAGCAGTAGCAAGCGTAAAGGTTTTGCACATCAGACTAGTGCATGTTTACATAGAAATACAATGGAATAGTAGCGCATTTGAATGAAGAAGTGCGCTTTGTGTGAACGGCCCCTAGGTTTAATATGAAATAATTCATTTAGCTAAACATATTTTCCCACTCTTTGTGTATTGTTGTTTGGAGTGGTTTTACAATAAAACAAACAGACACCTATAGTGGTCAGCTAAACAAATGTATAAACACACACCATACATTGCATGCTCCATTGATAAATGAACTATATACGTTCATGTTGTTTACTTGATGTGCATTTACGCGCCGATAGCCAACAACACACAGACATTTTAAGCAGTTTTACTCACCGTCTGCGGTTCCAACGCATGACTGTATACCTTTATTGTTGGGACCGCTCCATCTTTCAGCATTAGATGATTTGCAAATCCGGATTTGAACTGGGCCTTGTTTATAAAACAATCATCGCCAGAATTCAGGGAACAAACAAAAACACTTGCGCAACTCCGTTGCTGCTCTGGAAAAAAGGGTTGTCTTGCCTTGACAACCAAAAACACACTTCTTTGGTGATATTGTTGATTTCGTGAAGTCCTATGACCTGTGCAGCGCAGCTGACGACTTCCCTAAAGCCGAGCAAAGCTCGTTGATAGGCTATCGCTCTGGTCGATGTGTGCGTGCGCCCTTCCAGGAGAAGTGCCCGTACAAGGAAATTCTGCCCTTGTTGATGTCCCATACTCGAAAAAAACCGGAAGGAGTATTTTTGGCACAGAAATACTCCATCAAACGTCCAACTTATTTTTAAAACTTTGGTCATGTTTAGCATGGGATTCCAAGTCTTTAACAGTGTAAACAACTCAGTATAGATGAAATAGCATTATACACCCCCACCCCCTCGGGGTTGAGTGCGTGTCACGGGGTGACAAAACAAACCGAACGGGACTAAGATCCTGGTGAATACTGTTGCAGGATTTTCCAGTGAACACCCGGTCTATGCCCTGGGAATCTGTTGCCATGGCAGCGGGGCTGATTGCCTGAGTGACAGCAGGTGTGGGGCAATTATAGAGAACGCTGTGAGAGGGACACCTATTGAGATGAGGCTTTAAAAACAGAGAGAAAACAGACTGTGTGGTGTGGTTCTCCTCCCGTATGATGCTGTGTTTGTCAGCGGGTTGCTCTTTTTATTGAGGCTGGGCTGTGGAGTGGGGAAGATTGGAGTTGGGGAAGAGGAAGGAAGGAGTGAAGTATTTGGCAGCGAAGACTTGAGGAATATCGTCCGTAGTGAGAAAGACGCAAGTGATGAGTATTTGATCCGTTGTTTATATGCACTAACACTGAAGTGGTGTGGAGAGTTTGGAAAACGTTTGGCACGAGTGAACATTACACCGAGTGAGTTAATGATCTGTCTCCAACTTCTGTCCTCTCCTTGCCGAATGTGGTGATCGCTGCATCATTCTTCTGCTTTCCCGGAGCAAAGTCAAGCCCTGATCGAGGACGAGATCCAATCTGGTGGGAGAAAAGACCGGTGGGTGAGTGCTGGCCCGAATGCACGGTGTGCGAGTGGAATTGCAGTGCCTGAAGTGAAGATTTACACGGTTTGTGCTGTGAAGTGAAATTTGTGTGTGGAGAAGTAATAGAAGTCTGCCGTGCACTCCTCTCCTACAGTCTTCCACCCGCTGTCTCTAACGAAGGGTCTTGATAAAGCAACTGCCCGACTTCCGGCTTGAAAAGACCCGGCCCCGCTAGTGCTGAGTGCTTCATATATCATGTACTGTTGAAACTGTGCTGTGTCTGTTCTAGTGCTCAGCCGAAGTGAGCGTCCCGCTCAAAGTGCCCTCCCCGCCTGGTGGTCTCCACACGCCCTATTGGAAGCCTTTACCCTGTTCAGAAGAAGAAAAGGTATATCAGTTGCAAGCTTCGTGTACTGTTGAACCGTTGAAACTGTGCTGTGCCTATCCCAGTGTTCAGCCGACGTGAGCGCCTCGCTCTAAGTGTCCTCCCCGCCTGGTGGTCTCCACACGCCCTTATTGGAAGCCTTGATCCTGTTCAAAGGAGGGAAGGTATATCAGTTGCAAAGCTTCACACACTGTTGAACCGTTGAGACCTTGCTGTACTGTTCCAGTGCTCAGCTGAAGTGGAGTGCTCCGCCCAAAGTGTCCTCCCCGCCGGGTGGTCGAGTGTTCCGCCCAAAGTGTCCTTCCCGCCTGGTGGTCTCCACACGCCCCTATTGGAAGCCTTTACCCTGTTCAAAAGGAGAGAAGGTATATCAGTTGCAAAGCTTCACACACTGTTGAACCGTTGAGACCTTGCTGTACTGTTCCAGTGCTCAGCTGAAGTGGAGTGCTCCGCCCAAAGTGTCCTTCCCGCCTGGTGGTCTCCACACGCCCCTATTGGAAGCCTTTACCCTGTTCAAAAGGAGAGAAGGTATATCAGTTGAAAAGCTTCCCATACTGTTGAACCGTTGAGACCTTGCTGTACTGTTCCAGTGCTCAGCTGAAGTGGAGCGTTCTGCCCAAAGTGTCCTCCCCGCCTGGTGGTCTCCACACGCCCCTATTGGAAGTCTTGACCCCGTTTGAAAGGAGAGAAGGTATATCAGTTGAAAAGCTTCACATATGGTTGAACCGTCGAAACTGTGCTGTGTCTGTCCCAGTGTTCAGCTGACGTGAGCGCCCCGCTCAAAGTGTCCCCCCCCGCCTGGTGGTCCCCACACGCCCTATTTGGAAGCCCTTACCCTGCTCAGAAGAAGAAGAGAGCGGCTCGCTTGCCCCCACCTCTGAGTACCTCCCTCCGGAGTAACCCCAGTGACTCGCTTCGCCCTCGCATCGGCATACTTACCTGGACGGCGCGGGGATTCCCCCCTGATTCCCCTCCGGCGAGCCTCCGGTCCGTCCCGAGCGTCCCTCCCCTCCCGTCCCGGGAGGTCGGTAGACTCTGGAACTGTCCTGGTGGCAAGAAGAAGATTTTAATTAGGACTTATCCAATTCATCGACCTTTTAACAATAATAAATAAACTGTATTATTTTATTCCCTTGTCTGTCTGGTCCTTGACACGTTCCTCTGGGTGGTTCCCGGGTTTCCAGGGGTGGGTGCAGTCTGGTTTGGCCCGCCCCGACCTGTGACAGAACTTGGCGTAGTCGGCAGGGTTACCACCTCGAGTGGAGCGATCAAGGACCTAGATGGCAGAAGAAGAAGCGCCAGTGGCCTGGCAGCCCGTTATGCCTTTCTTTATGGGGGCCCCGTGGGCCCAGAAGTACGGAGGTCCAGGGTCAGAATTGAGCCTGTCAGCATGGAAGACCCAGGTTGAATACCTGGCAGGGCTCCAAGGGCTAAGTGCCCCTCAGAAGGTACAGTTTGTGCTAAATTCGTTGGAGGGAGAAGCAAGAAGAGAAGTACAGGCAGCGCCGGAAGCAACCCGCATCACAGTCCAAGCCATCTTTGATTTTCTCACAGGGCAATACGGAGACACCACCCCGGTAGCTGTCCTGAGAACGCAATTCTTTAATTGTAGGCAAGGGCCTCGACAAACTGTTCGGCCATTCGCGTTGCAACTGAGGGAACAGTTTACCAGGCTAAGGGGAAGACAGGATCACGGCCTGGGGGACGAGGAGACCCTATTGCGAGATCAGTTTCTGTTGGGATTACGGGAGGGCCCCGTGCGTCAGAGTCTGCGGGTGCAACTGAGACGGACGCCGGACCTCACGTTCGAAGAGCTGCGGCAGGAGGCTCTAGCCCTCGAGCATGACCACAACGAAGGTATGGATCCCCCCAGCTGTCTGGCTGCGAACGCTGTCAGTGGGCCTTCGGCCCCTGTTACTTCCGATTGGAAGCATGCCCTCCGGGAGGAACTACAGAGGGATATCCGTGAGCAAATGTCTGAATTGTCTAAGTCTGTCGTCGAGGAACTCCGCCGAGAACGCCTCCATTCATTACCCTCACGCGGGAGCGAGCCTACTCCGACGGGAATCACCCTCCAGAGCGTCACTTCACTCGACCCAAGGGTCCCCGATTCCAGTGGGACGAACAGGGGCGTCCTATCTGCAACGGCTGTGGGGAAGCCGGACATTACGTTCGTCAGTGCTCCGCCAGACACGCTTCGCAGGGGGGTTTTTAGAGTCTCCGGCCACTGTGGGTCAAGTGGTCGGGACCCCCTTTTCAGACCCCTCGTCTTCCAAACTGTCGAAGGAACGCCTGGTGGGCCGTTGTCCGGTCATCGTGGTCCAAGTCAATGGCCAGAAGGTGCAGTGTCTGCTGGACACGGGGTCGCAAGTCACTCTGTTCGCGGAGAGCCTAGTCCAGGAACTATTCGGTACCCAGGGCCGGCCGACGACCGAAGCCCCCTGGCTGACTCTGTGAGGGGCTAACGGTCTCGACATCCCATACGTGGGATACGTAGTGACAGACCTAGAGATCCATGGCATGGTCGTACCCCAGAAGGGGGTGGTGGTGGTTCGCGACGCCTGCTTGGGGTCTCATCGCGCCCTGTTGGGCATGAATGTCATCTCCGAATGCTGGGAGGGGCTGTTCCAGAGTGGGCCGGCCCGAGCAACTGCGACGCCTGAGGGCAGAGAATGGGATCGCCTTAGAGCTGACTGTCGCCGAGTTTGCCGAACAGCAGGGGGACCGGGAGAGCACTGGAAGAGTGGCTTGCCGCTATGCGTTGTCCATCCCGGCTCGAAGCGAGGCGATGGTTTGGGTCCGGGTGCCCCCTAGACTCTACCACCCGGAGGAGTGGGTGTTGGTAGAACCGCACAACGACGGTCCTAAGGTGGAAGTGGCCAGAGGACTGGCATCCGCCCGAGGCAGCCGAGTCCGGGTGAGAGTCCGGAACACGAACCCTTTCCCGATCCAACTGCATCGTCATCAGTGTCTAGCCCGAGTTACCTCAGTGTTGCCCCAGCAAGTGCAAGATCCAGGAGGAGTCAAGTTCAGTCAAGTGGGCCCGACCGTAGTGGAGGTTGCGTTGGCGCAGACGGGGACGCACAGAAGAGAGGCTGAAGGAGGACTGCCGGCCCATCTCGGAGGTGAGTCCCTACGGGGAGAAGGGTTGGAGGAGGATCAAACAAGACGGCTCAAGGCTTTCCTATCAAAATGGCCACAGTTGTTCTCCACCCATGACGAGGACTACGGGTGTACTAACATCGTTCAGCATCAGATTCCCACTGGAGAAGCCCCGCCTAGTAGGGAACGCTACCGGCCGGTACCTCCAACATTATATTCCGAGGTTCGGGCTCTTCTGCGGGGGATGCTGGACAAAGGGATCATCCGCGAGAGCAGTAGCCCATGGGCAGCCCCGATTGTTCTGGTGAGGAAGAAAACAGGCGCATGGAGATTCTGTGTGGATTATCGGAGGTTGAACCAAGTGACGAAGCGGGATGCTTTCCCATTGCCTCGAGTCGAGGATTCCCTCACGAGTCTCACCCGGGCGGCCTGGTATTCCACACTAGACCTGGCGAGCGGATACTGGCAAGTACAGGTGGACGAGCGGGACCGGGAGAAGACAGCCTTCACGACTCCTTTTGGGTTATATGAGTGGGACCGGATGCCGTTCGGCCTCTGCAACGCCCCCGCCACGTTCCAACGGCTAATGCAGCGCTGCCTGGGGAGCCAGCTAGTGGATACCGCTCTTGTGTATCTGGATGACGTGATTATCTATTCCCCTGACTTTGAGACTCACCTTCAGCATCTTGAGCAGGTGCTCCCTGGAGAAGTACGGGCTGAAGCTCCAACCGGGGAAATGTCAGCTTTTCCGGAAGGAGGTGAAGTTCCTGGGCCATATCGTGAGCGCTGCAGGAATCGCTGTGGACCCAGAGAAGGTGTCGGCTGTACAGGGGTGGACTGCCCCGAAGACCGTGCGTCAGGTTCGATCCTTCCTCGGCTTTGTCGGGTACTACAGGCGATTTATTAAGGATTTCTCTAAGATCGCCAAACCCCTGAACCAGTTGCTGGGTGGAACGGGACACACCAAAGGCCGAGGGTCCCCAGCGATTCAGTGGGATCCGGCATGCGAGACCGCCTTCCAGAGGCTCAAGCAGGAGCTGTTGAAAGCACCCATCCTGGCATACGCAGACTTCACCCAGCCCTTTATCCTTTACACTGACGCCAGCCACTTGGGCTTGGGGGCTGTCTTAGCGCAGAAACAGCAGGAGGAAGAAAGAGTCATTGCTTATGCGAGCCGGAGTCTACACCCCGCGGAGAGGAACGATGCCAACTACAGCTCCTTCAAGCTTGAGTTACTGGCCATGAAGTGGGCGCTCAGTGAGAAGTTCAAAGACTACCTATGGGGAGCAAAGGTGACCGTAGTGACCGATAACAACCCACTGGTACACCTACAAACCGCCAAGTTGGGGGCGGTGGAACAGAGGTGGGTGGCACAATTGGCCAACTTTGAGTACCAGCTTCAGTACCGGCCAGGAAGGGAACATACCAACGCTGACGTACTATCTAGGTGGCCAGAAGGAGGGCCGGAGGGTCCGAGACCCATGCGGGAGGTGGACCGCGACGAGGGAATGATGGTGGGCATTGTGGAGGCACCGGGACCACCGTTGGAGGAACCGCCCGGAAGTTGGGGATGGGACCCAAAGCGCTGGAGGATGTTGCAGGGCGAAGATGAGGACCTGTCACTGGTCCGGGTCTGGCTGGAACAGGACAAGTGGCCGGAGGGTGCGGGGCGCCGGGCTCAAACCCGAATCGTGAGGGGCCTACTGGGCCAGAAGGAGAGGCTCCATCTGAAGGAAGGGGTGATTTGTCGGTCCCTCCAGGACTCACGCTCGGGTGACCCGGTCTGGCAAGTGGTGGTCCCCGAGGGAAGATGTCACGCTCTGCTGGAGGCTTATCACACCAAGCTTGGTCATCAAGGGCGGGAGAGGACGACGGCACTTTTGCGACGCCACTTTTACTGGCCTGGGATGGAGGGGACCGTGAGGACTTACCTACAGGGCTGCCCGCGCTGCACCCTGTTCAAAGCCAGGAAAGAGACACGAGCTCCATTGGTCCCAATTCGGGCGAAAGCACCGATGCATATCCTCGCTATGGACTATCTGACGCTGGGTCGGCCGGTCGATCGCATTCAAAACCTTCTAGTGGTCACTGACCTGTTCACCAAATATGCCTGGGCCATCCCAACTCTGGACCAGACCGCCATTACCACCGCTAATGCCCTGTGGAGGCATGTCATCCAGCCCTTCGGGTGTCCCGAAGTGTTCCATTCAGATCAAGGGCCAAATTTTGAATCCAGGGTAGTACACGAGCTGTGCCAACTGTACGGATGTAAGAAGACCCATACAACGCCCTATCATCCTCAGGGGAACGGAGGGTGCGAGAGGTTTAACCAGACGCTGCTCGGTCTCTTGGGGACCTTGGAAAACGAGCAACAGGGGCATTGGGCTGACAACCTTCCGGCAATGGTCCAGGCGTATAACAACAGCATACACAGCACGACCGGGTATGCACCGACCTACCTGATGTTCGGAAGGCATGTGAGACTACCAGTTGACCTACTGCTGGGAACTGCGGCCGCTGAAGAGGGAGGCGGTGTAACGGAGTGGGTGGCCAGACACCATCAACGCCTTCAACTGGCCTACGAACGGGTCTCAGACCGAATTAAGCAAGCCGCAGCCAAGAACAAAAGGTTGTATGACCGTACGGCTAGAAGTGCGCCGCTACTGCCTGGTGAAAGAGTTCTGGTGCGAGACAGCCGGCGACAAGGGAAAGGCAAACTCAGTGATCGGTGGGAGCCCCAGCCGTACGTGGTCCAACGACAGCCGCATCTCGATCAACCGGTGTATGCCCTCCGTCCCGAAGGGAGAGAAGGTCCAGAGCGGGTGCTCCACCGAAACCTGATGCGCCCTTGTCCGAATTACCCCGAACCAACTGTAGAGAGACCTCCGACTGAACCAGCGTGGATGCCTCCCGTGGTGGGATGGGCTGTGGCCCCCCGGAGGCTGGAAATAGAGCCAAGGCCAGAGGAACCTAACTCCCCGCCAAGGCCAGAGGAACCTAACTCCCCGCCAAGGCGATCCCAACGGGAGAACCGGGGGCAACCCCCAGCCAGGTACGGAGACTGGGTGTCCGGATCCCGTTCTAGGGACTAGAACGGTTTGGCAGGGGGGTGTGTCACGGGGTGACAAAACAAACCGAACGGGACTAAGATCCTGGTGAATACTGTTGCAGGATTTTCCAGTGAACACCCGGTCTATGCCCTGGGAATCTGTTGCCATGGCAGCGGGGCTGATTGCCTGAGTGACAGCAGGTGTGGGGCAATTATAGAGAACGCTGTGAGAGGGACACCTATTGAGATGAGGCTTTAAAAACAGAGAGAAAACAGACTGTGTGGTGTGGTTCTCCTCCCGTATGATGCTGTGTTTGTCAGCGGGTTGCTCTTTTTATTGAGGCTGGGCTGTGGAGTGGGGAAGATTGGAGTTGGGGAAGAGGAAGGAAGGAGTGAAGTATTTGGCAGCGAAGACTTGAGGAATATCGTCCGTAGTGAGAAAGACGCAAGTGATGAGTATTTGATCCGTTGTTTATATGCACTAACACTGAAGTGGTGTGGAGAGTTTGGAAAACGTTTGGCACGAGTGAACATTACACCGAGTGAGTTAATGATCTGTCTCCAACTTCTGTCCTCTCCTTGCCGAATGTGGTGATCGCTGCATCATTCTTCTGCTTTCCCGGAGCAAAGTCAAGCCCTGATCGAGGACGAGATCCAATCTGGTGGGAGAAAAGACCGGTGGGTGAGTGCTGGCCCGAATGCACGGTGTGCGAGTGGAATTGCAGTGCCTGAAGTGAAGATTTACACGGTTTGTGCTGTGAAGTGAAATTTGTGTGTGGAGAAGTAATAGAAGTCTACCGTGCACTCCTCTCCTACAGTCTTCCACCCGCTGTCTCTAACGAAGGGTCTTGATAAAGCAACTGCCCGACTTCCGGCTTGAAAAGACCCGGCCCCGCTAGTGCTGAGTGCTTCATATATCATGTACTGTTGAAACTGTGCTGTGTCTGTTCTAGTGCTCAGCCGAAGTGAGCGTCCCGCTCAAAGTGCCCTCCCCGCCTGGTGGTCTCCACACGCCCTATTGGAAGCCTTTACCCTGTTCAGAAGAAGAAAAGGTATATCAGTTGCAAGCTTCGTGTACTGTTGAACCGTTGAAACTGTGCTGTGCCTATCCCAGTGTTCAGCCGACGTGAGCGCCTCGCTCTAAGTGTCCTCCCCGCCTGGTGGTCTCCACACGCCCTTATTGGAAGCCTTGATCCTGTTCAAAGGAGGGAAGGTATATCAGTTGCAAAGCTTCACACACTGTTGAACCGTTGAGACCTTGCTGTACTGTTCCAGTGCTCAGCTGAAGTGGAGTGCTCCGCCCAAAGTGTCCTCCCCGCCGGGTGGTCGAGTGTTCCGCCCAAAGTGTCCTTCCCGCCTGGTGGTCTCCACACGCCCCTATTGGAAGCCTTTACCCTGTTCAAAAGGAGAGAAGGTATATCAGTTGCAAAGCTTCACACACTGTTGAACCGTTGAGACCTTGCTGTACTGTTCCAGTGCTCAGCTGAAGTGGAGTGCTCCGCCCAAAGTGTCCTTCCCGCCTGGTGGTCTCCACACGCCCCTATTGGAAGCCTTTACCCTGTTCAAAAGGAGAGAAGGTATATCAGTTGAAAAGCTTCCCATACTGTTGAACCGTTGAGACCTTGCTGTACTGTTCCAGTGCTCAGCTGAAGTGGAGCGTTCTGCCCAAAGTGTCCTCCCCGCCTGGTGGTCTCCACACGCCCCTATTGGAAGTCTTGACCCCGTTTGAAAGGAGAGAAGGTATATCAGTTGAAAAGCTTCACATATGGTTGAACCGTCGAAACTGTGCTGTGTCTGTCCCAGTGTTCAGCTGACGTGAGCGCCCCGCTCAAAGTGTCCCCCCCCGCCTGGTGGTCCCCACACGCCCTATTTGGAAGCCCTTACCCTGCTCAGAAGAAGAAGAGAGCGGCTCGCTTGCCCCCACCTCTGAGTACCTCCCTCCGGAGTAACCCCAGTGACTCGCTTCGCCCTCGCATCGGCATACTTACCTGGACGGCGCGGGGATTCCCCCCTGATTCCCCTCCGGCGAGCCTCCGGTCCGTCCCGAGCGTCCCTCCCCTCCCGTCCCGGGAGGTCGGTAGACTCTGGAACTGTCCTGGTGGCAAGAAGAAGATTTTAATTAGGACTTATCCAATTCATCGACCTTTTAACAATAATAAATAAACTGTATTATTTTATTCCCTTGTCTGTCTGGTCCTTGACACGTTCCTCGGGGTGGTTCCCGGGTTTCCAGGGGTGGGTGCAGTCTGGTTTGGCCCGCCCCGACCTGTGACAGTGCGAGTCAAGACTGAGTTCAGAGAGGGCTGAGTCCGAGTCGAGACTGAGACCAGAGAAAATCCACAAACAACATTAGAACTTAATTTGATTAACTTTTTAATAACGGAGGGCATGCACAGAGTGGCTGCAGAAAAATTGCTGCCTTTTTAATGCAATGTGAATGTGCCGGAGGGAGAGAGGGCGGGCGGCCTTCTGTCAGACATTTTTGGTGGGAGATGCTCAGTGTTGAGACTGTTGTATCTGTATTCATTTTATTATTTAATTAAACAAGATTTGTTTACTCTGTGACATTTTTGTCCTAATTTGTAAACAATTAATATATTAAAATGACACAGTTGAGACAAATAATGTAGCAATGTGACTTTCTGGTCACAACTACAGGTTGATGGCAGGGGGACACAACGTAAGATAGAAGCGAGAGCAGGCGGGTCACAGGTGTGGGAGAGAACCTGGTGGGAGTATTTGCACTAACGTTGGTCTCAAGTCATGCGCAGTTGCGCACAAGAAAGTCACCAATAATTGGACGTGTCAATCAAACATCAATTTAAAGAATTATTAACATACAGTAACATACAGTAATAATCATTAAATATTTTGAATGCGACTCGAGTGGACTCGGGAATAAGTCCAATTCCTAATAGTAGTCTTGAGTACTACAACACTGCCCCCCCCCCTTCAATATCCACAACAATTGTGCATTTTGATAGTAAAAAGTACTTTGTTGTTTGTTTAATCCACTACTTTAAACAGCTGTAAAGTTGGCAGAAAATCCTTCTCATTGATCCAGTTTATGAAGTGACTCTGGCAGCTCAATAATATGAAACATCAGTTCCTGCTCATTTAGTTTAAAAAATATTCCTGTCTTTGTCAGGAAATTTTGTTCACTTTATTCTGAAAACATGTTTCATTCAGTTTATTCTGACCACAATCACTTGATTTATTTTGAACTTTAAACAAAGAAACCAACCAGGATGACCTGAAGGCAGCCTATGTGGACCAGACCTATTATTTAATACGATCATGAACTGCCTGCTTACAAAGGAAGTGTCTTGTCTTGTTTACATGATGTTTATGAGTGGGTCAATCTAAAATCAATAATAATAATAGATAAGTGCAGAACAAAGTGGTTCTGTAGCCTTTATTAAAGGTTGTACAGGCAACACCAAAGATATTAGTGGAAAATTGGTGTAGACTGTGTGCCCAGAATTTCTGTCCATTCAAATGTAATAAGCATCGACAGTTTCACTGATGTAAATCTGCACACAAAGCGTATGTACAGCTGCTCATGGAAGGCTGGCTTTCTTCCCACCAACTGCCTCAAGCTAAGATATTATACAAGCTATATAAGTAAGTTATATACAGTACAAGTTTATAACTTAATTTAAGTTGTTAAATTATATTAGGTACACTTTATTTTTATAGCTCACTTTAGACTTTCTACAAAGTAATTAAGCATCTGCATTTTATCGGCTTATTATAACACTTTATTTTGATGGTTCCACAAAAGACATGCAACTGCCAATAAATAACTTTCCAAATACATGTAAACTTATTCTACTAATCTCACAGTCTACTAATACTCTAATGAGAGTTAGTTGACAGGTAGCTGCTTAAGTTACTTATAGTTAGTAGAATGTCTAAAGTGGACTATCAAAATAAAGTGTAACCTTATATTATGTTGTTTATATTATATTATGGAGTTTAATGTTTTGTTATATTACATTGTTATGTACATTTTACATCCTTTTATTTCAGTTTCAATGCTGTGAATGCTGTTTTTTTATTAGTGCTGTCAATCGATTTTTTTTACTAATTAAGCACACTTTTTTCTGTAATTAATCACAATTAAAAACATTAGAGTTTTTTATATTTGTATATTGTAATTATTTCACAGTTATTCTCCAATTAATGTAGAAACAACTTAAAGACAGAATATTTTAAATGTGTTGTAATGGCATCTTTTTATGAATGAAGGCCAGTATCACTGGTACTAATACTGCTACTGATGTCTCTATGAAATGGATTTATTTTAAACATTAATGATAGACATTCAACATTACTGTATTATTGAACTTAAACCAATCGTTACATAAACCCATTATAATAAAGGTCATATTTACCTGTGGCCTTCCTACCAGTCTAACAAGTAGGAAATATACAGAAATTGAGTAAAGTTGCATTGCATAAATAAATTAAATATAGATGAATCCTTATTAAAGCTAAAATTTTCTCTGTTACCTTTGTTCTTTGATTAACATTAATGACAGACATCACAGCAAATACTTTATTAGGCTGCTGTCACTTTAAGATCTGCCGCTACCGAACATGACGAGGATCTGATGTGCTGTCACGCACATCTCATTTTCTCACAGCTCTTTAAGTTCGGCTGCTGAACTTTTTTGTTATTTTCCTAATTTAAGACTGTTAGGAGAATACTCGACAAAACTGCCATTTTGGCATAATTCTATGTGTTATGGTTTGTTCAAGTGTGAAAGAGAACAAATTTTTCCTGTGATGTCTGTGCGCACAATACTGCCGTGAGTCTTTCTGAGGACATTCACAGACAGCATATATTCTCTTTTGTCTTGTCGCGCTTGAATGGTTTAAAAGTATTTGCATGAATAAGAGCGTGATCATATAATGTAACGCTAGCCCAAGGATGACAAATA
This sequence comes from Gobio gobio, assembly GCF_949357685.1. Classification (NCBI taxonomy): domain Eukaryota; kingdom Metazoa; phylum Chordata; class Actinopteri; order Cypriniformes; family Gobionidae; genus Gobio; species Gobio gobio. The sequence goes on along the minus strand of NC_137115.1, from coordinate 34,672,509 downwards.
AATGGATGCTGCATTAAACTGAATTTTTTTTATTTATTATTGCATGCATTAACGCGCTAATTTTGACAGCCCTCATTTTTATCTAAAGTGCTCATTCTTGTAGCCTGGATCACTCATTAAACTTGGGCTCCAGTAAATTTGTTTAAAGTCGGATTGACTAGCTACTATAGAATTATCACTTACATTATGTTGCATTGCATGAATCAGTTTATGCCCCGTAATGATTATTCCACTCTACAAGTGTTGTTGATATAGCTTTAAAAATACCTTAATGGTAATGGTCAGGGTTCTGAGTATATATTAACTGGGTCGTGGTAGGTTAACATGTAATGTTACTCTGGTCTGAGTGGTTCTCTCTGGTATTTGAGCTGTGGGTCAAAGGTTAGACTGAGCCTGTGAACTGTCTTAGGTCATTCTGAGTTCATGACATCTCAGGACTCAGGAGAACGGTCTCTTTCTCACTCTCCATTCCATCATGCATATTTTATTTCTTTATCTTTTTCTGCTCTGTTTGATGTCAAACGTGTCTGACAGTGGTAGGCTTTGACCCCATGCCTGCAAAATGTCTGCCTTAAACAACACACACACACACACACACACACACACACACACACACACACACACACACACACACACACACACACACACACACACACACACACACACACACACACACACACACACACACACACACACACACACACACACACACACACACACACACACACACACACACACACACAGGTTTGTTTTGCTATCAAAGTGAGGACATTCCATAGGCGTAATGGTTTTTATATTGTACAAACTGTACATTCTATCCCCCTACACTACCCCTAAACCTACCCATCACAGGAAACATTTTTACATTTTTAATAAAACATTGTTTAGTATGTTTTTAAAGCTATTTTAAATTTGAGGACATGAAATTTCATATCTACGTCGTAATACCAGTGTAATACCGTGTCATTATACAAATTTGTGTCCTCATAAAACACACACACACACACACACACACACACACACACACACACACACACACACACACACACACACACACACACACACACACACACACACACACACACACACACACACACACACACACACACACACACACACACACACACACACACACACAATTGATAAATTGATGAATAGGTTCTCTCTGGAGATATCACAGTTCTTCTTCAGAGGTGGTGAAATACATGTTTATTGCTAATTTATTTTAGACTTTTGTGTGCGGGTGCACAAAACAATTTGTGCCTGTTTATATTATCATATTATCATTAAACCGTTTTAAGTGGCAATGTTTATACTGCAAAGACCTTGCCTCTCCTCTGTTGTCATTGTGACCTAATATGCATCTAGGGAATAGTATCGCCTCCCGTTAAAGTTTTATGCATCTTATTTCGGAGTTATGACAGTCCATAAAAGGTTGCATGCTGTAAAATTACTGTCCAGCAGACACATGGACATTGATTAGCAGCTCATTTTGCAAGCATAAACGCGGCACAGATTGTGTGTGTATGTCTGTTCCTGTTGTGTTGTCAAAGCTGAGATGATTTTCCCTACTTTAACTTTAATAATGTCTTGTCATATTGTGAGAGAGACAGATACTGAGCAAGGGCTATTTTTGAGATGGGATATTAGTGTGCTGCATACTGTAAACTATATGTTCTGCATACTGACTATTACTTTTTAAAGAATAGACTGTATAAATTGATAAGCATTTCAAACATGTCTGCTGAAATGTCACATGGTTTCACTTTGTTGCATGTTTAATTCAGCGAGGTGTCCAGTTATCATCTCACCCTGTCTGTACCAGAAGCATCAAAGCTGCACGTCATCTCAGATTGTCTGCTAACCACAGACAATCAACCGTGAGCTCAAGTTTATAGCCACAGTAAAATAAAGTAAATTTTCAATCGAAACTGATCAAATCAAGCTTTTATAACTATATACTGTTTTACTCTTTTAAAGGGTCCTACAGTATTATGTTTAAAATTCACTTTTACATGGTGTTTAATAGGGGTGTAACGGTACACAAAACTGACGGTTCGGTACGTACCTGGGTTTTAAGTCACGGTTCGGTACGGGTTCGGTACAGCAGTTTTACAAAATTGCTTTTAATTTATTTTTTATTAAACAGTGGTTTACTGAAAAAAACTAAAAAAAACTAAAAGTTTATTGAAAATATTGCTGTAAACTATAGGGAGCCCTTACTTGCACATTAATATTAAAGGTTAGCAACAGAGCCCAAATTCAGTTGCTATTTATTTTTAGGTATAATAATCAACACTCAAATAACAGTATACGCAAACAACATGTAAACTTCACATAAGACAATTTTTGCAAAAACTTCTAAATCTAATTATAAAATCGTTTTTTCTCCAATTCGTTGTTGAAATATAATAATTTATACAGTGTGTGTGTCATTTTCATGTCAGGTTTATTTAAAGGTCCCCTTCTTCGCGATTCCATTGTTCAAACTTTAGTTAGTGTGTAATGTTGCTGTTAGAGCATAAATAATACCTGTAAAATTATAAAGCTCAAAGTTCAATGCCAAGCGAGATATTTTATTTAACAGAAGTTCCCTTTCAAAGCCTACAGCGAACGGCTGGCTTGGACTACATCCTGGTACTTCCTTCTTTAATTACGTCAGTAGAGCAGTAGAACAGACTAACCTCCGCCCACAAAGAAATGCGAAAAAGGGGACGCGGTCTTGTTGCTGTCCCACGTGGAGAACCGGACGGTCGCGTGGAGAAAAGGAACTGTTGCGTTGAGTGTGTTAATCGCCATGTCATCGAGACGCTGTTATTTTCATCCAGGAGTCAAATCACCTTTGTTTGGCTTTCCCAGGGACGCTGTAGAGATTATTGAACGCATACATCTCCCCGTTAAGAGGCGTGACCTTTCCAACGTGCGCTAAGCTGCTGTCAAATTACAACACAGGAACCGCTTTCACGTGCGCTAAGCTGTGGTCGAATCACAGCACAGGAACCGCTTGCACAATCAGAACTCGTTACGTGTTTCTGAAGGAGGGACTTTATAGAACAAGGAAATCACCAGCCGTTTTTAGGACAGTGGAAACAGCGGTACACAGATAAGTAAATTGTGTGAAAAATACTGTGTTTTTTTACACGCGAAACATGAACACATGTTATATTGCACACTGTAAACACAATCAAAGCTTCAAAAAAACACGAAGAACGGGACCTTTAAACATACATTAAATAGCTAATATAGGCACGACCTGTAAAGGCTCTGCCCTCTTGTGGAGAGCGGGGTGGGGAGCAGAAGCCCATTTGCATTTAAAGATATATGCACGAAATAAGCATATTTTTCCTTCCACTCAAAAATGTGCATTAACAACATGTGTGTTCTGTGGGGTATTTTGAGCTGAAACTTCATAGACACATTCTGGGGACACCTGAGACTTATATTACATCTTGTAAAAAGGGGCATAATAGGTCCCCTTTAAATTCACATTTAAATATTTAATTAATATTTCATAATACTTCTTTATATTGATACAACGTAATTGATATTGATACAAAAATTTATATAACATAATTATGGAGGGAAACAAGAGTCAACTATTTATTTAAACATAATAAAAAATCAGATTTTTCAAAGCTGTATTTTCAGCATCATTACTCCAGTCTTCAGTGTCACATGATCCTTCAGAAATCATTATAATATGATGATTTTGTGCTTAAGTAACATTTCTTATTATTATCAAGGTTGAAAACAGTTTAATATTTTTAAGTAAACGTAAAAATTAAGGTATTAATTTCTTTAAAAAAAGTTGTTGGCCCTAATTTTTATCATTAATAATAATAATAATTTGTTACATTCATATAGCACTTTTCTAGGTACTCAAAGCGCTTTACATATGGAAGGGGGAATCTCCTCAACCACCACCAATCTACAGCATCCACCTGGATGATGCAACGGCAGCCATATTGCGGTAAGAACGCCCACTACACACCAGCTGATTGGTGGAGAGGAGACCGAGTGATGAAGCCAATCTGAATATGGGGATTATTAGGAGGCCTTGATGGACAGAGCCCAATGGGAAAATTTGGCCAGGATGCCGGGGTTACACCCTTACTCTTTTTCGAAGGACATCCTGGGATTTTTAATGCCACCGAGAGTCACAATCTCAGTTTGACGTCTCGTCCGAAGGATGGATTAGTTCTCACATATGGTAATAGTTAGAGAATTATTGCTTTATCTTCTGTCTGCTCTGGCAATTGAAATGGAAGTGAGTTTGCTAGCATTGCAGCTCACGTTATGCAACTGATGTTGAAATGGTGTACCAATTTTGTGTGTTGAGAGATGCTGAAGATAATTAATGCTTCTGATTTAAGAGGCAAACTATAAATAATAATGGAGTAATGACACTGGAAAATGAAGTTGAGCATTGTGGGATACAGTATTACTTGTTTTCTGGCTGATTACTGGCCATCCCATACATGCTGAACATCTTCATGGTACAGTATACATAATGCATACAGCAGCAATTGAGTAGTATGTCACTCCGAACACTCCCAGATAGAGAGACAGATACAAAGAGGGACTGGAAGTATGTATAATGAATGAAGGTGTACGTTACCATTCTTTCTGAGAATTTAAATTTAAGACACAGTGTTCTCATTCAACACTCGCACGCATTTGCCAGCACAAACACTTTAGATATATTAACCGGTAGCATATGTGACTCAGCTGAAAACTATGTGTGTGTATTTCAGCCTGGATGTTGGCAGTCCACTGCAGCAATTTACGCAAAGACGGAATATAGTTGCTTTTGTTCTCTGCTTGCGTGTCTGGTCAAAAATGAAGCCTATCTTCACATAACAGCAATGTGTTGACAGGTCTATTTCACTGACTGCCCCCGCCACAAACGAAAAACACTGCCGCCACCTATAAACCACCCCCATCGAGCGGTGTAGTCTGAGCGAGCAGGTATTGTTTTCATCCCTGACTAAGTACGGATCCTCTTACCTTGCCCGCTATCAGCTACACACAGGAGGGCAATGTGAGCTCATAGCGGCCTGCTTACTGACCTGGGACCAGCTTCACGACTCTTTCTGAATGGGTCTCATGCTGCGGCTGATCGCCGTCTGATCGTTGCTTCACAGGTGAATAGCTCACCTCCTCCACCTCCACCTCCACCTCCTCCTCCCTTTTCTCTGCCTCTCTTGGATGGTCACTGGAGTCATTAAGCGGATGGAGTCGAGTTATGCCTGAACTTTGTGCTCCTTATGTACAACCTTTTGCAACAAAAAGAGACAAACATTCTGGATTATTCTGCTTAAATTCTGCTCGTGATCAAGGTAAAGTGTGATTTCATTCAATTGATGGCTCTTTAAGAGTTATCAAAGTTTTGTAGGTTTGTTTTTATTGCGGTTGAGTGCTTTTTTAATGTGGTTATTATAATTTGTTTTGGTTCTCTTTGAAGCATCCCGTTTGAGACAGTTTTCCATCGAAGATCAAATGTGGTGGTGATTGTTGTATAGGATCTCTGACTTTATCTTGACAATGTAGTGCTATGATTTTAGAAAATACCTTGATAGGGTGTTTTATAATGTTTTCAAAGTGTAGACAGGCATTTCTGAAACTAAATTAGCTTTACTTTTAAAATAAAAGGTTATTCAGTGGTTCTTGGGTTTAGCCTTCTAGAGAACCATCTTCTTGAGCTGGCTGTTTGGTTATTTGAAGATTAAAGAAGTTGTTGATTACATTTGATTTGGATAAACACCAGTATGGTTTTCTAAAGACACAAAATCATAATTTTAAAAGGGAAAAGGAGTGCTTTAGTAGTAAATTATTTATTAAAAATGGTTTAGAAATAAAAAATTAAATATTTATTTGATGTATTATTTATTTACTCTTAAATTCTAGATTTTAACCTGTATTAACCCCCATAAGAGTTGCAGCTCAGCGTAACAAAACACATCTGATTACAAGCATACTAGACAATCCGCTCTGTACTTCTGAGGGAGAATTGTAATGTTTACTAGACGCCAGCTGGTTGCTAAGGCATTGATTTCTAGGTGGCTGCTTACTGTCAAAAGTTTTTTTGTTTTGTTGTCCATTTTTGTTTATTTGCCAGGCAATTTATGTAGATTTATGTATTTAGTTTTTTTTTATCCTGAAGAACATGATTAGTATTATTTTTTCAGGCAACATTTCACAATACTGTCACAATGCTAAGGCATTTGCAAAGTATTCAGAGTGGTTTTTAGCTCAAAAAGCTTAGTCTCTAATATATTCCGGTCTTTAGATATTGCTCAGGTTGCTCCTTCAATGTCAGTCTATTGGATTATTTCACTCTTTTTTTAATGCCTGCCTTGCTTAAATTATATCGCTTAGAAAAGTAATGGCACAACAAGCTGCATAATTTGATTTATTGTTCATGTCCCTATAGCGCAAACATTGCAGGAGACAAGTTATGCGCCAGAGTTTAATAGTTGATGTTAGGGATCAAGTATGAGCAATAGTAATTGTGATGGTTGTCTTGGCAGATAAATGCAATATATGTATAGTGGTGTGTTGTGTGTGTGTGTGTGTGAGTGCACAGGCTCAGAGCTCGTGCCCTGCGGCTGTGCCTCAGATTCTCCATCTGTTTCAATTAAAGTGAGTGCAGGACTCACTGCACTGCCGGGTTTAAATGTCACAGTGAGAAAGCTCTCACCCTGCCCACAAATAACACCACTACAGAACAGAAGATCTTAGCACAATGGAGTGCACACACTCACTCCTATAGCTCCCCAATAGATTAATTGAAACGGTGAAATATTGCACCGATTCTTGAGACATGAGACATAATAAACCCATGCTGTTAGTTTCTAAAATAGCAACAATTCCACTTTGATATTTATGAGAGATGATCATGAATTAACATTAACGCCACAAATATTCTTAACAAATGCACCATTTTATATGTTTAACACTTTACAATAGTTTAATTTGTTAAAACAGTTAACTACATTTGTTAACATGAACTAACAATTAACAATGCTTCATTAATTTTATTTTTAAAGTTAGATCTGTTAGCATTGATGTACTGTGAGCTAACATTTACCAACATGAACAATTGTATTTTTATTAACAAAGATTGTATATTAATGTTGTATATATTCATATATGTGTGTATATATGTGTGTGTATATGTACTGTATATACACTACCAGTCAAAAAGTTTGGCATCATTAAGATTTGTTAATGGTTTTGAAAGAAGTCTCTTCTGTTCACCAAGGCTGCATTCATTTGATCCAAAATACAGCAAAAACAGTATTATTGTGAAATATTTTTACAATTTAAAATAACTTTTTCTATTTGAATATATTTTAAAATGCAATTTATTTCTGTGATTCAAAGCAGAATTTTCATCATCATTACTCCAGTCTTTAGAGTCACAAGATCCTTCAGAAATCATTCTAATGATGATTTGATACTCAAGAAAAATGTATTATTATTATCAATGTTGAAAACAGTTGTGTAATTTTCAGTATTATTTAATGAATATAAAGTTCAAAAGAACAGTATTTATCTGAAATATATATATTTATACAGTATATATATATATATATATATATATATATATATATATATATATATATATATATATATATATATATATATATATATATATATATATATATATATATATATATATTAGTTAATGTTAGATAATCCTTGAACTAATATTAATGAATGAGACCTGATTGTAAAGTGTTGACTGTTGATTTTCTTTTTAATCTATCAAAATTTACATTATAACATTATATTAATTTACACTAATCACTTGTCCTTAAGTTTAATATAGAAGAAATACTTTATTTCTTCTGACAGAATACAGAGAACTATTTAAAAATATACTCTTTTTGTCATTTTTCAAATGTCTTTATACTCTTTGTCAATACCATCAGATTCATGAAATTATTTATAAAATCGAGATTCAAGATTTACTGTGCATAACTGTGCATGACATAACATATAAAGTAAACCTAAGTAGTGCGAAAACAGTATAATAAACTGACAACAGTAATATTATACAGCAATATATAATGTCTAAAAAAAGAGAGGACGTGCAAAACGCATTACATGGCAGCAACAATACAAAGTGCGGTGTGCAAATGATGCTTAAAATACCCAAATATACTGAGCAAGAGACTTATGAGATAAGTGATGGCCATGATGTTGGTTAGTTAGTGTCAGAACCATGACACTAACTTGACACAACTTGAAAATGAAATATTTCGTTTTTTTTAATTATTTTTTTTAGAAAATTCCCCATATTTTATGTCGGTGCTCCTGACTAGAAAACAACAACAACAACATATGTCTGATAGTGTTGTTGTTGACACATACAGAACCTCTAAAGGGACATGGTGAAGGGGAAAAAAAATTAACAGGAAGTTGCAACTGGTTTTATTTCAGAGCTGTGACGCATTTCCAAGCGAAACGGAATATTGAATAGAGGGCAGGGTTTCACTTCAGCGCTCCTCCTCTCCATCTCTCGCTCATAGCAGACTAACGGTTGGAGGGGAGTGGTTAAGGATATTCAAACCCAAGTTGTCACACAGTTGTCATCGGAAAGGGAGAGCCATTCCAGACCGGAAGTTACTTTTCAGATTTTGATTAAAGATTACCACGACAAACTTTTTTTTTCTGTGTATTACCTTGCACAGATTAATTGTTCACCCTAAGACCTGTAATGTGGGCTAACAAAGTAAATAAGATCGATTTTGATTTCGAAAGGCTGCATCGTACCGAGACACTGTTCTTCCTAGTTCAGTCCTTCTGATGCTTGTAGGCTCGAGTCCTCCTCAGCAATTACACACTAGAATGAGACGGTCTAAGTGTGCATGGCTATGTCACACATGTTCCCGCCCCCATGGTCACGGCATGAAAATATTATTGAAACTTAATTTTGGAAAAATACTTTGTATTACAAATTACAAACTTTCTATAAATGTAATACAGTGAATGAAAGCTGTCTGCCCAGTGGCTTTAACATTATTGTCAGATTAGAGTTAGTGATTAATTTACAGCAAAACAAAATATAACATCTATGCTTTCATGTCTGAAAACGTTAGTTTTGTCTTGCTCGTTTTCCATTGGTTTATTTTTGTGAATTTAAATTTGTGCAAAGTATTGTGGGTGGTTTAAGGCCGCGAAGCATACTTTCGATGCATACTTCAAAACAGGCCGAATGAAGGACGTGAAATGAAAGCTTCCAAGGATCCTTTCAATTGAGATGGCCTTCAGCAATGTTTGATGACGTGGCAGCCAAGATGCAGCCTTCTGTTTGAGAAACACCCATATTTTTTCCTTCCATCTCATATTTTCCACCATGTCCTTTTAGGGGCTACGTAGACACACATTGATTGACAAGCAAGGGGGAAAAAATACAATCATGAGAAAATAGAAGCAGCAGGACCAAACCTCTGAACATGTTGAACGGATTAAAACAAAATAAATCCTTAAATCTCAAGCCTTTATTTTTTCACTTTTTTAAGAATCAGTGATTGGCTTTTATTTATAGAGTTTTCTGGCTTATGAGGGTCTGATTGATCTAGATCTATTCTTTTCCGTCCTACATTCTGTTGTTGACTCAAACTGTTCTTGTCACTCACTGGCAGAGTAAACTCAAGGACTGTTTGCCGTTTGTTAATAAGTAAATAAAGACTGCACATTGGGTAGAAAGTTTCCCATGGAAATGCATAGCCTACTGTTAGCCTTCTTTGTCTTTCATGTGCACAGACTCTCAGTCTCACTGAAATGCATTAGATACATGCTTTCATCTTCAATGTCAAACAGTGAATACACGTTGTAATGTGCGTCACACTCCGTGTACGAGCACACACTCCCACTCTGGACAGCTAACTGTTTTCCATGGTGAGTGTTTATTCTTTTTGTATTAAAGCAGTATTGAGCATGATGCATGTGCTAAAGCGGATGTTTTTCTTGATGAAAGGCCTCACTTCTTGTTCGGTTGACTCATATAAAATGCACACAGCAGTTACACAATTCTGAAATTGATTTTGGTCCGCTTAATTGTGTAGGAGCAGATTGCGGAGATGATATTGTCAGGATATACAGAGAGGAAAACAAATTGGGAAAAGTTACAAGCTGGATTCGAACTCCCATAACCTGCAGTTGCAACAGCATGCCGTAAATCATGCGCTAATCGGTAGCAGATTACAAGGGCAAACTGTAACTTATAATACAAGGTATACGTGTTGCTAGGTCAACACGTTCTCACACCCAACTTGTCACAAGTTGAAGCTTGGTCAGGACCCTTCGGCGTCACTTTTTAACGCACAGGATACACCTTTAGCGTCATTTTTCGATGCGTAGGGTTCCCCTATTGCTTTCAATGAGAAACCTTTGCCATCATACACGGACATATTGGGCATGTGAATGTTATCGGCATGATGAAATTATATATTGGGTTCTGATTTTGCTATTATGATATGATATGAGTGTGATTCTTAATTTAATCAGACAGCATTTTATTTACACTATTTAGACACGTTTGAACACGTAACCCAACCCAATCCTTAAAGGGGGGGGGCACTCAGTTTCAGTCAGTCTCATGTCAATCTTGAGTACCTATAGAGTAGCATTGCATCCTGCATATCTCCGAAAAGTCTTTATTTTTATTATAATTATAAAAGGAAGATGCGCTGTTCCGAGTCTTTCCGAAAAAAGCCGTGCGGCTGGGGGCGTATCGTGTGGGCGGAGCTAAAGAATGTCGAGCACGCGCCGCTGTTACTGTGTTGAGTGCGTCTGAAAGCTGCGTCATCCCTAAAAGCGGGGAAAAACTTTATTCAACATAAAAAATGGCTTTTAATCAGATACAGCCATACATCTATGATCCGGAATCAGACCCAGAGGCTGAAGTTGAACAGGAGCAGCAGCAAAAACGACTAGAGCAGGACATCTCTATGTGGTATAAGTTACACTAACTATATAATATGCTTAGCGGCTTGTGTTATTTACACATTTATACTTTAATTATATCGTGTGTGTGTGTGTTTACGCGTGGTTTGTGTAGACATGATTTGTAGTAAGCGGACTGGTTTTGCGCGTCAGGCTAGTGTTTACACAGAAAGACATGGAATAGTAGCGCATTTGAATGAAGAAGCGCGCTTATTTAGTTCAACATATTTCCCCATTCTTTGTGTATTGTTGTTTGGAGTGCTTTTACAATACAAAAACATACACATATAGTGGCCAGCTAAACAAATGTACACACTATACATCGCATGCTCCATTGATCAATACGTGGTCATGTTTGGGCTACTTGATGGACATAGGCAAAAACAGACATTTGAAGCAGTCTTACTCACTGCCTGCGGTTCCAACGTTGGGACCTTTATCGTTGGGACCGCTCCATCCTTCAGTATTAGGCGATTTGAAAATCCGGAAAAGCAAATTCCATCCTCTTTTGCCTTAACGCGGGGTTATTTGGCTACGAGCCAGCGCTTTGATGGGCGTAGCCTATTGCGCGCGCGCTCTTCCGGTAGAATTGTCCGTACGGCCCATACAAGGAAATTCCCCCCTGTTGACGTCAAGCGGACCCATGATCGAAAAAAACGTTCCGAAACTTAACTAAGGAAGACTAACAGGAAGTACTAATTTTGGCAAAGAAATACTCCCATCAAACGTCCACCTTAGCTTTTGAAACTGTGTCCATGTTTAGCATGGGAATCCAAGTCTTTAACAGTGCAAAAAGATCAGTATGCATGAAACAGCATTTCACCCCCCCTTTAAACCTACCCATTTGTGTAATATATCATATAAAACAAAGGATATAACTGGCAGATACGACTGCAGGCAGCATTTATTCAAAAAGTACAAATATTCCAAGTGTTCCAATTGAGTCCAATTGAGAAAATCCCCATAAGCGATCGCCGTCTCTCCATCTGCAGAAGATCATGCAACCCATATTTTGATAGTGAAATTGCATTGGGTCTCCTATGTCTTGCGTCATTATGTCAGCTTTGATTTGTGAAATGTCATTGGCTCTTGTGTGTTTCGTGACCGATTGCGTCATGCTAAAGAGTCGGGTGTATCTGTTGAATGAGATATGACTGAGTTAGTGCGTGCGTTCACGGAGCGGCGGGATCATAATTTCAGCGATAAAAACATTAAGATCAACTCTGTTCTTTACATATATCGTATGGCTCCAGAAGACTTGGAATGCAACATGAGTTAATACTTTTGTTTTTGGTCAGCTTTTGCAATAAATACCTGTGACTGTACTTTTATTTGCCTGTTAACATTACGTGTTTTATATTGTTGAGAAGTGGTTTAGGCTAGGAGTGGGTTAAATGCTCCAAAATCTAAAAGTAGTCTACTTTTACAAATGCATAGAATTAAATGCGTCTTGATCTGACGCAATGGGAAAACAAACTGAAATCAATGGAGTACCCTGTGCGAGTTGGGAGTGAGAACGTGTTGGCTAGGTAGTTGCTTACTATCAAAAGTTTTGGTGTTTTGTCCGTTGTTTTGTTTGCAAGGCAAAATTTGCTTCTGATCCCTAATAAAATTAATAGCACACCTCTCCTCAAGCCACATGATTGGAGGTACTGTATCATCCTTATGCAGAAACAATGTGGGATGAGTTATGAGGTTTAATACTTAGGATTAGGGGTTTGTTCAAATCCCTAACACTCAGAATGAGCAATAATATTAGTAATGAGGTATTATCATCCATGATAATGACTAAGCAAACAGCACTAATTATTTTAGTGTTTATCATAGTGTCATAATGTCAGTCTTTCCACCGCCTGTCTTAGGTTTGCTTTTATTTGCAGTGCAGTGCAATGGAGCCTCTGCAGCCATGGGTCATCTTTATGAGACGCGTCCCACTAATCGTATTTAAGGCTTATTACCTCTCTCACTTTCTCTGTTTCCGTCACACACACACATACTCACAGCCTGTGGTGCTGGCTTCATTAGTACTATCTGTCAGCATTAATGTAGGAGAGGTAAATAATTGGACACAGCGCGTTTGCCGTAGATGACTTCCGCCACAGTTTTGGCTCCTTGATTAGCAGGCTAATTGCATTTTGCTGCTTTTGACGGCAATCATAGCCATTTCCAAACACTTATGAAACATCTGTCAGAATTAGGGTTAATGCAGCTTCTGCAATCATCTCGCCCGTAAACGCTACCGTTTCCTATAAACGTGTCCGGAACAACCATATGTTTACTTGCTTTTATAATTAGAGGTTGAGGCTAAACGCATTTCTCATGCTAAATGTCTGCGAACAGTGTGTCAATTGTTTATTTGTCATCTTCTGTTATGTAACGTGTTAGTTTCAGTGGAACCTTCTTCAACGGTGATATATGTTCAATACCAGAATTCTAAACGGTCGAATGTGAGTCTCGAACTAAATAGAACATTGTTTTCCTTGTCTGAGACAAGGTTTTGGTTGAAATTTAAGCTTTGCTTTGGGCAAAGGAATGTGGGAAGACCTTTGGCTATCTTTCCCATCAGCCCCTTTCTGTCTTTTGGTTCTTTATGTGTCCTAGGAATCTCAACACATTTGGCCATGAGCCCAAAACAAGACAAATCAATGGAAAATGTGACACTACAGTTCATCTGTGATTTAAAGTGAGCTTTTCAAATTTAGCTCTGCAGAACATTTGAGTGAAAAAAAGAAACTAAATGGTTTTTGTTTGTCTAAGTTAACCTGATAACATAAAATATTTAAATATATTTATTTTATATTTTTATATTTATTTTGTATGTGTGTGGATGTATGTATGTATGTATGTATGTATATATATATACAGTTATCTTTCAACTTTGTTGCTTATCTAAATTAAATTAATTCAGTTTCTAACATTAATTGAGGGTGGGAAAAGATACACTGTCAACTTAATACAAAATAGATATTTTCAAGATAATATTTTAATAATTTACTTTGGCTTCAGTACAGAGACAACATAAAATCTCATTTAATTTAGCAAAGAACATATTTTCTTTCACACTATTTTCTCACATTCAAAAATGTATGAATGAATATTTGGGGGTCCTCGGTATTAAACCCTCAGATTTATAGTTTTACCATTTAGGATTGTATATTTGTTTTAGAAATAATTGAGGCTGTAGATTGTTTGGGCGAGGTGTGCTATTAGTTTTCTAAGCAATCAGATTCATTGATTTTTTTTCTTTTTTTTACCTGGCAGAACATAAAATGGGCAGAAAAATCCCACAGAACACAGTGAATGGGGGTCTCCAGTTATAAATTGTGTGAATGCTGAAATAACATAAGCATAGAATATTTTCTAGATTAATTTTCAAGTGCTAAACAAGATTATAATTGTTTTTTTGCTGTTGGTTTCGATAGAAATTAATGCATAATAGCGCAAATCCAGCATGACCACCAGTTGTCCTTGTCCATGGTAATGTGTTTGTATGGAGCAAAGACTCTTTTCATCTACAGGTCACAGCTCAACCACTGTTCAGCTCCAACACTGTGAACCGTGAAGAACGACAACACCAAAAAACTGTTCTGTTTGTTAGAAAGCTATTTCATGCTTTCAGCTCTCTCTGGGAGGTACTGTATGTGTATATGCAGTCAGCAAACCAATTGGTGAATGCATAGGGACTTATTTTCTTTCTTTGATGGTTGTAGGCAGTTCTAAAACAATACACTGATATTATTGGCATAGGTCCACCTGGAGCGGTAAGAGCAATGTTGGATGATCGGAAGGGAGATAATCTGTGATTGCTCTAGGTCTCTCAGCTGTAATTATGTTGCACATTGTCTTCAACACAAACATGCTTGTAATGAATGTGTTTAATTTTTAGAGCAGATGTGAGCCACAGGGGCTGGATAGAGTCATATATGCATACAGGCACACGCATGCACGCTATCATAAAGCTAGCATTTAAAATGTGAGGACGCTGATAGGGTTTTGATGGTGTAGATTGGAGAGCAATGCTTTAAGCATGTGTGTTTGGATGTGGAAGTGTGGAACAGGTAAGTGTGTGTGTGTGTGGCTGGCTATATTCAGAATTGCATACTATCATCTTAATACTTGAGCAGGATGCAGTGTGTATACTAGTCACAGTTTGCAAAGGTTTTATGATTTTATGTTAAACTAATGTGTATACTGTCTGATTTTCAGAGGATTATATGAATGTGTCTTTTGTTTCTCTTCGTCTTGCTATTCCTGCAAATTCACATTATACGTTACAACACAAAATTAATGGTAATTTGTTAATGCCAAGAACCTGTTCTCTAGAGGAGCTTAAATGTGGGTTAAACTCAGAGTCAGAGATTTTAATGAGGATAGTATTAAACTCCCCTTTTTGTGCAAGATCGTTCTGTGGCTTTTGAAAATTAGGCTTATTTCTGAGGCTACAGCAGTTTTAGTGTGTTAGTGTAGTGAGATTAAAGACAGCTATGTGTGTCTGAAATTTAATATCCAATCCTTTAAAGGGGTAATATCATGGAAATTAAATTTTTCTTGAACTTTTGAAATAATAAAAGTTGGAACTTTCAGAACTCAGATCTTCCTTTCCGGTTCATAAAGGGCATTTGTTAAAACAAAACTACACGCATGAATCATTTTGAACTTTCTAAAAAAATTATACACAATTATCAGCTAGATAAATACAAAATACATACCACCCGCATTTATATGTACAGTGCCTATTCAGAGATGCAGCCCATGTCACAGTGAAGCAGTAATGTACAAAGTAGGGTAGTTAATATTATTCCTAAACCCCAGAAGGAATAATATTATTCATAATTTCAGTCTGATCAGTTTTGCAGCACATTTCAGCTTGGATTGTTTTGTGAACCTGTACTAATGTAGACTAGATTGGACTCTAATGTAAACCAGAAGTCTGTAAGTGCAAGAAAGCACAGTATTTTTACATGTGGGGAAAAAAACTATGTTTAAAGGGGTCATGAACTGCATTGTTTTATAATGTTTCCTGTGGTGCACTTATAGGGCCTTATCGTTCATCCGGTGCAAGGCGCGACGGTGACGCAAGTGTTTTTTGCTAGTTTCAGCCCGACGCAGTTATCATTTTCACGTCCAGCGCCAAGTTGTTTAAATAGCAAATGCATTCACGCCCATCTGTTCGCCCATGGGCATGCTGGTCTGGGCGTGCATTGTTGACACGTTGCTATTTTGAGGCAACCAAAATCGACTGCTCCATTGACCAACAAAGACCTGGTCTAAAGTCAATAACGCAGTATTTATTGTTATGTAAAGGCTGCGTTAGTAATATGCACCTATATAAACTTCTGAAAAGGATATTCTTATAGTACAAAAATGTTCAGTTCATGACCACTTTAATTCTAATGGTGAGAGAGTAGAAATGGAAATGGAAGTATTTGACTCGAGAACCTTTTACTAACATTACATGGTTGATAAAAAATAATTCCCTACATGAAATAACATGCTCTAGTCTACACCTTTAAGGTTTTGATGGTGTAGTGAACCTCTAGACTTATATTCTTTTTGAAACTTTTCAACTTTTCACTAGCACTATTTAGCTTTGTTATTTGCCTCTGTCATGAATTCATTGTATTTATACCTTTTCAATATAACACCCTCAGAGTGTGGTGGGAAATTGATCTTTAGCATTTCTAAAAATGCATGTGATGTATTGTGAAGCATGGATTTGGATCTACATGCTGAAGAAGCACGAGAAGAGAAATGCCTCTGGGTAGTGTTATTGAGTAATGTACTGCTAGACTAAAGATGCGAATAACTGCATAACTTTATGAGTACATCTTTTATTCTCTTACCTGATGAAAATAAGCATGATGCCAGGAGAATGTTTTAACAAACCGTGGGCCATTCAAGTCAATTACAGTTATGACATGAGTCAATTTTTTGCTGCCAGGCACTAGTTTCACAAACATTCTGAAATGCTATATGATGTTGTACGAGAAACACCAATGCTTGTATGATTGTGTGGAAATGTGTGAGGGTGAGTCCCTGTTGCACTGCAAAATGAATTATTAAAATCTGTTTATTTATTAATATATTTTGCTTACCATACAACTCACTGTAAAAAAAAATCAGATTTTATATACAGTGAGGAAAATAAGTATTTGAACACCCTGCTATTTTGCAAGTTCTTCCACTTAGAAATCGTGGAGGGGTCTGAAATTGTCATCGTAGGTGCATGTCCACTGTGAGACATAATCTAAAATCAAAAATCAGAAATCACAATGTATGATTTTTTAACTATTTATTTGTATGATACAGCTGCAAATAAGTATTTGAACACCTGAGAAAATCAATGTTAATATTTGGTACAGTAGCCTTTGTTTGCAATTACAGAGGTCAAACGTTTCCTGTAGTTTTTCACCAGGTTTGCACACACTGCAGGAGGGAATTTGGCCCACTTCTCCACACAGATCTTCTCTAGATCAGTCAGATTTCTGGCCTGTCGCTGAGAAACACTGAGTTTGAGCTCCCTCCAAAGATTCTCTATTTGGTTTAGGTCTGGAGACTGGCTAGGCCACGCCAGAGCCTTGATATGCTTCTTACAGAGCCACTCCTTGGTTATCCTGGCTGTGTGCTTCGGGTCATTGTCATGTTGGAAGACCCAGCCTCGACCCATCTTCAATGCTCTAACTGAGGGAAGGAGGTTGTTCCCCAAAATCATGCAATACATGGCCCCGGTCATCCTCTCCTTAATACAGTGCAGTCGCCCTGTCTCATGCGCAGAAAAACACCCCCAAAGCATGATGCTACCACCCCCATGCTTCACAGTAGGGATGGTGTTCTTGGGATGGTACTCATCATTCTGCTTCCTCCAAACACGTTTAGTGGAATTATGACCAAAAAGTTCTATTTTGGTCTCATCTGACCACATGACTTTCTCCCATTACTCCTCTGGATCATCCAAATTGTCATTGGCAAACTTCAGACGGGCCTGGACATGTGCTGGTTTAAGCAGGGGAACCTTCCGTGCCATGCATGATTTCAAACCATGACGTCTTAGTGTATTACCAACAGTAACCTTGGAAACGGTGGCCCCAGCTCTTTTCAGGTCATTGACCAGCTCCTCCCGTGTAGTTCTGGACTGATTTCTCACCTTTCTTAGGATCATTGAGACCCCACGAGGTGAGATCTTGCATGGAGCCCCAGTCCGAGGGAGATTGACAGTCATGTTTAGCTTCTTCCATTTTCAAATGATTGCTCCAACAGTGGACCTTTTTTCACCAAGCTGCTTGGCAATTTTCACCAAGCTGCTGCCCCGTAGCCCTTTCCAGCCTTGTGGAGGTGTACAATTTTGTCTCTAGTGTCTTTGGACAGCTCTTTGGTCTTGGCCATGTTAGTAGTTGGATTCTTGATTGTATGGGGTGGACAGGTGTCTTTATGCAGCTAACGACCTCAAACAGGTGCATCTAATTTAGGATAATAAATGGAGTGGAGGTGGACATTTTAAAGGTCCCGTTCTTCGTGTTTTTTTGAAGCTTTGATTGTGTTTACAGTGTGCAATATAACATGTGTTCATGTTTCGCGTGTAAAAAAACACAGTATTTTTCACACAATGTACTTATCTGTGTACCGCTGTTTTCACTGTCCTAAAAACGGCTGGTGATTTCCTCTTTCTATGAAGTCCCTCCTTCAGAAATACGTAACGAGTTCTGATTGTGCAAGCGCTTACCGTGTTGTAATTCGACCGCAGCTTAGCGCACGTGCCAGCAGTTCCTGTGTTGTGATTCGACAGCAGCTTAGCGCATGTTGGAAAGGTCACGCCTCTTAACGGAGAGATGTATGCGTTCAATAATCTCTACAGCGTCCCTGGGAAAGCCAAACAAAGGTGATTTGACTCCTGGATGAAAATAACAGCGTCTCGACGACATGGCGATAAACACACTCAACGCAACAGTTCCTTTTCTCCACGCGACCGTCCTCTTCTCCACGTGGAACAGCAACAAGACCGCGCCCCCTTTTTCGCGTTTCTTTGTGGGCGGAGGTTAGTCTGTTCTACTGCTCTACTGACGTAATTAAAGAAGGAAGTACCAGGATGTAGTCCAAGCCAGCCGTTCGCTGTAGGCTTTGAAAGGGAACTTCTGTTAAATAAAATATCTCGCTTGGCATTGAACTTTGAGCTTTATAATTTTACAGGTATTATTTAAGCTCTAACAGCAACATTACACACTAACTAAAGTTTGAACAATGGGATCATGCGGAATGGGACCTTTAAAGGCAGACTAACAGGTCTTTGAGGGTCAGAATTCTGGCTGATAGACAGGTGTTCAAATACTTATTTGCAGCTGTATCATACAAATAAATAGTAAAAAAAAATCATATATTGTGATTTCTGGATTTTTTTTTTTTAAATTATGTCTCTCACAGTGGACATGCACCTACAATGACAATTTCAGACCCCTCCATGATTTCCAAGTGGGAGAACTTGCAAAATAGCAGGGTGTTCAAATACTTATTTTCCTCACTGTACATCTCTACAGCAATACAACTCAATAATTAATGGCTAATATGTCTAACATGAATGCATTTTAGACCTCCTCCCCCCTTTATTACAATGAGAATATTTTTTACTAACACTTTATAACAGGGGTAAGTTAATTAACGTAACATTTTTCAACAGCAATAATTAATCTATATTATTATTTAAAAACCCTGACATTTTTTCATTGTAATGTTCGTTCATAAGACATTAATAATTAATACATTATAATTCCCCGATTATGCTTTTTACAAATATTTTTTACTAACACTTTATAACAAGTTTAAGTTCATTAACATAAAAAAAAATGAACAACAGCATTAATTAATCAATATTATTATTTATAAATCCTGACATTTTTTCATGGCCATGTACATTCAAAAGACATTAATAATTAATACATAAAAGTTCCCATATTATGCTTTTTCGAATATACCTTTCATGCAGTGTGTATTTGGCAAAGGCTGCGATTATTTTATGCGTAGCTTCTCATTGCAACACGACTCTGTGATCAGTAGTAAATTGTGCTCCATCTGCAAACCGGAGGGCGCTCTCGCGCAGGGTACTTCAACTATGTGTCGCTAAAGTACAATAGCGCATGTCACTCCAGGAAATCCCTATGAACATCATACTATCTGTGAGCTGAATAAACAAAAGATTGAAACGCTTTGATTGATTAAACATGACTAAATCCTTCTCATGTTTGGAAAGTGCACGTTATAAGCAACTCAAACTAGCAGTGATTTCAGATGGAGCAGCATTTACTTCTGATCACAGAGACGTCCTGCGTTGACATACTGCGCATAAAAAATAATCGCAGCCTTTGCGATTTCATAATTGCGGTAAGCCAAATCGGTTTAAGTGCAATTTCATGTTAATTGCGATTAATCGTGCAGCCCTAGTTTGTGTTGTCAATATGTCAAATCTGTTTTCAGCGCTTTGCATGCACTAAAGCGTGAAAACTCGCGCTGGATATTATATGGAAAAAACAAACGCCATTGTTCAAATGACTGTGTATCAAGCGCTTAGGAAACCTCCGGAGCTGAAATTCAAATGTGACCCTGGACCACAAAACCAGTCATACGGGTAAATTTTTTTTAAATTGAGATTTATACATCATCTGAATAAGCTGAATAAATAAGCTTTCCATTGATGTATGGTTTGTTAGGACAATATTTGGTTGAGATACAAATGTTTGAAAAATCTGGAATCTGAGGGTGCAAAAAAATCTATATATTGAGAAAATCGCCTTTAAAGTTATCCAAATGAAGTCCTTAGCAATGCATATTACTACTAATAATATATTGTTTTATATATTTACAGTAGGAAATCTACAAAATATCTTCATGGAACATGATCTTTACTTAATATCCTAGTGATTTTTGCCATAAAAGAAAAATCTATATTTTTGTCCCATACAATGTATTGTTGGCTATTGCCACAAATATACCCGTGCGACTTATGACTGGTTTTGTGGGCCAGGGTCACAAATATGGTAATAAGTGTTTTGTTTCCGACACCCGTGGCAAGCCATAGACCAATCATAACAACAGACTAGGCGGTCTGACGAATAAAAGCAGAATAAGTTCGAGAGACTTTAGAGAGGTTTAGAGAGACTGATCTTCAAACCAACCATTTTGAGACTCTGAGAAATGAGGTGATCAGAAACCTTTAAAATGTCATAAATGGAACACTTTAAATAATACGCAATTAATTTAATGGAGACAATTTGAAGGGTTAAAATGTTTTAGTATATATGGAAATTAAAGTTCTGTGAGTATTATGTTATTGCATTAACGGTAACACTTAACAATAAGGTTTCATTAGTTAGCTACATTTGGGAGTGAAATACAGTTTGTTTAGTTATGTAATGTTAGTGATGTTTAATATGATAATCAAAAAAAAATGTTTGATTACCATCAATGGCAACAGTTTAAAGGTCCCATGGCATGGATTTTTTTTAATTATTTTATAATTTTTCCTGAGGTGTACTTATATTGTTAGTATGGTTTTTACTAGAGGTCGACCAATAGTGAATTTTACCGATATCGATAACTAGGTTGGACCGTACTTGCCGATAACCGATTAATCGACTGATAGTTTTTTAAATGGATACTGGATAAAAAAAACATAAGTAAAACAGTGCTAAATTTATAACAATAAATAAAAAAAACAGTATCCATGAAAATGTGCTAAATTAAACACATATAAATATGAATATTAAAATAATAAGTTCTAAAAGAACAAATTCTTCAGAAAATAATTTAAACATTAAAATATTACAGGTCAAATTTGTTTCTTTATCTATAACCTAGAAACATGCGTACATTTCATAGGTAACACTAAGCAAGTCCCTATGCAACAAGGATGTGTTAGCTTACATGAACTATATGCATTATGCAATATACATTGAATATTGTATGTATTAATATGAGCAATACAATTGTACCTTGATCATTCATGTTAGTTCATAGTGCATTAACCAAGGTTAATTTATTTTGAAATTAACATACTAACGATGAACAATACTTCCACAGCATTTAGGTAATGTTACAAATGTTACCATTTCATATCCAAACAGTCTGCTTTTTTAGAAGGAGATTATCTAATAATAAAAAAACGACTGCACTTCTGCTTTGTTTATGTTTCTGTCGGCAGCATGATGATATAGTTTGCTTTCTCACATCACAAATTTTATATATGCAACATTTGGGTCGGATGTGTGTTTTTATCATTGTTTTAACTGCTTGAGGTACTGCTAATGTTAGCGTCCTCTCAGTCTCTCAAACACACACACTGCTGTTCTTTACCTGTTAATGCAGCATCTACTAAAGAAATTAATTACTTTATAATGATTTGGCAACAAGAACTGTTGTGTTCTGTATTCATACCGTTTCGCTGTCGTGTTTTAAACACCCATATGATGTGCCAGCGCTCTCCGTGCAGCGAGCATGAAGCCTCGCGTGTGAATGTAAACACAAGGCGTCAGTGATAGTTTTTATTTGGCCTCTAGAGGCCGCTCTCGTGCTATATAAATGCCTAACAGCCCCCTCTCAGAGCTCTCGTACTGTGTAATGACAGCGCACCCGTCTCAGCCGCTCCAGCAACGGACGCAACCGGAAAAACAATCGGTGTGGATTAATCAGCAAAACCGATGAATCAGTCGACCTCTAGTTTTTACATCAAAAAATGTCATAATTTAGAAATAAAAAGCATTTTTTCTATACTGATATTTGCCCTCTGGCTTGAATGCTCTGTTTCAAGGGGCGTGTCTGCTGTGAGACTTTAGTGAAAACGCCCACTGTTGTGATTGGCGGACATCTTTGCATTTGAAATGAGTTTTAGATTATGTGGTGGAGGGGGCATGGTTTAGCGAGGCACCATCTGACTCTGCAAGCACTGCCAGTCCAGAGAGAGCGGGACTGAGTTGTTGGGAGCGCTGAGAGCGCAAGTTTATTTTGTTTGTATCTGAGAGTCCTAAATAAACACGAGTCCCAGCCACTCTGACCGTCTTCTTCCTCCTTATTCTACGAACTTTGTAACATGTGGAACCCCTCTCGAATACTTTTACTACGTATTTTTACCATCACAGCCGTCGAGATGAACGAATCGTCAAAGTGCTGATTATAGCATTATTTTTTCAATCTTTTCCCATCACATGAAAGGCTTGAGCATTGAGTAGTACACAGGCAGTCTGTTGATCGCGTGAATGCAGTGATCTCGTCATTGCAGTGCTATTTCTCTCACAAAATGTCACGACATCGACATGAATACAGTAAGAGCTTTGTTGTGCAGCATAACAGTGTCATTCGTTATTATGGCAGTTTGGGCAGATACACTTGCGACGTGTGATTGATAGCTCCGAACATTATAAAAAAGGAGTGTTCTTTGATCGCTCTCTGTAATCATTTAAATAAAGGATTTGTTTCATGCTACTAACAGAAACGATGTAAAGTTTATTGGTTTAGTCACTGGCTTGATTCACGGATCCATTACGTTTAGGGTATCAAGACGGCCAGTGGCGGGACTGACAGTATTATACAACTTAGAAAGAAAGTCTGTGTGAACTTGAATGATTAGCTACACATCAGAAATCACTGATCACAGATCAGGCATTAATGAACACTGTTACTCACTGTTTATGGCGGTGCTGTCGAATCCATATCGTAAAGTCTGTTTGTAAAGCCTGTACTGACATCGCGACTGATAAACTGAATCCATTTTCTCCAAATTCTCTGGGCGGGCAAAGCAGAGGAAGGGGAGGTAACCTTTCCCCGTATGATTACATACAGGGAAGATTCCAGATCGGCTCGTCTGAGCTTTCATTTTCTCAAAGGCAGAGCAGGACACCCAGAACTTGGTTTACACCTATCAAAATTTCTAGCCACTTGGGGACCATATACAGGCTAGGGGAACTCACATTAATGTTAAAAAAACCTCATAAAAATGAAAATTTCATGCCATGGGACCTTTAAATGTTTGGTGTTATCCATTTTTACCTAAGTAATATTAACATGTGAAAAGAGATACGGGTGCAGCGTGTTGGAGAGAAACAGACTTGTATCAGAATTTATGAATGAACCAAAACCTGTACCTCTGTTTTCTGCTATTTTCTTGCAAATTGTTAAATAATGAGGGTAGCTGTCTCTATTACATAATATTGTGATTAAACCTTCTGGTGTTATGGCATTAGAGACAGTATATGGATACAGGTTTTGTTCACAAATCTCGCAAGAATAAAAACCATTTGACATTTCTTTCAGAGTCACACCTGTTTGTAAATAGGCTTGTCAATCCTAAACATATGCCAGTGACTGTGTCTACAGAATAAGCTCTAACAGGGAAAGTGACAACCGCATATTTGCAGTGTGTGGCCTTGGACACTCAACAAAGTAGCTCTGTTGCCATTGGTTACCTAACACTGATCACAGAACACAATGTACTCAATTAGCTTAATTTAAGGACGTTAATTGGAAATTCTTCATCAGTAGTCCGTCAGTATTTTCTATAGCTTGCAGAAACACTTTAATCAGCTACAAACATGATTTGTATGATTATGTGTGTAATTGTGTTTTAATATGATGGATGGAGAATTACACCTTGTGAGAAAATTTCTCACGTTTCCTTCCTGTTTTTAGTAATGGCTTAAATCTCACAGGTCAGTGTAACTTTCTGCCAGGGTGCGTGATTGGATGTTTTGTAGTTAAAGGATGCCATATGGGGATGATTGCTTATAATGTCATGGGCTCGACAGAGCTACCAGAAGGAGTTCATATTATTTCTTTCAGATGCAATCAGGCTGTCTTTTATCTCTCACCGCAGGTGTGTGTGTGTGTGTGTGTGTGTGTGTGTATGTGTGCCTGTTTGATCCATCACTTCCATCTTGGAATTCAATGTTTGATAGCTGTGTGAGTGGACTTGCATAGATGGTTGAAGCCTAGGGTGAGCAAACTCTCTCTCTCTCTCTCTCTCTCTCTCTCTCTCTCTCTCTCTCTCTCTCTCTCTCTCTCTCTCTCTCTCTCTCTCTCACACACACACACTAAAACGATCAGTTAAACATTGATTGAGAAGAAAGTGCTGTTTGCACAGGGAAGTTTTGTCAGTGTTGCTCGGACGTTAAACATTTAAATGCTTCCCAGGGCCACTGCCACCCTCTGAGACCAGATTTACCAAAGCCTTCCTCTTGTGATGTTCTCATTTGACTGCATCCGATTGCAGTGTCACGTTCAATGACTGGCGCAGATGAGACTCCTCAATGTTTTCGATCAGGCAAAGGTGTTTCGCACAAATGTAGATATTGAGTTTGTAAAAAATGTGGCCACAATCCTGGTGATCTGGTTTGTAAAAGAGAACATGTCAGAGAAATGTCGAAGTTCACTTCCAAAATATGTCTGCAGCTGCCTTTTCTTTTAAAATCCTAGCATTGGAGTCAGTCAATGGAAATGAATCCACTCTGTGACTTTATAACCTGATCAATTCTATTTGAGACCACTAAAACTAGATTTTATCAAAAAAAAAAAAAAATGTCATATCCTGCCCAATGCTGTCCTCCAAACAATGTATAATATAAAGCCTATGAAAATATAGTGAATGTATTCATGTCAGCTATGCTGTACATTATTAGCACCAAGAAAGGGTTAAAATACAAACATTACATTCTAAACCTAAAAATAACTGATTGCTTAATATTTTAAAGCAGAAATTAAAAAGCTAAATTAAAAATGATAAACAAACAAAACGTTAACTTGTGTCCTTTATACCTCATACAAGTCACTGAATATAATGAATTCTGAATATAGTAATTATATCACATTAATGGGCTTTTCAAACAATAGTGCATTTACTGTTATAAATATGAGTACTTGTGTTACATGTAGAATTTTAAAACCACACTTAATTTCTAACAAAACATATTTAGGGCCCGAGCACTGATGGTGTGGGTGGGGGTGTTAGCAACTGGAACTTGGCAAATAAATCAGGTTTGGGCAGAAACTTGGCTTGTCTAGTTCAAGTCAAGCACAACCTTGAAGCAAAAAAGGGAACTTTGGTTTAGTAGTGTGGCCCAGTCAATGGAGACTGAAAGGGCGATACCAAAGAGACAGTTGACTTAAGTTTATTAAAGCTTCTAAAGTCACACAACCAGGGTAACTTCTCCACTAGACACCACAGTTTGCCCACTAGAGATGGTCTTGATGTTAGCATCTCTTCCTGGAAAAGAAATGGTTGAAAATCATGAGGCATTTAAAAAAAAAAAACTAATTTCCATGGTTCCTGAAGTCAGTTTACAACAAGCACTCACTTTTCCTAGTGCAGCTTTGCTCACAGGAGCCAGAAGAGGGATGGCACACTGCTGTACTACAGTGGATGAAGATCTAACAAAGGAGGGGAAAAAGGTCAAGCCACCAAAAAAAAACAAAACGAATATTACGGAGTCAGGTAAGGCCGCAGAGCGTATGGTTTCCTGTAGCAGAGCCAGTGATGCTGGATCCACAAATGTGAACATCTTCACAAGGAAGCGTTTGTAGTGGGTTGGGAACTGAAGACCAGAAGATCGAGCCACTGGAAGCCCTACTGGTGGAGGTGCAGGAACAGTGTTGACCTCCACAACCAGAGCTTCCACAGAAGTAGCAGAGTACCTACACTGGAAGAGAAGCCTAGACAAATAGTGAGCTTGTAGTGAGCATAGTGAGCCTCTGTCAAGGATTAATATTTTTTCAAAAAAAATAAAATACCTAATCAAAATGGCTGTCCCTTGTGATGGAACCAAGTGGTCCGACACCCACTTCATACGAGGAGGTCATTTGGTTCTCATACACCACATATCCGCTGTCCTCCTGCAAATAGTTACTGTTGGCATCCAGTCCATCAGAACCACAAGCAGCTACTCACCATCATGCTTGTACCACATGCAGTGACAGGGAACTGGTAAATAGCAAAGGAAGGTGTGGATCCCACAGGACTGCAAGGTGGGTCGTTTCCACCCAGGAGATGGACTGAATCCAGGCTCAAGCAAGGTAGTGTAACATCTCTAGCCACCACTACCACAAACTGACCATCTCTTATACACTGGACAGTCACTGGAACAAGGTACAAGATCAGGTTATTACTGAGGAGTGGTTTAACATGAACACCTTAACATTGACTCTCTCTTACCTGCCTTCCCATAGAAACACTGCTGTCCGTTAAAGCAGCAGTTGATAGCTTCACACTCAGCACCACTGATACCAGGTGGGCCACATTGGATCTGCTCATAATCAGCTACAGCACATTTGTCAAGGGGCTCTGCCTGCACCACTGGCTGTTTAGGCTGAAACTGCTGAGAAAACTGTTGACTAGTTTGCTGTTGAACCTGCTGAGGAAACTGTTGACTAGCTTGTTGTTGAACCTGCCGAGGAAACTGTCTACAACTGTCTCTGAGGAGCTTTTTCCCGGACCTCCGCGGCCACCATGCCCTAATACGGAAGTAAACCAGGTGGCTTTCCTTGAGGGGAAATCCATTCTGTATGATCAGGGTAACGCGCAGTGGCCTTCGTTCCCTAGTCATATGGAAGAAACCTTGGTTTCTGTCCCAGGTGCCAGTGTTGGGAGCGTCCTGTTGCCGGAAAATCCGTTTCAACAGACGCCTCCCTCACTGGTTGGGGCACGGCATCAGGGGGGTTGAGGTCGCGCCCTCTATGCAGACTGGCGCATCACATCCTCCTGTGGTCCCAAGGGAAACTGTTGTCCTTCAGGGCAATGTATGTCCCGGGGGTCCAAAATCAGGGAGCAGACATCCTGTCGAGGCAGGGGCTGAGGCCCGGGGAGTGGCGACTCCACCCTGAGGTGGTGGAGGCCATGTGCGAGAGGTTCGGCCCAGTGGAAGTGGATTTATTCGCGTCTCGAGAGACGACCCACTGTCCACTGTGGTTTTCTCTCACGCATCCGGCCCCACTGGGGCTGGATGCCATGGTGCAGACGTGGCCGAGGCTGCGTCTGTACGCCTTTCCCCCGATCGCTCTGCTCCCGGGAGTCCTGGAGCGGGTCCGTCGACAAGGCGCCAGCCTGCTTCTGGCGGCGCCACGTTGGCCGACTCGAGTTTGGTTCTCAGACATCATAGCTCTGCTAGCGGTCAGCCTCTGAGGAGGGATCTCCTGTCTCAAGCAGGGGGCACAATATTTCACCCCCGGCCAGAGATATGGAACCTTTGGGTCTGGCTCCTGAGGGGGCCAGATACCTAGAGGCTGGCCTGCCGGCAGATGTGGTTGAGACCTTGCTCAGTTCCAGGGCTCCGTCTACAAGGAGACTGTACAGCCTCAAGTGGAATGTATTTTCCACTTAGTGTAGATTGTGTGAGGTGGACCCAGTTAACTGCCCAGTGGCTTCAGTGCTGGAGTTCCTCCAAGATCATTTCTCTGCAGGGCTTACCCCGTCCACACTCAAGGTGTACGTGGCTGCTGTAGCGTCTGGAGTGTCTCCCAGCTAGGATCAAAGTGATCAGAGATGCTTTCCTCCAAACAGCTCTGCATATAAATTAAATTTCTGCCCCACTGGCTCCAACCTGACTGGGACAAATGGCGCCTCCGACTGTTTAATGACCAGCTAGAGCCTGACCAGAATTGTTAGTGATGGCCCTTTCTGAACTTCAATCAGATGTTAATCAGCCAGAAGAGTTCCCTCACCCTTCAGTCTGGAGGGGCCATGGGTCGTGTGACTCTAATACACACACACACACACACACACACACACACACACACACACACACACACACACACACACACACCCACACACAAGCATCCCCCTCTATTTAACCTTTAATTAAACTATCCCAGAAATTACATACATGATGATTTCTTAAGTGTATGCATGCTCCCTATATTTCTTATGCTTGTGTGATGTAAGAGCGATCTTAAACGCTCCAAATCGCTCTGTATAGAAGATGCACTGCCTTCATGTCTATAAACCCAGGCATGTCTGATGTCTAAATGCTCCTCTTTCTCTGTCTCAGTCAATGGTACAAAGTATATGATTATGAGATGTACCACTAGTATGGTTAGGTCTTTGGAGTGAAACTTTACTAATTCTGGCTCCCAGCGAGAACATTCCATTGAGTAATAAAGTCCGAACAAAGAAACTCTCTCCCGCCTGAAATTCACACCAACGATTGGTTGCCGCCGGGAAAGTGGGCGTAGTTAATGGACGTTAAAGGACAGAAACACCTACACATTGTTGCTCAGTCATCTTGCAAGAACCCCGGACGAGACAAATTCCCTTTTCCTCCCATCTCATCAGCGCGGCTCGCGGGTTTTCGACCTGCGAGCCGGCGCGGTCCAGCCAAGCTGATGTTTCCTTTGAAGATCGACGCGCTCCGCAGCGCAGTCAGCGGACGCACTTAGCTGGACGAGATGAACTTCCCTTCCAAGACGACACCTTTAAAAGTCCCGCGGACCAACGAAGCTCTGGAAGAACCAAACGGAGAGAACGCTTCATCGCGCAAACTCTCTGAGAAACGCCAACGCACGCATCTTGCTTTACACAACACCAAGAAACCATGCAAGTATCAATTCTACCGAAATTTAGATGCGTTTTAAAGATTGTACCCCTGTTTAAGGTGAGATTTCTTGCTGGCTCCAATGGTTTTGTCTGGGAAGGTGTCGGATCGGACACGATCTTACCCTCCTTCCTTTCATTTTCCTTTCCCTCATCCTCCTCTTTACTTTCCACTATTCTGTAAATACATGTATTCTTTATGTAGTCATATGTAATCGTAGTATTAATCTTTATTAAAACCATGATATTCACGTTTTGATTGTCATTGTTTTGCATACCCCTAGAGGTTATTCTGTGATTATTTAATGTAGATATATCTGTAGTTAATTACAATAAATTGTTGTTAACCATATATATATATATATATATATATATATATATATATATATATATATATATATATATATATATATATATATATATATATATATATATTATATTGCATAAATACCGAGGTGAGGTATTCCCATTTTGGGCGATTTTGGAGATTGGTGATTAGATTATAACCCGTTATGATTAATCATAAATCCCTAAATATTAATACCCACAATTCCCTATTGAGCTAATTTTTAATTTAAATATATATGTAACCCTAATACGCTACACTGCCATTGGGGCTTTCCACACACCATTGGGTGATGGGCCTTTGGGTAGGCACCAGTTGGTTGTACGGTTCCTCTGTGGGGCTCGGAGGATGAGGCCTGCGGCTCGTTCCAGAGTCCCAGCCTGGGACCTGGCAGTGGTTCTCGAGGGATTGGCTGAGGCCCCCTTCGAGCCACTAGAGTCAGCAGACCCAAAGAGCTTGACCCTTAAGATGGCCTTTCTCTTAGCCATCACTTCTCTGAGGAGAGTGGGGGACCTTCAGGCCTTGGCGCTTACGCCGACTTGCCTGTAGTTTGCCCCTGGCGAAGTGAAGGCCATCTTACACCCTAGGGCCGGTTATGTGCCCAAGGTGCCATTAAGCGTGGTCAGGCCTTTGGTTCTTCAGGCATTTCATCCTCCGCCTCACGTGACGGCGGAAGAAGGGATACTTCACCTGCTCTGCCGGTCAGAGCTCTTATAATGTATATTTAGTGAAGTCTGCACAGGAGATCTGTACAGTTGTCTATAGCTTGCACCTCCCTGCGACGCCTGGTGCTAGGGTGCTCCAGTCCTAGCTGTGCCCGGTCTCCGGCTTCACACTAGGACTGGAGCTATCCTCGGTGTGGCCTAGTGGGTACTCATCCCCAAATTCGTCGTTCCGATGCAGTGCGAGTTCCCTCGAAAGGGAACGGCTCGGGTTATGTATATAACCCTTGTTCCCTGAGAAAGGGAACGAGCACTGCATCCCATCGCCACACCTCGGCACGCCTGGAGCGCATGCTTCATCGCGATAACTGCCATTACTATGCCCAGGCTCCCCTTATGTACCTTCCGGGTACGCTGTCATAGTTACGTCATGACGCAACACCAATCAGGATTGGCCTGATTTCATTCATACTTCAGACGCGCTGTTGCTTAGGGAGTGTCCCCAAATTCGTCGTTCCGATGCAGTGCTCGTTCCCTTTCTCAGGGAACAAGGGTTATATACATAACCCGAGCCGTTATCTCATTGTATTGCAGAACAGAGGTGCCAGAATACAATAATACAACATAGTAAGGCAAGTGTGTGAAGCTTCAGTCCACTTGAGCCCTGCCCCTGTGTATACAGTTACCTGTCACTGTTTCCAAAGTAAACTTGTAGAAAGGTTTCACTGAGCCCATGGCATCCCTTGTGGACCCATGTGGAAATCAGGCAGCCAATCATAGCGCGGTTTTGCATTTTCATGTGGACAGAGATTTTTTTAAAACCGTGCTTGTGTGGACTGATTGTTTTTTAAAACGGAGGAGGAAAAACTCTGGTTATAAAAATACCCGTGTACGTGTGGACTAGGCCTTAGATGCATAAATATTAACTAGTAACACACTCACAAACCTCCCTAAGCATTTTCCCTCGGGGCAATCCCTGTCGCCAGTTTGAAGTGTTCCACAAGTGGATAAGAGAGGTTTATGTGGACAGACCCTTGATTATGACAGAGGGGATGAGTCTACTCATATATACTTAGCAGTGTTGGGGAGTAACTAGTTACATGTAACTAGATTACGTAATTTAATTACAAAACAAATGTAACTGTAATCAGTTACAGTTACTGAGAAAAGATGTGTAAATAAAATTACAGTTACTTATGAAAATGTGAACTATTACAAAGGGGGTTACATCTGAATATTTCCTGTAAAAAGCTAGGATATGTTGAATAATATTAATTTGTTGCTTTGCCTGTTTATGATGTGCAGGATGCCTCTTGCCATTTACAGTGTTTTTATTTTTATATTTTTTATATACTGTATATATAAACTGTACAATTGCTAGGACTCATTTCTCAATACTTAGGTCACTTTTTCAAAACTCTTCACACAGTTCTCCTAACAAACTTTCAGCTCGGCACAGCAGATAATTTCACATTCAAAATGGTAAATGGACTGCATTTATATAGCGCTTTCAACAGACGCATGGTCATCCAAAGCGCTTTACATATTGCCTCACATTCACCCATTCATACACCGACGGCGGTGTCAGCCATGCAAGGCACTATTCCAGCTCGTCGGGAGCAGCTGGTGTTGGGTGTCTTGCTCATGGACACCTCGACACTTGGTCAGGTAGAACCGGGGATTGACCCACCAACCTTCCGGTTTGTAGACAACCTACATGAACCACTGAGCCACTGCAACCCCAAAATGCACTAAAACTACCAAAACACAATTCTTTCCCCTAGTAAAGGTTTTCAACCAACAAACACACTTTATCAATCATAAAACGCAGACCATAAAAACACTAATGGCAGGATGCATTATACAATTATTTCAATGATTATATCAATGATTTTCTTTAGTAAAATTTCTTTACAAAACCAGAATGAACCTAAAGCCTTGTTTATACTTTCGCCTGGCTCCGCAGCGCGAGCCTCCGCTGACTGCGCGCGCTCCTCCTCCAAACGGACGAGGCGTTTATACTTGACGCGCTCGCCATTGTACTATTCTGTGAAACAACAGAGGGCGACTCAGAGTAATTGTTCTATAAACTACCAGGAAACAGCAGTGAGAGAAGAAGTAGAAGAATGTAGCTACACAGGTGACAATATTTATTTTAATACACTTCACCAAAAACCACACTACAAAAGAATCGTGTAAATCTCAGTAAACCTTGATATTATTACTTGTGACATAAAAACAAAATGTATGCACACATGTATACAACTAAATTAACGATCTCTTAAATATTTCCTAATTTCACTAAACATTCACATGACGTCGCGCACTCCCTCGCGCTCGTGCGGATGCGTTGAGTATAAACAAGGCTTAATTCACTGCAGTTTATGTTACATAGTCCATGTTTACATTTCAGTACAAAATTATTCTTACTTTTTTTTTTAATGGATGGTAATGTGAAGCTGTTCAGTTGTGTAGGTGTTTGGTTACATCTAGTTTCTTTGATTTTGTTCATTCAAAATATATATAAATATGGTAATACTGTAAAAAATTTTTTTGCACATTTCTGTCTTATTAGGACCCGAGCACCGATGGTGTGTGGACCCTATTGGAATTGCTCTGTCTATTCTTCTTCTCCGAAATTAATCGCATTTTTGAGGGCCAAAAATGCTTGAAATGAAACTTTGCACACGCATCAGAAGTGGTGGAAATTTTTGCACTTTTTGCCATTTCCAGACGTGGTACTTTAACAAACTCCTCTAAGAGATTGTATTAGATCAACATCATATTTGGTCAGTCTAATCTTATTAGATGTTAAATTGTGAAGATCTTGAGTTTTCGCTGAAGGGCGTGTCCGTGGCTGGACAAAGTCTGATGTTTCGCCATGACACAGGAAGCTGTTGTAAGTCAGGCATGCAATGTCTGATCTGCCCCAAACTTCACATGTTTGATAAGAGTCCTGGCCTGAAGACATCTACATGCTAATATTCAGTTAGTCATAGCGCCACCTGCTGGCAACAGGAAATGGCATGCTTTACCAAGGGCGGCAGTGGCTCAGTGGTTCATGGAAAGTTGGTGGTTCGATCCCCTGTTCCACCTGACCAAGTGTCGAGGTGTCCATGAGCAAGAGACCTAACCCCAGCTGCTCCCGACGAGCTGGATGGCGCCTTGCATGGCTGACACCGCTGTCGGTGTATGAATGGGTGAATGTGAGGCAAGATGTAAAGCGCTTTGGATGGCCATGGGTCTGTTGAAAGCGCTATACAAATGCAGTCCATTTACACTGTTTTCACTCCCGGAAACACATAAGTACCAAAGATGCTAAAAACACGTTAAATCATGCAACACTTGGTTCAGTGCTAATATATGCAATTAATGCCACAAAACAGGAAATTGTTGTAACTCAGGTATACAATGTCTGATCTGTCTGAAAGGGTAACTAAACCCTAAACCAACTTTTTTTAGTTAAGGATCTGTAATACTGGGGCTTTATTAATGCTGTTCATTGATTCGAGTAAATGTTTTGACATTTGAGTATAAAGTGTTTTAATACTATAAAATATGGTGTAAAACTGCCAAAGTGCTGCCCTCTTAAGGTTGAACGGTGGCTACTGCAGTTGAATTTTCCTATTGGACGTTGTGGTACATCGTGGCGTAGGATGGTACTTCCAACGGCTCTGACTTGAATGAAACTGACTTGACACTTGCTTTAACATTGTAATGAAGAAAATACGGTTAAATAATGCAGTTGTCAGTACACGTCAGGCTTTTCTTGCGATATTATTGCCGCCCGTCATGTGTACAGATAAGTTTCATACATGAGACGCGCTTTCAAACCCTGACACGCAAGTGGTTGCCGCGGTAACGAGCAACAATACCGTAACATGCTGGCGTATAGTCTAACTTATTTGAGGAAATCTGGCTTTTAGGTCTGAACTTATTGGTCCAAATTATTGGTAAATCTGATCTATTTTTAGTGGCATTCAGTATAATGATTTGACTGTTCATAGATTATGTCAGTTCTCTTGCGCTGCTGCTTCACTAGCATCGTCGGCATCGGGAGTTAACGCAGTTTGAGCCAGTGGCTCGCATTGATAAGGCTCTGGGTCTGTGTCTACAGACAATTCACCCTCCTCCAATTCAGGTGAAGATAGGAGAAATGACCGCTCTGTTGCAAAGCTGGCGTCACTCCAGTCATTCTCCATCTCTGCGACTCGCGAGTCTGACAGCTATCAATCAATCCGTCACTGCGGGTCTCAGGTGCACGCCCTCTGCTCAGCCCCGCCCTCGGTTCGTCCCCTCTGTCTCCGCTGGGCTCTGCCCACTTTTCCAGCATTTTTCAAAATTTGCCAGTGGGTGGAGTTAAGCTCTGAGCAGGGGTTTAGTTACCCTTTAAACTTCACATGTTTGATAAAAGAGCTGGCCTGAAGACATCTACACGCCAATATTCAGTTATAGTCAAAGTGTCACCTGCTGGCAGCAGGAATTGTAGCACATCGAAGTGACTGTGCCATATTTCTCCTATATTTACCACTATTCACTATTTTCCCAAGGCCACCGGGTGGCGGTGGCTCCGGGTGCGAGGGCCCTTTCAACGCTGCTTGCAGCTTTAATTTTATAATGTATTTTAGTCAGAATGATTGTGCTCCTATTGTACTGCGCGCTGTCTGTTTGAAGTCAGTGAAGTTTAACTAGACGCTGTTTGTTGTCAGAATGTGCAAAATTAAAATACTTGCGGGACTTTCTAACATTTACAGATAAGGATATAACCATAAAATGTAAGTTATGTGCTTAAACTGCACACGCAATGGTTATTTACAACTGTAAAGCGATGTGACTGGCCGATGTTTCCAAGCACAGCGCACAATAATCAAATTTGTAGTCGATTATTTTCATTATCGATAATAATTGTGTTTATACAAAAGTTCTTTCTGTTTGTCAAATCTGATTAGCAGAGAGCCTTTTCCAGCCATGCAATATTCACACAGTATCAAGTATAGGCAGGGCAGGCCCAAGCCCTTATGGGGCCCTAAGCAGAATTTTATTTGGGGGCCCCTCGGTGCCACCAATACGAATGACTATTGTCAATTCTTGATAATTTGCACAACCAGTATCAATGTTAGTACTTGTAGCTGTGTTGCTTACATCATGTCTGGCTGTCATGTTTTACCCTTATACGGTTTTTAATTGTAACAGTAGCAAACCCACAAGAATGATCAGGTGTTAATATTCAAAGCATTACAGTACTACAGTTCAGACTGGGATATGTACCTTTTTTTTTTTTAAATAGTCTCTTATGCTGAATATGCTCACTTTTCCCCAGGATTCTTCAGGTTCAAAAGAACAGCATTTCTCTTAAATAGAAAGCTTTCAAAAAATCCTAAAAACATTGTACACAACTGTTTTCAAATGTTTGTTGAGCATCAAATCATCATTTTAAAATGATATCTGAAGGATCATGTGACACTGAAGACTGGCGTAATGATGATAAATTCTAGCCTAGAAATCTAGACACATCCTAGCGGCAACAAATGTAATTTGCAGTCAGGGTCGTCTAGCAACTCTCCGTTGGCGTGCAAGCTGGAAAAACCAAACTCTAGTCAGGCCAATCACATTGTGTATAGAGTCGGTGGGCGGGCTTAACATAATGCCGCTGTTTCGCGTGCTAATTGTAAGCAAAGAAGCTGGCGAAGAGAGGTTTTTCGAATCGGCTTTGGCCGCGACTCTGGAAGACTTGGAGTTAAGCTTTTCTTTGAGAAAAGAACAAAGAACGGCACTGAAGTCATTCTTAAGAAAGGAAGATGTCTTCTGAGTTTTGCCGACCGGATACAGCGAAAGTTTAATCTATCAACTAGCTCCGCTTCACCTTCTTCGTTGCTCTGGTTGGTTGTAGCGCTATCCTATTGCGTGCAGAGGGAATTTGAAAGACAACCGTTTATCCCGCCCCTTCGGATTGAGCCCTGGCAATGGTGAGTTCCCAGACCCAACATCTTGATGTGGGTCTGGCTTATCAGGCTAGATAAATTCAGCTTTGATCACAGGAATAAGGAATAAATTACACTTTACTATATATTCACATAGAAAACGGCTGTTTTACAGTGTAATATTTCACAATAGGGGTGTAATGGTTCACAAAACTGACGGTTTGGTACGTACCTCAGTTTTGAAGTCACGGTTCGGTACGGGTTCGGTACAGCAGTTTTACAAAATTGCTTTTTATTTATTTTTATTAAAGAGTGGTTTACTGAGAAAAAAAGTGTCTGTCCGAAAGCCCTGTACCGAATAAGTGTACCGTTACACTCCTATTTCACAAAATTACTGTTTTTACAGTATTTTTGATCAAATAAATGCAGCCTTGGGCAGAAGTGACGCTTTAGAATTAGTAACGGAGGCTTGATCACAACTGTTAAACTGTCAACTTGAGATTTGAATCTGTGGCAGAAGGAAGTAGTTCTGCACAAAAGAGTGTTTTTAAAGACACGCCGTTGTTGTTTCTTGTTTATTTACTCCCTCCCGTCGAACTACTCGTGTGATATTGCTAATTTTTCGATTGATTGTTTGAAGAAAATATGAGTGGTATTGTTAGGTGGTTGCTATAGATATTTTGGGTGGGTGAGTTATGCGCCACCAAGGTTTAATATACAGTAATAATAGTGGTTTACCTTAAATTCAAGCCTATTGTCTTTATGTAGGCTACTGGTAATGGAAATAGTCATGTCACACATCCAACATGGTGTTACGACTTGTGTAATCGTAATCCGTACAGAAATACTACGCACACATTGGTTGAGTTCTGTCTGAGCAGGTGGACAATTAAACGGATCATTGTCTTTCAATATAGCCTGAAAGCAGAAGTACTTACAGCTACAACCGTCCAAGAATTACTTGACTTCCACTCCTGTCGATTGAGTACTGGAAATTCCAATATTCTGGTGTAATAGAGTGTTTCTCTGTGACCCTCCAATGTCTGTAATTAAGCCGTCACACTTCCGTGGGGTTAATCAGTCCAGTAGACTTTATGAGCCACATATGTTAACTCAATTGATACATATTGTCATTTCATTGTTTAACCGACTTAGGTGGTGGTTATTTATTGTAATGATTTTTGCTGTTGTTTTTATGAGAGAACAATTAAGAATATACAATAAGATCCTTTAAAGCAGAGTGATTTGACTGAGGAGGCCAGTAATTGGCAAATGAGCAATACTGCTTTTTTTTAATTCTCAAAAAACCTATAGTTTAGTTTTAGATGACTTATCAAAGCTGAAGTTATCCCGCCAAGAGTAGTGAGTCTCTTTTTCTCATCAATACTGTTGTTTGATTAGTATTCTTTAATTACCAGTTTTGTTTGTACATGCTCTAAAGGCCTTTGGGGATTCATTTATTGAAGTGGATTTTTTTTTTTACCCAAATACTGGTTATTAAAACTGCAAAAAGTTTATTCTGGACTTTATTTGCTGTAGAGGAGCATGAGTAGAGATAAGTAAAAAACAAAAAGAAATACATTTTGCATAAAGTGATGTTTAGTGCAATAGTAGCTGTATTATCTTACCTAAAATTACTCTGACACAGCTGCATTAAAGGGAATATTGTTCTCTGTTTCCTGATTTTTTTTAAGCAATATTGTAAATATTTAAGAGCAACATGCTCTTGGCTTTTTCCATTACCCAAGTGTCTTGTTCATATGAAATAATGGGAAAACAGAAGAAAAAAACTGAATTGCATTTGAATAACAATGTGAGTTTTGTTCTATATGAGTTTTCCCATTATCTGATGTGACTTGCATTGGCTTGAGATTAAAACGTTGAGATTTCAGTAGTATGATTTCTAAAATGCAAAAACTTAACTTACCTGAGGGTATGAACGGGCAGAAATAGCAGACTCCTCAGTTTGAAAAATGAACTGTCACTGTCTCGAGGTTCATCTTCGCCAATCCAGTCCACCAATAGGAATTCAAGGATGATGCAACACACATACGATTATATGTTTTTAATGCCCCCTTCGGGTTAGATTAAACATCACAATATGGTATGGTACAAAATCATAGACCATAAAAAAAAATATGGACGAAGTGTCTTCACTACCTTTCACTGAAGAAAAGTGAAGCCGCTGTTCGACTATGGCGCTGACATCTTGCGCTGATTTGGGACCCGAGACTGCGCAGTAGTAAACGCGGGACAAACATGCATAAAAAAAGCTCAAATCATACATAGGTAATTAGATATGAATATTTGTTGACATTTTTTTACAGCTGTATTTTTATTAATTAACATTAACAAAGATGAATTAATGCATAACAGAGGTGTTGATCATGGTTAGTTAATGTTAACTAATGCATTAACTTATGGTAACTAATTCAACCTTATTGTAAAGTGTTTACGAAATTGGCAATACAGTTTCTCCTCAATATCAATATAAAATAGTAATAGCCATCTGTATATTGTATTCATAGTACATATTCACCTGTAAATTCTTTTTATAGTAATAGCCATCTGTATATTTATTCACTGTACATATTCACCTGTAAATTCAGTTCTGTTTATAGTAATAACGTCTCTCTATTTATACATATTTATACATATTCAGTACATATCCATGTCCTGCACTTACGCATCCATTGTATATCCTGCACTTGCTGCTATTGCACTTCTGGTTAGACCTAAACTGCATTTCGTTGCCTTGTACTTGTACTTGTGTAATGACAATAAAGTTGAATCTAATCTAATCTAAATAAAATAATATAAATAAAACATCAAAAAATTATTTAAATAAAATAACTAGAAGAGTAGCAGAAAGTAAAATAAAATGAGA
Source organism: Gobio gobio (assembly GCF_949357685.1). Taxonomy (NCBI): domain Eukaryota; kingdom Metazoa; phylum Chordata; class Actinopteri; order Cypriniformes; family Gobionidae; genus Gobio; species Gobio gobio. The sequence goes on along the minus strand of NC_137115.1, from coordinate 34,633,184 downwards.
AAACATACTAACACACAACTTCACACCATATTGTTATACTGATAAGCAACTTTGAAAATATATGTCTAAACCCGCCATTTAAAAATATAAATGCTAGTAGCCTCTTCACTTCAATTATGCCAAAATGTCCGTTTTGTCGAGTATCCTCATAAGAGCAGTCTTAAATGAGTTAAATAAAGTCTTAAATGAACGTAAAGAGCTGTGAGAAAATGAGACGCATGTGAGATCCGCGTCATGTGCAGCAGTGGCAGATCTTAAAGTGACAGCAGCCACTAATGCTCTTTGTCATTAATGTTAATCAAAGAACAAAGGTATCAGAGAAAATACTGCTCTTGACTAAAGAACTTCTGTAGCTTTAGTAAAGATTCATTTATATTTAATTAATAATATGTGCTGTGTAGACTGATAACTTTATTCAATTTCTGTATATTTCCTACCTGTTAAGACAGACTATAATTAATTGAATTATTACATTATAAAATATATTTAAAAACTTAAGTGTTTTAGTTATGATTGAATGTGTGAATCATGAAAATCATGAAAAATGTGTGATTAATCTAGTTATTTTTTTTAATCGATTGACAGCTTTTTACCCAACGGTTAGGTTTGAACATATGTTACCCAAATTTGGGTTGAAACAACCCACATTTTTTTTAAAGTGTATTATCCTTTTGGGTGCTGTTGCTATGGTGATTCGTAATATCGGAGCTCCATTGATCCTGTTTATTTATAGTCGTGGTGTACGCGCTTAACTCAGAGTAAGACTACTCAGAGTTGACTGAACTAACTCAAATCGGCTGTTTTTAAACCGAAGAGTTGGTTGAACCCCCTTATTGAAACGGGCCCCTGGTCCTTGCTCTCAGCAGATTCCCTCATTTAGACTCCAACCTCCAACCCAATTAATGACTTAAATCAGATGACATACCATCTGAACAATTAAATGCATCATGGAATTCATAACTTCAAAATGCATCTTGTGTAAATCAAATGATTAATTCCAACACAACACACTTTTGTGGAAGTCCAAGCGAGGTGAATTCTTACACTTTATGCAGCGCTGTTATGAGTGTGTCGTATGAATGGATTAAAATGAGGCTGCTCTGGGCATTGCTGCTGAAATCATCACTGACCTCCTGTCTGCTTTGATTAAATAACGTGGCAACACACAGAAAATGTATAATCTGAAAAAGATCAGGCTGGAATCGATAGAAGTGCTGAGTGCTCTGTGCAACATGTCTCTCCCTCGATTACCCTGAGCTGGTTTGGGATCAGAAGTTGCTGTAATGGAGAGATAGTGATTTATTTATTTATATGTTTTTTGGAAAAAGGTAGAAGTGAATAAACAGAAACAGGAGAGCAGCTGCAGAGATGAGCTAAGACTTGTCTCCTCATACGCTTCATTTATCTTTTTAATTTTGGTCCATTTTCTTGGAGTTGAAGGACAGTTTCTGCTGCAGTGTGGATTGTTTTGTGTAACTTATAACAACTGCAACTCTTTACAAAAAGATAAATCATCACAAGGAGTTTGACTATTGTTTCCTTTTACGAATTTGCCAAAAATGTAAAACAGCAAACACATCAAAGACCCCTAAAAAACACTATATTGAAAATATAAAGAAACTTAGACTCTTGCAAACATAACACAATCTGTTGACTCTTTTTACAAACTCAAATTAAATAGTCCATATAGAGAAAGTTCATGAGTAGACTCGTCGCCCACAACACAACAGCTCTAAGTCCATGCAAACAAAAAATAAATAATAAAGATACTCAACAGTAGGAGTGTTCGATTCCAGGTTTTTTGAAGTCAACTCCGATTCCCGACACCCACTATAGGAGTCTATAGAATCGACTCCTCGATTCCATTTACTTTACATCAAAACAGGGTAAGAAATAAGACAGAATTGCAGTTGTTACACACTTTATTTATTTCCCGACACAAAGCCGTAAAATCCCATTATTAAAACAGCACACTTTTAGCGTGACCGTCCAACTTAGTCCAATTTAGCGATGACTTGATGAGTGGCTATCAACGTTTCTACCTAGCTGTTGTCGATACCTAATTTTACTGAGAAAAAAAAAGTCACGAAAACAACTGTTGTCGAGTGATAGCGATTATGAACACAAGGTTAACCATGGAAAACCAAATCTATACCTATTTATTGCATTAATGGAGGAAGCCTATGTATAATTACAAACTAAAGTCACTATGACTGTTGTCTATTTCTGAAGTAAGCTACAGTACATGTAGAATAAATATGTGTGACAAAGTTTCTGCAACAGTTCTCTGGCGCGGTGTACTACGTCAGTGTCCGATTTCCTCACTTCATCTCTCCTTGCTTATATAGTGCACTCAACTGCCATGAACTATAGGGATTAGAGAATCAGTAAACAAGTGAACAATTTTGGACAAAGCAACAGAGTCGACACCGAGAGTCGATTCCTGTGCTGGAGTCGACCCCAACTCTGGGGCCATTCAGAGTCGAGGAATCAACTCTTTTGGAGTCACCTCCCTATCAATACTGAACAGTCCTTTTCTGGTAGGTAGGAGTTGGTAGGAAGTTTAAAGTCCTGATTAGGGATGCACCGATAACACTTTTTTCAGACTAAGTACAAGTATTTACATTTGGGTACTTGCCGATACCAAGTACCGATATGAGTACTTAATAATACCATTACAGTTCTTCTAACATTGTTTATTTTTATCAGATGTTTTTCACTTTCTGACTGTAACAAAGTACTCCATATACAACTTGATGCTGTTGCTGACATTTTAACATTCAACTTGGTGTTTTCCTAAACAAACATGGCACTGCTGCCCATTTCACATAAATGTAACCTGTAACACATTCAGTGGATTTCAGTACCACACAGCATAGCAGAACAACTGAAATTAAATGTTATCATATGTTAGTACAGTAGACTAAGCCTTTTTTTAGGAAAAGTGAGAGGAAGGTTCTTTTTGATGAAAAGAAGCTTCTCTGCATTATCAGCTATGAGCCCGTTTCTGTTTTCATCTACAATGTGAGACACTGAGCTAAACTTTCAACAATACTGCATGGTGCCGAGTGGTATCTGCATGACGAGAGGTTAAGTTTGGTTTATACTCACCGCAGCCGCACTAGCTCAAAAGTGTCAGGTGCAGTTGTATTGGGGTAGTTTTACGAGTACGAGTACATGAGCACATTATCGGACCGACACCGGAGTACTGGTATCGGCACATCCCTAGTCCTGATGGGGAAAGAAAACAACGTCCCCAAAAGGAGAAAAAGTATAAATCCACTAGTTCAAGGCCCCACAAAAAACTAGTTATCCTCCAGCTGTAAAAATTCCTCAGAGGATAGTCCAAAAACATATATCCTAGACCAGAGCGTGCATATGAACACCTACTTTTTAAAATGGCCGTCCTTTCCTTCTTATTGGTAGGCCCATTGGTAGAGTCTTTAGAGTCCAAAAAAGTCCCCCTAATTCTCCCTCAAACAAAATGCACATGCTCAAAATCAACATACATGCAGACAAATAAATAAATAAATGTATCATAAAACAAGATAATTTAGGCATTCACATATTGAATTAACTTTTTTTTTTTGGCTTAAGTGAGCATCATGCAGGGCTTTCCTGTGGAAGGGTCACAAACTTCTTACACATGCATATATGTATATATGTATGTGTGTGTGTGTGTGTGTGTGTGTGTGTGTGTGTGTGTGTGTGTGTGTGTGTGTGTGTGTGTGTGTGTGTGTGTGTGTGTGTGTGTGTGTGTGTGTGTGTGTGTGTGTGTGTGTGTGTGTGTGTGTGCATGTGTATATATATATATATATATATATATATATATATATATATATATATATATATATATATATATATATATATATATATATATATATATATATATATATATATATATATATATATATATATATATAGTGGTGGGCATAGATTAATTTTTTTAATCTAGATTAATCTCACTGTAATCTTGGAATTAATCTAGATTAAAATGGCTCATTTGAATTCTGCCAAAGGCATTCAGAATATGTGAGCTCGTAGTGATCGTTTGTCTGGTTGTAGTTTGAATAATAAATAACTTCTGTCCCTTTAAGACCTGACGCACACATGGATCCCACTGTTCCTGTGAGCTGGTTACGACTGTGTTTACGTTAAAACTCACCAAGATGGGCATTGAGACATTTTTGAGTGTAATTGACCATTAATAAGATGGTAAAAGGAGCTAATTTTTGCACTTGTATGTCAGAGGTGGCTTAATTACGGTATGTGTGTGTGCGCTTCAGATGCGAGCGCGAAATCTGCGGGAATTAGTAGAATTAACGTTACGTGCAACCCCGCGCGAAATTCAGACCGGTCACACCAATACTAACACGCGGTCATGAGGAAAAATCCAACAGAACACTCGTTAGCAATGTTCAGAGGATTAAACGGCCTGAATGAGAGGAGGCGGGTGCGTGTCAACTCGCTGTCGGTCGGAGAGGAGAGGAGAGCGCAGCTGATATCGATACTGTAGAAAATGAGTATCGTATCGTTTCAGATATTTCAGTATCGATACATAGCGAAATATGGATATTTTTGACAACACTAGTAGGCATACACACAGGGTTCGAAGACTCGTTCTCTCGCCCCCTACTACAGTGCAATTCGGCTAGGTATACATCCGCGCTAAAATATCAAGGTGAAAGTCATCATAGCTTGCGTAGTATAGACCCAGCTCCCAACCCAATTTTGAGAATAGATTAACGGCAATATTTTTTTTATCGCCCGATAAGAGTCTCACGTTAACGCAGCACGTTAACACCGATAACGTGTTGTATGTATGTATATATATATATATATATATATATATATATATATATATATATATATATATATATATATATATATATATATATATATGTATATATATATATATATATACATATATGTATCCCTCTATGGTACACAATATGATTTCATTGAGTAAAAAATAATTTGTGGTGTTTTTCCTGCTTACATTTGGACACTATAACAATAGCAATAACATTTTTCATAATTTTTATTTTTATTTTTTTAAAGTTTGTTACCTCAAGGCAACATTGTACCACAACGGACAAATTGAAACATTTGACATTTTCATGTAGAAAAAATTTATATATTTATTGAAAACATACATTTATTTAACCAGACACCTGAACAAGCACATTTATCCAGTTTTTCATGTATTACAAATTTCCCATTTAATAAAAAGTAACATTTCAAATTCAGCTGTTGCCCTCAGGCAACATTGTACCATTATGGAACACAAGTATTACCAAAACCATCATATCAAGTTATATCAAGTTATCATATCCATCTTCATCCTCATGTCTATCTTCAATCTCACCCTCACCCTCACAAAGGAATCTGCTGGAACATTGAAAATGATGGACTGGCCCCCTCAAAGTCCGGTCCTAAACCCCATCGAGCACATTTGGGGTGAGTTGGAAAATAAACTGGACAGATCTTGTACATTCAAAGGCCTTTGGCTTCAGTTGAAGAAGGCATGGGATAACATTAGTGTTAAAGTTCTCAGAGGAAATATATTGACACTATGCCAGTCAGATGTGCTGTTGTAAGGCCTGCCCAATCGTCCCAATGAAGGCTTACGATTTGCAGGTGAAGGTCTCTTGTGCGTTCGGCCTTTTCAGCTGGACTAAGGGATTTAATTTCCAATTTCGTTTTTTTTCTGACTCCATTTTATCATGACTTTGAACTTAGGTTAGAATGCCAATTCATTATTGACCATTTATCTAGACATCTGATTATTCTATTTAACTCTTTACTCTTATCAAAATTATTCATTAGGTTCTCAGAGTCGCACAGGGTCCTCGCACCGGCCGTTATGCGGGCCCACGATCACAATATCACCAGTCCGATCATTAATCAGAGGTTATGGCTAAAGCGATTTAACAATGCCACCCATGTTTGCTATTGTTAAAAAGTACCCATGTAGCCCCCCTACAGCCGCCTATAACAACTTAGTTAAAGCTGAAACAGTAACCAGAGGTTATGGCCAGTACCATAAAATAATGCCGTATTATCTCAATAGTATTTTATCTGGCCCACTATAATGCGACTGCATAACAACTTAGTTAAAGTCGAGCAGTTAGTCAGAAATCTAGAATCTCGCCAGATGTACCACATACACCATACAATCCGAGATCTAGTATGTACTTAACCCTGGTCGCAGATTTGCGGTAATAAAGGATACATCATAATGCACTAAAATCAATAATTTCAGAGTAAGTCAGAATAAATCGAAATGTTATCATTTATTAACAGTCAGGTAAATGTATAACGCCAATTACATAGATAATCAATTAAAAGATAATCAATACATAACATCAAATGCTCTGAAGTAAAGAGTCAAAAATGCATACCTCTGCTCTGCCACATCTCCTTAAATACCAGATCAAAGATAGAAAACGTCTCGGTTACGTATGGTAACCCTCGTTCCCTGAAGGAGGGAACGGAGACGTACGTCGGTAATAACCGACGAATCGGGATCACTTCAGAGAGCCCCTATCAGCTTCGAGAACTTAAGAACAGGCCAATGAACAATTGGCGTGCGAGATTTGCATCTCGCGCTCCGCCCCGCGCCGCGGGTATAAACAGGAAGCGAGAGCATCGCACTGACGTTTTTCACTGAGGAGCCTAACCAGAGACCGGCCAGGCAGTGATGGAAGGAACTGTGGCGACGGGACGTACGTCTCCGTTCCCTCCTTCAGGGAACGAGGGTTACCATACGTAACCGAGACGTTCCCTTTCAGTCGGTCACTACGACGTACGTCGGTAATAACCGACGAATTGGGATCCCTATGGAAAACGCCACAGTTACTACCACTTCCAGCGCCCAGCGAGAGCCCCTCAGACCCCGTTCTGAAGCGGGCGGGAAGATTCACGCCAGAAGAGTCATACTGCTGTTCCGCAAGACCCATTCAGCAGACTTGATTGGATAACGCTGGGAAAGCATGCCCGAAGGACGCTGCGGGAGCCACATCATGCCCGGAGGGAGTTACCATGTGGAAGAATACGTATGGGCTGGCCGTGGGCAGCACAACATACGGAAGTCCCAGGGGAGGCCCCGGCCTAATGCAGGCGGGGGACGACACCGTACTGAGACGGCAGAGAACTCTGCCAAGGGAAAGACACGAGCTCGCCGTAGGGAGCTGAACCGTGGAGATACACGTATGGGACCGCCGTAGGGGTCACGACATACGGAACCCAGCCTGACACAAGTTCCACCAATGCATACGAGTGCCAGACCTGGCGTCGGACGCTCCGCAACATCCGACTGCCGAGGGGTGCGGAGGACTCAACAGGGTTCGCCAATCCTGGGGAACTCGACTGGAGAAAATAAGCGCACGTATCCGTTCCAGGGGAAGGGAATGGCGCAGCAAGCCGACACTAGAACGGGCACTTCAGTGAAGCTGACTATGGGAAGCGAGCACACGAGAAGCCACCGGCTCTACACGCAGGCTATAAAACCTAGCGAACGTGTTGGGTGTCGCCCAGCCCGCAGCTCTACAAATGTCTGTCAGCGAGGCGCCACGAGCCAGCGCCCAGGAAGAAGCAACACCCCTGGTGGAGTGAGCTCTAACCCCGAGCGGGCAGGGCACGTCTTGGGATTCATACGCCAAGACGATGGCATCCACTATCCAGTGGGCCATCCTCTGCTTGGAGACAGCCTTTCCCTTCTGCTGTCCTCCGTAACAGACAAAGAGCTGCTCTGAGGTCCTGAAGCTTTGCGTTCTGTCCACATAAGTCCGGAGAGCACGGACGGGACAGAGCAAAGCTAGGGCTGGGTCTGCCTCCTCCGAAGGCAGCGCTTGCAGGCTCACCACTTGGTCCCGGAAGGGAGTAGTGGGAACCTTGGGCACATATCCAGGCCGGGGTCTCAGGGTTACCTGAGAATCACCCGGCCCGAACTCCAGGCACGATTCGTCGACCGAAAATGCCTGCAGGTCCCCTACCCTCTTAACCGAGGCCAATGCAATCAGGAGTATTGTCTTTAGAGACAAGATCTTAAGCTCTACCGACTGTAAAGGCTCGAAGGGCGCCCTCTGAAGTGCGGTCAGCACCAGAGTCAAGTCCCAAGAGGGTACAGAAGAAGGGCGAGGAGGATTTAGTCTCCTCGCTCCCCTTAGGAACCTGACGATCAGATCATGCTTGCCTAAGGACTCACCATTAACGAGGTCATGGCTTGCGGCGATGGCGGCAACATATACCTTGAGGGTGGAGGGAGACAGCCTTCTCTCCAACCCGTCTTGAAGAAAAGATAGCACAGATCCGATCGAACATTTCCGGGGGTCTTCTCGGCGAGAAGAGCACCAGTCGACGAACAGGTTCCACTTCAACGCATATAGCCGTCTCGTAGAGGGGGCTCTGGCGGAAGCGATGGTGTCGACTACCGCTTGCGGTAGGTCACCTAGAACCTCCGCGTCCCGTCCAGGGACCAGACATGGAGTTTCCAGAGGTCTGGACGCGGGTGCCATAGGGTGCCCCGTCTCTGAGACAGAAGGTCCTGCCTCAGAGGAATGGGCCAAGGAGGTGCTGTCGCGAGGAGCACTGGTTCCGGGAACCACGTCCTGTTGGGCCAGTACGGAGCTACCAAGAGGAGTTGCTCCTCGTCCTCCCTGACCTTGCACAGTGTCTGTGCAAGAAGGCTCACTGGGGGAAACGCATATTTGCGCAGAGCCCGGGGCCAGCTGTGTGCCAGTGCATCCGTGCCGAGGGTCCCCTCGGACAGGGAATAGAACAACTGGCAGTGGGTCGTGTCGTGGGCGGCAAACAGATCGATCTGTGCGGCCCCAAAGCGACTCCAAATCAGCTGGACAACCTGGGGGTGGAGTCGCCACTCTCCGGGAAGCACTGGCAACCGTGACAGCTCGTCGGCCGCACGGTTGAGCAGGCCCGGAATGTGGATAGCACGAAGGGACCTCAGATGCTTCTGACTCCACAGGAGGAGATGGCGGGCGAATTGGGACAAACGGCGGGAGCGTAGACCACCCTGTTTGTTGATGTACGCAACGGCCGTCGTGCTGTCCGTCCGGACCAGAACGTGCTTGTCTTTGAGCGGCCCTTTGAGGCGGCTGAGAGCAAGACGAACTGCCAGCAACTCTAGGCAATTGATATGCCATTGCAGTTGGGGCCCCGTCCACAGACCCGATACTGCAAGCCCGTTGTACGTGGCACCCCACCCCGTGGGTGAGGCATCCGTGGAGACAACATGATGCCTGGACACTTGTTCTAGAGGCACTCCTGCCCGTAGAAACGAAGGGTCCGACCACGGGGTGAGGGTTTGGCGGCATCTCGGCGTCACTTGGACACGGAGGGACCCGCTGTGCCACGCCCATCTCGGGACTCGGTCGTGTAGCCAGTGCTGAAGCGGTCTCATATGGAGCAGCCCTAGCGGCGTTACTGCGGCTGCTGCTGCCATATGCCCCAGGAGCCTCTGAAAATGTTTCAGTGGAACCGCTGTACTGCGTTTGAGCGTACTCAAGCAGCTCAGCACCGACTGGACGCGCTCCTCTGTGAGGCGCGCAGTCATGGCGACCGAGTCGATCTCCATCCCGAGAAAAGAGATCCTCTGTTTGGACAGAGTTTGCTCTTCTCCCAGTTGACCCGAAGACCCAACTGGCTGAGGTGCCGGAGCACCATGTCCCTGTGTTCGCACAACTGCTCCCGCGACTGGGCACGAATCAGCCAGTCGTCGAGATAGTTGAGGATGCGAACACCACGCTCTCTCATGGGAGCAATGGCCGCCTCCGCGACTTTCGTGAAGACACGGGGCGACAGGGACAACCCGAAGGGTAGGACTTTATACTGGTATGCCCGTCCGTCGAAAGCAAAGCGTAGAAACGGTCTGTGTCGAGGGAGAATCGAGACATGAAAGTACGCGTCCTTCAGGTCGATCGCTGCAAACCAATCCTGGGGACGGATGCATCTGAAGATGCGTTTCTGGGTTAACATTCGGAACGGCATCCTGTGGAGGGAGCGGTTCAGGTAACGCAGGTCCAGGATCGGTCGTAACCCGCCACCTTTCTTGGGTACAATGAAGTACGGGCTGTAGAACCCGGACTTCATATCGGCTGGAGGGACCGGCTCTATCGCGTCCTTCGCCAATAGGACAGCGATCTCCGCCTGAAGCACAGGGGCGCCCTCCTTCGGTATAGAAGTGAAGTGGACACCCCTGAACTTCGGGGGACGCCGGGCGAACTGAATCGCATAGCCGAGTCTGATGGTGCGGATGATCCAGCGAGACGGGTCGGGGAGCGCTAGCCAGGCCCCCAGAGACCGAGCAAGCGGGATCATCGGCACCACGGACGTACCCGGAGCGGGGCAGCGCAGCGGAACGCAGGGGCCCCAGGACGACATGGGAGTGGTCCGTGCAGGGGTCTGGGTCTGACACACGACCTGCATCCGCTGAGGGGACGGGCGAGCGTGGGGAGGCACTTTGTGTGCGTCCGCACAACCGACGCCCCCTGTTGGCGAGGAGAGAGGTGTCTGAGGGGTACGAGGCATGGTAGCGTCGCATACCGTCAGACGCGCTCTCTTGGCACCCAGAGATGTTAGAAACTGCTCTTTTATTGAAAATTTGGGTGCCACTGGCACTGGGGCCAGTGGCGGAACAGAAAATAAAATGGGGTTCCCCCGGCCCTCCACCGGGGGAAGGAGTGGTGCTGCAGCCATCTCCCGAAGAGCAGTTTCCTCCATCTCTGGGCGGCCCGTCTCAGGGTCTCTTCCGACGGCGCTTGCCACCTGGCTTGGCAGCGGCCTGAGCGGGCTGGACGTTCTTCCCGCGACCGGCTCCACGCCCACGACCGGTGGAAGGCTGCTGCTGGGCTGGGGCGGGAGCGGGGGCGGCCGCAGGAGGACGTCCTCGGCGACGGGCAGGCGGAGGCGCTGCAGCCGGCGGCTGGGTGGAGGCAGCAGCGGGCCGCCGGTGCAGGATATGCTTGATGGCCTCCGTCTGCTTCTGGGCGGCCGAGAACTGCTGGGCGAAATTCTCGACCGCGTCGCAGAACAACCCGGCCGACGATATGGGGGAGTCCAGGAACCGGTTCTTGTCAGTCTCCCTCATGTCGGCCAGGTTGAGCCAGAGATGCCGTTCCTGGACCACTAAGGTGGACATCGCCTGACCCACGGAACGGGCGGTAACTTTCGTCGCCCGGAGGGCGAGGTCCGTCGCCGCCCGGAGCTCCCGGAGGAGCTCTGGGTCAGACCTACCCTCGTGCATGTCCATGAGTGCCTGGGCTTGGTGCACCTGAAGCAACGCCATGGCATGCAAGGCAGACGCGGCCTGTCCGCAGGACCTGTAGGCCTTCGCAGTTAGACTGGACGAAAACCTACAGGCTTTGGACGGGAGACGAGGATCACCACGCCACTCGGAGGCGGTCGCCGGACGCAGCTGCATCGCGACGGCGCGTTCGACTGGCGGGATCCTCTCGTAACCCTTGGCCTGTCCACCATCAAGGGTAGTGAGGAGGGAGGAGCCTCCAGGTCTGTTTCTGGCACTGAAGGGTGTCGTCCACGACCTGGAAAGCTCCTCATGCACCTCCGGGAAGAATGGCACTGGGGCGGGACGCTGAGAACCAGCGCGACCCCCCCCCAGGAACCAATCATCCAACCTAGAAGGTTCGGGACGTGGTGGAGGGTTCCACACAAGCCCGACCTTTTCGGCGGCCCGGGAAAGCATAGCCGTCAACTCAGGGTCCGACTCAGCCGTTGCCACTCTCCCAGAGGGAGGCAGTACAGCTGAATCCTCATCCTCTGAGGACTGGAACTCCCCCTCCGATGCTGCGATCGACATCTGCTCGTCCGCGGGCGCTCCGAAAGAGATGACTGGGCGCCCGTGGGCGGGACCAGCGATCTCTTCCGGTGGCGCCATCGGCAGCGGTGCTTGAGAGGGTTCAGGGACCTGCGTAGCTTGGACACTAGGCGGGTTTGGCCTGAACGTAATCCTCAGATCACCCCGGCCATCCGTCGAAGTAGGTCTATCCTGGTTAGGGATAGCTCTAGATCGAGGTATGGGGAGGGGGACTCCGCCTTCCCGAAGGTAGGAGAGTCTCGACCTAAGCACCACAATAGTCATGTTCCCGCAGTGAGAACACGAGCTATTCACAAACGCTGCCTCAGCGTGCTGTAAGCCCAGGCACGTGATGCAGTGTGTGTGGCCGTCAGCGGGCGAGAGGGAACGACCGCATCCAGAAACGCACGGGTGGAATGACATCTTGAAAAAGACGCAGTGTCACACCCGTGTTGCTCTTTTTGTGAGGAAATCGCTCTTTTAAGAGAGTGCTGAAGCACCCAGGGAAACCGCGGCAACACACAGGGGATAGTGCAGCCTGTGTTTGCACTCAAAAGGAACGCCCACCGATACCAACAAGCTGTTTTTGCTGTGATAACAGCAGTTGTTCCTTGCAGCTTCGAGTTCGCGGTCCCGCTGGAAAGCGCCGTCACACCAACACACACGATCCTCTTCTCTCTGTTCTTGTTTAGTAATCTTCGCTGAATAGTCAGGAAGCAGTCTGCAAACTTCAAACGCCGGTTAGGCTCCGAAGTGAATGACGTCAGTGCGATGCTCTCGCTTCCTGTTTATACCCGCGGCGCGGGGCGGAGCGCGAGATGCAAATCTCGCACGCCAATTGTTCATTGGCCTGTTCTTAAGTTCTCGAAGCTGATAGGGGCTCTCTGAAGTGATCCCGATTCGTCGGTTATTACCGACGTACGTCGTAGTGACCGACTGAAAGGGAACTCTTTCAAATGTAAACATGAGTTCACAGTGGGAATTAGCATTAAAGGAGGTAAAGACCATTTGGCCGATGACACACTCACCGTAATCAGCCAAATATCTCTAAACTCTTAAAACCTTTATTACCTTTTGGTTTACTTCTGTGGGGATGAGACCTTTGTACCAGTTGCACTGAGACATTTCAAATGATATCAAATATGTATTATACTGTATAGCAGGGCCGTAACCACCATAGACATTGAGGGGGTCCCCCCCAATAATTAGAAATAGCCAAACCCCCCCCCCCCCCCCCCTCATTATGCAGCGCTCTGAGACAGTTCTGATGTTAATTTCCTTTGTTTTCTCAGAGAGTCGCAATCTCTTACGGTTCTCAAGGTTTCTCCAGTCGTACACTCTGATCTGATATTCATCTGATATTTAATGGTCAGGGCAACCATCTGCATGTTTCATGAACATTATGAAAGGAAATAATGTTTTGGAGGCAAAAAAGGTCAATATTTTTAGATCTGTCAGGTGTTCTAATAATTTTGGCCACCACTGTATATGTATATGTAAATGGCCAAGATGTATGAACACACAAGTTTTTTTATAAGGCGTCATTGCAGTGTGAACATGGCCTTGGTCCTTCCTTCTCATTTTCATTCTTGTCACTATTGTCTCTTTCCTGGAAAAAAAACAAAAACGTATTATTAAACTTAAGTACCATTTTTTCATTCATTGGTTGTCTTCTCTTTCCTTAATCTTTCACCCCTCTCTCTGTCTCTTTAGTCATTATGTTTGTCTGGTAGGTTTCTCCCTCTCTGCCCTCATTCTTGCTCCATGTGTCTGTGTTGTAGCCTGCAGGGAAGAGTGAGAGACAGACAAGGCCAAACTCTGTCCTGCTGCTGCTGCTTCTGCTTGTGTTCAGAGACAAGACTTGTCTGCCTGTTTTGGCTCAGTAGATATCCAAACACTGGCCACATGGCATGTGCTGAGAAAGAGAGAGAAAGGAGTAGTAGAGGGAACACTTAATGCCTTTTCATTTGGCTAGCTCAATTTTCAAGATGTGAGATCAGTAGATGCCAAATCTCTCTTTTTCTCATTTTCTACTAGTGCTGGACACAGTGCCATATCTGGCCATATCAAGAAAATGTTTTTTATTCCTGAAATATATTAAGTTCCTATGGTTAAATCAAAGCCATCTTGTGATGTTAAGAGGCTGATTAAAATGACTTTTGATGAATAAAAGGACTTTTGATGATTTCTAGAAACTCAAAAGGGAAATTCTCAGCTTTCAAATGTAATTGTTTCTTATTTAAACCATTCATTTTTCAAGCATTTTTTTGACTTAAATGTGCTGTGTGTAATATTTACGAGGATCTATTGACAGAAATGCAATATAATATACATAACTATGTTTTCAGTGGTGTATAAAGACCTTACAAATTGAACCGTTATGTTTTTATTACCATAGAATGAGCCATTTCTATCTACATACACCCCAGGTCCACTTACAGTGAAGTCAGCATTTTGCGCCGTCATGTTTCTACAGTAGCCCTAAACGGACAAACTTCTCTACAGAGCACTAGCCCCTCTCTGCAGTTTCAGACGATGACATCTTCGTCCTGTGTCGGCCACCGTAGCTTCTCTATGTGCTTCGAAAGGGAGGGGTGAGTGGTGGGCGGTTGCAATTTGCAACCTCACCACTAGATGCCGCTAAAATTTACACAGTGCACCTTTAATATGGCATAATTAGGAGATTTGTCTTTGTCAGGTAACCGTTATGCCCGTTATTAAGACCTGTATTGTTTACCCGTTGTGCTTGTTAGATGTATGCCTGTTTGCTTTGAGAGATTCATCAGTAAAACTACGTTTGAGATACTCCTCTGCCTCTCCATGTCTTCCTGCCTGAGCCATACCGTAACAATACCAGGGCCCGGTTTTTCAAAAGTAATCCACTAGGATTTTGGATAACGGATTGGATCAAATCTTGAAAATGTGTTTTTCAAAAGAAAAAACGGATTACATATTCGGATTAAATCACGTAATCCAATCTTGGTTTTGATCCGGATCAAACCTTTAGTTTGGGTTTTTCAGAACTTTTTTGTAGGATTTGGATCACTTTGATCCAAAAAATCTGGATTAAACTGATCCCATCAGACGGGTGGATTCAGCGTGGATTTCATGCACAAAATGTAATGAAAACTTATACTATATTTGGATCATGCAGTATCTTACAAGATATCCTATTTATTCATAAGGTTTTAATTTTATTTGTTCATCCGTCAGGCTACAGTGATTAGGTAGGCTTTAACGTATTCAGCCTTTCAGTTTAGGCCTACAGCAAAGTAGAAAGAGTTTGGCCTCATAAAATAATCCCCCAAACAGCTGTCAAAATTGAGCAAAAACAATACATTTTATTCTGTCACTAATTGATATATATATTCATCACAATCGAAAATATTTTTAGTGATGCATGCAATGATTACAGAATAACCCAAAAAATGCAAAGAATGGCAATCACTGATTTTTGAAATCCAAAACAAATCCAAATCAGAAATAGTGTCTAACTATTGCGTCCCTTGTTGCACGTCCTGTTTGCTCGTTCTGGCAGAATGCAGGAGGTTGGTTAGGGTCTCCAAGGGGCTCAGGTGCATCATTGTCAGCACAGAGAGGACATTGCGCTTAGTAGCGATGTTGTGCAGGACAATACAGGCAAGGGTTATGTTGCATGCTTTCTGTGGTTCCGCTCTCAGGTAGTTAAGGCATGCAAAGCGCCTCTTAAGAGCTCCATTTAAACGCTCAATTGCACAACAGCAGTGTTGAAGCGTGCCTGCACCGGTGTATTTGCTGTTAGAAAAGGAGTCATCAGCTATGGTAGGAGTGGGTAGGCACTGTCTCCTAATATTATGCCATTCGGTCGGTTGGTTTGGAGGTCTCTATATAGAGCGCTCTCCCTCAGGATGCGTGCATCATGGACAGACCCAAATTCACAAATTCTCCCAAAAGAAACAAATTCATTGACCAGGCTGGCCAGTGCGATTGACACATCTCTCACCACATCACACAGAGTTGATTTCACCACTCCCATATTGTCACCAACAACTTGATAGAAAGTCCCACATGCATAAAATCAGAGAGCAATGAGGATCTGGTCTTCCACAGACAGAACGTGACTCCTTTGGGTTCTGTGTTGAAGTTTTGGCCTGAGAAGGTTCACAAGGTACTCTATATCAGCCTTCCCAAAGCGAAACCGGACATACAGCTCCTCAGTGGTGTATTGCTCCAGTGGCTTGGTACGTTCAACATACACCCTTTGACGGTATCCTCTCCTGGCAAAGTGGTGGTGGCGGTGGACAACACCTGCCATTTCATTGTCTCTCTGTGAATCCTCTGAGAAAGGCTGATTTATATGGCTGTGTAGTTGGTCTTTTCAAACACACCTATTACAACTGATTAGTTTTGGCTTGTGTTCAATTGAGGCAATTGGACCCAAGGCCTATAATTGATGAACAATGTTCACTATAGTAAAGCAACGGAACCATGGACTCAAGAAGCTGTAACTTCACTGCTGCTGAAACCAATGCACTACTAGAGGGTGTTCGGTGCCATTATGGAACAATCGTGGGAAGTTTTAATTGTGCTAAGGATACCAACAAAAAGAAAAATTATGTTTGGATTTTAATCACAGAAAATGTGAATGCCATAGGGTCTGGCCAGAGGAGGACCACAGACCAAATCAAATTGCGGTGGAAGAATCTTAAGGCCAGGGCAACAAAGGACCATCCTGAAGCCAAAAACCCACAAACAGACAACAAGCCATTTAAGAGGGGAGATTACACAGATGTGGTCCTCGACATCATTGGAGGTGAGAAGTCGCAAGCTCTCCATGGTATTCAAGGTGTTGTAGGGGATGGCGAGCCTTGGATTGAGGAGGAGGAGGAGAATCTGCCAGTTCCTCCTGAGGCTGATCCAGAGAGCGTATTTATATTGAATCTCAGCTCTGTTCCTGAGGAAGAAGATGGATCCTCATTGGTTGAGCCAGTGGTAGTTGCCACAGGATCTCAGAGGAAAGGCTTGAAGCGCCCTTCATCAAACAAAGATGGAGATTACAAGGCACTTCTGCAAAAAGAGACTGAAAGGGCAGAAGCACAGCTTTGTCTGGCAGAGGAACAACTGACTCTGACCAAACTGCAGCAAACCAAGGCCAGACTTGAGATCCGCCTCCTAAAGGCTACGCTCAGACAAGCTTGTCTCTCCACATCAGATGAGGAAGTCTGAAATTATTGTGGAGTATTTGACATTAAGTCTTTTTTTTAATTCAATACATCTATACTTGATACTTGTTATAAATATCCTCAATGTACAGTCTTTGTGTTGTAGGTCTCAGATCAGCGGACTGCTGGAAGAGGATGGGGTGGGGTTTTTCTTGTTTTTAGTTTTTTTTAAATGTGTGTGTTTTCATTTCAAATAAAAATAAACGTATATTGACCCCACACTGGCTATTCTACTTGTTGACCTTTACATATCTATAGTTCTACATTGTTATTTTCTTATCCTGTTTGAGCACTGGTTATCCAGCACTGGTTATCCAGATTTGGTGATCCTGAAAAGTTCCTATCCGGATCAGATTGATCCAATCCGATGTTGCTTTAAAAAACTGGCTCCAAAAGTAAGCTGGATTACGTGATCACGGATCGCAAAAAAAGGATTACTAAATCCGGATCAATTTTATCCGGATTATACCTTTTGAAAAACCGGGCCCAGGTTACACAAAACAATTTAATGCATATATTTAAAATTTGCTCTTCTGGTAGAGTTAATTTTTCTAGCTTAATGTTTCTAGCTTAATGTAAGGTGACAAGTTTATTTACAAGCTTTTTTATTGGTGTCTTCTGACTCAATATAATGGAGGATGTCACACTGGGCCTTGATGTGCAGTGTATTGTATCTGAAGAGCTTTGCTGATCTAAGCAGGGCTATAGAGTCAAGAGTTTAAAGTATTTTCCAGCAACATCAAATACCAGAAGCATGGCTTCACAATGCATTTCAGCTGATAATGAGGCCCCCAGTCATTAAACCCCAGCCATTAACAGTGGGCTTCACTAAACCTACCAATAAACATTAACAGGTTCATTGCAATTTTACACTGGCGGCAATCATTTATCTGTAAATATAAGGTGTTATTCCTGCCTTCTCTTGCGTCCACTACATTTTTATATTTTAACACTTTATTTTACAGTGTCCTTGTTACGTATGTTACATAACCGTGTTTTTTTAAGCATGTGGCCAGGTAGTTGCTAGGTGGTTGCTTACTGGCTCAATTTAAAAGAGCCCATATAAAATCTGATATGGTCCCTTTGGCTCAGTTCCCTCCTTGTCAGCAAAAGCTTCTTTCTTTCTAAAGTAATGCCACACATCTCCTCAAGAAGTCACAAGATTTGAAGTGTCTATGAAGTATATGGGCACCACTAATTAGAACTAAGAAGTTTTTACAGCTTGATGCCCTAAGAGATAAAACAGTTTTTTCAGAAATCCTTCATCCTGTAACAAATCCTTCCCTCGCGGGTCAAAATGACCCGAAGCCCTAAAATGATCCTTTTTTTGTCCAGAAAGCTTATATCATTTCAATTTTATAATGTTTTTTTTCTATTTTTTTATGCAATTTTTGGGGAGATCTTTTTATTTATCTTTAAATGACTACATTTGATCAATAAATAATATAATTTAAGCACATTCTTTCAACTTAAATTCAAAATAACTCTCCAATACATGGAATTATCAGCTCAAATCAGCTCAAGATATCTCACATTGGATCAATTTGGGTGTCTCTGCCGACCTCTTTTGGGAAAAAATTATATAACATGATATTTCATGGCTCTTGCCGCTTATAGGTCTATATGGAGCAAATGAGCTGTTCCGCTGGGTCCTAAAGTCAGTTTTCGAGTTTATCTCTTCAGAAAGCATTCAAATACACATGCAGACATGATCAAATCATTTTTGGTAAAGTTTTAGCATTTTTAGTTTTATTTTTTCCGTTTTTCTATGTATACTGAAGCATTCCTCACATTCTATTCATTCCTAACGGGGTCAAATTGACCCGTGAGAGAAGGATGTTATTTTTTATTACAACCACAAAAACTCCTCGAATCCAGTACATTTTTCATGGTTCAAGTGCGACAAAAGTCCTAAGGTCTTGGACCACTCTGATGAACACTCAGCAGCCAATACTGAACAGAAGAAACTTTATTGTAATATCAATAACACAATCCAGTGAAAAACCATCCTTGATAAAGAAAAATTAGTCCAAGAACAGTTGAAGAACGTTTATATTTTTTAAGGGTATACACATATACATTGAAAATAGCAAATAAACTAGAAGCAAGAAAACAAGCACAACAAGCAACATTTTGTTTTAATGGATGATGTCATTTAGATGGTTTTCTCATGAGAGTTTTCTGCCTTTCCTGACGTATCTCATCTTCCTTGTAATTGAAACCAGAAAGGCTTGTCATCTCACCTGGTTAATGTTCATTCAAATTAGAGCGCATCCACTGCTTCCCATTAGCCTTCCTCTCTCTTTTTACTCGGCACATTTATTCACACCATCCTGCTCTTTACTCAGAACGTCACCTTCCAACCTGTTCCAATGAAAGTTGCCAGAAGATTTAGCCAAGGCTGTTCGCGCATTCTGTCTTTTTGCTGGTCCTTTTTTGTTTTCAGAAAGTTGTGAGAAGGCACTAACTTTGCATGCATCTGAAATTAATCATAATTATAATCACCCCAAGCCCTGCCCTGGTCCCCTCTTTTATCTCTTGTGAGGGAACGGGGACTAAATGAATGCTAACTTTTGTTTACAGTGCGCTAACTATGTCCTCGCTTTACTGTGTTGTTGTTAAATAAACTTCACCCCCATGTGAGCACCAGTCAGAGCTGGTGTACCCTTCAGCGCCGCAGTTCTGTTCAGCTTAATAAGAGGGTGCTTTGGTGTATGGCTAGCTAATGCGCTGTGTACGACTAGCTAATTAATTTGATCAGGTAGTCACGCTCTGGCATGTCCAGAGGGATAGGATGGATTGTAGGGGATCAGTGACACAGATTAAAAGAGAGTAGCCACCGAATGCATTTCTCAGTTGGGAACGGACAAACCTGCACCACTGTGTACTTTCATTAAGCTAATGCCTCTTAGTTTCAATGTGACAGTGGCTATTAGCAGCCAAGATATTTCTTATCTCACTACAAATGCTTGTCTCTCATCACCCTTGTCTACGGCTAAATGAATAGATGTGTGTGGGACAGTCTAACAGAAATGTTAAAATACTAATAGGGCTTTTGATATTGCAGTGACTTTATATGTTACAGCATCTTTTTTAAATGCTTTCAAGCTTTGTTACTGATGAACAGTCCATCCATCCATCCATACATACATATATACATACATTGTTCCGTCTGTCGTTTCTTCTATCCATCCATCCATTGGTCTTTCCTCCACCATCCATCCAGCGGTCATTTCATCCATCATCCATCCATCGGTCGTTTCTTCTATCTATCCATCCGTCCATCCATCCATCGTTTCTTCTATCATCCATCCATCGGTCATTTCATCCATCATCCATCCATCAGTCGTTTCTTCTATCTATCCATCAATCCATCCGTCCATCCATCGTTTCTTCTATCTTTCCATCCATCTGTGGTTCCATCCATCCATCCATCCATCATCCATCCATCTGTCGTTCCATCCATCCACTGTTGTTCCATCCATCCATCCATCCATCCATCCATCCATCCATCCATCCTGTCTGTCATCTATCGTTATATCTCTTATTCTATCAATCTATCTGTCATCTATCGTTATATCTTTTATTCTATCAATCTATCTGTCTCTGTCGTTATATCTTTTATTCTATCAATCTATCTGTCTCTGTCGTTATATCTTTTATTCTATCAATCTATCTGTCTGTCATTATATCTTTTATTCTATCAATATATCTGTCGCTGTCATTATTTTTTATTCTATCAATCTATCTGTCTCTGTCATTATATATTTTATTCTATCAATCTCTCTGTCTGTCGTTATATCTTTTATTCTATCAATCTATCTGTCTCTGTCGTTATATCTTTTATTCTATCAATCTATCTGCCTCTGTCGTTATATCTTTTATTCTATCAATCTATCTGTCTCTGTCATTATATCTTTTATTCTATCAATCTCTCTGTCTGTCGTTATATCTTTTATTCTATCAATCAATCTGTCTCTGTCGTTATATCTTTTATTCTATCAATCTGTCTCTGACGTTATATCTTTTATTCTATCAATCTGTCTCTGTCTTTATATCTTTTATTCTATCAATCTATCTGTCTCTGTCGTTTTATCGTTTACTCTATCAATCTATCTGTTTCTGTCATTATATCTTTTATTCTATCTATAATATAAGATTTGCTCTTAAAGACAAAACAAAACAAGTCTTTGTTGAAAGAAAACTAAAGTTGATTTAAGATATGTTCTCTTAAAAAAACTTTTGCTTATCAAGTAAATTGATCTTGTTTCAAGGATGTTTGGATATCTTGACTCAAAAACGAGACAAAAATTCTGATTAGACTAATTGTTTACTTGTTTACTCATGAGAGGCCAGATGATCCGAAAATTCAACACACAGTCCTTTCCCAGTTAAAATGAGGAAAACATGTATTTTATTCCAAATCCAGAAGGATCCAACTAGTATCAAAAAAGTGCAAATTAAATGAAGAACAGAATGTGAGTGATCCTTTGGTGAATGCACGCCCAGGTTTTGTCTTATCTAAATCTTGCTGGGCCGTCCTGCTGTGAGCCTGGTGGCATCATGAACAAACCAGAACACGAAATCTGATCAGCTGGAGTAATGAGCTCCGAGCTGCTGCTTCTCCTCTTTGCATCTTTTATAGACCTCCACAAGCCTGCTCAACGCCACCTAAATTCTTAATGACCGCTCAGACTCGGCTGTATACACTCTCGTTTTTGTCTTCGATCTCAACATACTCACGGCTCCCTCAGATCGTTTGCTTTTACCTGACGGCAGGAAACGATGTGTCTCTTTGCTGATAAGGAGAATGACCTGTTTTGGATGTAGCTGAAAGCAAAGTGTCCTAGTAATGAGAGAATAGTGCTTCGGCTCTTGTGGTGAACATAAAAGTAAAGACACAAAAAGGAGAGGAAGCTCTTGGCAGCGTCTGGGAAATACTTGATATGAGGTTACCATGGCAACCTGCTAACACATTGAAATAGAGTCGTTTATTTACTGTAATGGCAATACCGCGAGCGCGCTGTGGCGATTTAAATCAAAACATTTGTGCTTTATATGTTAACATGTAATTATGTTGAAACCGTAATCATTTAATAAGGGAAGAGCTGCAAAACGAACTGTATGTTTTTCACAGTTGAGCAGTAATTTTCTTTGCGTGTGCCATTTTGCTTTCAAAAATAAAGACAAGAGTTTCATACTTTGATAAAAGGCTCTGGGCTCTACGGTATGATCTGAAGAAACACTGTCAGAAATGAGGGGGGAAAAATCTCGCTTACGTGTCTTTTAGAGACCATGTTACTGTTTGGCCCCTTTTATTCCTCTTTTCCTGTCTCATTCCCTTTTTATCTCTGTCTCACTGCCCGTTTCATTGTCCCTAGAGGTCACCAGTTTATCAGAGATGACAACATTTGGAGACGTGCCTGTCTGAAAGAGATGCTCTCAGTTTTTTATTTTTTGTTTGCCAATGATTTTGAAGAAAACCACAGATTTTCATTTAAAGTTATCTTTAATTGACATTCACAACCCTTTTAATTTGTCATGTCAAATGTCATGCATTTCCCATTGTAACAGGATAGAAAAATATGGGATAGGGCTTGATTTTAGCCATCTGGAATTGATTGGATTGTGAAAAGTTGGCATTACATAAAATGTAACACAAGATTTGGTTAGACAATGCCTAAAAATCTATCAAAATTAGCCTTATTTACTTTCTTAGCACATTATATCTAGTGTTATTGTGAACAATAAATCCAATAGCCTGTGCAGTCAATGAAAAAGGAAAGTTGCTTCAAAATATTTATTATTAACATTACAGAGAGATATTTTTAGTTTAGAATAACATGCACCAGTGAATCATTCACAATAACACCATGTGCATTGAGAAAGTAAACAAGGCCATTGTGGATTTCATGTTGACTTCAAGTTATTTATCAGCAGTTTTTATTCAGTGCCAGAAACAGGTCTGTTTTCCTATCAAAGGTTAGAAAAAACAACCATTAAACAGCTAATGTCTTGTGAAATCCTCCATTGAGGCGAATGTGCTGGTTAGTCTTCCATCTATAACCTTGCAACTTTGAACTGTTCTTTATTCTTCTTGAAATTAGTGGGGTGCACAGGAGACTGCAGAAAACAGCACATGCTGATACAGTAGTTAGCATTTTTACACAAATAATGCATTAACATTACTCTGAAATCTAATTGCGTATGCATCATGTTCATCATCAAGCGTAAAAACATACAAATTTATGCATGCTTTTAGGCTAAAAGTGTTCTTACCAAATAGACAGCAGGCAATCAAGAGCACCTTGTGACTGTGGTTTGTCATTCTCTTGTTTAAACACTCTTTCATGCATGTCTGAGTAGCTCATGGATCCATGATGACTGCCTTAATATTTAAATTTATTACCAAAATCCACCATGTTGTCAAGCCCATCCTATGTACATTAGAAGTACAGTAATGGTATCATATGATATATTCATATTATGTAATATAAGTCTCAGGTGTCCGCAGAATGTGTCTGTGAAGTTTCAGCTCAAAATACCCCACAGATAATTTATTATATCATGTTGTAAAGGGCCATTTTTGGAGTGTTTTTGTGCATATATCTTTATTATTACATGCTTTTAACATTAAATAAAGCACATAAACACTACCTGAGATTATCATTGCCATGTTTTGTTTTGTTATTCCAGCCGCGACGTCACAGAAATAGAAACCATTTCTAAAATAGAATCATCGCGTGTCGCTGTCGTGGCTGGTTAGGACAAAAACTCAAATTAACATGGAAAATATACCTTTTATCGCACGTCGCGGCACGTGCAGGGTGTGAGGCAAACAAGAGCATGCCCTGATGTGTTATCAGAGTGTAATCAGAGTCAGAGCTGCCCCTCAGTCTGCTCACCGGCAAGGGCGTCAGTCTCCTGTGGCCCCCTGGCGCAGGAAGATGACGTCACCCGTCTCAGCCGCCAAGCGGTCTGTGAAAAACCACTCCTGAGACGGGCGACCTGGTGATGGACGGAGCTGCTCTTCCCCCGGAGGAGGGCGGGCTGGAGAATCTTTTGTCGAACTTCTGTTCTGCTACTAGCATCTCAGCCAGCAGTACCCAAAATTCTCAGCTAGAGCAATTTCTTGTATCTCTGGGTCTCAAGAGGGCATGGTTGGCGGTGTGCAACGCTATGCCTTGCCACCCTCAGCCCCCTCTTCTATTGCCAGCGGGCAGCAGCGTGCACTTAGAGGATGCAACTAGCCTTCTCACGCACCCCCTGCCTAATGGTGGAACCAGGTAAGTGTTGCACCGCACACTCCACTTCGGGCCGCTATGCTGTTTGAGTCAGGTCCCTGCATTCCACCTTGCTGCCCCACCGTGGGTACGTCTGTGGTTCCGTTGGTCCTGCTGGTAAGGTCGCTGGGAGCCTCGCTAGCACTTCCCAGCCTGTCTCACTGGCTCATCCGCCCCATCAGACTCGGTTATGCGATTAATTTCACCTGGCGTCCCCCTCAAGTTCAGGGGCATTCAGTTCACCTCTGTGTCGAACGAGGGTGTTCCTGTGTTACAGGCGGAGAATCGCAGTCCTACTGGCGAAGGACGCGATAGTGCCGGTTCCTCCAGCTGAAATGAGGATGGGGTTTTCAGCCCGTACTTCATTGTACCCAAGATAGGTGGTGGGTTACGGCCGATCTTGGACCTGCAAGATTTGAATCGGTCACTGCTCAGGGTGCCATTAAGAATGTTGATGCATCCGTCCCCAAGATTGGTACCTGCACGCATTTTCAGTCGACAAATCGTGCCTAGAATTCAGGCTGGCTAACTCTCACGTGATCCTGAGGCCCAGGCCTGAATATGTGCCCAAGGTTCCCACCACTCCCTTCAGGGACCAGGTGGTGAACCTGCAAGCACTACCCTCAGAGGCCCTGGCTTTTATTTGTCCTGTCCGCGCTCTGCGGCTATACACGGATAGAATGCAAAGCTTCAGGACCTCAGAACAGCTCTTCATCTGATACAGAGGCCAGCAGAAGGGAAAGGCTGTCTCCAAGCAGAGGATGGCCCACTGGATAGTGGATGCCAACACCTTGGCATACCAAACCCAAGGCATGCCTTGCCCGCTCGGGTTGAGGGGAACGCTTTCCCAGTGTTTTCCAATAGTCACTGCACTAAGTCTTTCGCCCTAGTATGGGGGCCTGAGAGGCTTGCGCAGGGCACTGGAAGTGGCAGTAACTGTGGCATTTTCCATAGGGATCTCAATTCGAACGTGACAGACTGGAAGGGAACTTCTCGGTTACGTATGTAACCCTCGTTCTTTGAAGGAGGGAACGGAGACATACGTCCCGTCGCCACAGTTGCTGTGCCATCGCTGTATGGCCGAGTCACTAGCTCGACTCCTCAGTGAAAAACAAGGCCCCACTTTATATTAGGTGGCCTTAACTACTATGTACTTACATCAAAAAATAAGCACAATGTACTTACTGCAGAGCCGGCCCTAGACCTTTGGGGGCCCTAAGCAAAATTTGGTTGGAGGCCCCTTTGACCGTTTTAAGTAAGGCCTAAAGAAAAGCAATGACTACCTTATAACTATACTGTACACATTATATCTACTATGTTTTTATTTTATTTTTTAGTCTTTTAAATTATGTTTGAATTATTCTATGTATACTGTATGCTAATTTTCTTTTTGACGCTGCTGGTCCTGAGTACGTATTTCGTTCTTATGTGGCAACATGTACAGAATGACAATAAAAGACCTTGAGTTCTTGAGTTGAGTTCCATGTTTGATGTCTAACAGTATAATTATGATACCACTGAGCTGAATGGTAGTGCAGTGCAATGAACACACTGATGAACTTGCTAAATAAAAAGACTGATAAAGTGATTTTCACTGACAATCAAAGAAACATTTTTAATTGACACAAGAGTTTAAGAGGCACAAACAACAGCCTATATATAATTGAAATGAAAGAGCAAATAGTTTATTTAAATGTATTAAATATTATTCTATTATATAAAATAATAAATAGAACATTTAAATGGTTTAACTTTTCAAATAAACAAAATTAACAATATCTAAAACACCACAAACAAGATTAAAAGTAAAAATAATAATAATTAGGTAACATTTCAATAGAACTATTAAAATCCAAACTTGTGTATTTGTGCCTTCTTGGGTGACATGACTGTGTTGTGAACCAGGAAAAGAAGTGGTTGATGGAGCTGCAATAAAGAAAATAATTATATATAAAGTTAGACTTAATTTTTTAAAATGCAGACATTTATCATTATACAGTACCTTTAAATTCACCAATAGCTGGAGCTTTGCTAACTGGCAGCATATACTTTAATAGTGCCCCTGGAAAGGGGACATAAGGAGTAAATGAATGTTAGCCCTTTAGTGAAGAAGCCAAACTGGGGTTGTATTGTTCTGTTAAATGCTTTAACATCACAGCAAATGGTATAATACTAAACCAATTTTATGCAGCATGTTATTAGCATTTATTACATGGCTTGGTTGAATTCCAATGTAGAATGTTCGGGTCTGTTACGTCTTGATAACAGCCCGCTGTGAAGTAGGCTATAACGCACCGTTGAGCAGAGCGTTGCTATGGACGCGGAACGGACTATTTTCTTTAGCGGAAGCAACAATCGTTTTAAAATCAATAAACTCCTTTTTAAATCAATATTTTGTGTCAAATTATTAATTGATTTGGTAGGTATCCATGTAATAAGAGGGATAATCTATAGCGAGCTGCGAGGCGGTTTTTATTCGCTATAACAACCGCCTCACTAACTTATATTTAGACTGCAGATTATCCATACATACATAGGTATCGGAAAATTAAGCCTACAGGTTTACGTACCTTTATCTTCTTGCTTCTTTTCTTCTTCCAGCCTCTTCTTTTGTCGTTTTTCATGGCCAGAAAGATATTTTCGTTTCTTGTTGTCAGACATCGTCGACGTCGGAGTCACTACTGACTGACAGGTGACGAGTGACATGTGACTGACATCACAGGGTCAGTCAGGGGTCAAGATTAGCGGGGAACTCGCCATAATAAAGAACTAAATAAATAACAACTGTGCTTATCATGATGCCTGATAAAGAGCGCTGTAGGCCAATTTCTTTATTTCTTTTTATTTATTTATTTTATGTTACTTTTGATGTATGATTTTTTTTCAGCAATGACTCTAGGGGGCCCTCTGCTGGCCACGGGGCCCTTTGCAATTGCAAGGTTCGCTTAGTGGCTGGGCCGGCTCTGACTTACTGTGTTCAAATTGTATTGCAAAACACCTTTGCTGATATTGAGGTGGGATACGGGTAGGGTTAGGGACAGGTGTGGTGGTATGGGTAAGTTTAAGGGTAGGATTAGGTTTAAGGGAAGTGTCAACTGTGTAATTACAAATGTAACAACAGAAATTAATTACAGATGTAATTACAGGTATTTTTTTAAATGTAAGTACAATGTAAAAACATGTATGTACACAATAAGTGCATTGTATCAAATGATTAATTAAAATGTTAGTACATAGTAGTTAAGGCCACCTAATATAAAGTGGGTCCCAAAACAATGTGTACTGCATCTGCTTCCTTATTTATACCCGCGTTGCGGGGCGTATCGCGAGATGCAAATCTTGCACGCCAATGTGCATTGGCTCGTTCTGTAGACACTCGAAGCTGATAGGGCTCCCAGAAGTGATCCCAATTCGTCGGTGACGTCGGATGTACGTCTCCGTACCCTCCTTCAGGGAACGAGGGTTACATACGTAACCGAGAGGTTCTTCATCATCATGAAAGTTAATTATCTGCATGCCATATCAGTCTAAACTTGTGATATATGGTTTTCTAAGTGCACGCGCACAGAAAGCCGATGGTCAGACAACGCATCCTGTGAGTATGAAACTATAAGTTCTCTTTCACGTCTTATTGTGCTTAAACTGTCCAATACACAAGTCTATGTCAAAAACACACAAAGTTCACATAAACACAGTCGGTTATGTCTGTGAACGTTAACAGCAAGTAAAGAAATTGAATGTGTATATTAGATCTGTGTAGATCGTAAAGCATAATATACAGTACATACTGCTAAATATGCTGTTAACATGAATAAAACAACAAAAGAAAAACAGAAAATCACTCACTGCTCTTAAACTTTAGTAGCTTTAATGAGAATACATTTATTTATTTATTTATTTGATTGTTTAGTTAACAGGGACAATGCACATTAATAAAACATTTCTGTAAATGCACCAGAATTAGCCTAAAGGCTATTTTTCATCTGTAGTCCCTGGACAGAATATTACAAGTCACCCTAAAAAATACAAATACAGGTAAAATACATAACACACTACATAAAAACCATCTCAATATAAAATAAGAAATAAGAAACAATAAATGTACAGCAAGCAGATATAAATTCAATGTTGACAGACCTGATTATTAATAAACCATTTCTTCACATGAACTCTAAATAATTGATATGTATCTAATTCTCTTATAGTTGCTGGAATAGCGTTCCATTGCTGTGCAGCTTTAACAGAGAAAGCAGACTGACTAAAATTACTCCGCCGGAGTGGTATAATGCAATCTCCTCTTAACGCACCTCTTGTGGAGCGATAAGCAGTTGTTCTAATGGTAACTAATTGGCTGAGAGGGGGAGAAGTTAAACCATAGATAATTTTATACATCAAGCACACATTGGCATATTTAATCATATTTTCCCAACTCAGCAAATTATATTTTTTCAATATTGTACAATGATGAAAATATACAGACTTCCTATCTAGAACTTTGAGTGTACGTTTATATAAAGCCTCTAATGGTTTTAGAGTCACTGAACTTGCCTGAGACCAGGTTGTTAAACAATAAATAATATGAGTAATAACCATAGAATGCATAAACATCTTAGCAGCCTCTAGTGACATACAATCTCTAGTGAGCTTAAAATTATAAAAATTGCATTTAACCTGCTTGCAGACCTTTTTTACCTGAGCTTTAAATGTAAGTTTAGAATCAATCAATACTCCAAGGTATTTATATTGCGAAACTACCTGCAACCTCACCCCAGACACAAAAACATCTGGCTCATTTCCAATTCTGTTTGACTTAGAAAAAAACATGCATACTGTTTTAGACACATTCAGTTGTAAACAATTTTCCTTTAACCATGCTGATACATTTGCCATAGAGATTGTAAGTTCATTAGAAACTTGTGACAAAGTATTACCATGTAAATAAATAACAGTATCATCTGCGAACATTTGTATATTAGTACCAGAACATATAGAAAATAGATCATTTATATATAAAGCAAAAATCAGAGGACCCAGAATGGATCCCTGAGGGACGCCAGTAGACACAACTAAATCAGTTGATTGATAATTTTGTACTCGCACACACTGAGAACGATCTGACAGGTAAGATTCTATCCAACGGAGTGTATGCAAGGAAAAATTAAAACTTGATAACTTTGATATGAGAATTCTATGATTAACTGTATCAAATGCTTTCTTCAGATCAAGGAACACAGCTCCTACTACACCACCTTTATCTAAAAGAGTTTTAATATTGTCTATAAAATAACAATTTGCTGTCTCAGTTGAGTACTTTTTTCTAAAGCCAAACTGCATTGGATTCAAAGTAAAAGTACTATCATTCAAATAACGAGTAATCTGCTCAGCAACCAATTTCTCCATAACCTTAGAAACAGTGGGTAGAATACTGATTGGTCTATAATTAACAATAGAGAATGGATCACCGCTTTTAAAAATTGGGACAACAATGGCTGGCTTCCAAACACTTGGAAATTTACCCTGAGTAATTGAAAGGTTAATAATTCTAGTAATAGGTTTAATTAATGTCATACTAGACTCTTTAAGCATGACTACATCGATACCATATTTATCTTTTGCTCTGGAAGGTTTAAGAGATCTAATCAATTTCATAACATCTAATTCAGTAACAGGCCTTATACTAAAAGCAGGCTCCATTGTATTAACTGGACACACATTTATGTATTCAGGCGAAAAACTACGGACAATAGTTGCTACAGAATCAATAAAGTGATGATTTAATTCTTCTGCTACTTCAACTGGATTGTTAATTATCTTTTCTTGTATTTTAAGTTCAAGAATTTTCCTATCTACATTATGTTGTCCTGTTAATATTTTTAACTGATTCCAGATCATTCTTGGATTGCCACTTGCTTTTTCTATTATAGTCAGGAAGAAGTCAGCTTTGGCTTTTCTTAATTTCTTTACCACACAATTCCTTAACATATTAAATCGGTATCTATCATGGCTCAATTTGCTTCTAAGCGAAACTTTTAGGGCTTGATCCCGTTCTTTCATCAAATCCCGTTCTTTCATTTCTTACTTGAATGCTGCTCACTGATTCTTGATATAAGGGACAAAACATGTTTTAGAAGTTAGCTTTTATTATTTAATAATACAATCTTATAAACTAATATGTTTGTAGACAAAGGTCTCAACTAAGGAACCATGTAAGGGGACAGATTTATCTGAAAATTATTTATTTATTATTTATTCACTTAATTTGTGTCAACTCCGTCAGACGCATTAAAAAGCATGCTGTTTTTATTTGATTCATCCAGCAACAGTGTAAAGTCTTCAATTATGTAATAATGGTGTTTGGTGTTCAGTAAAGGAGCTAAAATAAAGTGATACAATACATTCTCTAAATTTTTTTTTTCTGGGTTAGGGTTATTATGAACAATCCAGTTCCTAAATTCCTTAGTTCTCTACCCTCAGTTTTAATATTAAACATATAACCAATGTTCTTAGATAAATCAGACATAATATCATGTAGTTCAGTTAATGTTTTAACATTTTAAAGCAATAAATAAAATAAAAAAATATGAAATATTTCTTTCCAAAATAACAGAAACTTTCTGATGGTGTTAAATACTGACAAAAACTGACAGTTGACAAAGGTCCATCTGAGGTTATAACAACTGATTGACAAGACAACAACTTAAGGTATTGTAGTAATGGTAAGCATTTTTATGTAGCAGCAACAGAAATATTCCCAATGTGAATCCAAAGGATCTGTAGCTTGTCTGCATTAGAGTTACAGTTAGGGATTGGGTTTGGTTTAGGATTAGTTACTTGTCATTATGCATTATGAACTGTTATTACTATAGTAAGTACATGTAGTAACTACATAACCTTAAAATAAAATGTTACCAAAAATATATATATAATTATAATATCACTATATAAAGAGTTTTGTGAGCACTTGTCTACTTCATCAGTTTACAAGTCAACTCTGACGGAGTTGACAAAACGGAATATTCTTCCACCTTAACCACATGCTGTATAGTGGAGCGATTTCGTTTTTTTCTCAGTTGTAGCTGCCTTAATATACAAATAAAAATGGCAAGATTTATCGCACAACTACTTACATGTTTACAATAAGTATTACACAAGGATACTGGAGTTGACATGTTTAAAGGGGACATATTATGCCCATTTTCACAAGATTTAATATAAATCTTTGGTGTCCCCAGAATGTGTCTGTGAATTTGGGTGTGAGCAAAAATGTGCTGTTTTTGTGCGTGTCCCTTTAAATGCAAATGAGGTGCTGCTCCCCTCCCCCCTTCCAGCGGCTCCTTTACACCTTCGGATTCAACCTCAACAACAAAACAAATCTCACTCAGCCAAAATTTCAGAAATAACCAGTTGTAGAGTGCAGCCTTGCATGTTTGAACCGGAGTCAGACACAGATGGAGAGACTCAGGAAGAGGTTGCAACTTTTAGACTGCACCTGGACGTTTCTGAATGGTTAGTGGATACATTTATGTAAAGTAAGTTGTTAGTTAGGTTGATTCATCTCATCTACTAGCGCCGTGTACGGTCATGTTAATCTATAAATGATTGTATAGGTGCTTGTGTGGGAACATAACACTTCCGTCAGTCGACTATACTAAGCCTAATATAAATGTGCGTTTATGAATTACGCAGACGGTGAGCGTTGTCGGGATAAAACTAAAGACATAGCTCTAGTCTCTGTGAATACAGTCAGAGACTATTCACTTTAGCCATATTAGCCGTCCAGCATTCTGGAACGCTCATTCAGAAAGGACATTTTCAAACATTCACAAAATATGAAGTGCCTTAGTTGTTCTGGATATGAAGTTAGAGCATGAAGCGTTGGTATTGTTGGTATTCTCGTTGGTGAAACAGTCATGTGTAAAAGGATTTGCCAAATATATTTCATTCTTCAGGACATTTCCTTCAAAAATGAAATTCATCCATGGTGCACTATTATTTTGCATAAAATGTCCCCTTTAAGCTGTGACAGCAGAGACTTCAACATTATTTGTATAAAATATTTAAAAAAGTAGTGCTGGGGAAATTAATCGTGATTAATCGCATCCAAAATAAAAGTTTGTGTTTACATAATGTGTGTGTACTCTGTATAATTATTATGTATATATAAATACACACACATGCGTGTATATATTTAAGAACATTTTTATATTTTTATAAAACAAGATATTTATATCCAAGAAAAAAAAGATACAACTTTCAGGACTATTTGTCCTACTGTGAGATCCACTGCGAGCATGTTTCGAACGAAGGACTCAGACCTTGGTTGAAATTCCGAGGATCCTCGAAATTGGAACAGCCCTTCGACGGACGTCGATGACGTAGCATCCTCGGAATTCTGGCTTCCGAGGATCCTTCCTTGACATTGAGAAACGCCTAGAGCGTATTTAGGCCATGCCCACACCGTGGGGTGGGGGGGATCCAACGCTCTCCATTGATTTTGCATTGCGTGAGGCTGCCTCCTTGTCATTTATGACTTATAACAAAAAACAGAACAATGTCTAAAAGCTAATATGTGACAAGGTGTACAGCAAACAAGCTAAAAAACACAGAAATACGTTTTTATAAGCTGTCGACCCCAAAAAACGAGCGTTTAAAGGGGTCATAGAATGACATTTTTGTACAAGTTAATATGATTCTTTAGTGTCTAAATGAAAAGTTTGTAATATACTTTAATAAAAAATTCTCATTAGTATTGTAAGAAAACACTCAATTTACCTGGTCAAAACCAGCTCAGTTTTCAGCAAGTCATTTCAGTGTATGTGACTTTAAATGATAATGAGCTTTGACCTCTGCTCTGTGGGGCGTTCGGTTCGACCCGACACAACACCACAACACACGTGGAGTGTTGCCTTGACAACATTTGAGGGTATATTTTCGAGAAATAATGGCAACGGGAGTCTCTGAGGACACATCTGAGCAACCTTATCATTTTGAACCGGAGTCGGACCAGGAACAGATGACGAACCCATCGAAGTTCGAACAGGACGTTTCTGAATGGTTGGTTAACGTCATGTCACTTTGATCTTTGTACTGGCAGAGTAGTGTAGTTGCTATGTGTTTACTGATGTGTTAGTTCATTGACAGATTGATGTTATGTTATAAGATTTTTTTTTTTACATTACTTCTTAATCAGTAACAGACACCGTTATAAACCATGTACAAAAGTAAGCTTAGTGTAGTGTTACCACGTTAACTTTATCACCCGAGTACACAGTTTGTAATAACAAACATAACGCGTTGTTCATTATAAACGTGGGATTATGAATTATATTGAGAACGTCATACTCAGAAAGCATGCCGTAATGTAACTTACCCTGTAAACTTTAGCCTCATTCATCGTGAAGCGTGCAAGCGATTTGCAAAGATTAATATAAAGGTTAATAAAACGTTACACTCACATCTTCCTGAGGTGCAGCAGGAACACGATCCTTTTTTCAAGAGCAGGTTATTAGCAAAACCTGCTTTATACTGACGCTCGTTTATAAAGCAGTCTGCTGAGAAATGATTGCGCAAACATTGACGTTGATGGGGGGGGGGGGGGGGGGATATTCCCTTCTAAAACAAAACTCAGCAGCCACTGGGTCTTCAGCGGTTCGGATTTAGGAACATCAAAATGACTGCTGTGTTCGTTATTACACCCAACAACACAACACCACAATCGCTTAGACGCCATTCAGCTCCAGAGTATCAACAATGGCGGACTGATGACAGCTCTCTCAGGGCGGGTCTGTGTTGAAACGCTGCTGTCAATCAACAATCGTGGGAGGGGCGTACACCGTGTAACGTCACACGATCAGACGGCTCGATTTGAGACAGGGGGAAATATATAAGGAGATTAAAAAAAAACACTGGATGTATTTTTATCATTATAGGATGGTTGTGTACAGGCACTGCCAACACACATTTCCGTATAATCAACTTGTAAAAGTGCATGTACCATTCTATGACCCCTTTAAGGTAGGGCTGGGCAATAAATCGATTTTATCGATTAACTCGAATGTGTAGTTTACGTCGATTTATTTAAATGAAAATCGGTTTTCTCTTTAACATCCGCCGATGCTCCCCTCTGGCCTCCTGTAGTTCCGAATGGGCTCAGCCCGCCCCCCGCACGTTTGCCATAGAGATATACAAACAACAAGGACAGTAGGTGTTTCTCAATGTCAAGGCTCCTTCCTCTGCAGGACTAGTCCTTCCAAGTCACTTCCTTCAGAGGCTAGGCGAGGCTCCTCTTAAGCATTCGGAGAACACGTAAATGGAACAGGCTAGCAAGTGCACGTCAGCCTCATTTCGTCAGTGAAAAGGTCCGTTAGCCATCAATAACGTAATTTGTATAATATCAATACGGTTGTAATTTGTACTGGCATTTAAAAGTTAAACTTTACTTATATTTACTACGGTTTTTAACAAATGTTTGGTAATGTAAATACTTAAGGCCTTTGCACACTGAGTCCGAAATTTTCGCATGCGTTTTTTCGTATTCGTGATCCGAAAAATTCGTCACGCACAGAGACCTTGCACACTGAGTCCGATGCGTATTAATGAATGCTTTACGGAAAAAAACGCAAAACAACACACAATGCCGTCTTCCACCTCCTTATCAAGGAGCTGCGGATTATCCAGACTGATTCAAAGTTGAATGTCAGTGGCTCCGTTTGATGCTTTGCTAGCGATACTGGAGCCACATATTAAAAAGAAGACCACCAATTACCAATCCTGAACAGAGACTAGCAGTATGTCTAGGATCCGCGGCACACACACACACACACACACACACACACACACACACACACACACACACACACACACACGGTTTACAGGGAGTTGGTGTGCTATAATTATAGCTGTGATATCGTAGTATTTTTGATACAAAAATATTTGTATATTTAATTGTAGGTATCTGAGGAGCACTGGCGATTCATTCACCACCATTGCCAGCAGTTTTAGGTTGGGCATCAGCACTGTAGATGGGAAAACGGATGTGAAAAACGCAGAAAATTGAACCTGTTCCGATTTTTTTTTGACGGACGAAAGTTTCGGAGGCAGTGTGCAAGCGTGATTGACATAACTTGAGGTCGAATTTATTTTTTGACGTGCAAAAATTTCGCATGCGAATTTCGGACTCAGTGTGCAAAGGCCTTTACACTTGAAAGCATATTGCCCCGTTGACACTCCGACTCCGCCAACGTCCGATATTTTGTATTTTTTGAACAAGATAGCAAAGCTGCGCGCATAGGATTGTGGGTGATTTGAGAACGCTAAGAGCGCGAAGGCTACTCGTATGCATCCTTTCCTGTATATGGCATATTTTTCGAATGAAGGACTCAGACCTTGGTTGAAATTCCGAGGATCCTCGACATTGGAACAGCCCTCAGACGGACGTCGATGACGTAGCATCTCGGAATTCTGGCTTCCGAGGATCCTTCCTTGACATTGAGAAACGCCTAGTGTCAGTGTTCGGTTTTCGGTGTCAGTCGCAGAACAAACAATACCCTGCTGCAAAGTGTGTTTTAAGTCTGAACGGAACCGCGCTACTCGTTTGAGCTGCGCGGACGTTTCTCAGCTCGGAGCAATAATGGACAGCGCAGCGGGAGCTCACACACGGGCCGATCTCGTGACACCGTTACTACAGTGCTGGGAGATTCAGTGAGAAAGCGTTTGAATTCCCCACAGAATTAATAACATCGCTACTGCGAGATCTAGTGGAAGCGTTCGGCACAGAATTCTGTTATAAACCACAGATATCAGATCAAACAGAGCTGATGTGGAAACCAGGAGAAACATTGAGACAACATGAGCGAAGATCAGGGGTTTCAGTCACAAATCACCAACATTCACCATGATTTACTGTAGTAACACCACATGTTTTCAAGTGCTTCACACTTTTTCCAGCACTTCAAATCTCTAAATATTATCCAATTTTAATGTTATTTTTAATGTGATGATTTGTTAAACTAAAAGTTTAAAGGAGTATTGTGGAAGAAATAGTTGAATGTTTTTTTTTTATTCCTTTAATAATCACTGAAGCTTGGTCAGTTCAGTGTGAGACTTTAAAAGAACAATGGTAACCTATATTTAATAAGAGCAGAATATTTAAAATTTCCCTATACATTTTTGCACATTACTGTTGTTAATGAAAGTTAATTTTATCTGCATATCAATTCATAAACCTTTGATATGTATATTGTATAGTACAAAATATATGGTGCCTATATATACTGTGGAATAGCCGGGGTTTATTTACATGCTGAACGTTTTGGACCCCAGGTATGTGTTACAAAAGTTAAAACTTGTTTTGAACAATTTCTTTGTTACCTGCAGATTGATTTTAAGGGAGGGGGAAAAATCGAATCGAAAATCGAATAAAAAAAAAATAATCGAAAATCGAAATCGGAATTTAAAATCGATTTAAATCGTAAATCGTATTTTTTGTGAAAAAATTGGGGATTTTTTTTTAGGCCATATCGCCCAGCCCTAGTTTAAGGAGACCAAAGTGGATACAGGCAATAAGACATGAAGCTTCAGCAGGAAGAATGGGTACATTTTAGGATCCTGACACTCAGTATGCCTATGTGTTGTGTGCAGTAAACATTTTGTCACTGGTGAGTCAAATATCCAAATGTCAGTTTTATATATTATATTTCCTGTCGCTGATTGCGTTCCCCTCCAGTGGGCGTAGTTCTCAGTGTAATATAGCATGTCGACTGCCTGTATCCACTTATTTGTCCTTAAACGCTCGTTTTTTTGGTCAACAGCTTATAAAAACTTCTGGGTTTTTCGTTCTGGGTTGTTTAGCTTGTTTGCTATACACCTTGTCACATATCAGCTTTTATACATTGTTCTGTTTTTTGTTTTAAGTCAAAAATGACAAGGAGGCCGCTTCACGCAATACAAAGTAAATGGAAACGGTTTGATTGTTTCCCCCCCCGGTGGGTGTGGTCTTCAGATTATGACGCATGTCGCTCTGTCTCTATAGAAACTGCAAACGGCTTATTCTGAAACATTGGGATTAAAAAAAGGAGTGGATGGTGGATTTTTACCATTATAGGGTGTAAAAGTGAATTTTGCATAGTAGGTCTTTTAAAGGATAATCTGGTCTTACTATCATGGTAGTGTCCAAAAGAAACTGTGTTACTGTGGTTACATGTCCAAAAACCATGGTAATAACATCATACACCATTTTGAATTTATTTACTTTTTATTTTAAAATGCAAATTGTTTTTTTATGCAAACAGTTCCTGGCTTTCTATTAGCTTTACATCAAATCAGGCAGTGAGTTCTAGACTTTTTAAAATGTTTGTTTTTTACCAACCTCAACCCAGAATACACCAAATTAATTGGTATTTTTCTTTGATAAATCAGAATGGCCATATGCATTTCCTGTGCAGTCCTTAAATG
This sequence comes from Gobio gobio, assembly GCF_949357685.1. Classification (NCBI taxonomy): domain Eukaryota; kingdom Metazoa; phylum Chordata; class Actinopteri; order Cypriniformes; family Gobionidae; genus Gobio; species Gobio gobio. The sequence goes on along the minus strand of NC_137115.1, from coordinate 34,595,415 downwards.
TTGGTGTGAGTGTGTGTAGCATCTGGGCACCGTCTGACATTCCCTCCTTAGATATCTGAGTTTTTTTCTTTTTATTCCTTTTATTCTCTTCTCTTTAGTCTGTGTTTGGTTCTTCCTCTGTTTCCATGGTAACATATCAAACTACCGGGACCTCCTGTCTCCACCCAATGCAGTCCCCCTCCTGATTTGGTTCCAAGTCAGAGATAAAGAGAGAGAGAGAGAGAAAGAGAGGGAGAGAGAGCAAGTGAGCAAGTAGCCTTAAAGGTGAGTGGAGTTTCATGGCTCTTTTATGGCTCAGCTCTCTTTCTCTCTCTTTCTACTATTTTCAAGTACACTTGGATCTCTATGGTGACCAGACCAGCAGGCCTGTCTGCTGTTTACTTGGGTTCTGTAATGGTGAGTAGCACATAAACTGCCCTATTTTTCCTTTCATGTTTAAAGTAAATCAAGTCTTTGTACTTTTTTATCATCCATATTATATCAGTGGTTGTGCCCTTGAATTACTCAGATTTTTAGTTTGGCTTAATTATTTTTGTTATGTCCGCTTTTTTACTCTCTTTACCTCTTTGGTATGTAATTACCAAAACCTAGCGAGCTGCATATCTAGACAGCATTGCAATCCCAGAAAGCATTGTGTCATGCTCAGTGAAAAAAAGAAAAAAGAAGATGATCTTCAAACCAACTTAGATTAAACATGGTCTTTACAGGTCAGACCGACACTTTGCAGGGAATGAACCGAAGCTCTTCCAGTAATCATTTCACAACTGACTTCCAAGACAAACACACACCTACAGACTGGCCTTAGTCTTACTGTGACAATCAGATTGATACATGGAAACTCAATCAGGCCGCTAATGGAAATGGATAATGAAGTGCTTTCAATCAGCCTCATGCAGAGTGTATTCATGAGCATAACCATTTTAATTTCTTTATTTCATTAGTGTGATACTTCTTGATATTTTGCCATAATTATATTGTGTGTCATTTATATTCGTTATACTTTCCAAATTATGTCTAGCAGGACACCATACGTTTGGCATGTGGGTTGTCTTCGTTGATGCACACCAAAGCGTGAATGTTCCTAGTTTATAAAGCGTGTGCTTTCTTATGCCCTAAGAGCCACTTGACCTTCTCGTTAAGCCTGTAGCAAATTAGCTCAAAAGGAAATCATAATAATAATAATAACTACTTTATAGGTAATAATACATATTTAGATCAGTTGCAAGAATTATCTTGATGTAGCAGAATAAATACCATAATCACCAATTTTTTTTAATTATATATAATTAATAAAAAACTAACATTGAGTTTTCGCTGCATGAAGTGGTTAGTTTGTTATTAATTCTATAAAAAAAAAATATTTCTATGTATGGGATATAACTGGTATGGGAATGGGAAATAACTATTACTGTACAGTACTATAGGGATGGCTCGATACCACAATTTTGGCTTCGGTACGGTACCACAATCTAATACCGAAGTACCGATATTAAATCGATACCATACAGGGTCTGAATTTTTGCGTGGGTATTGCGCATAATTTTACTCACTCTCGCAAGTTTGGGGTTTATGAAGCGGGAAATTACCGCAGATGTTTATTATTAAATTAATCAACAAAGATTATCACATCAAATCAGGCATTTGGAAACTTTCTTGTGAGAAGTAATTTCAGCAATACTGCGTCTCCGTTCTCTACCTCTCAAAATTACCAAATCGCTTCTGGCATCGCACCTGCACTATAAAAGCAATCTGCGCGCTCAGATTCAACACTTTCTCTGTCGTTTTTATAAGCGATTTTATAGCATTTCGTAATTCATGGGATGGGAGTTCTTTGAGAGAGAGTTCTCATACCAAAAACAAACACACAAGCCTATAGAGCTTGCACATTCCAAATTATCTTTACTGAGTAGTCACATAAACACAGTTGGTTATGTCTTTCACGAATGTAAATAGTGCAATAGTATGCGTGCAGATATTATTAAATCTAAACGTCACTGGTTGAAATCAACGCTGGAGATTTTTTTATATTTAAACACTACGATCTTATGTATGTGCGTTGATCAGTGTTAAAAGAAAATAAATGTCTAAATTAGATTGTTTGAATTATGCACTCACCTGTCGATCTCTTAATGTCTTGTACAAGACAGGAATGGCAAGTGACAGATGCTTGGCAAGGTTTGATGGTTCTTCATCAGTTTTATCAGCAAAGTAATTCCAAATTTCGCGTCTACTACTCTCTTTATTAATTAGTGTTGGGCGTGTTGAGTGAGATTCAACTGCTGTATTCATTTTGTTCTATGTTGCCACATTTGCCACGTCAGATTAGGTAGCGCACTGCCAACTTGCGGTGAACTTCGGAAACAGCAGCATACACCGAAATTAGCAAAATCATGATATTGTACCATTTGAAATAAAATACATACCGGTATTAACAACGGCGAAAATGGTTGGTGCCCCCAACGCATGGTTTAAAAAGGTTGTCCCTATTCTCCTAATGAGTAATGGGAGTGTTTTGGGCGTAACGTGCATTAAACCAATCAGAGTCTCATCTCCCATTCTCTTCAAAAGCCAGTTGCGCTTGCACCATGGCGGATTCGCTATTTACATGCCGGAATTCACGAGCGGAAAGACTGAAGACTTCTCCAGAGAGGAATCCTTTAATTTTTAATATTTAAAAATGTTTTTGTGCTTCTGCACGTCCCTGTTTGTGTAATAAGCTAAGTGTATGCGCGTTGTGGACCGCCTATATGCGCATATTACTAACATGCTCTTTAAATATAAAAAAAATAGTGCGCATTCTATTTCAGTTGCCTCAAAACAGCAACACGTCAACAATGTGCCTGAACACACCTCTTTTTCAGACCAGCACGCCCATGGGCGCACAAATGGGCACAAATGCATTTGCTATTTAAACAACGTGGCGCAGGACGTGAAAATGATAACTGCGTTGGGCTGAAACTAGCAAAAAACACTTGTGCACGCCTGGTGCTGCATTGCGCCGGGTGTATGATAGGGCCCTTAGTAAAATCTGATATACACATACATGCATACAGTTTAGCAATGGAAAGAAAGATGAAGCATAATACAGGAAAGCAAGATGTTATAGCATTGTTTGAAATTCAACAGATCAACAGCCTTGAGCAAACCACCAGTTTCATAGTTCTAATGCACCTTTCTTTGAAATTGGTAGCGGATACTTAATGTATCAAATAATGACACTAAGTTTGATACTTGCACCCATACTCTCGCCCATTTGAATAGAAGTGTCCTGATGCAATTCGTTAAGGCTCCGGTTGATTTTTGCTGAAGTGGTCTTGATGAGAGAGAATCCGTTTGAGTCAGAGGATCTTTGATGAATGGAAAGACAAGCCTGCAGCCTGGCACAAACTTTGGAGTCCTTAGAAGACTTCTAGCTCATCCTCAGTTTCTCAGAATCAGCAAAGGGGAAGAAGGTATGTACTTCTTTTGAATAAGTACTTACTTATTCAGACATACTACTCTCTTTTTACATACTGTTTTTTGTTTTAATCAAAATATTTCAACCTCCATTGCAAATAAGGTTTATTGGCAAAATGTAGACTTTCAACTGTTTGCAATGAACAAATCAAACAAAAGTAATTGAAATAGCTCAACACAACAATGTAAGTTTTAATGACTTCTGCAGTCTCACAATTATTCACGCCACTGAATAGAATCCCTCACAACAGCACACATCTGCAAGTGTTGTCTCAAGCACACCTGATGCAACTAATCAAGGACTTGATTTGTTGCACCAGGTTTGCTTGAGCTAGAACACAAAAGCCACGTTTCCACCGCAGGAACTTTCCTCAGGAACTAAGAACTTTGGGGTGGTACACGGTGTGTTTCGACCGCAGGAACCAGGGTCTAAATGAAGTTCCGGGTAAATATTTCCTCCTCCAAACGGCCCTGCTCCCGAGGTAGTACTTTTTCAAAGTTCCGGAACTTTCGGGGGTGGGACTTGGGCGCTGAACATGCTGATTGGTTGAGCTCACGCAGCATTTTATTTCAACCGGCATTTTTAAAAGTCTTGCGAGGTTCGTTCTGCGTTCAGTAAATATCAGTCTTGCTCTTTCTGTCCGATGGCTCGCGTTGTCTCAGCAATTGCACGGTCAATATCTGTAATAGCTGATAATAACATACGTTGTCTTATTTTAAATCTAGCTTTACGAGCTTTCAGAATACGCTTTAGTATCAGTGCTCGTCTCTTTTCAGCCGTTTTGTTAATTACATATTTAGTAAACCAATACATAACAAGCAAAAGCAGCGCTGCTTGCATCTCCTCCATACTTGTTATTGTTGCAGACAGTATCGCACAAAAATTATTATTGTCCGTCGCTGACTGGGAGGAGCAGCCGCGCGCAGTCCCACGTCTTTGGACTAATTTGCCTAATCTTCACGGTACTTTAGACCGCGGTGGAAACGCAGACAGTAGCAGGTCTGGGGGAAAAAAGTTCCTGTAAAAAAAGTTCCTGGTACAAATTGTTCCGTGTAATTTCGGTGGAAACGGGGCTATATATATCTGAACTGGCACATTTGACTGCATGTTAGAAATATGGCTAAGTCAAAAGAATGGTCCAAAAAGTTAAGAGTGAAGTTATAATTGCCCTTCACAAACAAGAAACAGGAAACAAAAAGATAGCGAAGGCACTAAATGTTCCTAGAGACACCGTTGGAAACATAGTTTGCAAGTTCAGAGTTAAAGAAACAATGGTTACACTACCTAGATGGGGCAGAAAAAGGAAGCTATCAAAATCTGAGATTTCTGAGAAGGCAGGTCAATCTCAGTCAGAAATCTCTTGACCTGCAGCAAGACTTGGTAGTAACAAGCACTGAGGTTTCAGCTTGCACATTACTAACACAGTTCAAGTACTAAATGCTTGCGGTTTCCATGCCAGAACTTCAAGACGTACACCACCACTGACCCAAAATCACAAGAAAAGTTAGCTCCAATTTGCACAAAATCATATGAATAGGCCACAGAAGTTTTGGGATTTTGTTCTGTGGAGCGATGAAAAAAAATGGAACCTATGGATCAGCGGGATGTCTGGAGGAAGCATATGCTGAAAAGAACACTCTGCTTACAGTTAAACATGGTGGTGGCTCGGTGATGCTCTGGGGCTGCTTTGCACTGCTGGCACTGGAAACCTGCAGTGTGTGGAAGGCAAGGTGGATTCATTTTTGTATATAAGGAAATATAAGAAAACGTCATGCCTTCAGTGAGGAAGCTGAAGCTTGGGTGTCATTGGACCTTCCAACAGGACAATGATCCCAAGCATACCTCAGATTCCACCAAGACCTGGTTGCAGAAGAAGTCCTGGCAGATTCTACAATGGCAGCACGCAAACCCAAGAATATTACTGAACTGGAGGTCATTGCTCATGAGGAAATGCTGATATCTGGTTATACATTTTCAGCAGGTCATAACAGCAAAAGGTTGTTCTACTAATGCTTGCCATGAATGGAGTTGAATAATTTGGAGACTGCAGAGGTCATTAAAAGTTGCATTTTCAGTTGAATTTTGGGGAAACCACATGAAATATTTGTTGTGTTGAGCTATTTCAGTTACTTCTGTTTGATTTTTTCATTGCAGACAGCTGAAAGTCTGTACATTTTTCCAATAAACCCGCTTTTCAATGGGTGTTGAATAATTGTGATTGCAACTGTACATGTAAGTATGTATATTTGGATGCAGCTTTTGTTTGTAAATTACAGCAGCACATGATAAAAACTCACTCAGAATGTTGCTGATTCCTGTTTGTATTGCTGTATTTGAGCACAGACAAATCATGTAGTACAGTCAAAACACTCATAGTAACAATATTCAGATCATGTGAGCTGCTCATTTGCATGAAGTTAAACTTTTCTCAACTTTGTCGAGCTGTTAGACATGCCGGTAGACATGTTGCCAGCGATCGTTGACTCTTGTGTCAGTGAAAATCACAGACTCTCATTGAAAATGAATGACTTCTGGTTGTTTTGTCACTGCAAGTTGTTGTCAGTGTGAACCAGGCTTTAAAGGTGCCAGATGGTTAACCAGATGGGTAAAAGTCTTGCAAACATGACTCAGAAAAGTAAAGTAGTTCTGAGAAAAGAGTCAAGCATCATTTGTTTGCAGATGCCACATGGTTTGACATTGCCTTATGTAATGCAATGGCATTCAGACATTTTTAAGTGTACTTTTGGGCCACGGGTTTCAGATCTTCAGAGGTGTAAAATGTCTAAGCGTTTAAGTACTCGGTAATACTAAATGGGAACATGAAACTTTGATCACATTAAAGTTGTACTCTACCTGGGCTGATATGCTCATTCTTTGAATAATATATTTGCAAGTGATCTCAGAACTGATGAGTCCCCAAACTTTGCTCTGTTTCTCTCTACTGTACCACACACACATGCATGCAGAGAACGGACAAATTAATTCTTATGAGGTGTCACTCTGCTGTAATACAGTCTCGTCTCCCTAAAGCAAATGTGTAAATTATTAGATTAGATTAATCATCATAAATGATTAATCTAACCTCATGGAAAGTGTCCTCACAGACCAAAATCTGATGATCCACTGCCATAATGTGCCCAAAAAGGAATACATGACATGGTCATTGGTCAGGACTTGTGAATTCAGACTCGAGTGGTATTAGGAAGTAGTTCTAAAGATACTACATGCATCTGTTGTTTTTCATATTGTGAGAGTAGAATACACAGCCCTTTGTGAGACTAAATTAGCAATTTAACTCATGGGTAAAAAATGTAGCATGACATAAAATGTACAACCCAGTATGATGACGAAAGTTGTTATTGATTGTTATTATAATTGGATTATAATTGTTTGGATTGGAAACTCTATCCTTGCTGAAAACATCAGCATAACTAGTCTTCATGGATTCTGAATGTTTCCCTTTTAGAATAGTTTAGTCCCCCCCCCTCCCTTTTATCCATTGTAGATAAATTTATGGAGAAATGTCTAACTCATTTTCTTGCAGTCATTCTTTCTCCTCCATTTGCCTTTGGGAGAATGATGTATTAGTCTTTTGTAAATCCATCATTTTTTGTCCTTTCAAATGCAGTGTAAAGTAACAAAATGAGAACAAAAAGAAGGCGGCCATATTTCTTTCCAATGTCGTCGGTTTATTCATACGACGACTGATTAGCTTGAATAATACGCACATGCAGTCATTAATAGTCAGAGAATTGTTGAGCGTGATTGAGACTGGTTGATTTGTGCACAGCATGTGACACTAGAATGAGAGGAAAAAGAGAATATGTTTGAAATAATACTGGGCTGCTTTTGGTTGGAAGTCAGCCTTGGGTTGTGCGCTCTAGGGGGTCTCGCTATAACTGAAATAGCTTCAGCTGTGACTAATAAGACTGATAGAGTCTTTGCCACACTGAACTCATCTATTTCACACTGTGCAACGGGAAAAAGTACAAATAAATGAAATTAACATTGGAATGAGGCTGGGTTGCATTGAAATTGATGGCTCATATATTTTAGTTTTTCATTCAGTATTTTTTCTATGTGACTGAAAAAAAATCTTAGCTTAAAGGGGTCATGTGATGCATTTAATTGTTTTGTGCATGTTTAAGATCTGCAAAGTTACAAAGCTCAAAGTCTAAAAGAGAAGGCAGATCTAGCTAAAACGCAATGATTGAATTCTCCCTCACCGACCTTCGTCATTAGGTGGAAAGATTTGCATAATGCCCCCAAATGCATACACAAAGAAAAAATGTGTGACTTCAGATGTCGTAGTAGTGCTGTCGCCGCCATGTTGTGGAGACGCTTTGTGTTTCTATGTGAAAGCAAAAACAGCACTTTATTCCGAAAGTGGACGCAATTAGGAATCAGTGGTTAAGATTTATTTACAACACTGTTCCAGAACAGTACAACCGGTCCTAAATGTTTGTGTATGTGTAGTGTATTTCACAGAGGACAGTTTCCTGAACCTGGGAGAGGACAAGGCTGGCTGTGCAAGGCTATTTCTAAAAACAAATGGGGCAATTCCAACTTTGCTAGGGCAATCTGGTGCTTCTGAATCAGAGCCAAATATTATGTCATTAATTACTCACTAAGACCTTCATTCATCTTCGGAACACAAATTAAGATATTTTTGATGAAATCCAAGAGGTTTCTGAACCATCCATTGGATGAAAGGTAGTAAAGACATTGTTAAAGTAGTCCATGTGACTACAGTGGTACAGAGGATGAAGCGACAAGAATACTTTTTGTGCACAAAAACAACACAAAAATAACGACTTTATTCAATAATTTCTTCTCAACTGCGTAGGAGACTGACACAGACGAGAATAAATTGTTGAATAAAGTCGTTATTGCTGCCTATGGATGGTTCAGAAAGCTCTCGGAATTCATCAAATATCTTAATTGGTGTACTGAAGATGAATGAAGGTCTTGCGGGTTTGCAACGGCATGAGAGCGAGTAATTTGATGACAGAATTTTCATTTTTGGGTGAACTAACCCTTTAAAGTATTTGCTATTGACTGTTCAAATGCAGAGTTTTGTGCAGTGTAGAGTAAAGGCCAATTTATACTTCTGCGTCGAGTGTAAGCCGTAGTGTACGCCGTAGGCTACACGCGTAGCCGACGCCGTCGTGAGCATTTATACTTCTGCGCTGTTGTCCGCGTCAATGTGCAATTCCACATGCAGACGCTAGTAGGCAGTGTCCTCGGGCATGTTGGTGTAATCAAGACAACAGCCGAAGAAGAAGCAGCTTGTTGTGTAGAATGTGTACATTCATGTCGGAATATCAGCAGCAGTGAGAGAGCGGCTTTTCTTGCAGCTTGAGTTGTTGTATCTAATACAAATTAAGCATCTCTAGTTGATTTGTACAGTTAAATAAGGCGATCTGGCGCTGGAAAGCGTTTGTGAAATCATGCAGAGCTCGTGGCCGCTGTTTTCACTAGAAATGTACCCTAATGTGTCCCTGTTCTTGATATACAATTACTGATTAACATCTTTGGTTTTAATGAGAAAATAAATAAACTATACTCAGCGGATCTATGTATTTATTTACTAGCATAAAGAATCGCTGGACTACAAAATATTGTTATAGCAGACGTAAGGAACTATCATCCCATTTCTGGACACACACACACACACACACACACACACACACACACACACACACACACACACACACACACACACACACACACACACACACACACACACACACACACACACACACACACACACACACACACACACACACACACACACACTCCTATCGCAGATTTTTTATTTATTTATTGACCTGAGGGAGGGGTTCTGGCAGACCAATCACAGCGCTTGCGGTCCGCGTAGAATTGACACGTTATATTTTTGTAGAGGTGCGCGTCAGGGTCCGGCGTAGGGTATGCGTGTATCACACAGCTTACGGCGTAGGTCCGACGCAGAAGTATAAATTGGCCTTAATGCATATTGTTTGTAATTCTTACAATCAAAAGTGCCGAGATGGATTTATGTTTACAAACATAGTATCCTCTGTTCTCCGCTTATAACTTGTGGTGAAAAGATGACAAACATAGGCCTTGTCCGCACGAACACTACGCGGTTTGGCTGTTCGTCCACACGCAAACGCAGTATCCGGTTACTGAAACCAGAATTTTTTGAAAACTCAGGCCAGGGTGAAGATTTTTAGAGACTCCGGTTGCAGCGTTGTCGTGTAGACGGTGAAACCGGAGATTTCAGCTCGTGAAGTCAAAGTGTGCGCCATTTTCTTCTTTGTTTGACGTCAGATTGTGCGCCGTTATCTCTTTTGTTTACATGAGTCGAGTCTATACAATGGCGGACGTAGCTTTTAATAACTCTGCTAACAGCGCTTATCATATGTATACAGATACATGCGCAGTTATCTCATTGTATTGCAGAACAGAGGCTCCAGAATGCAATAATACAAAATAGTAAGGCAAGTGTGTGAAGCTAAGTAAAAAGTCCAAAGTAAAGGAACTTGTAGAAGGGTTTCACTGAGCCCATGGCATCCCTCAGTGCTGGGACCCATGTGGAAATCAGGCAGCTAACCATAGCGTGGTTTTGCATTTTCATGTGAACAGAGATTTTTTTTAAACCGTGCTGGTGTGGAAGCGATTGTTTTTTAAAACGGAGGAGGAAAAACTCTGGTTATAAAAATACCCTTGTACGTGTGGACTAGGCCATATATGCACTACGTGTTCTGTTTCACACTGGCCACTCAAGCAGAGCTGAAGCAGCACACGCGCCCTGTGCTTTTACACTGACGGCGTTGGTCACGTTCAGCTGAACCGAGGCTTGTGTATGGCAAATACATACGAGTATCCGATCGATCGGCCGGACGAAGAGCCTGTGTTGCTCGAAACATAACTCGTGTGTGAGTCCACTATTCAATTTTTTTGGCCATATTTTGGAATTTTGGTGTGCCGTATTTGACCTTTCACACATGTATTACTCCACATATTTACATTTATTCAATATAATAAATGTTATATATGTAAAACTCATTTAAATAGATTTATTTAAATATATATATTTGACCAAGCTTATCTGCTGATAGGTCTTATCCCGCTCTCAAACTCTAACCAGTGTAGATAAACACTTGACACTCTCAGAACACCTGAGCTCTACCTGTCGGAGAACAAATGTTATTAATCAAAATCAATCTCACCATTGGAGTTTTAGACTGGGAAACTGGATGAAACTTCTAGGAGACACCATACACTAAGGAGGACTATGTATTCAGATGTTCTAGTTAAATCTGCTGTTTAGGTTGATAACTGTGGCGGCTTCTGGTGGGAAGGATCTCAGTGGATAGTGTTCACTCTGTTCCACATACAGAACTTTGGACAGACTGTCTTGGAGTGTGAAAGTTTGCAGGTGGCACTCTAACTAAGTCCATGACCACGGAGGATTCTGCAGTTAAACCTAGGATTGTCCCAAGATCTGAAGATTTTGCTCTGTTACTCTATAAAAGATGTTCCAAATACTTCCCTTACAGGAAGAATATCAGTGCTTTATGGTTCCTGATCCTCAGATAATTCCCACAGACCATTGTTCACTACTGTCCACCTCCATACTAAATCTAAAGCCGTAGTTAACCAAAGCTGATGCTTGTCTTTAAATGTAAAGCTGTTATGTGGTTTAACAGTAAGAGATCGGTTGTTCACAGTGTTCAAGAGGTCAAAATATGGCTGGTTAGTTTTGGCTGCTGGGAGATGTTGTAACAAAAAAAAAAAAGCATAATTTCAAATTAAATACTTTTGGGAGGTCCTGCGCCATCCAAGATACAGATAATTCTCTCCAGGTATTGTAGACCTTGGTTGGAATCCAGGATCACTGATGCTTTGAAGAGTAAGCCATTATAAAAAAGTCATCAGTCGTTGTATGAATTATTATTGTAAGCTTGACACACTGGTCAGACTGAACATTCTCACGTTAAGATGTACTATTTTGTTGTTGTTGTTGTTATAAATTTAATTTTGTAGATTGATCTGATTTAAGTTACCAACATGGCTAACATTTTTTGAGGAGAAACTTAAAGTAATTTTAGAACTATACGTTTTAATGTGTTAAAAGTTACTAAACAATTTTCTAGCATCAGTGTGATTATTTATGTGTAAAATATAAGATTAAAGCTGTACAATGTACATAAATTGTTTTTAAAATATATACTTTAAAAAAAAATCACTGAATTTAATCACTAAATTTTTCTTGCACTTATAAAATTTAATTGCTAAAATGTAAGTTTTTTGTAAAGGATTTCACAAATATATTACATTTGCTCACATAAAAAAAAACATATGTATAGAATATTTAAATGTACATTTAATATTTTAAAAATATCAATAAACTACTTTTCTTGCACATTCACAAACACATTGCTATGCTGATAATGCTGTTTAATGAGCTGTTTAATGTGTAATAAAATACAGAATATCAGACACAGGTGTTGCAGATGTGATAAGATTACAGGTTACATTGAGAAAGGGCAGACAAAAACTGCTCCTACCTTCAGAAATGATGCACCCTAAGCCAATAATGACTCCATAGAGGATCTGATTATTTCAGAAAGCTTTACAATCCCACAATCTACTGAACTCTTCCATCATCTCGCTCTTGTCCTCGTCCTCCTCCTCCCTCAGTGCATTATTCTGCTGTCTCTTCATTTCGAAGAAACAAGTGAGGACATCCAACCGCCTCTGTAATGTTATTTTCTGAGTGTTGGGCTTGGTACTGCTGAAAACGATATAATCAGGGTGGTGCTGACAGAATCATTGCCCTTCAGGTTTGTCTTTTACTCCTTAATGGGTTGAGCAGTCTGTTCGAAGCTCAATTTTGCTGCTAACAGTGAACTAAGCTTTTTCCTAATGGTGTCAGTTTAGACTGAAGTTCTTTGTGAAATAACACAACATATTATATTAGTATTAAGAAGCCTTTGAAAGGATGTGCTGTCACACCAGTTTACTAGATCTATTTAAACTGAGTTTTTTTGTGCTGGTGGTCTGAATCAGTGATTTTAATGATGCTTGGTCTCAACATCAAAAGAGATTGAGCTTTTCCTTGTGAATAGAACACAACTGCATATCTCTTCTCATGAAATGAACAGTTGCTCAGAATATATAAGGCCAGTTCAATTTTGAACATTTTTGATGCCAAGGACCTCCAAATCTGATTATCACCGCCGAGGGATTCACTTCATAAAATATAATGGCTGTGCTCTATATTTTTAAGTATTAAAAAACTATGCATACTGTATGAGGAAAATATTTATAAATATAATATAATATCATGAATATAAATAAATATTGATTGTATTAACATTGTACATAATTAATACTTTTTTCCTAAATGAAATGTGTATTTTTTTATGATTTCTATATGGTTTTATTATGGAAGAGGATTAGGGAATTCAAGAATAAAGTCGTTGTGTTTCGAGAAAAAAAAATAAAGAGAATAATCGAGAAATTTCGAGAATAAACACGCATTCGATTAGTGTCATGTTCATTGCATACTGATGACATGACAGAGTTGGATCATTTAGTCGAGCTATATTTTAGGCTTTCTTTCAATTAACAAAGAAATACTGTCAGCTTTAGCTATAACCGGAATAATAGGATACGAACTTTAAAGAGAATTTGAAGCGCCACGATCTCAACTTCAAGGCGGCAATGAATGAACTTCAAGAATGAAAAAAAGTGCCGTTGATGTGTTTTACTCTAGTCTAAATGTGCATACGGAAACAGAAAGGACAATCTATATTATATCGCTACATAAGTACAGACGTTATTAAAATACACAGAAAGAAATATATTGAAAAATGTCTATACACATTCTTCCAGCCTAGGGTGTAGTGATTATGCTTATCTGCACATAGTATGGTTTATTAAAGGGTAACTAAACCCTAAACCAACTTTTTTTAGTTAATGATCTGTAATACTGGGGCTTTATTAATGCTGTTCATTGTTCGAGTAAATGTTTTGACATTTGAGTATAAAGTGTTTTAATTCTATAAAATATGGTGTAAAACCGCCAAAGTGCTGCCCTCTTAAGGTTGAACGGTGGCAACTGCAGTTGAATTTTCCTATTGGACGTTGTGGTACATCGTGACGTAGGATGGTACTTCCAACGGCTCACTATCCGCGCCCCTGGCACGAGCTCACCACGCCCTCAGAAATGTTTCCCCCAATCACATGATGAGAACGGCTTCACTCCAGTATGAACTGTCATATTACATGAAGTAGAAACATTATGAATGAAACTGACTTGACACTTGCTTTAACATTGTATTGAAGAAAATACGGTTAAATAATGCAGTTGTCAGTACACGTCAGGCTTTTCTTGCAATATTATTGCTGCCCGTCATTTGTACAGATCATTTTCATACATGAGACGCGCTTTCAAACCCTGACACGCAAGTGGTTGCCGTGGACGCGGTAACGGACAACAATACTGTAACGTGCTGGCGTATATAGTCTAACTTATTTGAGGAAATCTGTTTATAATAGGCTTTTAGGTCTGAACTTATTGGTGCTGCGCTGATTCAGTTGATTTTAATGAAAAGACATCGTATGTATATCAGATATCTGATCTATTTTTAGTGGCATTCAGTGTAAGGATTTGACTGTTCATAGATTAGGTCAGTTCTCTTGCGCTGCTGCTTCACTGGCATCGTCGGCATCGGGAGTTAACGCAGTTTGAGCCAGCGGCTCGCATTGATGAGGCTCTGGGTCTGTGTCTACAGACAATCCACCCTCCTCCAATTCAGGTGAAGGTAGAGGAAATGACCGCTCTGTTGCAAAGCTGGCGTCACTCCAGTCATTCTCCATCTTTGCGACTCGCGAGTCTGACAGCTATCAATCAATCCGTCACTGCGGGTCTCAGGTGCACACCCTCCGCTCAGCCCCGCCCTCGGTTCATCCCCTCTGTCTCCGCTGGGCTCTGCCCACTTTTCCAGCTTTTTTAAAAATTTGCCAGTGGGTGGAGTTAAGCTCTGAGCAGGGGTTTAGTTACCCTTTAAAGGTGCTCTAAGCGATGTCACGTGTTTTTTAGGCCAAAACATTTTTTGTCATATACAGCAAACATCTCCTCGCTATCCGCTAGCTGCCTGTCCCCTGAACACACTGTAAAAAAACATGGTCTCTGTAGTCTGCCTAAGCTCCACAAACTGCAACAAAAACAAACGTGGGCAGGCTGGACCACGAAGCACAACAAACAGTGCTCCAGCCAATAGCCGACAAGAATGACAAGAACCCCCAAATCATTCTTGTCGGCTATTGTCTGGAGCACTGTTTGTTGTGCTTCGTGGTCCAGACTGCCCACGTGACTTTCATATCTATTTATTATCTGTTTGCATGAATGATTATTTTGACAAAACAATTCAAGACATCCCAAATGTCCCAACAATTGACAAAAAACTGGGTCCATAAATATATCCTCACATATACTTTTTGAAATGTCTTAATGTTTTTGAAAAAAAAAAAAACATCTTATGATATCTTAAGGCAGCATTTATCTGATCACAAATACAATAAAAACTGTACTATTGTGAAATATTATTTCAATTTAACTACTGCCATTTTCTGATATTACATTTTCACCTGGGTCTGATATTATTTTGATATAACAACTGTCAATTTAATGCCAAAAGCCATTACTCCATTGTCACATTATTCTTCAGAAATCATTCTAATATACTGATTTGCTGCTCAAGAAATCTTTATTAATATCAAGTGTGCTGCTTTATATTTTTGTGGAAACTGTGATGCATGTATCTAAAGAAATCACCTGCATTGTTAGCAGAATTTCTTGAAATCGATCAAGCTTTACAACTTTAAAAATGGATGTTGATTGTCCAGTACAGTAGAATTGAGTGATGATCAAGTTCCCCTTCGAGGGAACTCGAACTGCGTCATCGTGACGACACTTTGGGGAACGCCCCTCGCGTAAAGCGTCTGAAGAAACTGTAAAATCAGCCCAATCCGATTGGTGTTGCGTGATGACGTCGTATGTGACGGCATACCCGGAAGATACAAAGAGACGTCTGAACGAAACAGAGATAGCTTTTTTGCTCTTCAGCGTTAGCGCTCTGTGTTACCAGTCTGAGAGTATTTGGTGTTGTTATCTACCAACGTTGTTTTTACAAGCATACAGGGCTCGCGAATTCCATGGCCGGTCCCGTGCTGTTGAGGCAGCACGGTTGATCTATCATGGACTCGCAGATGGGTCTGTCAGGGGAACTTGAGAGTGCTTATGCATCTTCTCCTTCCCGGTGACAGCTCCATTGTTCTCCTTCCCCGCGTGGAAGCCCGCGCTGCGGCTTCTTCCCCCGGGCTGGAGGACCCGATGCGTGAGCTGTCTGATTCTGAGGAATTAGATGGGCTCCGTATCGAGGCTCGCCTTTCCTAATGCAGATTCAACCTCGAGTTGCCGAGGCGGCGCGCAGGTTTGGGTCTGTTATTAGAGTGATACAACGTGACACGGTGAGAAGGGATACTGTGGGTGCGAGGCATGCAGTCAGCTCCTGAGGGGGCGGGCTGTTTTCATTCAGAAATATCTCGACGCGGACTGCCGTGCGCCTTCGGGTGTTTCAGCCTCGCGCCCTTTGGCTTTTTTCTCGAGGGATGAAAGCCAGTTGTATTATAGCGGCTTGAACCGCGTTGCTGAGGCAACGTGTGGTTTACGAGCCGTATATAATACAATTAAGCAGTATTGTCTGATAATTGTGGCTGCGTTTTATTCTGAGGAATTAAATGAAATATGATCTGACTTTGAGGAGTTAGATATTCAGCCTATTATTCAGACCATGTTCACCGTATTTGTGAAATGTGATACTGTTTGGCTTTCTTCTCGAGGGAGGAAGGCCAATTGTATTATAACTGCTTGAGCCGCGTTGCTGAGGCGACGTGTGATTTTCGAGCCGTATATAATATAATCGAACAGTATTCGCTTTCACCTTACTATGGCTGCATTTAATTCCGAGGAATTAAATTAAAATATTATCTGACTATGAGGAGTTAGATGTATTTTTTACTCAGCCTATCATTCAGACCAGGTTGCACGGTTTGGGTGATTATGATGACATTTAATTCTGAGGAATTGAGTGTCATGTTATCTGACTTTGTTAAGTTAGATACTTAATCAGTCTGTCGCCCAAGCGTGTTTGACTTGTCTGGATATCCATCTAAGATTGGAGGTTGCGGCCCTGTCGAGCTGCTCCCTTAGATGAGGCCCCTGTTGGCCGGCCCCCTCTCCCGGGTAGGAGCGATCGAGGTCGCCTCCCCTGTGGAGCTTTTGGGAATCGATGTTGTGCTCCCGCCGTCTAGTACGTTTCGGGCCACATCGTTTCTCAGCGCACGCGCGCTGCACCAGCCGCCTCTAGCAAAGACCTGCGGCGGTCCAGCAAACGCGTACGCACACCGAAAATCTTCCTCGATTTCGCCCTGCCGGTTAGCCGCTTCAGGGGGTCGGGGAGGAGGCTCGGTTGACACCCGAGGCCGGCCTCGAGAGGCTGGTTCCCTTAGCAGATTATCTCGGCGCATGGTTATGCCTCCGAATATATCTGCATGGGCCCTGCGTACTGTAGAACGGGGTTACAGGCCGCAGTTCAGTTCCCTCCCCCGAAGTCTAACGGGGTGGTCTGGATTGTGGTCGGCCCAGAGCAGGTGCGGGTAATGGAACAGGAAGTACACTCCCTGTCGGTTAAGGAGGCTTTGAACGTATTCCTCCGCCAGTCAGGGAGTCCGGGTCCTACAGCCGGTACTTCATAGTTCCTAATAAGGATGGCCAGTTGCGTCCAACTTTAGATCGGAGGTACTTGGATCGTTCTCCGAGGAGATTCAGATTCAAGATGCTTGAGTGTCGTGGTTCAGATCCAGTCTGAGGACTGGTCTGTCACGGTGGATCTAAAGAGGACACATACTTCCATGTTCCATCCTTCTGTGTCACGGGGGATTCCTGAGGTTCGCTTTCGGGGGCGAAGCGTATCATTATCAGGTTCCTCCATTCGGGCATCACTGTACAGCAGTTTAGGACTGCTGGGACTTGCGGCAGCTGCGTCCAACAGAATTTCTCTTGGCCTGCTGCACGAGACCCCTACAGTGGTGGCTGGGAACCAGGGAGGTTTTCCTTGAGGGGAAGACCATTCTGTATGATCAGGGTAACGCGCAGATGCCTTCGTTCTCTCGTCATATGGAAGAGACCTTGGTTCCTGTCCCGGGGGCCAGTGCTGGGAGCTTCATGTTGCCGGGAAACCGTTTCAACAGACGCATCCCTCACTGGTTGGGACACGGTCATGGAAGGCCGCTTTTTCAGAGGTCTGTGGGAGACCCGGCATTCTTCCTGGCACATCTACTGCCTGGAAATGCTGGCGGTCTACGAAGCTCTGAGGAGCTTCCTCCCGGACCTCCGCGGCCACCATGTCCTGATGCAGAAGTGAACCAGGGGGTTTTCCTTGAGGGGAAATTCGAGTTTGCCCCTGGCATGGTTAAAGCCATCTTGCATCCCAGCCAGGGCTACGTGCCCAAGGTCCCATCTAACAGGGCAAGGTCAGTGGTTCTCCAGGCATTCCATCCTCCACCTCACGTGACGGCGGAAGAGAGCAGACTTCACCTCCTCTGCCCCGTGCGGGCATTGAGGATTTATCTGGAGAAGTCTGCTCAGTGGAGAAAGTCAGACCAGCTGTTGGTGTGTTTTGGTTCACCCAAGAAAGGGCTGCCTGCGTCAAAGCAGACGATTAGTAACTGGATTGTCTAGGCTATAGCCATGGCTTATCGGGTGCGCAACCTGCCTTCACCCTTAGCCGTGAGGGCCCATTCTACCAGGAGCATGGCCTCCTCGGTAGCCCTCCTTTCTGGGGCCTCTATGCTAGACATCTGCGAGGCAGCTGGGTGGGCCACTCCTCACACCTTCATTCGTTTTTATAGTCTGCATCTCCCTGAGACGCCTGGCGCGAGAGTGCTCGCCCCCTAGTTGTGCCTGGTTCCAGCTTCACACTGGGGTGGGTATGATTGGTGCGGGATAGTTGGTACTCGTTCCCCAAAGTGTCGTCACGATGACGCAGTTCGAGTTCCCTTGAAGGGGAACGTCTCGGGTTATGACTATAACCCTTGTTCCCCGAGAAGGGGAACGAGACACTGCGTCTCGTGTCCACCCAATCATCAGAGCGCTCGCTTCATCGCAAAGAACGCTATCTCTGTTTCGTTCAGACGTCTCTTTGTATCTTCCGGGTATGCCGTCACATACGACGTCATCACGCAACACCAATCGGATTGGGCTGATTTTACAGTTTCTTCAGACGCTTTACGCGAGGGGCGTTCCCCAAAGTGTCGTCACGATGACGCAGTGTCTCGTTCCCCTTCTCGGGGAACAAGGGTTATAGTCATAACCCGAGACGTTTTCTAGGTTCAACTGCTCAGGTATAATTACAGTTCCAGGATCATTGAAAGAAGCTAGCAAAAACAAGCCACACATCACCATTGCGCCCTCTGTTAAATATGTACTCTACATTTATATGTCTTTCTTAGTCGGCTGCATATTGAATGCAGGCATTGTCAGCTTGTCTCATGTTAGCGTCTCGGTTTGACAGCTCTCTGTATTGGAAAGTATAGAGAAGAAACTTTCATTTCCTCCTCTGTACCTTCACATCACAGACGGCATACAGCAACGAATGACAAATATTTGTGCAAGTGTGTATATTTGTGCATTTGACAATGTCCTAGACAGTTATAGTGATCCTGTGTTTGTTCTGTCATGCCGTCATCTCTGACTTCCCTTTCACACAAACAGACTGGAGTATTAAAAAATGATAAAGGCTGCTCTCTGCTCTGCCCATTATTTCCATCTTTACTTTCCTCTCTTGTGCTCTTTGGCCATTTCTCGCTCTGTCTGGTGTCCAGTCACTCATTTTATGTATCATATTCTCTGTACGCCTCTCTTTCTGTCTTTCTCCATCAGTCTTGGAGGTTTTAAAAAGCTCCTCTACTTTTTTTTTTTTTTACTTACAATTACTCAGTAACTTCCTTTCTTTCTTTTTTCTCTATATAGCGCTAAAGGTCAAATAACTTGTCAGCTAGGGGGTTTAATAGCCCAGGGCCAGTTATCTAATTGCTGATTGCTCGTTAACATTGTGTATCCAGCGACAATAAAGAGGTCAGAGAGCAACTGTTGTCTCCTTAAATGGAGTATATATACAATTTTAGTAAAAAGGAAATTATTCTCTCTTATATCTCACCAGACACTTTATTAGTTATGCCTGTTCAACTGCTCATTAATGCAAATATCCAATCAGCCAATCACATGCCAGCAACTGACATGGTCAAGATGATCTGCTGTAGTTCAAACTGAGCATCAGACTGGGGAAGAAAGGGGATTTAAGTGAAGGATCATGCAACACTGAAGTAATGGCTGTTGAAAATATATTTAAATATCTATATTCTTTCTTTCTTTTTTTTCTTTTTTGTTTCTCAGTCGCTTTGGTACATTTCTTGAACCACCCTTAAGATTTGCAAACCAGTGCATTTCTCAAAACAATTTATACAAACAGCACCACACAATGGATTACATGCAAAAGCCTGTAACTTGCTCAAAATCCTTAGTTCATCTCTCAAAAGTATTTATGTCAATGAACATATCAGTGCCATCAGAATGACAAGTGCTTGTGTCGTTGTTGACAGTGTACTCTGTCAGTATTTTCATATTTAAACTATGGCTATGATTTTGATGACAATGATAGAAAATGCACAAGACTGCACTTTATCTGTATGGCATATATACATTTCAACAGTACAAATGTACACATTACTCTATGTGGGATATTGGTTGCAAGAGACTGGACAGGATTCACAGTTACACTTTTACTGTTGGTCTGTCAACAAATTACAGTACAATATGATTGCGATATAAAGAAAAAGACAAGACTATATGTATATACATATATATATAGTGTGGTATATATATATATATATATATATATATATATATATATATATATATATATATATATATATATATATATGGACACATTGTGTGGTAAATTATGTCTCTAAAATGCAAGTTGACTACTGTAATATAGCATTACAGTAAGTATACAGTATTACAGAATAGTAATACACTGTCTGATTGAGGACACAGTTGTTCTCCCAACATTCGGCTGCAGCTTTCTACCCGCCTTTGCCATAAGGTCATAATTGACAACATGGTCCACAATAATATTTTTATATATATTTTAATTATTATATATATTTTGTTTTCTTTTATTTAATTTGTTTTCTTTTTTAATGTTATTTTGATTTTACTTACTGTTGTAATGGCTGAATGTTTGTCTTCATCATTTTGTGTGTAAAAGATAACAAAACAACAATAAAAAAAATGTATTAAAAAAAACAAACATGGTCCACAATAGTGGCCCTTATTTCATCAGAGACATGAAATCTACAATCTTGGCCTCTTCTACCTCTTCCACTGTTTTGCCTCCCTCCCTACGCTTCCACCACGCATCCTTACCTCCTCTTCCTGGCTGTTGACCCTGTTTGTTTCCTGGTTGTTCTTCCATTGTCAGAATTTGTAACACTGTGTTGTTCTGTCTTCACAAAGAGAAAAAGGTATGTCAAAATTATACCTTTAGGGGTACAACATCTTGTCTCTGGGGCGTTATCCTTAAAAGGACATCTTTGTACCTTTTTACTTCTAAAAAGGTGCATATTAGTACAGATGCGTACCTTAAGGTACCACTATAAACCTTTTTGTGGTAAAAAAGGTACAAATATGTCCTTTTAAGGGTACCGCCCCAGTGACAAGATGTTGTACCCCTAAAGGTACCATTTTTACCCCCTTTTTCTCTGTGTATATATGTTTGCTAAATGAAGCTTCAGGAGATGCACCTCTGAGCTATTTTAGAGAACTTGTTTATCACTGGTTGATGTAGCCCTTTGCATTCCCCTTATATGATTTACATTAGTGAAAATCTGAATTTACCATGCAATTGAGCAATTAAAAAAGGTCTAATAGAAATATATAGAAAATATGCTCGACAGTTTATGATGACTAGTTTTGCATTTAATGACTTATGCAAGGAAATAATGCCTGGATGTTTTGAGGGGTAACCAGTATAAAACAGGGAACCAGTATAATATGTTTTGACCAACGTGACATAAGCAGATGTAGGCTCGGCTGGCTCCTATTCCTAACCGGAGGTATGGGGGAGTACTCTGGGTTTGAGCCCTCTATCCCCTCAGACAGCACGCCAAATAGGCTTATTTTACTCTATTACTCTATTCGATAATTTGTAAGTGTTAATTCATGAAAACAACTGCCACAGGTAATCGGACGTTATTTTCTTTATGTAGTTTCAAAGATTTATTTTTGCAGTTTTTGCCTTTTTATTATGATAGGACAGTGATTAGTCAGGAAGAATTGGGATTGGGAAAGGTCCACGAGGCCGGTCACCTGAGCTGCCAACAAGGCTATTAGCGCAGACGATGGGACATTATTTTAAACTTGACCACAATGTTTTATTCTCCATGATTCTATGCATTTTGCCCACATAAATGAACCTTTATGTTATGTCATTGCAGAATAAAATCAAAATATGTATTGCATTTGTGAAGAAAAGGCTCAGCACCCAAGGCTCTGTCGCCTATTGCCTCATTAAGAGTTCCTTTCACTGGAACTAAGGGGCCAAGCCCAACCGCTGAAAAACAACCCCACACCATAATCCCCCCTTCACCAAACTTTAGATTTGGCACAATGTAGTCAGGCAAGTACGGTTCTCCTGGCAACTGCCAAACCCAGACTCATCCATCGGATTTCCAGACAAAGAAGCGCGATTTGTCACTCTAGAGAACATGTCTTCACTGCTCTAGAGTTCAGTGGCGGCGTGCTTTACACCACTGCATCCAACGCTCTGCATTGCATTGTGATGTAAGGCTTGAATGCATCTGCTCGGCCTTGGAAACCCATTCTATGAAGCTCTCTACACACTTCTTGGGCTAATCTGAAGGCCACAAAAAGTTTGGAGGTCTGTAGATATTGACTCTGCAGAAAGTTGGCGACTTCTGCGCACTGTGTGCCTCAGCATGCGCTGACCCCGTTCGTGGCTGAGTTGCTGTTGTTCTCAATTGTTTCTACTTTGTTATAATATCACTAACAGTTGACCATAGACTATTTAGTAGTGAGGAAATTTCACGAATGGACTTCACGAATTGCACAGGTGGCAACCTATCACAGGAGCACGCTTGAATTCACTGAGCTCCTGAGAGCGACCCATTCTTTCACAAATATTTGTAGAAGCAGTCTGCATGTCTAGGTGCTTGATTTTATGCACCTTTGGCCATGGAAGTGATCGGATCACCTGAATTAAATGATTTGGCAATGTAGTGTATATTATTTTATTTTTATATATATATATTTTTTATATTTTTTTATATTTTATACTTTATTTATTTTTGGTAACACTTTATTTCACAGGATCCTTGTTACATACTGTATGTTACATGTTATTACTGTAGTAATAACAGTAAATTATTCATAATTATATGCAACTCAAGCCTTTCCCCAACCCTAAACTTATAGTAAGTACATGTTATTAGTCAGTACTAAAATGTATAATTACATTTTAACCCCTAGGAGTCTGAGCTGTTTTGGGGCCCTTTAGAAGTTTTGACATGCTCTGACATTTGTGTTTTTTTCAGTTGCTTATAAACACATTAATGGCAAAAGGGTAATTACACCGTATTCAGCACAAACTGGGCTACCATAATATGTGAGCAACATGTATGTACAGGCTTGTATTTTTGAGAGAAAAATGTTTATGCGTGGTTTTTGAGAAAACAATTTTTTTTTTTCAATTAAGGCCTCAAAACACACAATAGATATGTGTCCACAAGACTTTTGAATAATGGGTGTTGCCAAGAGTTTTTGCTTCAAACTGATGTGAGAATCATTGAGCCTACTCATTCACATAAAACAATACACTGATCTGATTTAAAATTTGTAAGAGAGTTTTTCTTCACAAAGCCAGTATGCGAGGAGGCGTGGTATCTAATGAACAATGATGAGTATCACCTGAGAGGACAAAAGAACATAATAGCCCACATAATGTATAATGAGCTGCATAAGGAATGAGCTTCAGGTACCTATGTGACTGAGAGCAGCAGGACAAAGGACATTATTTATTATATATATATATATATATATATATATATATATATATATATATATATATATATATATATATATATATATATATATATATATATATATATATATATATATATATATATATATATATATATATATATATATATATATATATATATATATATATAATATTGTACTTATCTAGTAAATGCATCTTGATTTAAGAATGTTTAAATATTTGGTAACACTTTACAAAAAGGGTCATTAGATAACATTAGTTAACTACATTAGTTAACATGAACTAATAATGCACTGCACTTATAAAGCATTTATTATTTTTGTTAATGTTAATTTCAACATTTACTAATGCATTAGTAAAATCTTGTTAACATTAGTTAATGCACTGTGAACTAACATGAACAAACCATGAACAGCTGTATTTGTATTAACTAACGTTAACAAATATTAACTAATGCTGAACTGAGGTGTTGTTCATGGTTAGTTCATGTTAACTAATGCATTAACTAATGTTAACTAATACAACCTTATTGTAAAGTGTTACCAAATATTTAAACTAGAAACAAGACAAAAATCTAAAATTACTAAAAGCATTTTTTCCAAATTTTTTGTACTATTTTTGTTTTGTTTTTGAAAGTAGTTTCATGCTAATTTTTTTAAATAATAAATAATTAAAATTAAGATTCACTTTTTACAAAACAAAACAAAAAAAAATCACTTTCTACAAAACAAAACTCCAGAATCATTTATTTAGAATGTAGTCAACAAAGGCCTAGGAGCATTTTTGGTAAATTTTTGTACTTTTTTGTTTGTTTTTGAAAGTAGTCTAATGCTAAAAAAATTAATAATAAATGATTACAATTAAGATACAATTCATACAAAACGAAATTCACTTTAAAGAAAGCAATTCACTATCTACAAAAAAAAAAAATACTTTCTACAAAACAAAACTCCAGAATCATTTATTTAGAATGTAGTCAACAAAGGCCTATTATATTTTAAATGATCAAAAGATTTGACTACACTGCAAAAAATGCTCTTCTTATTTAGTTGAAAATTGTACTTATCTAGTAAATGTATCTTGATTTAAGAATGTTTAAATATTTAGACTAGAAACAAGACACAAATTACTAAGAAGAGCATTTTTTCAAAATTTTTTGTACCTTTTTTATGTTTTTGAAAGTAGTCTCATGCTAAAAAATTAAATAATAAATAATTAAAATTAAGTACAAATGAAATTCACTATAAAGAAAGCAATTAACTTTCTACAAAACGTCTCAGTTACGTATGGTAACCCTCGTTCCCTGAAGGAGGGAACGGAGACGTACGTCGGACGTCACCGTCGAATTGGGATCACTTCAGGGAGCCCCTATCAGCTTCGAGATATAGAGAACAGGCCAATGGGCCATTGGTGTGCGAGATTTGCATCTCACGCTCCACCCCACACTGCGGGTATAAACAGGAAGCGAGAGCAGCGCACTATTGTTTTTCACTGAGGAGCCGAACTAGTGACTCGGCCATGCAGTGATGGTACAGCAACTGTGGCGACGGGACGTACGTCTCCATTCCCTCCTTCAGGGAACGAGGGTTACCATACGTAACCGAGACGTTCCCTTTCAGTCGGTCACGTTCGACGTATCCGTTCCATCGGGAAGGGAATGGCGCAGCAAGCCGACACTAGAACGGGCACTCCGGTGTTACTGACTATGGGAAGCGAGCACACGGGAAGCTACCGGCTCTACACGCAGGCTATAGAATCTAGCGAACGTGTTAGGTGTCGCCCAGCCCGCAGCTCTACAATATCTGTCAGCGAGGCGCCACGAGCCAGCGCCCAGGAAGAAGCAACACCCCTAGTGGAGTGGGCTTTTAACCAGAGTGGGCAGGGCACGTCTTGGGTTTCATACGCCAAGACGATGGCATCCACTATCCAGTGGGCCATCCTCTGCTTGGAGACAGCCTTTCCCTTCTGCTGTCCTCCGTAACAGACGAAGAGCTGCTCTGAGGTCCTGAAGCTTTGCGTTCTGTCAACGTAAGTCCGCAGGGCGCGGATCGGACAGAGAAAAGCTAGGGCTGGGTCTGCCTCCTCCGAAGGCAGCGCTTGCAGGCTCACCACCTGGTCCCGGAAGGGAGTGGTGGGAACCTCGGGCACATATCCAGGCCGGGGTCTCAGAATTTCATGAGCATTACCAGGCCCGAACTCCAGGCACGATTCGTCGACTGAAAATGCCTGCAGGTCCCTTACCCTCTTGATAGAGGCCAATGCAGTCAGGAGTACTGTCTTTAGAAACAGGATTTTCAACTCTGCCGACTGCAAGGCTCAAAGGGCGCTCTCTGTAGTGCGGTTAGCACCAGAGTTAAGTCCCAAGAGGGTATAGAGGGAGGGCGAGGTAGATTTAGTCTCCTCGCCCCCCTCAGGAACCTGACGATCAGATCGTGCTTCCCAACAGACTTACCATCTACCATGTCATGGTTTGCGGCAACATAAACTT
The DNA here is from genome assembly GCF_949357685.1 of Gobio gobio. Taxonomy (NCBI): domain Eukaryota; kingdom Metazoa; phylum Chordata; class Actinopteri; order Cypriniformes; family Gobionidae; genus Gobio; species Gobio gobio. The sequence goes on along the minus strand of NC_137115.1, from coordinate 34,569,269 downwards.
TGAGGGTGGAGGGAGCCTTCGCTCCAACCCATCTTGCAGGAAGGAAAGCACTGAACCGTGCCAAAGGGTGCCCCGTCTCTGAGTCAGGAGGTCTTTCCTCAGAGGAATGGGCCAAGGAGGTGCTGTCGCGAGGAGCACTAGTTCCGGGAACCAAGTCCGGTTGGGCCAATACAGGGCAACCAACAGGACTTGCTCCATGTCCTCCCTGACGTTGCACAGTGTCTGTGCAAGAAGGCTCACTGGGGAAAACGCATATTTGCGTAGGCCCCGGGGCCAGCTGTGTGCCAGAGCATCCGAGCCGAGGGTCCCCTCGGTCAGGGAATAAAACAACTGGCAGTGGGTCGTGTCCGGAGCTTGTCGGCTGCACGATTGAGCAGGCCCGGAATGTGAATGGCATGAAGCGACCTCAGATGCTTCTGATTCCAGAGTAGGAGGAGATGGCGGGCGAGTTGTGACGTGCGACGGGAGCGTAGACCACCCTGTTTTCTTTGACGTACGCAACGGCCGCCTTGCTGTCCGTACGGACCAGAACGTGCTTGCGTCTGAGCGGCTCCTTGAAGCGGCTGAGTGCAAGATGAACTGCTAACAACTCCAGGCAATTGATATGCCATTGCAGTTGAGGCCCCGTCCACAGACCCGAAACTGCAAGCCTAATGTACGTGGCGCCCCAGCCGGTGGATGAGGCATCCGTGGAGATAACAGCATGCCTAGACATTTGTTCTAGAGGCACTCTTGCCCGTAAAAACGAAGGGTCTGACCACGGGCTGAAGGTTTGGCGGCATCTCGCTATGCCTCGCCGCTCTTGTTCCCCGCTGAGGAAGGAGGTGAGGCAGGCCGTGTGCGATGCCACAAGAGTCTTACCCTTCAGGCTGTCCCTGTCGCCCCATGTCTTCATGAAAGTCGCGGAGGCGGCTATTGCTCCCATGAGAGAGCATGGGGCACCTCAGCCGGTTGGGGCTTCAGGTCAAGGGAGAAAAGAGCAAACTCTGCCCCACGCAGAGGATCTCTTTTCACTGTACGGAGCTGGACTAGGTCGGTCCGACAGCGTGCCTCACCAAGGAGTGCATCCAGTCTGTGATGAACTGCTTGAATTCATTAAAATGCAGGACAGCGGTACCACTGAAACATTTTCAGAGGTTCCTGGGGCATATGGCATCCACAGCCGCAGTAACGCCGTTGGGATTGCTTCATATGAGACTGCTTCAACGCTGGCTACTTGGCCGAGTCCCGAGATGGGCGTGGCGCAGTGGAACCCTCTGTGTCCAAGTGGGAGCAATAGCCGCCTCCTCGACTTTCATGAAGACACGGGGCGACAGGGATAGCCCGAAGGGTAAGACTCTGTACTGATGTGCCCGTCCCTCGAACGCAATGCGTAGGAACGGAACGGTCTGCGTCGGTTGAAAACCGAGACTTGAAAGTACATGTCCTTCAGGTCGATCGCTGCTAACCAATCTTGGGGACGGATGCACCTGAAGATGCGTTTAGCATTCTGAACAGCATTTCTTTAAGGGACCTTGCAAGAATTTGCAGATCCATGACCGGCCATAACCCGCCGCTTTCTTGGGTACAATGAAGTATGGGCTGTAGAACCCGGACTTCATATCGGCTGGAGGGACCGGCTCTATCACGTCCTTCGCCAGTAGGACTGCGATTTCCGCCTGGAGCACAGGGGCGTCCTCCTTCGACACGGAGGTGAAGTGAACGCCCCTGAGCTTGGGGGACCGCCAGGCGAACTGAATCGCACAGCCGAGTCTGATGGTATGGACGAGCCGGCAAGACGGGCTGGGAAGCACTAGCCAGGCTCCCAGTGACCGTGCAAGCTGACCAACAGCACCACAGAAGTACCAGCGTAGCGGCTTGCAGGGACCCGACTCGGACGGCATGATAGCAGCCCAAAGTGGGGGGGTGTGCGAGTGTGGGAAGGCCGCTTATGTGCATCCCCACAGCCAGCACCCCCTGCTGGCGATTTGGAGAGGTACCAGGGGGTGACAACGCATGGGAGCGTCGTACACCAGCAAACGCACTCTCCGATTGAAGGAGGGGCTGAGCATGGCAAGGCTTTGTGGCGTCGCACACGGCCTGCCTCACTTCCTTCCTCAGCGGGGAACAAGAGCGGCGAGGCATAGCGTCACACACTGTCGTCCTCGCACCGCTGAGAAGAGGGGAATGGGAGTGGTGAGGCTTTGTAGTGTCACACACATTGCCATTCTCGCCCTCTTGTGGGGAGGGGAATGAGAGCGGCGAGGCTTTGTAGCGTCACACGCTGCCATTCCGGAACTCCCGAGACCCAGAGGTATTGGAACTGCTCTTAAGAATTTGGGTATCACTGGCTGTTTTTAACACCAGTGGCAGAACAGAATTACCAATGGTTTTCCACCTGGCCCTCCTCCGGGGGAAGAGCAGCTCCTGAACAAATCCGGGTCAATGGTGTTTTTGGACCAGGGTGGACATCGTCTGGCCAAGGGCCAGCGCTGTGCGCAGCTCAACCTCGGCTCAGAACTACCCTCGTGCACTAATCAGGGCAGAGGTGGCCTGCCAGTGGCACTGCCACCCCACCGATGAGGGTAGTGAGAGAGAGGAAAACTTTATACAGATTTTGCCCCTTTTGGTGTTCCATATTTTGGCACCAAATAGTCCCACAATGCCAAAGCCTTCCAATGCACATCCAGGAAAGGCAAGGGGTGGGCAAGACGATTTACGCGTTGCACTATGCCTCAGCCACCCGGGAAAGCGGGAAAGTTTTTTTTCAAGGACCAGCAATCCCATCTGTAAGCTACCAGCAGGCATGTGATATAGTGGGCGTGGCCACGAGACGGCACACGGCGCGCTGAACACTCAAGCCCTAATGAAAAAAGCAAGATGAACAACGCGCCGACGTGGTTATGCTCTCATGAGAGAGCATAGACCACCCACGAACACAGTCTCAACATGCTTGCGATGCGATAGAGGAGTGGGGGGCCCACAGAGATGTACTCAGTGGGGGAAGCCTCACTGTAAACCTCAGGTCACCCAGGCTTATCAGCCAAAATAGCCCCTTTTCTGGTGCACCAGAAAATAAACTAGATCGGGGTATAAGCGAAGGGACTCAACCCCGTTTGAGGTTTCATAGTCTCGACCACGCATCTACGGCGCCGAACGACTTGCGCTGAGTTGTCGTGGCAACCCGCGCTGTCACCCGGCAGCTAGACGGCACACGGCGCGCTGAACACTCAAACCCTCACGTGGAAGGCGAGACGAACAGCGCGTCGACGTGATCCCGTTCCCCTGAGAGAACACGGATCACCCACGAACACAGTCTCAACATGTTTATGCGAGAGGGATCGTGGCCGTCAGGACAGGAAACAACCGCATCCAGAAACGCACGGGTGGAATGACGTCTTGAAAAAGATGCAGTGTCACACCCGTGTTGCTCTTTTGTGAGGAAACACTCTTTCAACAGTGCCGCGGCAGCACACAGGAGATAGTGCAGTCCTGTGTCTGCACTCACTGACACAAACGCCCTCACCAAACCGACAGTTGCTGTGAGAACAGCAGTTTGTTATGCTGATGCAGTTTGTGAGCATGCGGTCGCGCTGATTGTGCCTTTTCGCCAACACAAAGCGTCCCTCTCGTTCTCCGGAGTATCTCTCTCTGTAGATAGGCTCTCTTTTAGAAAAGCAGTCTTGCTTCATCAACGCCGTTTGGCTCCGAAGTGAATGACAATAGTGCGCTGCTCTCGCTTCCTGTTTATACCCGCAGTGCGGGGCGGAGCACGAGATGCAAATCTCGCACGCCAATGGCCCATTGGCCTGTTCTCTATATCTCGAAGCTGATAGGGGCTCCCTGAAGTGATCCCAATTCGTCGGTGACGTCCGACGTACGTGACCGACTGAAAGGGAACAAAAAACTTCACTTTCTACAAAACAAAACTAGATATTAACTCGATAAAACAAACTTTTATATTAAATAAAAAAAATAACATTAGGCTATAATATTTAAACATCAATATGCAGAAAAATACGTTTGACTGGATCTATATTTATAGCATCTGAGCAGACATTTGTGAATAAAAGCTTTATTGCTGTGACACTAGGCTCTTTTACAATAAACACATTATAATCTGTCCAAAAAAGGCCAAATAAATCTTGTCTTGCGTGTATGACATGCAGCAGGATTCATATTTAAATGGTCTTTTTGCATTTAATATTCACAGATGCTAACAGAATAAACTTAACAGGATAAAGCCTACCTTACAATCAGCCCTGAATCCGTTGCTTTAAAAAATGAACAGCTTTTCATGAGGATAATTATAGCTCAACGCATCTCAAAACGATGTAGCTGAAGTAACGTTACAGCACTTCACTAGATGTGTTAGTATGAGTTGATGTGTGGGCGTTGACGAGTGGATCGTCAGTATTTGAATCTGAAAGAGCGCGTGCTCCGTGGGCATGGTCGCATTAGGGGAGAATGAAATGGTTTGCGAAAGACTGACATCTATCACTTTTCAACCAGATTACATAAACACAGCATATTTGTTTTCGATTTGGTTTACATTGTTTAAAACCTGACATTTCTGTCAGGATCACTATTGTCAAAGTGATAGACAATTAGCATAGTTTAGATTGGTGGTAGGGTTCTGTTTTGGGCAAGAACTCCCTGCTCATCCATGCAGCCTAGCATGGATAAGAGCAGAGAGAGCAGTGATAAACGCCCCTTAGGGTAAACAGAACAGAAGCAACGATGTATTGCAGATAGCATTAATGTCATATTAAATGTACAACCCAATTCAGGAAATTTAGTCTGATTCAGGGGGAATCAGAATGCCAAATCCTGACTGACGAGTGGAGGAGCTGGGGATGGAGGAGGGTAATTAGCTCCGGAGAATGCGATAGCAGCTGATGATACTGAAGGAGCTTATATGCATGATGTGATAGGTATCGTATCCCTATAGGTAGACGTGATCAGCTGACAGTCAGCTGATGCAAGCTTGACTAACGTGCCTTGCCAGAACTAACGCTATACGCTGGATATCAGAGTTTCTTTAGACATATGTCTCATGTTTGTGAGACAAGTATTCACTAAGCTAGAGGTCCTTTTCTGAAGACTATCTGAATGAATGTCTTTGAGAGAGAGGCTGCAGAGCGCGCATCATGTTTGCTTTCTTTATTTAGCAAAAAGCTAAACATTTTGTTTTTATTGTGACTGTACACAAAAAAAGAAAGAAACTTTACCGATTATAATGATGTATAACACTTGCCTGAATGATAAAAAATGACAGAGTTATTTGAGTCTCTTTGGCACTGATAAGAAAAAAAGAGCCGTGACCGCCGACTCGAGAGGGTTAACAAGGACCCCTTAAAATAAAGTGTACGTGGATTTCATGTAAAATATACTGTATAATGTTGAAAACATTCTACACACATAAGAACACAATATTATATTCATAAGAACACAATACTATACATACACACACATTTTGCACATATAACACATTTTGATTAAATAATGCAAATAATAAAAAAAAAAAAATTGGGAGCCAGGTTTCAGGAAATTAATATTTATAACTTATTTTGCAGTTTATGGGTGTGGCAAAAGTTGCTTTTGGACCTGTTCACATTGGAGAGTCTCACTGAATTTCTGCTGTATAGTGGACTCTGGAAGGTGCTTGACAGCTGTGTTGATCACAGTGTGACTGAGTTTCTGATGTGGTCTTTGAAGGGAAAGACAGACTATTATAAGACAAAAGTTGTGTGTTTGAGAGAGTGAATGATGGGACATTCTTTTGGCTGTGAATTATTTAGCTTGATGCATTCACTGCACTCTGATTGAGTTTTGCACAGCGCCGTCTGTTAAACACCATGACGTATTGTGATTCTCTTCTCCATTTATAAGCTATTGAACACAAGATAGATGACTGGGTTGGAATCCATATGGGGAAGCAATTTTTATTGATCATTTGAATTATTATTAGAATGCAATGCTAATGGCACTAGGTCAAAGCTATTGGAGGGTAGCCTAACCTATCTGAGCTGCAGTAATTACCCAGAACAGCCCATAGCTCCATTACACACAGAGCAAATCTTGAGAAATAACCAGCAATGAATGCCCTTCAGCTCTGCTGATACCCACATATTTTCCATTTTATTTTATTTTATATTTTAATTTAATTTAAATTGTATTTTATTTTATTTTGGGGGGGTTAAAAATAACCCAAAAGCTAGATATTTTACTTTATAACGTGTTAAATATGGATATTTTTCTTACAAAAACCCATCGATTCGCTTCAGAAGGTCTTTATTAACCCCCCCGGAGCAGTGTGGATTACTTTAATAATGGATGGATGCACTTTTTTGGCCTTCAAATTGTGGGCTGCCATTCACTGCCATTATAATGCTTGGAAGAGCCAGGATATTTTTTAATATAACTCTGATTGTATTCATCTGAAAGAAGAATTTCATATACACCTAGAATGGCTTGAGGGTGAGTAAATTATGGGATACTTTTCATTTTGGGGTGAACTATCCCTTTAAGCTGCTACGTCTGTAGCCGTACTGCGAGTAGATGCTGTTTAATTAGTCCAACTTGGCTCACCCATCAGCAACCCCTGACCCCTGATCTTTCCTGTCGCACAGGAGATCGGTTTTAAGGCAAGGAAGTACCTGGGCTATCCCACAGTCTCCTGCAGCTGAAGTGCTATTTATAGTGTGTACAAGGAACAGATGGTAAGCGTGATCCTATTAGCACCATTAATGTACTCAGTGAACGTGAGCACGCAGTGGTCTTCACCTGTACTGTAGTCTGAAGCTGCACACGGACACAGATTGCTGTTTCTTATGCTGATGTCAGGCTTTTTTGTGCACTTATTCTCCTTGTGTCCTGCAGCAGGTATGTGGCAATGTTCTCGGTCTCGCATTTTTTTGTATGAGCACACACACACACACACACACACACACACACACACACACACACACACACACACACACACACACACACACACACACACACACACGTTTTTAGTGCATTTGGATTGCACTGGTGTGTGTACTTATGTGTGCGCCTTGCAGGTGTTTATTACATTTTATTGAACTTTGTTGGTATTTAGTGGAGCATCTTTCACACATGACGAAAACGGAAGCCAATTAACCCCCCCCCCCCCCCCCCCCCTTAGCTGCATAATCTATTTTTAAGTGTACTGCACTTCCTGTGTGGAACTTTAGAACCATGTAAAACACAAATGGTCTAATATTATGTTATTATAGGATTTATTCATATTTTAAATTATTTTTTATTTTTATCTTTTGAGTTTTAATTTTAGTTTTAGTACAATCAATTTTTTTTGTTCTTTTGTCCTTTTTTATTTTTAATATTTCTAATTTATTTTTTTTTCATTTATAGTAATCTCGGTAGAGGAAAGCAGGGCACATTCTCAGTTTGAGTAAATTTACTGAGGGTTCAGAGTATTTCTTTTTTTACAAATTAATTTTACTCGTCTGGTACAAATATGTTGCTTGTTTTATTAATACAGTGTATACTACTTTCATTATTTATGCCAAAAGAATGGAGGTGAAATGTGACAACATGCGTGATATATATATATATATATATATATATCCCTTCACACACAGCATCCCAGAACAGGAGACAAATAGACGAGCCAGTACGAATGCTCTATAATAATAATTTCTGAATATTCAGGTTCTTTCTCTCAGTCTTTATTCACCTGTTTCTCATGGTTTCTCAATAGAAATTCATAAAAGTTAATTACGTAAATTGCATTAGTAACTGTATGGAATAGCATAGTTCTAGCGGGGCACGTTTTAAGTAATGTTTGAACGTTCCCCATCTGCCCAACTGGGATTTAAACCTGGTTAGTGTCTTCTGCTAGTAAGCAAAGCATTAAAGGGATAGTTCACCCACAAATGAAAATCATTAAGTTGTTGAAACCTGTATGAATTTCTTTCTTCTGCTGAACACAAAAGAAGATATTTTAAAGAATGTCTGTAACTAAACAGTTGGTGGACCCCATTGATTTCCATAGTAGGAAAAAAAAGTGATGTATTCTGACACCTTTCTATCAGAACCAGCATTAAAGGGATAGTTCACCCAAAAATGAAAATTAGCCCATAATTTACTCACCCCCAAGTCATCCTAGGTGTATATGACATTCTTCTTTCAGACGAATAAAATTGGAGTTATATTACAAAAGTCCAGGCTAATCCAAGCATTAGAATTGGATTCATAGTTGCTCTTTTTTCCATAAAGTCCATAAAGACCATATGGGCCAGTCTTCGCTCCCCACGTGCATCAATGAGCCTTGGCCGCCCATGAACCTGTCACCGGTTCACCACTAGGTGCGTTTACATGGAGCACTGTAATCGGTTTAAAAGTCCAATCCGAATGAAAATGCTCCATATAAACACCTCAATCGGAATAGAAATGGCCAAACCGAATGAAATTGTAATCAGTTTGAGAGGGGTGGGATAACCCTTTTCATGAACCGATCAAACGAAAAATTCCACCATGTAAACGACCTGATCCGATTACTGTGAGTGCACGTCTTTCTGTGACGTGATATACAGCGCACGATGCTGAGCACGTCTGGAATGCTTTCATTCATGTTTCATCGTATATCGTATGTTTTTATTAATAATTTGGGTGCATTTTATTGTTAATTTTGTGTTTTTCAAAATAAATTAATTGAATTCATTTTGAGGCCGCATTCATCATTCACAGCTGTTGAAATAGCCATTGTATAGGATATAAATTAGATTAAACTACTGCATGTCCGCCCACAGAAAAATAAATAAATATAAAAATTACCAACACAGAACTATTGATCCACGAACATCACAGTTATTATAATTGGCAACGTTACGAATCTATGCGACGGACAAACTGTGCGCTCGTCACAAAATGAGCACATGTGAACACCAAATCGGTTTAGAGAACGTCTCATGTAAACAGTCCACCGAATCTTTCAATCGGAATGATTTTAATCGGAATGCCAAAAAAGTGCGCATGTAAACGTGGCTACTGTTCCTTCCATGGACCACTTTTGATAAATACTGACCACTGCAGACCGGGACCACCCCACAAGAGCTGCAGTTTTGGAGATGCTCTGACCCAGTCGTCTAGCGATGACAATTTGGCCCATTGTCAAACTTGCTCAAATCCTTACGCTTGCCCATTTTTCCTGCTTCTAACACATCACTTGTTCACTTGCTGCCTAATATATCCCACCCACTAACATCACTGCCGTGATGAAGAGATAATCACTGTTATTTACTTCTCCGGTCATAATGTTATGCCTAATCAGTGTATATTAAATTTTTTTTAATGAGGAAAAGCGTTTTAACTGTGTTAATTTTAGCAGTGTTAACAATAACACTGCTTCTGTGCCATTTAAAGGAAGTGAAAGAATTAGATATTCATAGATGAGCTGTAATAATTGATCACCGTCTAGCAATGCATTCTAATAAAGCAGTTGCTGTGCTAATTCAGAATTGATGTATTAACAGTTCATCTATTTTGAATTTATTTTTTTTTTTATTTTTTTTAATTCTCGGGTACAACTCCTTTTGTGTTCCACAGAAGAACGTAATGGCTGGAGTTTGAGCAAATGATGAGTGAACTATACATCATATGAAGGATAAATCTCCGATTCATTTTGTGGCACATGTCTCGCTGAAAGACTTTCTGCATTCATAAGCAGTTCACATCATGCAGGAATTCAAACACTTAGTATCCTTCCGTCAAGTATTAGACATTATTAATTGATAAATGGATTCTTCCGAGGCATCTAAATTGGTTGCCATGGGAGAATTTGTATGTCAGCAGCGTTAATTTGAGAGAAAGGGCATTAAATGGGGCAAGACAGCATTCAGTGGGGGAACGGGACTGCGTCACGCCAGCCTGACAGCCCGTTCTAACAAGCCATCCATCGCCATGGTAATGCCATTGGACGCGTCAAGCAAACATGACCTACTTCACAACCTTTGACTCTCACTGATGGAGGCCACAGGAGGGTGATGGTTATTGGTCAGGAAGCTATCAATCACAGAAGAGCCTCGAGACTCAAGAGGCAGTTCATATTCACATCCAATAGAGTTCATTATAAAAAATGTGTAGATGTGTATGATGATAAAAGAATGTGATACTATTTATACTAAACACAATGCACACAATAATTGGGTAATTATCCCATTAAAATGCTCTTTGGGTTGGCAGTTGACTAGATTTTGGAACTGTGCTATTATGTTTCTCATAGATAATTGATATACCTGTAGGTACAATTTGCATAATCATCTTTGTTTTATTGTCCCTCTTCTGTTCCTTTTGGGGGCTGGTTATGCCAAAGAGAAAATGGCTTTGTCCTGCCTGTTCAATTGTGTGAATTAATGCTAATAAATGGAATAGAAATAAATTGATTCGGTTCCCCCTCTGAAGCTGAGAATGGTCTTTCTGCTGTTTTAGACGTTAATGAATGCATGGCTCTGTAAGCACATTAGAACTGAGAGACGTGCCCGCTCTCTGCCTTCCTCTGTGGAGCAGGATTGAGTGGTCTTTTCATGATACCTTTCAATTCACAGAATCCCCGCAGTCCGAGAGACATTCCATATGAAAAACCTAAACATTCCCTACATTCATTGAGCTGCTGGTTGGTTTTTCTCTTAACAAACACACAAGTTCTTGGTCTTTTTGGATTAGCTTGCTTCATTATCAAAGCCATTATCTGTGGTATTACTTCCATCCATCTCAGCATGACTCTATGGCATTTAAATTAAATAATTCTTCCAAAGTCCGGCCTTCACAATAGAAAAAGAGAGATAGAAAGTGTGAGTGAGAGAGGGAAATGGAAATCTGTGTGTCTGTTTGAATACTTAACCTTATTTTGGGAACAAATTTGTACCTAGAAGTGAACTAAACTTGTAAAATCTTTATTTTGAGATAACATCTGCACTTATAAAAATCATATAATAATAGATAAACAATTGTTTCTGAAAGACGTCTCTTATACTCTTAACTGAAATATTGTTAAATATTATTACAAAAAGGTCTATTTTAATATATTTTAAAATTTAATTTATTTCTGTGATGTCAAAGCTACATTTTCAGCATCATTACTCCTGATTTGCTGCTCAAGAAACATTTATTATTATTATCCATGTTAAAAACAGTTGTGCTGCTTAATGTTATTGTGGAAACAGTGATACATTTCTTTTCTTTGAATAGAAAGTTCAAAAGATCAGCATTTATTTTAATTTGGTAACATTATCAATTTATTGCATCCTTGCTGAATTAAAGTATTTAAAAGTGTGACTTGTAAATTTTCACTTTAGCAGAGGGACATTAAATGTATAAAAAAGACAGTGAAGACATTTATTAAAGTAATAAATATTACAAAAATTTATATATATATAATAAATGCTGTTCTTTTGAACTTTCTATTCATCAAGGAATCCTGAAAAAAGGTTTTCGCAAAAATATTAAGCAGCACAACTGTGTTTAACATTTATAATAATAATAAGAAATGTTTCTTTAGCACCAACTCAGCATATTAGAATGATTTCGGAAAGATCATGTGACACTGAAGACTGGAGTAATGATGCTGAAAATTCAGCTTTGACATCACTAGAATAAATTACATTGTAAAATATACTACAACAGAAACCAGTTCATTTGAATTGTAATATTATTTTACATTATCACTGTTTGTACTGTACAACCTTGGTGAGATTAAGAGACTACTTTGATAGACAGTATATATATATATATATATATATATATATATATATATATATATATATATATATATATATATATATATATATATATATATATATATATATATATATATACAGCTCTGGAAAAAATTAAGAGACCATTAACATTGATTTCTCAATGTTAAGTGGTCTCTTAATTTTTTCCAGAGCTATATATATATATATATATATATATATATATATATATATATATATATATATATATATATATATATATATATATATATATATATATATATATATATATATATATATATATATATATATATGTGGTGGGCCGTTATCGGCGTTAACGTGCTGCGTTAACGTGAGACTCTTATCGGGCAATAAAAAAAATATCGCCGTTAATCTATTCTTAAAGTTGGGTTGGGAGCTGGGTCTATACTACGCAAGCTATGATGACTTTCACCTTGATATTTTAGCGCAGGTGTATACCTAGCCGAATTGCACTGTAGGGGGCGAGAGAACGTCTCGGTTACGTATGTAACCCTTGTTCCCTGAAGACCCGCTGTTACGCATGACAGCATGCTGTTCCGCATGACCCGCTCAGTGATTATTGGATAACACTGGGCAAGCGTGCCCTAGAGAAGGGAACGCTGCGGAGCCCACATCGTACCCCGAAGGAGTTATGTGGAGTACAATGCTGAGCTGTAGCCTGCAACGGAGGAGGGGGCTCAGTCCCACTGACGGGAAGGCTCTCCCAAGGGAAAGACACAGGCTTCCCGTAGGAGCGACCGTGGAAAGATATATGGGATCCCCGCAGGGTCACTCATATAACCCGGGCCCAATTCCGGTTCTCAAAGATTTAGCGGCAAGGGGCCTGATGCCAGACGCTCCGCCACGTCCGGCACCGAGGGTGATGGAGGACTCACAGAGTTTGCTTCTGGAGAATAAGAGCGCCGGAGCGCAGCAAGCCGACAAGAGCCAGGGCCTCTCAGTGCTTCTACCCGTTTGAGGTGAGAACACAGGAGGAGACCGGCTCTACACGTAGGCTATAGAATCTAGCGAACGTGTTGGGTGTCGCCCATCCTGCAGCTCTACAGATGTCTGACAGCGAGGCGCCACATGTCAGCGCCCAGGAGGATGCAACACTTCTAGTAGAGTGTGCTCGCACCCTGAGTGGACAGAGCACACCTTGTGCTTGGTAAGCCAAGGTGATGGCATCCACTATCCAGTGGGCCATCCTCTGCTTGGAGACAGCCTTTCCCTTCTGCTGGCCTCCGTGACAGACAAAGAGCTGATTTGAGGTTCTGAAGCTTTGAGTTCTATCCATGTAAATCCACAGAGCGCGGACGGGACAGAGCAAAGCTAGGGCTGGGTCTGCCTCCACCGGGGGCAGCGCTTGCAGGTTCACCACCTGGTCCCTGAAGGGAGTGGTAGGAACCTTGGGCACATAGCCAGGCCGGGGTCTCAGTACCACGTGGGTATCACACGGCCCGAACTCTAGGCACGATTCGTCGACCGAAAATGCCTGCGGGTCCCCTACCCTCTTGATGGAGGCCAATGCAGCCAACAGCAAAGTCTTCATAGACAGAATCTTTAGCTCTGCTGACTGCAAAGGCTCAAATGGGGCATTTTGAAGTGCTCTGAGCACCAGAGCAAGATCCCAAGAGGGTATGGAGGGGGGGGGGGCAAGGAGGATTTAACCGTCAGCCCTCCTAAGAAACCTGAAGACCAGGTCGTGCTTCCCAACCGTCTTACCTTCTACATGGTCGTGATAGGCGGATATTGCAGCGACATAAACCTTGAGTGTGGAGGGCGACAGCCTACGCTCCATCCCCTGTTGCAGGAAGGAAAGCACAGACGCGATCGAACATCTTCGGGGGTCTTTTCGGCAAGAAGAACACCACTCGACGAACAGGTGCCACTTCAAGGCGTAAGCCTGTCTTGTTGACGGTGCTTGTGCTGAAGTGATGGTGTTAACTACCTCTTGGGGTAAGTCACCTAGAACCTCCGCGTCCTGTCCAGGGGCCAAACATGAAGCTTCCACAGGTCTGGACGCGGGTGCCAAAGGGTGCCCTGTCTCTGAGTCAGAAGGTCCTTCCTCAGAGGAATCGGCCAAGGAGGGGCTGTTGCGAGGAGCTTAAGTTCTGGGAACCAGGTCCGGTTGGGCCAGTACGGCGCCACCAGCAGGACCTGCTCCTCGTCCTCCCTGACCTTGCACAGAGTCTGTGCAAGTATGATCACTGGGGGAAACGCATATTTGCGAACAGCTGGCCCCCCTGGGAGGAGGAGATGGCGGGCGAGTTGCGACATGCGACGGGAACGCAGACCACCTTGTCTGTTGATATACGCAACGGTCGCAGTGTTGTCCGTGCGGACCAGTACATCTTTGCCCCGTAACCGCGCTTTGAGGTGGCTCAGAGCAAGATGCACTGCTAGCAACTCGAGGCAATTGATATGCCAATGCAGGTGTGGGCCCGTCCAAACCCCTGACACTGCATTCCCATTGTATGTGGCTCCCCAGCCCTTGGCAGAGGCATCCGTGAAAACCACAGCGTGCCTGGACACCTGTTCCTGGGGCACTCCAGCCCGAAGGAACGAGGGGTCTGACCATGGACTGAAGGACTGGCGGCAGGCCGGTGTGATGCTCACCCGGTGAGTGCTGCGTTGCCACACTCACCTCGGGACTCGGCCGTGTAGCCAATGCTGAAGCGGTCTCATATGAAGCAGGCCGAGGGGTGTTACTGCCGCAGCGGCAGCCATATGCCCCAGGAGCCTCTGAAACTGTTTCAGTGGAACCACCATCCTGCCTTGAAACGTGTTCAGGCAGTTCAACATTGACTGGACACCACCGTGAGGCGCGTTGTCTGTTTGACCGAATCCAACTCCATACCGAGAAAAGAGATCCTCTGCACGGGGGCGAGTTTGCTCTTTTCCCAGTTGACCCGAAGACCCAACTGGCTGAGGTGTCTGAGCACCAGGTTCCTGTGTTCGCAAAACTGATCCCTGGATTGTCGAGATAGTTAAGGATGCGAACGCCCTGTTCTCTCATGGGCACAAGGGCCCCCTCCGTGACTTTCGTGAAGACACGGGGGGACAGGGACAGCCCGAAGAGCAGGACTCTGACTGATATACTCGAACCTCGAACGCAAAGCGCAGAAACGGCCTGTGTCGAGGAAGAATCGAGACATGAAAGTACGCGTCCTTCAGGTCGATTGCTGCAAACCAATCTTGGGGAAGGATGCATTCGAAAATGCGTTTCTGTGTGAGCATCTTGAACGGTAGCTTCTGGAGGCTCAGATTTAGGACTCGCAGGTCCAAGATTGGCCGTAACCCACCGTTTTTTTGGGGTACAATGAAGTACGGGCTGTAGAAGCCGGTCTTCGTATCGGCTGGAGGTACCGGCTCTATCGCATCCTTCGCCAGTAGGACAGCGATCTCCGCATGCAGGACATGGGTATCTGCGGCATTCAGCGAGGTAAAGTGGACGCCCTTGAACCTGGGGGGGCGCCGGGCGAACTGAATCGCATAGCCGAGCCTGATGGTCCGAATGAGCCAGCGAGACGGACTGGGGAGCTCTAGCCAGGCTCGCAGAGACCGTGCAAGTGGGACCATTGGGACCACCGGCGTACCCACCGTGGGGCAGCGAGGTGGAATGCAAGTACCGGGCTGGGGCGGCTGTCTCGTGGAGGCGGCCCGCAGCGAGGTGTGAGTGTGCTGTGCAACACTTACCTGATTCCACAGGTGGGCAGGAGGAACGTGAGGAGGTTGTCCACTGCTGCCCGCTGGCGAAGGGGGAGGATGAGTGTGGTCCGGCGTTTGACCGGCCACAACTCTCCAAGCCCCCTGAGGACCCGGAGATGGAGGAAACTGCTCTTTTATTGAAAATTTGGGAACAGAAATTTGGGAATCCATCCCCCGGCCCTCCTCCGGGGGATGGAGCGGAGCGGTCACCGTCTCCAGAAGAGCAGTCCTCCCCATCTCCGGGTTGCCCGTCTCAGGGCCGCTTGCCCTTGCCCTTGCCACCCCTCTTGGCAGGAGCCTGGATGGGCGGGGCGGCCTGCTTGCGCCCGGCTCCACGACGTTGCTTGGGAGGAGGCTGCTGCTGCGATGCGGGAGCGGAGGCAGACGCAGGCGGCTGCCCTCAGTGACGAGCAGACTGAGGTGCTGCCGGCGGCGGGGTGGAGACAGCAGCTGACTGCCGTGGCAGGATGTGACTGATGGCCTCAGTCTGCTTCTGTGCGGCCGAGAACTGCTGGGCTAAGTTCTGGACCGCGGCGCCGAAGAGGCCGGTGTGGGAGACGGGGGAGTTAAAGAACCTGATCTTGTCGGTCTCCCTCATGTCCGCCAGACACAGCCAGAGATGGCGTTCCTGGACCACTATAGTGGACATCGCACGACCCACGGTCCGCGCCGTAACCTTCGTCGCACGAAGCGCGAGGTCCGTTGCGGTTCTCAGTTCTTGGAGAACTGCGGGATCGTTACCACACCAGTGCCTGGGCCTGATGAACCTGCAACAACGCCATAGTGTGTAAGGCGGAGCCTGCCTCTCCACAAGCCTGGTAGGCCTTTCTGATCAGATCGGAAGAGTACCTACAGGCCCGGGAGGGGAGACACGGGTTCCACCTGGATGTGGAGTTAGGGCACAGTTGCATAACAACGGCCCGTTCCACGGGAGGATCCTGCGTGTATCCCTTTGCAGGTCCGTCGAGGGTGGTGAGGGAGGAGGATCCACTGGGCCGGTTTCGGGCAGTAAAAGGTGCCGTCCACGACCTAGTGAGCTCCTCATGCACCTCCGGGAAGAAAGGAACCGGGGTGGGGCGCTGAGAACCAGCACGGGCCACCCCGAGAAACCAATCATCCAACCTTGAGGGTTCGGGACATGGTGGAGGGTTCCACACGAGCCCTACTCTCCCGGCGGCCCGGGAAAGCATGGCCATCATTTCTGGATCAGTATCGGGCACAGCGAATCTTCCCGAAGGAGTCCCCTGCGCCGACAAGTCATCTCCCGAAATATCTGACCCACCCTCCGATGCAGCGATGGACATCTGGTCCTCAAGAGGAGCCCCGAAGGATACGGATGGTGCACACCTCGTGGATGGCCCACCGCATTCCAACGGCAGCTCTACTGGCTGCGGAGTGCGAGAGGGATGAGGGTTCCCCGGTGGTTGGTTCCCTGGGGGATGCGCGCTCACCGTAACCCCTTAAATCGCCCGTGCTACTGCCTGAAGTAACTCTCTGTGTAGGGTTAGATCGAGGCAGAGGCACGGGGACTCCACCCCTTGCAAGATGGAGTCTAGACCGCAACTCCGAGATGGTCATGTTCCCGCAGTGAGAACATGAGTCACCCACCAGCGCTGCCTCAGCGTGTTGGATGCCCAAACAGGAGATACAGCGCTGGTGGCCATCCCTCGGGGACAGGTAACCACCGCATCCAGATACACACAGAAAGAATGTCATCTTGAAAAAGACGCAAGCTCTTTCTCAGGGACGCTCTCCTTGGTGCTGAAGCACGCAGGGGGCGGGGTCGTGGCGACACAGTCAGGGGGTGGGTGCAGCCTGACGTGCGCTCTACCAGCCGTAAGAACGGCTTTTCAGCGCTCTCCACCTAGCGCACCGAACCAGCTGTGAGAACAGCCTTTGTGATTGCTCTGACAAACAACAAAGAGAGATGATCCGAAAACCACGCAACCCGCTGCTGTGCCGTCACACCAACACTGACTGAAGAGATTGCTTCCGAAAGGCGGCTTCCGTCTTCAGTCAGGACTGCGAAGTAGTGAGTGATATCTGGCGTTACCATCTACCACTCGGCTCCAAAGCAAAAGGTTGATTTGATGCAATCACCTGTGTCTCATTTATACCCGCACGGCGTGGCATGAGCACCAGGTGCAATCATTGCATGTCAGTGTGCATTGGCTCGTTTAGTTACACTCGAAGTAGATTGATTCGTCGGTACGCCGACGTGGCGTCGAGAGTGACCGACTGAATGGGAACGAGTCTTCGAACCTGTGTGTATGCCTACTAGTGTTGTCAAAAATATCCATATTTTCGCTATGTATCGATACTGAAATATCTCATACGATACTCATTTTCTACAGTATCGATATCAGCTGCGCTCTCCTCTCCGACCGACAGCGAGTTGACACGCACCCGCCTCCTCTCATTCAGTCCAGTTAATCCTCTGAACATTGCGAATGGGTGTTCTGCTGGATCTTTCCTCATGACAGCGTGTTAGTATTGGTGTGACCGGTCTGAATTTCGTGCGGGACTGCACATAACGTTAATTCTACTAATTCCCGCAGATTTCGCACTCGCATCTGAAGCACACACACACATACCGTAATAAAGCCGCCTCTGACATACAAGTGCAAAAATGAGCTCCTTTTTCCAGTTTATTATGGTCAAATACACTCAAAAATGTCTCAATGCCCATCTTGGTGAGTTTTAACGTAAACACAGTCGTAGCCAGCTCACAGGAACAGTGGGATCCATGCGTGCGTCAGGTCTTAAAGGGACAGAAGTTATTTATTATTCAAACTACAAAAAGACAAACGATCACTTACGAGCACACATATTCTGAATGAGCCATTTTAATCTAGATTAATCTAGATTAATTCCAAGATTACAGTGAGATTAATCTAGATTAAAAAAAATGTATCTATGCTCACCACTAATATATATATATATATATATATATATATATATATATATATATACAATTAACTAAGCAATTTTACATGTTATAGGCTCAATAGTGCCCCTCACGTTGCTATAACTCTTTAATTTTCTGAAGAAATGAAATGAGATTGGAGTGCTGATAGGAATCAGAATGGTTTAATAACTCATCTGAACAGACTCCCCGCCTAAAGCCTGAGTTAAAAGCCCCATCCCTGCAAACGGTCCTTAGGGAGGGTGTAGTTAATAGTGCACAGGTGCAAACTCATGATTTGTCTGGACCTCTTTCCTCCGAGTAAGGTTTTTGCTTTCCTCCGAACTTGGGCACTGCAGAAGTTTTAATGTTGTGTCCTGTTAAATGAATGTTGTGAGTGTGTCATGAGTAGACTACTGGGGGTCATTTTAACAGTTACCCACTGACCATTTTTACTTATTGCTCCAACATCAGAGAGATTTTTGATTTTTTTCCCTCTTAAATACATGTTTGGGTATATAAAAATTGTAATATGTTACTTTTTTCAGCTAACAAAACAGACATCCTTGAGGAAATTATTGCATTGAGGTTGCCATTTCATAGCTCAGGACACTGGAGGTCTAAGGCCCAGGACACACCAAGCCGATGGCTAGTTTTTGTGGTGTGTTTAGTTTGACCAACATCGGTTTTAGTCCAGCCAATTGAGCATGTTGAATTGGCATTGGGCCGTCAGGAAAAGAGAGAACTCTGATTGGCTGTTCAGCTTTGTAAACCAGCGCACAAGAAGAAAAACAAAAGTGACAAAGCAAGCTAATGATGAAGACAAGAGGGCACACAAAGAAGGCGCTTATAAATGTACATTCATAATTCTTCGAGGAATTCCAATATGCAAATATTTATATAAAGACATGGACGTATGTAGTCTATTTAATATAATTGTAGCAATTATGGCCGCAGACATAGTTAATGAATCTTACAATGATTCGATCAAATGAACATCACAAAGCCCAATTCACACAAAGCACAATTCAGCTCTAGACCCCAGGAAATCGACCATCGATCACGAGGGAGATGGGGGCTCGATTCTGCCCGGAGCTACTAGTTGTGGACAACTGACTTCCTATGGACTCGAAACTCAATTATCGAGGACAGAGGGCTCGTGGTTAACACAAGACAAAGAAACAGACCAGAGATCTGTCTTTGCAATGATCGGTAAATGAAGTCCACGTGACACAGCTAAAACTCCAAGCAAGCTCACAGAAACTGTTAGCTTATGGAGTTCATCAAATAACTGATTATTGGACTTTCATTCAAATAGCCTTCGACATAGCTTGTTAGTGTGTTTGCAACTGAATACACATGACTATTAGGCATGTATATTACTCACAATTCATGCAATTATGTAACTATTGAATGAGTGGATGAAAATGCATCATGTTTGGTACCGGTGCGTTCGTATGAGTATAATCCAACAGATGAGCTGAATGAAATCTTTATAGAATTTATCATGTCCTTATAGTAAGAAATTAGGTCTAAATTTACTCTCTGCTTAAGAGCAGGAAACTAAATTCTATAGTTAACCCAATTTTGTGGGAGGGGTGGAGACACAGTCACCCCTGAAGCCTAATTGGCCAGAACCCATCCAGGGGATGGGCAAATGTTTGAGTTTAATCTCAGAACACGAACGAAAAGTTCAGTTCTGTACAGTTCAGAGCAGAGTTCAGTGCAGAGTTCAGTTTTCAGGTCACAACCAGTTCGGTTCGAACTGGTTCGTGGCCTGTTCGCAGTTCAGAGATGAGCTAAGTCCTAGCAGTATGACCTGCCTAAGAAATGATAGGAGGTTAAATTACTGATCAATGGTTTCTTCAGGTCATGTTTCATAAATGCATAGATTGCTTAGGATTTCATAATTTCTCTCTCTTAGAACTTATTCTTTCCTCACCTTCTTCCTTTCTGCAATGTGTGAATGTGCGAGTGCGTGTGTTTATGTTAGATATTAGTTTGATGTGTTAGAGTAATTAATAAAGTTCCGTTTGTAATCAAAGATAACTGTTCTTGTGTTATGTGCTTATCAATTTAATGTCTTGAACTGCCGATCTAAGTTACCTGGCTGTTAAATAGTGTTTCACTATTGTTCGGATATTAATATCCGCTGCAGAGTTGATATTTACGGTCCGTTCAAATGAACGCTAGAAGAGTAATTTGCTCGGCTGTAAAATAGACTCTCAAAATTCCCTATGAATTCATTAATTCATTCATTTGAGCTAAATATACATGTTTCCCTTTAACAGAGCCCCCTTTAAGTTCTTACATATCGGCGGGCGAATAAGTTAAGGTGTAAACATTAATTATGAATTATTTATAAATTATAGTGTCATTTGAGTCTCTTTAATTTTAATTCAGTTCCCCGTTGAGTTATTATTTTATCTGACTCATAGTCGCTACATAAGTGAAGACAAATTGATCAGCATGATTCATTTTCAAAATGGTAAGCGAACGCTGTTTTGTTTACGATTTGGATGTTCACATTCGTAGTTGACCTTCGTGAATGACGAATACAGCTGGATCATTCTGTGTCAACTCAACCAGAAGTCCCCGGCTCAATTTTTTGGTTTTGTTAATATTTTCAAATTAGAGGGGTGTAAAAATTACTTTAGAAAGATGGCAGCATCATTATTTAATTTTTACACAGAAGATTTATGTCTATAAGTAAAATAAGTAAAAATAAGTCTACAATTAAAATTTGTTGACTTTAGCAATCTTTGTTTCATTATATGCCAACAGTGACAGTAAAAAAATGGGAACATTTTTGTTTTGTTTTGTTTTTTTGTTTTTTGCCTCAATTTTACATGGCTGTATCTCAACTCATGTATTAAAGATATCTTAATATCCTTTTAGATTCTGGTTCTTAACAAACTTTCCTTTTGACATTTTCATTTTAAAGGCCCTCAATGGTTCAATCCCAGATATATGGACATGTGAATGCGGCTCCATGAGTAAATTTGTTAAATTGTACACATTTTCAGTGGTCAAAAAGTAAATGTGGGTCACTTTGCAAGTTTGCATACAGCTGATACTTTTTTCTTTTAAAGAGGAATATCTAAAAAACAAATAATGTTAAAACTAGAAATGTTTCTGTATCTGTCTGAGTGCCATAAATATTATTATAAGTTGGCATGCCTGTAACTCAAAAAGAAAAGTTTATTAAAGGTCCCATGGCATGGCATTTTTCTATTATTTTATAGTGTTTTCTGAGGTGTACTTATATTATTAGTATGATTTTTACATCATAAAATGTCATAATTTAGAAATAAAAGGCATTTTTTCTATACTGCTGTTTGCTCTGTGACTGAATGCCCTGCTTCAAGAGGCGTGTCTGCTGTGAGACTTCAGTAAAAACGCCCACTGTTGTGATTGGCTGACATCTTTGCATTTTAAATGAGCGGAGGGGGCGTGGTTTAACGAGGCACGAGCAGGCACGAGTCTGCCAGAGAGACGGATGGACCTGTGTTCACTTCTCATCAGTTCTCTCAGCATGTCTCAGTTCAGGGTGAACTGTTGTAGTTACTAGCATATACTTCAGGTTATTAGTTTATTTCTAGTCGGAGGGGCTGTCACTCATGTCAGAAAGTTAGT
Source organism: Gobio gobio (assembly GCF_949357685.1). Classification (NCBI taxonomy): domain Eukaryota; kingdom Metazoa; phylum Chordata; class Actinopteri; order Cypriniformes; family Gobionidae; genus Gobio; species Gobio gobio. Next base: position 34,547,279 of record NC_137115.1, on the reverse strand, counting down.
AACTTTAGTAAATTATGGATCAGCGCTGACTCGAGACGCGAACCGTTTAGAACGATTCAGTCCGATTTGGTGAACTGGTTCGGTTCACTAAAAAGAACCGATTCAAAAGAATGATTCGTTCGCGAACCGGACATCACGGAGACGAAGCGATTGCTAACAAACAAAGTTATTTATAGTAACTACTGAGTTATGAGAGCGCTGTCAGTCAGCGCGAGTTTATTGTGTTTGTATCTGAGAGTTCTGAATAAACACGAGTCCCAGTCACACCGAGTCCTCTTCATCATTATTCTACCAACTTTGTAACACATGCAATGTACCATTACAGCGAGATGAACGAGTTAGTAAGTGTTGAGTATAGCATTATTTCTAGATATGTTCCAATCATATGAATAGCGTCATTGACACGCATTGAGTAACGTTACACAGCGCAAACAAAGACACAACAGCTGTAATCGAATGTAATCCAGTTTATTGTGGGGAAAGCTGGCTAGCCTAGCCGGATACCCTCACGCTTACCCTCCTTCTGCTTAATCTCACACCGCGTTTGGTGCCTCCGCTGTGGGCCAGATGCAGTACTGGGGGTCGGGGATGTTGGAGGCCGAGCTTCGGCGTGTGTGAAGTTTATCTCTAAAGATGTGACTGCTGATGTTAAACAGAAAAGACTGTATGCACATTTTAGAACAGATAGACGCGACAAGGACGTACAAAAACACTGACTCACAAGATAGAAAACACGAAAACACTGTTCTGTCGGGAGAGAGAGAAGCCGCAGTGTGTGCACGAATAATAAATAATAAGCTACACATAAGAAATCAATGATCACAGATCAGAAGGAACTGAAGAAAGACTTCTGTTTTCATTTGTACATCCAAACACTGAGAAACTGCCAGTGTTCACTCGTTCACAAGTAACGTTAATGATCTCGAGCATTTGCATGGGCGTGGCAGATTCTCTGGGTGGAGGAAAGGGAGGAAACCGCTCCTGCTTGGACGTCAAACCAGGAGACTTCAGGATTGGCTCGTCTGGCCTGTCATTTTCTCAAAGGCAGAGAAATACAGCCAGAACTCGGTTTTACACCGATCAACATTTCTATCCACTTGGGGACAATATTCAGGCTAGGGGAACTCATATTAATGTTGAAATACCTCATAAAATGAAAATTTCATGCCATGGGACCTTTAAGAATGAGAATCTAGAAGGATATTAGATATCTTGAATACTTTTAAAGGCCCTATATAGTTCAGCCCCATAGATATTGGGACCCCAATGTGACTCCATGTCCAAATTGTTGAATTTTACCCATTTTCAATGGTTAAGAACCAAATGTAGGTAACTTTTTAAACAGCTGATATTGTGTTTAAAGAAGAATGTCTGAAGAACAAATAACACTGGAAACTAAAAAATGTATTTTGTTTCCCTTAATTAAAACAATTGAACGTAACACACTTCTCTGAGTGCCAAAAACAAAAATTTTCCCGAAGTTTACACGTCTTTAATTAATTAAGTGTTAAAGATATCTTAATATCATCAACCACATGGTTTTTGATCACTGAAAATGGGTAAAATTCAACAATTTGTACATGGAGCTGCAAGAGATCCCCACATCTATGGGACTGAACTATATAGGGCCTTGAAAATCAAGATTTCAAAAGAAAAGTTCATTAAGAATGAGAATTAAAGATATTAAGATATCTTGAATACTTTTAGAGTTACAGACATGAAAACTCAGACAGGTATGTTCTATGCAATTGTGTTGATAGAAAAACACGAGATACATTTCTAGTTTCAACATATTATTAGTTGTTCAGATATTCCTCTTTAAAAGAAAAAAATTGCTGTTATGCAAAGTGACCCACATTTGGTTTTTGACCACTCAAAATGTGTACAATTTAACAATTTACTCATGGAGCCACATTAACATGTCCATATCTCTAGGATTGAACTATCGAGTGCCTTTAAAATGAAGACACCAAAAGAAAAGGTTGTTACGAACCAGAAAAGGATATTCTTCTAAAGATATCTTTAATACTTCTTGAGTTACAGGCATGCAAACTTGAGGCAAAAAAAACTCCGTTCAGCATATAATGCAACAAAGATTGCTAAAGTCAACGAATTTAACTAATATACCTACCAATCTCTAAATAAAATAATGATGCTGCCATCTTTCTAAAGTCATTTTTTCACCCCTCTAATTTGGCTCCAAATCTCAGGTGAAAATTGTCATGTTGACCTCCCTCTACAAAATATTGGATTACTCAATAAATATGGTGTGACATTTCATATGTTGGCTTTCTTCACTATTTATGTTTGTCTTTGTACAGAAAGAGTATTAACAAAATAAAAAATTTGAGCCGGGGAAGTTTCCGAAATTTGGTTGATTTGACACTGAATGACCCTACTGTCATCTGCTGTTGTGGACAGATATTATCTCTCATGCAGGTGCAGAATGTACATGCTAGTTGGCTGTCAGCTGTAGTTTTTGCAGTGTTCAAGCTAAGCGTTTTTTTGTCCAGACGCAGCCGACATGAGCCGACACCACCATCGGCTTTCATCGCTTTCGACACCTCTGTTTGGTGTGTGTACTAGCCTTAAGTAAATAAAATGTCAATTTCAATGTCTCCTACATTTCCTTAGAAATGAGTAGATAGCTATAAAACCAATGTGGTCTTGGGAGAATTTGGTGAGAAATATTTGAGTTTATAATGAGATCCCTGACTTTTGGTTATATCCTGTCGAACAGTTGATTTAAACAGCTCTTGTTGATATCTATTTTGACATTTCTCGAGACACAGGAGATTTCTAAGCAGGAGAGGTTAGCAAAGTCTCTACTGGTATCTAAGAAACGGTTATTAAAAATATCTTATTTGTGATATTTCTTTCCTATGGGATTGGTTGAATACATTTTAGCATAATTTTTTTTAAGCTTTTTGAGTTGTAAAATGTCAGCTAAGATCTTCCATTTAAATCTTTACTGTACATTTGAACTGGCTGGTGTGTTAGAAAAGGAAGAAGAAACAAACAATTACTCATTATTTTTTTTCCCCAAGAAAATCCCTAGAGAGCCATGGAGTGAAACGTTCGGACAAAACAAGGCAAATGCCTGATTGCTTTGAAGCAATTGATCTTGATTAAAGTCCCTCCTCTGCGAAATCTCAATATCAAACACAGGAATTACACCCTCTTCTCTTTAATTGTTCCAACACGGCCGCCTCAGTGGGAGATGGATTAGCATTTCTGCATAATAGAGCTGCTAGTCGCTCTTCAGCGCTAATTGTGTTTTTTAGCTCTTTCTGTCGACGCTCGTTGAGAGGTGAGAGAGACGGGTGTTTGTTTTTGACATTTTAAATAAACTGGTTGCAAGACAGTGCATTTGGCAATGGTAAATGATCAGGCTCTTTAAAAGGGTTACTTTTCATTCAGCCTTTGCTTTATAAAAGTTCATCGTGATATAAGAATATCCTGTACGTTTCGGAGCTGAAAACTTCCTTGTTAGTCAAAGAAAAGCTTTTATTGACACAAGGCCCGGCAAACGCTCAATCTCAGAATGTGCCAAGCTGTGACGTCAGAGTGTAGTGAAACACCGCCTCAACAGAAGAAATACGCCTGATTCTGTAGCCCCGCCCACCGATTATAGGCCTACGTGGAGCTAAACCGGATCGAACTTCCAAGCAATAAACATGCTGCATAAGCTTAATTCGGATTCCAATATTATGAATACATGGATGAACTTTATTTTTAATGAATATTCAGCTCACGTGGGTAAGACATTGCGCGTTTGTTCCTTCATTTCACCACGGATTAGTTTGTAAACAAGAGTCTGAATTTGCAGACAGGATGAGATTACATGACTGAATGAAGCAACACACTAATGTGAGTAAAACATTTTTTTATATATGTGACAGTATTGCATTGTTACAGATCATTTGATATCTATTGATTATGTGTAGGTGTCTAACTGAACATAACTTAGCACGCTGTCGCAGGCTGGAGAACCATATATTTGAGGTGTTGTTGGTTCATTGTGCTGCTATTCGTGATCAGACTCGGGCCAGGGCTCGCAAAGCCCAACGTCCCGGGGCTCTGTTTTTTCCAGACAGGCTACCAAAACGTATGGCCTGCCCGACGGGTTATCTTAAATAGTGAAATAACATTCCTTTCTTGGTGTGCGTTGTTCAATCTCTTGACTTGATATTTTAAGGAAAAATACAATCGCGGAAGTTTTGATCATGCTTTGATTTGTTTGACTCTGCAGTGAGGCTTTGTGCATGCGTGTGTGTGTTAGTGATGCATGGTTCACGGTTATATCCACCGATCGGGCGGGCCAAGTAATAAAAAAAACCCCATTCCAATTAATTACGGGTTTATGAGAGATAAATCATTGTGTTTGTTTGATGTGTTTGTCAAAAGACATTTTGCGAGCCCTGTGGGACGAATCATTTCAGTTGCTGTTTCCCACACGCTTTCAAAACAATCCCTCACGTGTACTCACCGCGGAGCAGAAGCTCATTATAATATGCAAAGCTTATCCAATCATAGCAGTGGGTGTTTACTTCCAAGTCTTCAGTGCGGCACGCCCATAAAAACTGAGCGTTCCATGAGAGAGGCTCAAAACCAGGGTAGAAAATAGGCTATTACTTACTCATTATGATGTTTTTGAATGTAAAAACCACACAAACGTCATAAGTTGACCTCAGTCAACAGTATAAATAAATAAAAAAAGCCAATTCATGACCCCTTTAACTAATGTGCATGTGAGATGGGAAGAAAAACAGTCACTTTTATAACTAAAAATGTTACATTTTGTTATTTACTGATTTAACACTCAATTTATTTTTTATTTTAATTTATTCCTGAGAAAATAAATTGACTGAACTATAAGTACCAACATGGAATTACTATATGGTTTGTGGACAATTCTATGAATATTGCAAATGTAGTACACTGTAAATAATTATATGATCAATAAGTTATGACAAATGTTTTTACATTGCTTTAACAAATCAAAATAATTTAAGCAATTTTCAGCTTTTTTATAAGTTATACAAGATTCAACTATTATTTTTAAGTCAGTTTAATTTAATTTGAAACTACTTAAACGTCCAAGTTGATTGTACTTAAAAAATGTAAGGCAGAAACTTTATTTTATTTTTTTACGGTGTAAAAACATAGAATTTCTCTGCCTTCTAAGTGATCTTTAGCATATTACTTTGTGGTTGCTAGGGTGTTCTGGGTTGTTGCTTGGGTCAAATTGTAATGCGAGAGACACCTGTGTGGTTAAATAGATGCTAATTACAAATCAATAGGCAAGAAAGAAGACCAATAAGAATTCACTATGCAAACCTCACAGTGAATGATTACTGTCAGTTTGATTTTGAATAGCACATTCAAAAGAATAAAACATTCCAAGACATTCTGTTAAAGTTAGTAGGACATTCTGTCATCTTTTCAGGTGTTCTCCTCCGACCTCTGTCTGTCTCGTGCTTTGATTTATGATGGGCAGCATGTATCTGCTGTGAATGCGTCCGTGTTCCCCTCGGTCCCAAACACATAGGCACAAGCTGTATATAGGTAGTTTGCATGATAAAAGTAACCTTAAAGTTAAGATATGCCTCTAGTTTTAATAATTTAAACAGGCCTTTGAAGTTTGGGCAAAAACTTCTGGCAGTGTTGTGTTTTCGTGTATTTTATTTATTTTTCTCACAGTGATACTGTATGTGTCATATGGTGATTGTGAAACACACAGAACACTTCACTACATGATTTCAATTCAGCATGAGCAGCGCAGCAAAATAGACTCGGCGGCGGCAAAACGATGGTGGCACTGCCGTTTCTGCTCTGCTCCTGTGACGCGCTGCCACCTCTGCGCGTTGTGAATGCTCTAATCCAGTGGTCACCAACCTTTTCAAGCCAAAGATCCCTGACCTCAGCTTTGATGAAAGGCAAGATCTACCTATAGATTTTTCAGGGCCGATTCAGAGGGTTTTTTTATTTCCGAGACCATCTGTCTTTTTTTTTTTTTTTTTTAAGCAAATTTATTTGTTGTTTATTTGCTCTATAACAGGCCAAACTGACCTTAAAAAAAATTGCCATTTGAAATGTGAGGCAACCACTGCATTTTAATTACGATCCAAACAAAGATAAACATATGTAGCATGAGCAGTTGTTTTTTATTTATATTATTGCATAATTTCAAGACTTAGAGTAAATACAGAATGCTCTGCTTTTAGCTTTGTGAAATTGTAACATAAGACACACCTGCACAAAACAAAAACAGATGGACTGAATAAAAATGCTAATTCACTCTCTGACAGTAGGAGGTGCTTATGGAAAACAAGCGTTTATTTGGGTACCGCTGTAAAATGCCATAGAAACTATTCTGAAGACAGTCAGTTTTGTTCAGGGATACATTCATGTAACCCCCCCTCCCCAATTCAATATCTATATTTTTCTTCCTATAGTTCAAGCTTCCCAAAGAGTGATCTTGCTGGGCCTATTAGGCTGGTCCACTTCATGTGTTTTTACAGATCAGATATTTATCTGATTTATAACCATTCCATTTACACTTGGCCACATAAATGTGTCTCCACAAAACGGATATAAATCCAATCTTCAATTCCCACGCTATATGCCTGTTCACATCATCATATGAGTTCACATCACCAACATTTTATTGATCAACAGTTAATTCAAGGACCGCGAAATGAGAGAGAGTGGCATAAGAACTGATCAATTAGTTTCTTTACCTTTAATGATGATGATGATTGTGTATTGAGCGTCTGCAACTTTTACTTTAATTTGCGTCAGTTTGCTGAAGAGATATTCAGCTGATCGTCTGCGGCGATGCGTGCTGCAGTAGCGCTGTCATATCTAACTATAACATCGATCGATTTGTGCTGTGCGAATTTTGAGGTTGCAGAGAATACATTTTGGGAGCATATGTAGCTATTTCGTGCCTTGATAATGTGTTTGTAACGCTCGTACACAGAGATGCCGGATAGCTGGCCTGAATGGTTATAGCCAAGTGTAAGGAAAACTCACGTATCTGATATTTCACAGGGGTTTATTATCAGCATCGTCGATCCCACGCACACATGGGGCAGTTTGCAAAACTCGGGTTATGTATATAACCCTTGTTCCCTGAGAAGGGGAACGAGCACTGCATCGGAACGACGCTTTGGGGATGCTCCCTTAGCATCAGCGAATCTGAAACCAGAATGCCAACTAGGCCAATCCGATTGGCGTGCGTGATGACGTCATTGTGACGGCATACCCGGAAGTATAAAAGGGGAGCTGGAACGTAATGGCGGTAGTAATTGCTCTGAAGCATGCGCTCCCGGCGCGCCGAGGTGTGGCGTCGGGATGCAGTGCTCGTTCCCCTTCTCAGGGAACAAGGGTTATATACATAACCCGAGCAGTTCCCTTTCGAGGGAACTCGCACTGCATCGGAACGACGCTTTGGGGAACGAGTACCCACTAGGCCACACCGAAGGGTAGCACCTGCCCTAGTGTGAAGCCGGAGACCGGGCACAGCTGGGACTGGAGCACCCTAGCACCAGGCGTCGTAGGGAGATCCAGGCTATAGAACCTGATAAAAGTGTGTGGGGTAGCCCACCCGGCCGCCTCGCAGATATCCTGCAAGGGGACCCCAGAAAGAAGGGCCACCGAAGAGGCCATGCCTCTGGTGGAATGAGCCCTCACGGCCACAGGTGAAGGCAAACTGCGCACCTGGTAGGCCATGGTAATCGCCTGGACAATCCAATTACTGATTGTCTGAGTAGACGCAGGCAATCCCTTCTTAGGTGAGCCAAAACACACCAACAGTTGTTGTGATCTCCTCCACTGTGCAGACTTCGCCAGATAAACTCTAAGAGCCCTAACCGGGCAGAGTAGGTGAAGCCTCCCCTCTTCCGCCGTCACGTGAGGCGGAGGATGGAATGCCTGCAGGACCAATGACCTGACCACCCTTGAAGGCACCTTAGGCATGTAGCCCGGCCTAGGGTGTAAGATGGCTTTTACTCCTCCCGGGGCAAACTCCAGGCAGGTCGGCGTTACCGCCAAGGCCTGGAGATCTGCCACTCTCCTAAGAGAGGTAATGTCAAGGAGAAAAGCCACCCTAAGGGTCAGGTCCTTTGGTCCAGCCGACTCCAATGGTTCGAAGGGGGCCTCAGCCAATCCTTCAAGAACCACTGCCAGGTCACAGGTTGGAGTTCACAGGTTGGAACTCTGGAACAAGCCGTAGGCCTCATCCTCCGAGCCCCATGGAGGAACCGTACAACCAGATGGTGCCTACCCAAAGGCCCATCACTCACAGGAGCGTGGAAAGCCCCAATGGCAGCCACGTACACCTTGAGTGTGGACGGGGTAAGACCCACAGAGAAGCGATTTTGGAGGAACTCCAGCACTGAAGCCACTGGGCAGTTAACTGGGTCCACCTCACTCTCCCTGCACCAAGTGGAAAACACATTCCACTTAAGGCTGTACAGTCTCCTGGTGGAAGGAGCCCTGGAGCTGAGCAAGGTCTCGACCACATCTGCTGACAGTCCAGCCTCTAGGTACCGGGCCCCCTCAGGGGCCAGATCCAGAGGTCCCAAAACTCTGGGCAGGGTTTGAAATATTGTGCCCCCTGCCTCAGACAGCAGTTCCCTCCTCAGAGGGACCTGCCACGGGCGACCGTTTAGCAGTGCTACATTGTCTGAGAACCATACCCGGGTCGGCCAGCAGGGTGCTTCTAAGAGTAGGCTGATCCCTTCTCGGCTGATCCACTCCAAGACTCCCGGGAGCAGAGTGATCGGGGGATATGCATACAGACGCAGCCTCGGCCACGTCTGCATCACTGAGAGAAAAACCACAGTGACGTCTCTCGAGACGCTAACAGATCCACTCCCACAGGGCCGAATCTCTTGCACATGGCCTCCACCACCTCTGGGTGGAGTCGCCACTCCCCGGGCCTCAGCCCCTGCCTCGACAGGACATCTGCTCCCTGGTTTTGATCCCTGGGCACATACATCGCTCGGAGAGATGACAGTTTCTCCAGGGACCACAGGAGGGTCTGGTGAGCCAATCTGCATAGAGGGCGCGACCTCAGACCCCCCTGATAATTCAGATACGAAACTACAGACGTATTCCCGCAGAAGTCCGGGAAAAAGCTCCTCAGAGCTCTGTAGACTGCCAGCATTTCCAGGCAATTTACGTGCCAGGAGGAATGCCGGGTCTCCCACGGACCTCTCGCAAAGCGCCGTCCATGACCATGTCCCAACCAGTGAGGGAGGCATCAGTTGAAACGGTTTCCCGGCAACATGATGCTCCCAGCACTGGCCCCCGGGACAGGAACCAAGGTCTCTTCCATATAACGAGGGAACGAAGGCATCTGCGCGTTACCCTGACCATACAGAATGGTTTTCCCCTCGAGGAAAACCCCCTGATTCTCAGCCACCACTGTAGGGGTCTTGTGCAGCAGGCCAAGATATATTCTGTTGGACGCAGCCGCAATGAGCCCCAGCAGTCCTTAAAACTGCTTCACAGTGATGCTGTGGCCTAGCTTCATTTTAGAGACCAATGCCCGTATGGACTCGATACGCGTGGAAGACAATTGTGCCCACAACGTAGGGAATCCCATACGACTCCCAGGAACATGGTTCTCTGAGAAGGCGTCAACACGCTACTGCGTGTAGAGTCTCAACCCCAAGCACTGAGAGCAGCCAAGGACGACACCTCAATGCCGAACTGCTGCTACTCGTGACTGGGCCAATATGAGCCCAGTCGTTGTAGTTCAGCACACGGATGCCCCAGAGCTCAGTTGGAGCCAGAGCTGCATCCATGCACCCTAGAACGTGCGAGGGGAAAGCCAGGCCATATGGAAGAACCCGATATTGGTACGCTTCGCCCCCGAAAGCGAACCTCAGGAACTTCCTGTGACACAGAAGGATGGATACATGGAAGTATGCGTCCTCTTCAGATCCATTGTGACAGACCAGTCCTCAGACTGGATCTGAATCACGATGGAGGAATTGTAAGCATCTTGAATCTGAATCTCCTCAGAGAATGATCCAAGTACCTCTGATCTAAAGTTGGACACAACTCGCCATCCTTCTTAGGAACTATGAAGAACCGGCTATAGAACCCGGACTCCCTGTCTGGCGGAGGAGCACGTTTTGTGGCCTCCTTACCAACAGGGAGTGAACTTCCTTTTCCATTACCCGAACCTGCCCAAGGACCACTGCCGTCCAGACCACCCCATTGAACCTTGGGGGAAGGTAACCGGACTGCAGTCTGTATCCCCTTTTCTACAGTCGCAGGCCCATGCAGAAATATTCGGAGGCATAACCATGCACCGAGATAATCTAAGGGAACCAGCCTCTCAAGGCTGGCTTCGGGTGTCCACTGAGCCTCACTCACGACCCCCTGAAGCGGCTGACCAACAGGGAGCAGTCGAGAATGATTCTCAGTGCGCGGACGCGTTCGCTGCCAGCCGCAGGTCTCTCTAGAGGCGGATGGAGCAGCGTGCATTCGCAGGAAAACGATGTGGCCCGAAGCGTACTAGACGGCGGGAGCACAACTTCGATTACCAAAAGCTCCACAGGGGAGGCGACCTCGATCGCTCCTTCCCGGGAGAGGGGGCTGGCCAGCAGGGGCCTCATCTAAGGGAGCAGCTTGACAGGGCCGCAACAACTAGGGCGGACACTGTGATTAGCAATTGCTGTAAACTGATGTGTCCACAGGACACAGGGCGGCGAGAACAACATCAACTTCCTGAGGGCTCCAAGGAGGAGCAAACCTCACAATGCATGAAAGCAGCCCCCTCAGGAACTGCCCATGCATGTTATGCTCCCACTCTTAGATGAAAATTAAGACAAGTGACACACACTTTGGATGACAGGCTGATTTAAAATATCTAACTTATCAAAGTCAGATAAAATGCCATTTAATTCCTCAGAATTAAATGCTACCATAATCACCCAACACGTGCAACCTGGTCTGAATGATAGGCTGAATAAAAATATCTAACTCCTCAAAGTCAGATAATATTTAATTTTAATTCCTCAGAATTAAATGCAGCCATAAACACCCAACCAGTGAAACATGGTCTGAATAGGCTGAATTAAAATATCTAACTCCTCAAAGTCAAATATTCCATTTGAATTCCTCAGAATTAAATGCAGCCTTAATCAGCAGACGATACGGATTTAATAAGTATTTATACGGTCTCGTAATCTACACGTTGCCTCAGCAACGCGAGATTCAGGCAGTTATAATACAATTGGCTTTCCTCCCTTGAGAAGAAAGTCAACAGGCGCAAGGCTGAAACACCCGAAAGGTGTACGGCTGTATGCGTCGAGATATTTCTCAATGAAAACAGCCAGCACCCTCAGGAGCTGACTGCATGCCTCGCACCCAACAGTATCACATGCACACTGATTGCGTGTGTCACTTTAATTGCAGACCCGTAACCTGCGCGCTGCCTCGGCAACGTGAGATTGAATCTTGCATTAAGAAGTGGCGAGCTCTCGTTATAACTTCAACTGCCTCGATGCTGAGCACGTCTGATTCCTCAGAACCAGACCGCTCAAGCATCGGATCCTCCACCCCGGGGGAAGAAGCCGCAGTGCGGGCTTCCACCCGGGGAGGGAGAACATCTGAACTGTCAGACGAAGACTGGGAAGATGCCTCAGCAGTCCTAAATCTCGCTGACACGTCCATCTGTGAGCCCCAAAACCGGCTTTGCTGCACCGCCTCGTTGAACACGGCCAGCCGCAAGCGAAGCACCTTGGTCGGCAGCTTATCACAATCGCCGCCCTAGCGTGCTGCACGCCCAGGCACTGTACACAAAGCATGTGTGTCCGATCCTGATCTTTTACATATAACAGGGACGCGGGTGCACACAACGCTAGTATTGAGTTGCCATCCTTTTCACTTTTATATATATATATATATATATTATTTTTTGTGACAAACAACACCAAATAGACAGACAGTACACTGCATGAAAAGTGGAATTTTCGACCCCGTAAACGCCTGTAGACTCCCAAAAATCTCCCTAATTTTCGGCAGTTTTCGACAATTTAGAGGCAGCGAACGTCGCATTCGTCTGTGCCACAAATTGTCGTAAACGAACCATGACGTAGGTGGAGAGCCCCCCGCTGAGAGACAGCGCGGAGGTGCGACACCTCTAATTAGCATATGAATAACAGCGAAACCAGAGAGTCAACGGCCAGACTTGAATTTACTCACTCAGTATTGGCTGAGGCCACTACATTTAAACAAGAAAAATCCCTCGTGATTGGTTGGCAGATCACTGCAAACCAATCATTATTGGTCACCCTGGCTCATTATAAATGTAAACCCCAATAATAATAATAAATATATAATTTATGTTGTAATAATTTATGTTTTATAGTAATGTTATTGTGCTATGAACTACTCTATTCATACCATCAAGGAATATATGGGAAAATTTGCCCGGACCGTGCCGTTTATTCAAAGAAAGAGCTTTATTGTCGAACACACAACTATGTACAGTGCAGCAGTAATGTCTCTTATGTTGTCCTCCAAAAACGTCAAAAAGAAGCGCCCAAAACATTCGGGAAACACAGGCGTATATGGCGGTAGCCGCACAATCCATCCAGACACCCCGTCAACATTGCAGTCTTCCTCATCAGATATGAGTTCAATGGTCGCGCACTTCCAGTCCATCTCATCCTCACCCAGCACACTTTGTCTCGCTTCCAGCAACTGTAATACAATCCATAAAGACAATAAGTAACCTGAAAAATACTCACATTGACAAAAAACGGATCTAATATAATAAATCTTACCCTTTTTCTTCTTGATCGACTCCGAGCTAAACTTTGCAGTTTCCGCCTGCTATGTAAGTTCAGGTTGTTTGTATCTGAAGCTCCGGCGTGTCGATTCATACGTCTTACAGGCAGCTGGAAAACAATTACATGAGACTGGTATTAATAAAAACTAGGGGTGCTCCGATCGATCGGCAACCGATCTCGATCGGTCGATAATCGCTTTGGGATGGTTGATCGGCGGTCTCCAAAAAGGCCGATCTCATGAACCGATCGCATGCTGACGACACATAAAACCCGCACCTGCCGTGAGAGCTAGGGCATGATATGCAGCTACATCGTCTCATTCTCTTTCCAGCGCGGGTAAAATAATTATAATGCTGAAGGTGAGGTAAAATTCATATTTCTATATTAAATAACTTACGCAGTCATTTGAAAACTTTCTGTGGGATGTAAGTTCACAAACAGCGCACGTGAATCACCGCGTGCGCGCGCTGTCTCTCCCTTTCAAAGTGCTCAAATGGCTTCACATCAGCGCATCGCATGTGCACTAAAATCGAGCTGCACAGTTGACACAGGATTTGCCACTTTGCACAATCGAGGCAGTGTCGCATCGTCACTAAAGTTTATCATTTGCATTTATTGCATACTTGCCAGTGTTCAAACCGCTCAGCACTCGCGCGCACGGTCTGTAGAGACACACACACACACACACACACACACACACACACACACACACAGGCCATCTCACAAAAAGCTTGCGAGTACAAATTGCGCTGAAATGGTCAGATACACCCAAATGTATGTACTAAATTACCGTCTTGACGAGTATGCACGTAAACCCCGTCGTGACTCGAGAGTGAACGTTAACTTTTGTGCAACTGCATGTAACCGTATCCGTGTTCGCTCTTAAAGTGACAGCTGTCGAATAAACTGCTGCTGTCTCTGAGTTTCTCTGTCTTGTGTTGTTTGATGAACCTTTATGACACTCACTGCTCTTGAATGACTAACTTTTGCAACCTTAAGTGTAAGGATTAATCTAATTTTATTTATTCAGGGAAGACCAATATTAATTTACATTTGATTTTTTATTAAATGTCTTTAGTATTTCTTACCTCAATACTAATGTTAGACCTACCTGAAAAATTGTTTTTTAAAACAAAAATGCACTGCATGATCAAATATTTAGGTGAGATAATTATATACATTTAATATATACATTTATTTGGGAAAGATGGCCTAAGTAGCCTTAAGTTATCTAATTTTCTAAAATAAACACTTGTTGGTTCTTCAAGATCTTGACTCAGTTAATTTAGAGTTAGTTTCATTTCTACAAATGATGCAAACTCTGCGAGATTATAGATAAAAGATTGCCATTCCCCTGCCATTCTGTGATCGGCAGTGATCGGCAATCGGCAGATCATGATCTTGGTGATCGGTAATCGGTGATCGGCCCCAAAAATGCTGATCGGAGCATCTCTAATAAAAACAGTCACGGTAAAATTAAACAAGGAATGACAAAAACGTATACTTTTGTTGGAAGTTAAAGCTACACTATGTAACTTTTCCGTCCACTAGAGGTCGCCTGTTCAAAACAAAGGCGTAGTTTAATGACGCCACGTTTGAACGCAGAATCTCGGGACATGTGGTTTTCACCTCACAGCCGGTGGGAAACAGTCAGGATAGGACTCGGGCAGAAATCATGTTAATGGATGCGATTATTAACATTACTGTAGTCTGAAGCAGAGCAGGAGCGAGTGTTGTGGAGCTGAGCAAGGCCTCAGGAGCGATTGAAGAGCGGGACTGTTATTATGGCATAGTCGCTGGCGGGACTTTTATTATGACACGGTTGCCGGCGGCACTTCCTCTTCTCCAGTGCTGAGTGTGAGGTAACGCAGCTCTGTTTATCGTATTAGATATATCTGAGTGTGTTGAAAAGGAAGTTATGACGTTCGCTCGGCGGCTGCTATGACACTTGTTCACAATGCAGTGAGAGAAAAGTGTTTCACTGAATAAAACCGGAGACCGAGGGTGACGCAGATATGACGCAATCGACAGGCGACTCCCTCACACGCATAGCTCACACGTCCCGGCTCCTTGGTTAAAATAGCAATTTTCTCACGATTTACAAATAGTTGAAAACATTTGGGATATTCTAAGTACTCAACTGAACAAAATATATAACACTGGCCTAGTGGTTTCTGGATGTTTTACTGCAAAAATCCTACATAGTTCACCTTTAACGTATACTTACACACAATGTCGTCATGGTCAGCGGTTAAATCTGGACTCGCGGAAATCGTTCCAAGCAGATAAGAGCTCACGGCTTCGTTATGAGGCGAGGATAGTCTGTGTAAACAAAATGTGCAGTTTTAAGCTCGGATCTATTAACGCATCCATTTCCTTATACAGCTGAATAAAAGCATATTCTTTAAATCGTAACGTTACATTACCCATGCTGTGGTTCATAGCGCCTGCAGTTTGCCTCAGAGTTGTGAAGATGAAGACAGCCTCCTGAAAATGAGTCCAAAATTTGGCCGCGTCCATGCAGAGTTGAAGACGGCGTCCTTTCATTGTTGATCACGAAAAAGGAAAGTAGGGCTCTACTATGGAACGCGCCCGGGGCCAAATCTCTTTATACGAAACGCGTGACTATGACCGTGTCAACACGCACTGTTTGTCCGCGTCAAGCAGCAATTTTTTACGTGTTTCTTTTGTATGTGTAGACACGCACATTCTGGTCGTGTAACAGGCATACACGCACAGTCGACGCACAGTTTTAACATGTTAAGAAGACACATTTGAACGTGTTTCTTAACGCGCACATTCTGTACATGTCGAAGTGTAATTTTTTTTTTTTTAAAGCAGGCTTACCTTTAGATGTAGCCTAGGCTACATACATATTAATATAAGATATTAATTAATTGCTTAACTGACTACTGTGCTAGAGTAAAGTAGCCTAATGTTACAATGTATATTAAGTAAATGCTTAATATTATACAATTATTATAATTTATCTATATGGGTTATTGTTTGTTTTTTAAAGTTAGGCTATATATCATTTCTAAAAGTATATATAGGCTAATTTACACAGCACATATTTATAACTGAAAACACACAAACACACACACACAACTTTATTCACTTTCACATAATAATGTTTTTGTATTGGTGTTTAGTTTGTTGTATAGTTTGTTTATACTGTTCTGACTCTGTTTTGTTTCCAGGAAAATCTGATGAGTGCTATAATAAAATTACTTCATCATATTTAAAATATGTTTTGATATTCATTTTATTTATATTATTAATATTTTATTTACCCATAAACGTGTCTTTAGGAAGCCATAAGTTATAGAGACAAGAATAAGTTTTGCCATTTAAATGCCACATTAATTTACTGAGGACCCATACAGGCAATGATCATGTGTGAAAACACTTATGCATAAATTGATCACTTAGAAATCAAAACTAAGGTCATCACATAACCTCTCTAAAGGTTGAAGACATGAACTGCTGTCCTGTATTTTGTTTTTTTTACATAACATTGGTTATTGCTAATGACATAGTAATTAATGACATTAGTAATTAATGACATTGAGTAATTAATCTACACTGTGAGCCCGGACAAGTTGATTCTACTTAAAAAATTGGAGCAAACTGGTTGCCCTAAAAATTTAGTAATGTGAACTAAAACGAGTACATTTAACTTAAATTTAAGTTAACATTTTAGCTTAAACTTTAAACTTGTTTTAGTTAAAAAAATTCAGAACCTAGATAAAACTCCCCCTGCTGCTACTCTGATTTGCATTTGTGTAGCTCACAGCATGTTCATTTACCTCCCCATAAAGCCTCCCCTAGAATTAAGGGGAGGGGGGGGGGGGGTCATGGGGGGACAACTGCCAAGCAAGGCCCACGTCAATTTCCGACAATTTACGGCAGTTTTCGGTGTTGCCTGCAAATTGCAGTGCACAGTCGTAAACCTGAAGTTCCATGGCAATCTACAGTGCCACATACTGACGAAAATCCCACTTTTCATGCAGTGAGTTTTGTACACAGAGCGCTATGCTGAAGAGCGATAACTGCCGTTACTATGCGCCGACCCCCCTTATGTATCTTCCGGGTGTGCCGTCACATCTACGTCATGACGCAACACCAATCAGGATTGGCATAGTTTCATTCATACTTCAGACACGCTGTTGCTAAGGGAGCATCCCCAAATTCGTCGTTCCGACGCAGTGCAAGTTCCCTCGAAAGGGAATTTGTTTTGCTCGCTACTGAGAGGATTCTCATTGCCGGTAAATTAAACATATGATTGGTTATTATTTTCAACAGAAATGCCCGCGATTGACTACAATACAATAGTGACTACAATAGGTCGTGACCCAAATAAAATGACCAGATCGCTCAAAAAAAAGATTAACGTTGTCTCTTCTTTATCTCTCTCCAGAATAAAATGCTACTGTAAAGCCTAATCGAAGTCAATGCACATATTGTGTTAATATTTGCCAGAAATTGCTGCAAATAAAGTGAAAAGGCTGTCTATCTTGCTTAATCCTATTCAAACAGATTGACAGCGCGGAGTTGTTTGGAACTATTCAGAGCTCTATGGCTCTGGTCAGCACAATATGGCCGTTATCTGATTGGCTTAAGTAGACTGTGGGTGGAGTCTACCTTTTTGTGGATTTGTGTGAGTGTAGACGCTAGAAATGTTTCAAAATCCACGCGCTGTGCTGCGATTTACAAATGTGCAAGAAGAGATCCACCAATGCAGAGGAAGCCATCAACAAATACACAGGAAGCGATTCACAAATGAATCCAAGGCAGAGTTGTGTTTGTGACATAAAA
Organism: Gobio gobio; assembly: GCF_949357685.1. Lineage (NCBI taxonomy): Eukaryota > Metazoa > Chordata > Actinopteri > Cypriniformes > Gobionidae > Gobio > Gobio gobio. The sequence continues at coordinate 34,529,643 of NC_137115.1, read as the reverse complement.
ACATGTGTTGATATTTTTTTTTATTCACAAATGTCTTTGTATTTATTTGTGAATCTAATTCATTTTTGTGAATCTCTTTACATCTATTTGTGGATAACAATCTATTTGTTTGGAATAACGCAACAAATCTACCCCCATACTCAAGCCTCCGGTACTAGCTCTAAAATGACATTTTGGAATTAGCAACGGAGACTTGGGTTTAGATGAGTAAGAAATGAGTCCTGTACACAAGCGTTTAAAAACCAAACCTGCATTATTTTTCTTGTAATTCAACAGCCCATCGTCAATTATTCCTTCTTGTATACTTGTAAGTTGATGTATGGTAATGTGTTTTATATAACACTCTCTACAATCTCGGACACATAACAGTAATGATTAGCCTTTTGCTTGACTGTTATCAAACAGCTAATAATGTTACTTAATGTTACTAATGTTACACAATCCATGTTCCCGTTCATCATCAGAGTCAGGCAATTGCCTTCTAGAAACTTTTGAAAAATGTAGAACATCAGTGGAGAAAGACATATAGTTTACCCGCTATATTGCTAAATGTACCCGATTTTTCATATCAGCAGAAAAATATACCGGGATAACCTAGCTTCACTTGACAGTCCCCTGCTACGCAGCATTGTAATAATATGCTAAAGTACGCAAATTGACGTGATTGGTTACTAGTATGTTGCGTAGAGAACACCAGCGATTTCAAACCACGTTTTTTCCACTGCACTTGAGAAAATACTCCACAATGGTGACTTATGAATTTGCATGATTTGTCTTTAAGCATATTAAAAACACCACATAGACATATAAACAACATTGACATTTTCACCACAGGGGGTCTTTAAAAGGTTTGAGCTGAATTATAGTGTTAGGGATTAAGAGCAAACCCTAACCTTAATGTTTAAGAATTATCATCATTCAGTGCTGCCTTGCATGCTTTGTAAAAAAGCTTCCCTAACCATAAAGAGCAACAGTAATAGTTATGTAAGCACCATTGGCTGTTTTTACTGCTCTGCTACTACAAATTAGTGCTCTCTTAAGTCTTTTAGACAGACAGTTGAGTATTTTCTAGCCTTATTGCTGCATTCTTCACCTCATTATAACCTTACATGTGCCTGGAGGCCATGAATCTGACATGTGAAGTTGTTCAGCTGTGGGTGAGAAGTTGATTTATCGGTCAGCAGCAGAGTTCATTAGTATGTCTGTGTCTGTGCACCTCCGGCCGCATGGTGCAGTTAGAAATCTCACCAGCATTTATGAGCATTACAGTATGGGCTGTATGTATGTGTGTGTGTGTGTGTGTGTGTGTGTGTGTGTGTGTGTGTGTGTGTGTGTGTGTGTGTGTGTGTGTGTGTGTGTGTGTGTGTGTGTGTGTGTGTGTGTGTGTGTGTGTGTGTGTGTGTGTGTGTGTGTGTGTGTGTGTGTGTGTGTGTGTGTGTGTGTGTTTGAGAATGTGAAGACTGAATTAAAAGACTAAGTGAATCTGATCCTGCTATACTATTGACATTAACAGTGAAAACCATCTTCACTCATTTACATATTTTCCAATGACTATCTGAAGCTGGGTGCTTGTATAGCTTGTCAGATTTTAAAATGTGACCTTAATGATCGGGTGTGAGCTGAGACAGACTGCGATTTATACAGTGCCCTCCAAAAGTTTGGAAATGCAAACAAGTTTTTGGAAAATCAGCATAAATCCTTGTGAATTAACATGGGCAGCAGCAAAAATTGAAATTTTTTTTTTTGACATAATAATGAAATGTATACATCACAGTCAGACATGATTATGGGATTTAATTTCTTTTTGGAGGATTATTTGGTTTGAACACCTTTATAGCTTCCCTAATTGAAAAGCTGACCAATCAGAACACTGGTTACACTGCAAAAAAACAAATATCTGAACACTCTTAACATTCTTACATTAATTTGAGAAGCAAAATTACAATATATTAAGCCTTGTTTTCTAAAAACATTTTTACTGGAAAACAAGACAAATAATACTGAGAAATATATATTTTTTTGACTGTGCAGAGATGCTTTGCAAATCTAGTATCTTATAACTTTATAACAGTATTTTACTGTTTCTGGGCTCTGAATTCATATTTTTTTCATAAGTATATTTTCATACTTTTGTAATTTCAATGCCCCCCCAAAAAATGTAGTAAAGTCACTAAATGATAAGGATTTATGCTAAAATCGTTCAAAAACCAACTTCCTAAACTTTTTTGGAGAACTCTGCATGTGTACATTCGTATCATTTTATTAACAGTTCATTGCATGAAGTAGCAAGTTATCAAAATATCACTCTTTCACTTTTACTGCAGTTTTAATCATGATCCCATTATATTATTATAATGCATTACAATTGTTCTAGTTATGTTTGTATTTGCCAGTCTGTGTATTTGTTTGTTTGAGTGAGTGAGACTTGTACGTGAGCAATTAAGTCAAAAGTCAGTTTGGTGATTAATTTCGAGAGGAGTGGGGTTGATGAGATCATTGGCTCTGAGAGAGAGCGAGAGAAAGAGAGAGAGACAGATTAATTCTTAATAGTTGTCTGTAATTAGCTCCTGGTCTGTTCCAATGGGACACAGATACACAGCTGCTAGATCCTAACTCACCAGCAGTTCACCATCAGGACCCTCTGTCATGGTGTGTTGCTGCAGCGAGGCAGGTGAAAGCAGATACACAGGATGCTCTCCAGTATCATCATGATAATATTTTTTAAATGAAGCTGACAGTATAATACTACAGCATGATGCCTTATGAAAAGTATTGTTTTGATTTCTAGATTGTGCTTGGTCAGTATATCATTCCAGCTAACATTAAACTTACTTTTCACTTATATTTAAATAAACTATATACCAGATTTTCAAAGATTAGCTATATATATATATATATATATATATATATATATATATATATATATATATATATATATATATATATATATATATATATATATATATATATATATATATATATATATATATATATATATATACATATATATATATATATATATATATATATATAAAGTTGATGTGTTAGAAGCAAGAAGAATGGGCAAGCTTAAGAATTTGAACGAGTTTGACAACAGGCCAAATTGTCATGGCTAGACGACTGGGTCAGAGCATCTCCAAAACCGCAGCTCTTGTGCGATGTGCCTGGTCGGCAGTGGTCAGTATTTATCAAAAGTGGCCAAGGAAGGAACAGTGGTGAACCTGCAACAGGGTCATGCTACAGGGACAGGCTGGCCCATGTGGTCCGATCAAACAGATGAGATACTGTAGCTCAAATTGCTCAAGAAGTTAATGCTGGTTCTGTTAGAAAGGTGTCAGAATACACAGTGCATCGCAGTTTGTTGCATATGGGGCTGCATAGCCACAGACCAGTCAGGGTGCCCATGCTGACCCCTGTCCACTACCGAAAGCACCAACAGTGGGCACGTGAGCATCAGAACTGGTCCACAGAGCAATGGAAGAAGGTGGCCTGGTCTGATGAATCACATTTTATTTTACATCACGTGGATAGCCGGGTGCATGTGTGTCGCTTACCTGGAGAACACATGGCACCAGGATGCACTATGGGAAGAAGGCAAGCCAGCAGAGGTATGCTGGGTCCCAATTTGCCTACTTATACTACTACCTAAAAGTATGTACTCTTTTTGTGAAGAAAAAGTACATACTTTTGAGTGTGTAGCAGAAGAGTATGCAAGAGTATGCCAGCAGCCATATCACCCTGTAGCCCAAGACTGAAGCTAAGCAGGGCTGAGCCTGGTCAGTACCTGGATGGAAGACCAACTGGGAAAACTAGGTTGGTAGAGGTGTTAATGAGGCCAGCAGGGGGTGCTCACCCCAGTATAGTGATGGGGACACTATACTGTAACAAGCACCGTCCTTCGGATGAGACGTTAAACCGAGGTCCTGACTCTCTGTGGTCATTAAAAATCCCAGGATGTCCTCCGATAAAGTGTAGGGGTGTAACCCTGGCATCCTGGCCAAATTTGCCCATTGGCCTCTGTCCATCATGGCCTCCTAATCAACCCCATATACGATTGGCTTCATCACTCTGTCTCCTCTCCACCAATCAGCTGGTGTGTGGTGGGCGTTCTGGCGCAATATGGCTGCCGTCGCATCATCCAGGTGGATGCTGCACATTGGTGGTGGGTGAGGAGATTCCCCCCTTCTATGTAAAGTGCTTTGTGTGCCTAGAAAAGCGCTATATACATGTAACAAATTATAAATTATAAAATTATAAGACATACTACTTCGTCATCTTTAACGGACTCAGTCGCTTAGTTACGTTCATCCTGTCACCGTTTAAACTGGCCTGTCAATCATCGTCACAGTTAAAATCATCCACATTCAGTTTAATTTCCTACCGTATCGGAGAGAACGTCTCGGTTACGTATGGTAACCCTCGTTCCCTGAAGGAGGGAACGGAGACGTACGTCGGTATTACCGACGAATTGGGATCACTTTAGAGAGCCCCTATCAGCTTCGAGATTTAGAGAACAGGCCAATAGGCCATTGGCGTGCAAGATTTGCATCTCGCGCTCCGCCCCGCGCCGCGGGTATAAACAGGAAGCGAGAGCATCGCACTGACGTTTTTCACTGAGGAGCCGAACTAGTGACTCGGCCATGCAGTGATGGTAAGGAACTGTGGCGACGGGACGTACATCTCCGTTCCCTCCTTCAGGGAACGAGGGTTACCATATGTAACCGAGACGTTCCCTTTCACTCGGTCACTACGACGTACGTCGGTATTACCGACGAATTGGGATCCCTATGGAAAACGCCACAGTTACTACCACTTCCAGCGCCCAGCGAGAGCCCCTCAGACCCCGTTCTGATGCGGGCGGGGAAATTCACGCAGGGAGAGTCACACTGCTGTTCCGCAAGACCCATTCAGCAGACTTATTGGATAACGCTGGGAAAGTGTGCCCGAAGGACGCTGCGGGAGCCACATCATGCCCGGAGGGAGTTACCATGTGGAGAGAACACGTATGGGCTGGCCGTGGGCAGCACAACATACGGAAGTCCCAGAGGTGGCCCCGGCCTATACAGGCGGGGGACGACACCGAACTGAGACGGCAGAGGAACTCTGCCAAGGGAAAGACACAAGCTCACCGTAGGGAGCTGTACCGTGGAGAATACACGTATGGGACCGCCGTAGGGGTCACGACATACGGACCCCAGTCCGACACAAGTTCCACCAATGCATACAAGTGCCAGACCTGGCGTCAGACGCGTGAGGACTCAACAGGGTTCGCCAATCCTGGGGAACTCGACTGGAGAAAATAAGCGCACGTATCCGTTCCATGGGGAAGGGAATGGCGCAGCAAGCCGACACTTAGAACGGGCACTTCAGCTGCTGACTATGGGAAGCGAGCACACGAGAAGCCACCGGTTCTACACGTAGGCTATAAAACCTAGCGAACGTGTTAGGTGTCACCCAGCTCGCAGCTCTACAAATCTGTCAGCGAGGCGCCACGAGCCAGCGCCCAGGAAGAAGCAACACCCCTAGTGGAGTGGGCTCTTAACCCGAGCGGGCAGGGCACGTCTTGGGCTTCATAAGCCAAGATGATGGCGACCACTATCCAGTGGGCCATCCTCAGCTTGGAGACAGCCTTTCCCTTCTGCTGTCCTCCATAACAGATGAAGAGCTGCTCTGAGGTCCTAAGCTTTGCGTTCTGTCAACATAGACGCGCAGGGCGCGAACTGGACAGAGAAAAGCCAGGGCTGGGTCTGCCTCCTCCGAAGGCAGCGCTTGCAGGCTCACCACTTGGTCCCGGAAGGGAGTAGTGGGAACCTTGGCACATATCCAGGCCGGGGTCTCAGGGTTACCTGAGAGTCACCTGGCCCGAATCCCAGGCACGATTCGTCGACCGAAAATGCCTGCAGGTCCCCTACCCTCTTAACTGAGGCCAATGCAATCAGGAGTATTGTCTTTAGAGACAAGATCTTAAGCTCCGCTGACTGTAAAGGCTCAAAGGGCGCCCTCTGAAGTGCGTCAGCACCAGAGTCAAGTCCCAAGAGGGTATAAAGGGAGGACGAGGCGGATTTAATCTCCTCGCCCCCCCCAGGAACCTGACGATCAGATCGTGCTTGCCTAATGAATTAACCATTAACCAGGTCATGATTGCGCTATAGCGGCAACATACACCTTGAGGGTGGAGGGAGACAGCTTTCGCTCCAACCCGTCTTGAAGAAAAGAGAGCACAGATCTGACCGAACACTTTCGGGGGTCTTCTCGGTGAGAAGAGCACCAGTCGACGAACAGGTTCCACTTCAACGCATATAGCCGTCTCGTAGAGGGGGCTCTGGCGGAAGTGATGGTGTCAACTACCGCTTGTGGTAGGTCACCTAGAACCTCCGCATCCCGTCCAGGGACCAGACATGGAGTTTCCAGAGGTCCGGACGCGGGTGCCACAGGGTGCCGCGTCTCTGAGTCAGGAGGTCCTTCCTCAGAGGAATGGGCCAAGGAGGTGCTGTCGCGAGGAGCACTAGTTCCGGGAACCAAGTCCTGTTGGGCCAGTACGGAGCTACCAAGAGGAGCTGCTCCTCGTCCTCCCTGACCTTGCACCGTGTCTGTGCAAGAAGGCTCACTGGGGGGGAACGAATATTTGCGTAGGCCCCGGGGCCAGCTGTGTGCCAGGGCATCCGTGCCGAGGGTTCCCCCGGGCAGGGAATAGTACCACTGGCAGTGGGTCGTGTCGGGGCGGCAAACAGATCGATCTGTGCGGCCCCAAGGGACTCCAAATCAGCTGGACCACCTGGGGGTGGAGTCTCCACTCCCCGGGCCGCACGATTGAGCAGGCCCGGAATATGGATGGCACGAAGGGACCTCAGATGCTTCGGACTCCACAGAAGGAGATGGCGGGCGAGTTGGGACATGTGGCGGGAGCGTAGACCACCCTGTTTGATGATGTACGCAACGGCTGCAGTGCTGTCCGTCCGGATCAGAACGTGCTTGTCTTTGAGCGACCCTTTGAGGTGGCTGAGAGCAAGACGAACCGCCAGCAACTCCAGGCAATTGATATGCCATTGCAGTTGGGGCCCCGTCCACAGACCCGAAACTGCAAGCCCGTTGTACGTGGCACCCCAGCCCGTGGATGAGGCATCCGTGGAGACAACAGAATGCCTGGACACTTGTTCTAGAGGCACTCCTGCCCGTAGAAATGAAGGGTCCGACCACGGGCTGAAGGTTTGGCGGCATCTCGGCGTCACTTGGACACGGAGGGACCCGCTGTGCCACGCCCATCTCGGGACTCGGTCGTGTAGCCAGCGTTGAAGCAGTCTCATATGGAGCAGCCCTAGCGGCGTTACTGCGGCTGCTGCTGCCATATGCCCCAGGAGCCTCTGAAATTATTTCAGTGGAACCGCTGTACTGCGTTTGAACGTATTCAAGCAGCTCAACACCGACTGGACGCGCTCCTCGGTGAGGCACGCTGTCATGGCGACCGAGTCGATCTCCATCCCGAGAAAAGAGATCCTCTGTACGGGACAGAGTTTGCTCTTCTCCCAGTTGACCCGAAGACCCAACCGGCTGAGGTGCCGAAGCACCATGTCCCTGTGTTCGCACAACTGTTCCCGCGACTGGGCAAGAATCAGCCAGTCGTCGAGATAGTTGAGAAGATGAACACCACGATCTCTCATGGGAGCAATGGCCGCCTCCGCGACTTTCATGAAGTCACGGGGCGACAGGGACAGCCCGAAGGGCAGGACTTTGTACTGACATGCCCGTCCGTCGAAAGCAATGCGTAGAAACGGTCTGTGTCGAGGGATAATCGAGACATGAAAGTACGCGTCCTTCAGGTCGATCGCTGCAAACCAATCCTGGGGACGGACGCACCTGAAGATGCGTTTCTGCGTTAACATTCTGAACGCCATCCTGTGGAGGGAGCGGTTCAAGTAAGGCAGGTCCAAGATGGGAAGGCAGGTCCTTTCTTGGGTACAATGAAGTACGGGCTGTAGAACCCGGATTTCATATCGGCTGGAGGGACCGGCTTTATCGCGTCCTTCCCAGTAGGACAGCGATCTCCGCCTGAAGCACGGGGGCATCCACCCACGCAATAGACGTGAAGTGAACGCCCCCGAACTTGGGCGGACGCCGGGCGAACTGAATCGCAAGCCGAGTCTGATGGTACAGATGACCAAGCGAGACGGGCTGGGGAGCGCTGAACACTCAAGCCCTTATGAAAAAGGCAAGACGAACAGCACGCCGACGTGGCTATGCTCTCATTAGAGAGCATAGACCACCCACAAACACAGTCTCAACATGCGTAGCCGGCGAGTGACGCGCGCTGAGCTGCCGTGGCAACCCGCGCTGTCACTCGGCAGCTAGACGGCACACGGCGCGCTGAACACTCAAACACTCAAACCCTCATGCGGAAAGCGAGATGACCAGCGCTTCGACGTGATCCCGTTCCCCTGAGAGAACACGGATCACCCACGAACACAGTCTCAACATGTTTATGCGAGAGGGATCGTGGCCGTCAGGACAGGAAACAACCGCATCCAGAAACGCACGAGTGGAATGACGTCTTGAAAAAGACGCAGTGTCACACCCGTGTTGCTCTTTTGTGAGGAAACGCTCTTTAAACAGTGCTGAAGCACCCAGGGGAAGACAGCGGCAACACACAGGTGGTAAGTGCAGTCCTGTGTTTGCGCTCACTGAAACAAACGCCCTCACCAGACCGATAGTTGCTGTGAGAACAGCAGTTTGTTATGCTGATGCAGCGGTGAACATGCGGTCGCACTGATTGTGCCTTTTCGCCAACACAGAGCGTCCTTCTCATTCTCTGGAGCATCTCTCTTGCAGATAGGCTTTCTTTTAGGAAAGCAGGCTTGCTTCATCAACGCCGTTCGGCTCCGAAGTGAATGACGTCAGTGCGATGCTCTCGCTTCCTGTTTATACCCGCGGCGTGGGGCGGAGCGCGAGATGCAAATCTCGCACACCAATGGCCCATTGGCCTGTTCTCTAAATCTCGAAGCTGATAGGGGCTCTCTAAAGTGATCCCAATTCGTCGGTAATACCGACGTACGTCGTAGTGACCGACTGAAAGGGAAATGCAGTTGCACGTTTATCTGCCATTCGCAGAGACTCCCCCTCGTGTGTTTGCAGTTTATAATGATGCATTTAAAAGTTAATGGCCAAACAAATCATTACAAAAGTTCACAATGCTGCTGCAGTTGAAATATAATGTGGATAACATTGAATAAATATCTTTTCGTCAGGTTAAATACTGATAATTGCTCACGCAAACCCCTTTATCTAAAACTCTCTTCTGAACCCTCGGACTCGCACAGCCGTCATGTTTGTCGTTTTTTTAACACTTTTTATCCGCGTTTGTAGTTCTAATCGAATCCTTGTCCAACTCGCAATGGGTTGTGGGCAATATCAGCCGTTAGAGTGTGCGTCGATGCGCACTTTGAATTTTGACCGGAAATAGTAGACCATGCGGGTCTACATACAACATACAACATACTATATACTATATTATATATATATATATATATATATATATATATATATATATATATATATATATATATATATATATATATATATATATATATATATATATATATATATATATATATATATATATATATATATATATACAGTATATGGCAAATCTGTAAAAATCTGTGATACAGTATATATACTTGTTTAACATCTAACTGGTTTTATAATTGTTTTTTAATTGATGTATTATTGCAGCTCTTGTTTATGTCTGTAAATGGCTGCCATTGTGCACTCAGTCAGTTTCTGTTTGTTTGCTTATTTGTATTTGATTTTAATTACATTAAGAGATGTTTCGCTCCACCAGCATTCTAATGCATTTCTATTGGACTGTTAAATAAATCTTCAACATTTGTTAGTCCCACTTATATCCTTGCTCATATATCATCACTGTGTTTGTGTGTCTTTCTGCTTTCGTTTCATCCCCACAATATGCCAGAGCAGCACCCACAACAGGACGAGGGGGGAAATATCGTCAGAGCTCATCTGCTAATTATTGTCTGATTAAAGCAGTGTGCCTGCAAGGTCAGATTTAGTTTCTCCGCTCGGTCTGCATGAACGCGACTTCCATACTAATCAACATGTCTGACTGCACTTACTTTAAGATTGGTTTAAACTGCCATTCTTCAAAGTGACATGATATTGGTCCAAAAGTTAGAGAGCTCTAGAGAACACCATCTATAGTTTAATGAGAGATCTGATTGATGCTGTGTCAATATTGCTCACTGCACTTAATGATGGTGGCACATTCTCATTATCAGAATTGTTTTGCTAGTTCATGAGAATATGCTAATTGCCAGGTGTCTGAAGTCTTTTTAAGCCTGTCTGAGTCTTTCTCTGTTAGGTTCTGTGTAGTGTATGCTGTGTTACTTTTTATCTATCTACATTGCTGTCCTTTCTCTTTATTAGTAGGTTTGGGAATCATGAACTTATTCAGAAAAGTACAAGTTGTACAAGTTCAGAAAAGTACAAATGGCTCTAAATCGGTACGGTCTGAGCCAATAGGCTCTAAGGATTCAATTATTTTTATTGAATCATTATAGTTTACTTTTATTGACTCTTACAGTTTAGAGTCAACTTAAAGGGATAGTTCACCCAAAAATAAAAACAATCCCATACTTTATATTTACTCACCCTCAAGCCAAACCAAGTCCCAAAAAATCCATCCATCCATTATAAAAGTAATCCATACAGCTTTTATAATGGATGGATGCACTTTTTAGGCTTCAAATTTTGGGCTGCCATTTACTGCCATTATAATACTTGGAAGAGCCAGGACATTTTTTTAAATATAACTACGATTGAATTCGTCTGAAAGAAGATAGACATATACACCTAGGATGAGTTAATTATGGGGTAATTTAAATTTTTGGGTGAACTATCCCTTTAATGTGAGACCTAAGTCAGTGTAGTGAAAGATGCCCAAAATGTTTTGTCAGTAGTATTTTATGAATATGTAAGCAATAAGGTATAGGCCTATAGCGTATTGCTTACATAGAGAGGCTGTGCTGTTATCGGAATTATCGTAAATACTATAGTAAAATCACAACTTCAGAAGTGGGAAGTAGGACATTTCCGATAGGTCATGAAGGCAGCATAAGTCACAGCCATGACTTATTCACGATACAGTACAGCCTCTCATACCTTATTGCTTACTGCACAATATCGGTTACCACACAATACAAATATTAAAGGCAAAAAATATGTATCAATGCAACTTTCATGAAGTAAAATCACTAAAAGCCTTCCCTCCACTGGAATTTTTTTTCCCCTGTGAATAGCAACATAAGTTACATTATTATGCCATTAGATGGCAGCAAAGACTGTCTTTATGAGTGAGTCACTCAGTAGCGAAGACTTTTATTTTGAAAGGACTGAAACTTGTTGTGAACACGGAGCAAGGCACAACTGATAAATGCTTTGACTAGCGCTGTCAGTGTCAGGGCACAGGAAAACCCCTTAACAGTTAAAAGGACAAGATATCGCACCGGACAATCAAACAGATTTTTTATTATGAACATAGGACTGACCTGAAGACAAATGCTATATCTAAATGCATTTTTCACTCAAAAAAGTAAGCTTCAATGAATAATACCAATGAGAACAAACATACGTTTATGTTGCCAAGAGTGGTTGCTAAGTGTGTTGTGTAGTGATACACATAGCATTGGGTGAAATGGTCATAGCCGGGTTTTATCGTGAATAAAACACATCTATTGACCAATCAGAATCAATGACTGTAACTAAACCGTTTTATAATATTGAATAAAATATGTTTGAGTATTTTAGTCGTTTAGTTTGTTTTTGTAATATATAGTTAATGCCACCTCTAAAAAGTCTGTAAAAAGTAATTTAATGTAAACTAACTTTTTGCTTGAATTGTTTTAAATGTACTAATTCAAATGATATAATTTTTCCAAATATATATATTTTTGAAATGTACTAAAATAATTTAAAGGGTTAGTTCACCCAAAATTGAAAATTAGCCCATAATTTATATTTGTATATGACATTCTTCTTTCAGACGAATAAAGGAGTTATATTAAAAGAAGTCCTGGCTAATCCAAGCTTTATAAATGTCAGTGAATTGTTGTCTCGTTTATGAAGTCCATAAAAGTGCATCTATCCATCATATAACTGCTCCACACGACTCTGGAGGGTTAATAATGGCCTTCTGAAGTGAAGTGGTGCATTTGTGTAAGAAAAATATCCATACTTAAAACTTTATTGACTAAAATAACTAACTTCCGTCGGATTGCCGTACGCATCGATTTACGGCGAAAGAGTACCTTCTTTGACGTAGGGCTGGGCGATATGGCTGAAAACTGAATCACGATATAAGTGTGTCATATCGGTTGATATCGATAATTATTGATATTTTATGACCTATTTAAAATAAGGACCAGGAGAAAAATATATTACATTTAACCTTCCTCTGATTATAATCCCCTCAGTTATAAAGGCAGAAATGTCAACACAACCATGGAAAACATTCAATTAATTAAAATGTAAACATAAGTCTAAAATCACAACAAACACTTAACAATTATCTCTTAACATTAAGGTGCAGTGCCTCCGTTATTTACCATTTAGATGCTTTGTCATAAGGCACTGATGCAGAGTACCTCTCCTTGTCATTTCAAAGAATAGCACAGCGGCGAACCCGTTGAGTATAAACAACTCAACCCAAACGGATGAGCAGTCAGCGGAGGGTCGTGCTGCAGAGCCAGACGAAAGTATAAACAAGGCTTTAGGTGGTAAAACGAGTTTGGTCTGACTACAGTCAGACTTATAAAATCCAAAAAAACTTCCATACTGGCGAGCTGACATGTTTTATCAACAATTTCCTGGCTCGCTGCGGCACTCATCCGGTTCTGTTACTGAAGAATCCAACACGAGACAACGATATGGCGCAATCAAACATGATACTGTTACATGATTGGCTGTTTGCGTGTCACTCCCTACGTTGCTAGGTTAACAGAGAGTGAGTGCCTTTGTTCATGCAACCAAACTTGCTTCGAAGCAAACTCTGGTTTCTTCCGACGAAGAAAAAAAAATTATTGAACGTTTTATAGAACGCATTTTTTATTGATATCGATTACGTGTCTATTGCGATACATATCGCTATCGTTTTATCGCCCAGCCCTACCTTGACGCATGCATATTGACAACGCAGAAGCGCAGATGATAGAGCAAAACAAAACTTTGCTTCAGAAGGCCTTTATTAACCCCTCGGAGCCGTGTGGAGCAGTTATATGATGGATACATGCACTTTTATGGACTTCATAAACGAGACAATCTTTACCCTAACTCCGATTTTATTCGTCTGAAAGAATAATGTCCTATACACCTAGGATGACTTGAGGGTGAGTAAATCATGGGCTAATTTTCATTTTTGGTGCCAAATAACATGTTGTGTCATTCGAGACAAACCTCGACCCAATTAGGGTTTAATTTCTAGTTCCTTTTAAAATTAATTATGTGGTTTTATGTTAAATTGTAGTGTTTTATTTATTGTTACCCTTGTAGAGATTAATGTTCCTTTGAAACACCTGTGTGACTCATTTACTAACTGAAAAAAGCCCCTCTGTTGCTGTTCCTGCATCTTGTGACTTACTATCGACCCCATGTTACAAGTAGACTAAAATAGTTCATTCAACAGTGTAAACGTCTTCCATGAATGCTGATACGCATGTTCATTGAAACCCAGTTCTTGTGCTGCTTTGTCAGTTTACAAATGTGAGCCTGTTGTCTGCGCATGTTCTCACCATGCTGCTTTTCCAAGGTTCCTTAATGCTGAGTAATAAGCCGTTTATTTTGTTTCAGTCCCTGTTGAAACAGAGCCCATGTCGACAACAATAGCCTTTCAAATCCTATTGCTTACTTGCTAATTTCCTCCACCGGGAGTGTGGAGAGGAGGAACCTCTCATTTTCCCCCTCCACCTCTCTATCGAGGAGCGGGTGTTAGGTCATTACGTGAGGATGAGAAGAATGAGCGCTCCGCATGGAGCCGTGCGGTATTGATCTGATTGACCGTCGCTAAGGACGTGACTCCGAACTGTTATTGGTCTGTTTGGAGAAGGCAGCCGTGTCCTCTGGATTAGAGTGTGTGAATTAAGTGTGTTTGAAAGATAGCGAATGGGCAACGCATTCTGAATTGACTGCGCAGCATGATGACTTTAATCTTGAGTCTGCAGGCGACGGACTGTTACTTTGCAGTGAAGCTGGAGGAAGGGCTAGCAGTCGCCTTTGCAATGATAAAAAAAAGAGCTAAAGATATGAACAAGATGGTATTTTTGAGATGTCGGTGGTTATCTTTCGTACTATCTATCATTCTATCTATCTATCTATCTATCTATCTATCTATCTATCTATCTATCTATCTATCTATCTATCTATCTATCTATCTATCTATCTATCTATCTATCTATCTATCTATCTATCTATCTATCTATCTATCTATCTATCTATCTATCTATCTATCTATCTATCTATCTATCTATTTATCTATCTATCATTTGTTCTATCATTTGTTCTATCGTTCGTTCGATCATTCGTTCTATCGTTCATTTTATCGTTTGTTCGTTCTATCTATCTGTCGTTTGTTCGTTCTCTCTATCTGTCATTTGTTCTATCGTTCGTTCTATTGTTCTATCTATCTATCTATCTATCTATCTATCTATCTATCTATCTATCTATCTATCTATCTATCTATCTATCTATCTATCTATCTATCTATCTATCTATCTATCTATCTATCTATCTATCTATCTATCTATCTATCTATCTATCTATCTATCTATCTATCTATCTATCTATCTATCTATCTATCATTTGTTCTATCGTTCGTTCGATCATTCGTTCTATCGTTCATTTTATCGTTTGTTCGTTCTATCTATCTGTCGTTTGTTCGTTCTCTCTATCTGTCATTTGTTCTATCGTTCGTTCGTTTTATTGTTCTATCTATCTATCTATCTATCTATCTATCTATCTATCTATCTATCTATCTATCTATCTATCTATCTATCTATCTATCTATCTATCTATCTATCTATCTATCTATCTATCTATCTATCTATCTATCTATCTATCTATCTATCTATCTATCTATCTATCTATCTATCTATCTATCTATCTATCTGTCTGTCTGTCATTTGTTCTATATATCTATCTATCGTTCGTTCTTTCATTCCATTTATCTGTCATTTGTTCTATCGTTCGTTTTATCGTTCGTTCCATCGTTCGTTCGTTCTATCTATCTGTCATTTGTTCTATCTATCTATCTGTCTATCTATCTACCTGTCTGTCTGTCTGTCTGTCTGTCTATCGCTCGTTCTATCGCTTGTTCTATCAATCGTTCGTTCATTTGTTCTATCTGTCTATCGCTCTATCTATCTATCGATCGTTCTATCTATCGTTCTACCTATCAATCATTCTATCTATCAATCATTCTATCTGTCAATCATTCTATATATCGACCGTTCTATCTATTCTATCGATCATTCTAGCTATCGTTCGTTCTATCGTTCTGTCTGTCATTCGTTCTATTGTTTGCTCTATCTTTTGTTCTATCTATCGATCATTCTATATATCGTTTGTTCTATCTATCAATCATTCTTTCGTACTATCTATCATTCTATCTATCTATCTATCTATCTATCTATCTATCTATCTATCTATCTATCTATCTATCTATCTATCTATCTATCTATCTATCTATCTATCTATCTATCTATCTATCTATCTATCTATCTATCTATCTATCTATCTATCTATCTATCTATCTATCTATCTATCTATCTATCTATCATCTATCTATCTATCTATCTATCTATCTATCTATCTATCTATCATTTGTTTGTTCGTTCATTATATCTATCGTTCTTTCTATCATTCTATCTATTGTTCAATCATTCTATATACCGCTCCTTTTATCATTTTACTTCTTGCATTCAAATTCAAATAGTATGTGTAGCAGAGGAGCGCAGTCTAAGGCAAAGTCGGGAGTTGGCTGCAATCTTTGACTTTTTGTAAAAGATTATTCATGTACTTACAACATGAAAGGCTATAGGAGCTTCAGTCTTGTAGTGTGCGCTTGGCTTTTGGCTCAGTTCTCCCCAAGATCAAAGCCACCAGTGCTCCATGCTCCATCCGAGGTTGAAATCTACTCCTAATTGCTTGGCCACTTACAAAATCAATTTGGGATTTAATTGAATCCATAAATGCCTTCGTGGCTGCTTGCACCGTACAATCTCAAAGATTGTGCTATAGATTATTGGTCTTGCAAGTTAAAGGTGTTTAGGGACGCTTTACGGCGCACCTACGGCAAGCCAGTGTTTGTGTGGTTAAGCGAAAGGAAATTGTTTAGGAAAACTTATACCTGGCTGAGATGCATTTCAAATGGAGGATTCACATAAATGGGGAAGGTGTCTAGTCAATATGGTTGACTAGAAGTGCACAATTAGAGTGTCAATTATTTTTTAGTGGTGGTTGTAAGCAATGAAAAGGAAAGTTAGATTAAGGTAAGTTTCTCTCTACCATCATTAAGAATGCTTTCAATCTGTTTGCTCAACTGAAAGTGGGAAAAAGTGAATCAAATGTGCCTTGTTCAACCAAATACAATAGCAGAAACATACTTAAATTCATGTACATTTAAATAGTTTATTAATCTAGTGGGACCTGGAGCCCCATGAATTTGAGGGGGGCATTTTCTGTGCTTTATTTATTTTTACAACATTGAGTACATAGCTTTTTTATAACAAATGGAATGTTTATTTTTTTTCAAGTATTTTTTGCCTTTGCAGGTTGCAATTTAGCATTCTGGCAGGTATATTTTGGTAATGTTAACAGTAGTACTTGGTGCTTGATTAGATTCAAATGAAACGGCTGAGTTCCCATTTTTCCTTCTGACAGGAAATGCTGATATTATTTTGTTTAAAGGAATGTCCTGGGTTCAATACAAGCTCTATTAACAACATTTGGCATACTGTTGATTATGGCTATGATTAGAATTGTGATAAAAAAAATTACATTTTGAGTTGTGAAGTGATGAATTCACTGAGTGGAGCTTGTCAGAAGAGCATTACTCATTAAATTCACAGAATAATGGCTATACTTCCATAACAGTGTGTATTTTAGCATTTCCTGTAGGGCAGTGGCTTTCCCCTATACACATTCATGCAATATTAAACAATATTATATTATAGTTTTTTCAAACTTAGAGGCGAGTTGAAGTTATTTCCAGTGCTAATCGCCACAGATGCCACAGACGCTGTCGATAGAGCTTAACTTATATTGAACCAACAACGTTCCTTTAACCTTGAGATCAGAGCATATCGATATGGCACCATATTTATACATTTGATATCCATGTGTGGAAATTTCCAGAAAACCTGGGTTGCAAAGTTTGAGAATATGATTGACCGTTCATTGTTAAATGAGATTGTCACCAGAACAATTTTGATTTTGGGACATTCTCTGACTGCAGAAATAATTCTAACCATGAATGCTCTTGTATCTATGCTTCTTTATTGAAGTACAAAATATTATATTATCCTGCCTAAATACATTTTACGGTCTCATTCTCCTGGACAAAAGGGCTGTAGATTTGCAGACGCTGCAGTTTGACAGATGTTTAATTGAGTTGTACAACTGATGTAGTAGCAGTTAATAATCTGTCTTCACCTTCAATCTCCGCCCTGATCCTTATCTGCAGAAGTGTTTTACAGGCCTATTTTCTATTATAGCTTTTAAACCTTGTGTATTGTGTGTGTGTGTGTGTGTGTGTGTGTGTGTGTGTGTGTGTGTGTGTGTGTGTGTGTGTGTGTGTGTGTGTGTGTGTGTGTGTGTGTGTGTGTGTGTGTGTGTGTGTGTGTGTGTGTGTGTGTGTGTGTGTGTGTGTGTGTGTGTGTGAGAAAGAGACTGTGTTTTTTTTTTAAAATAATCTCATTATGGACACATTTTACCTCAGGACCTTCTCATGGATGTGGGAATCCAGCCAGAACCGACACACACTCTCTTATTTGGATCCACTGATATCTGAAGCAAAATAAATATTCTTTGAGTAAAAAAATAAATATATAAATACTACTTGCCAGGTTTATTAGAAAAGCTTGCTTATTAGATTTATTTTCTATTTACACAAGCCTGCCATTTAAATACTCAGATTTATAAAATGACCGGCTCCAGTCTTGGCTTCTGATGGGTCAATACAGCTCTCTAATCACTATATCATGAATATAGTCAAAGCTGAGGGGTTGCAGCACCCTTTAGTTTTGACTATTTTCATTAGATTTCAATCTTAAATCAGTGGTTCTCATATATATTTATATTATAAATATTTATATATAATATATAATTGTTATATTTAAATTTAAATATTTTATAATTTTTTCTATACATGCATGCATGTGTGTGTATTCAATAATTATACACAGTGCACACACCTACTGTATGTTATGTAAACAAGAAATTGTATTTTGGATGCGTGATTAATCGATTTGACAGCACTAACATATTATTAATTATATAATATTATATTACATTATTTTATATTATATTATATTGGTGCTGTCAATCGATTAATTAATTAGACATGTATTTTCTGTTTTCTGATTAATCATGATTAAAAACATCAGGAGTTTTTAATATTTTTATATTGTAATGATTACATAGTTACTCACCAAATTCATATAGAAACAACTTAAAGACAGTATATTTTAAATATTTGTAATGGCATCTTTTTATGAATGAAGGCCAGTATCACTGATATTAATACTGCTACTGATGTCTCTATGAATTTTATTTTCTATTTCTATTTTAATTTAAGTGAACTTAAAGCAATCTTTAAGTCTTTAAAATTATAATAAGTCATATTTACCTGTGGCCTTCATATAATCAATATACAGAAAATGAATAAAGTTATCAAACACTGTATTTAATTTTATAAATTAAATACAGATAAATCCTTTTTAAAGCTATAATTGTTTATTGCATTAAATATTTTATATTTTTACACTATATTATATTATATTAATTATTAATTAAATTATACTATTAATTATATTATGAATTATAATATATAGTGCTGTAAAATGCATGAGGAATATTAATGATAGAACATCGCTGTTTAAAATATCTAAATAAATGAAACTTAAAGCTATGCTTTGCACAAGCAAAATTAAATGAATAGATAATAGACCAGACCAAAATTGTAATTATTCACTATTTATCTTCTGTTATATTGTTATCCCCTTTGACTTTCACATTTGGTGCATTAAAAATACAGTTGAGAGCATCTTTGTTTACAGGTGCAGTGCAGTCAGTGCACCTGACCATATAAGGAGAAGAGGCGGAGACAACATTGCACACAGACATCATTTATTCTTACATGTATCATCAATGTGATGAGGTGAATGAGATTTGAGAAGATGGGAAGTCTTCACACTTTGAGAACCACAGGCCTTTAAAGCTCTCTTTAAGCACTCTTCCTGCATGGTGTGTGTGTGTCCTCGGGTTGATGGGTCACGGGTGCTGTAAAAGCCAATTGTCTCTGTAGGTTTGTGATGTACTGCTTGCTTTCAAGGGGAAACCCTGAGCACTCTGAAAGCAGACGATCTGATTGGATGAGGAAATTGGCCGCAATAATAACCAGGGCTCTCATTAATATCAGTGCAGCGTCCGCAGGGATCTCTTATTCATCTCTCTCTCTCTCTTTCTTCCTCAGTCTGGCTCCTACCTTTGTGAATAGCTGAATACATTGAGAATAGAAAAACACCGCGTAAGTAAACACTTGGTATTCTGTTTGGTTACAGGCATCTATAATGCCTCTGGTATATGGGGTCTTAGCCTGAATATCTCACACCACATAAAGGATGGTGCATAGTCTCACAATGACATTTCTTGTGCTATTGTACAGCCTTGTTCCTTACAATCTAAAATAATGTCTCTTTTTTGCCTTGAAGATCATTTGATCTTTTAAAGATATAGGAAACAAATTTAGTTAGGCCTACATATCATGCAGAAAGTCCACAAGTGAGAATCATAAAGTCAAACTTTTGATTTTCTAGGAAATCCCAGCTATTGCTGTATAAAAACATTTGACTGATGAAACTTGAAGACAAAAAACACATGATTACAACAATGGTTTATCTGTGTTCTTTAAGCCATCTTGAGTATTTTCATCATAAGAATAATGTATGTTTATAATGTATTGCTAATCGCCAGCTTGTATTACAGTATAGAATTCTATAAAATAATATATTTTCTGTCTGATTCTGTGATAAGAGGTTAAATTGGATAAAAAAGGAAGTTATTTCAATCACTCGACTGATGTTAAATAGTGAGTATATTTATATATATATACTCAGAGTTAAACTGTTTCAGAACAAATTAATCTTGTTAATGTCAGATAACTTTGATAGAAAGGTATGTAATCAATCAACCAATCAGTTGTCAGCTGTTAAATTTAAGTGCACAATTAGATAATACCACTTTAGGTCAACCAATTACCAGTCAATGCTTCATTTTGTTCAGTCTGTGGTGTAACAGGTCGCATTAGCAATTAAAGAGAACTTAAAGGGTTAGTTCACCCAAAAATAAAAATTCTGTCATTAATTACTTACCCTCATGCCGTTCGACACCTGTAAGACCTCCGTTCATCTTCGGAACACAAATTAAGATATTTTAGTTGAAATCCGATGGCTCAGAAAGGCCTCCATTGGCACAATGCACTGTTCACTCTCAAGACCCATAAAAGGTACTAAAGACGTCGTTACAAAGTCCATCTCACTACAGTGGTTCTACAATAACTTTATAAAGCGACGATAATAGTTTTTGTGCGCTAAATAACAACTTATATAGTGATGACCGATTTCAAAACAATACATCATGTTTTGAGTTTCAGAGAGAACATGGAGTGGGTGCTGCTGGTACAATGTGGATCCCAATGTGGATAATGCCACCCCAAATCAGACACAAAGCCCAGCCAGCCTTCAGCCACACCCAGTACGTGCCATCAACCAGAGCCCACCGCAACCCACCACAAAGTCAGAGTTAACGACAAAGGTCATTTTCGTCCCGGAGCCCGAGCCCATCGCATATTCTATCCAGGTATGAGATCCAGCACCAATGTCCGTTCAAAGTGTTAATGGCGTTTGAGGGCATGGAGTGGAGCCACGCCCATAGTCCTGATGCTGAGGTGTGTTGGCTGAGCTCTGTTCCCAAATAATTATTTGATGATCTGGATTATATCAGTTCATTGAGTTTCCAATCCCCTCTGGTCCCATCCAGTCTCCTGTCTCCTCATTGCCGCTGGTTTTTCCCAATCCCATTTCTCTTTTGTCGCTGCTGGTTTCATCCAGTCCCAAGTCACCTTCATCACCGCTGGTTCCACCCAGCCCCAACCAAGTCTCCCTCTTCGCAGCTGTTTCTGCCCAGCTCCAAGTTGCCTTTGCCGCCCGTTCTGGCCAGCTCCAAGTTGCCTTTGCCACTCGTTCTGCCCAGCCCCAAGTTGCCTTCGTCACTACTGGTCCTCCGACCCACCAGCTCCACCTTGGCTCCACGCTCCTTCATTTCCACCGTGGTCCATCATCCCTCAGGCTCCTCCGGGCTCCCTTGTCCCTCTGACTCCACCTTGAACTATCGTTGCTCTGGCTTTGCCTCAGACCTCCGGGTTTCCAGCTGTACCTCAACCCTCCACCCCTCTGGTTCTGCAAGGCTCCCCTCTCCCTCCAGTTTTTCTATTGTCCCAAGTGCCACTGTCTTCACTCCGGTTTGCCAAGCCCAAGTCTCCACTTCGGTCCGCAAGCTCTTGGCTCTGCCTTGGCCCTCCAGGCCTTCTGTGTCACCTTGGGTCTTCATCCTTTCGGCTCTGGCTGAGTCTCCACCTTTCACGTCTCCACCTCTGTTAGTCAGGTTCCTGGCTCCCCCTAGGCTCTTCCCTCCATCGGTTCCGGCGTGGACCTTCATCCTGATGGTTCTGCTCTAGGTCTCTCCGTGGCTTCTCTCTAGGTCTCCTCCCTCCATTGTCTCCTCCATGGGGATTGCCTCTGACAGCTCCTCCTGGGTCTCGCTTTTCTTCTGTTCCTCATCCACCTCCGGAACCCCCTCCCTCCCTGCTTTTCCAGGAGGGTTTTGTTTTCCTGTGTTCCCTCTCACTGTTGCCGGAGTTCTCATTTGTTTCCATAGTTTCTGACACGTCTTTTTCTTGTTCTGTTTATTATCACGTTCACCAATGCGCTACTGTTTAAAAGTTTGGGGTCTGTAAGATTTTTTTAATGTTGTTGGAGTCTCATTCTCACCAAGACACCATTTATTTGATAAAAATACATTAAAATCAGTAATATTATGAAATATTATTACAATTTAAAATAACTGTGATCCATTTTAATATAATTTAAAGAGTAATTTATTCCTTTGATGGCAATGTTGAATTTTCTTCAGCATCATTACTCCAATCTTCAGTGTCACATGATCCTTTAGAAATCATTCTAATAGATTTGCTGCTCATGAAACATTTATTATTATCAGACAGTTGTGCTGCTTAATGTTTTTTTATGGAAAAGGAGATTTTCTTCCTCAGTTCTTCTTCACTCACTCACTCACTCACTCACTCACTCACTCACTCACTCACTCACTCACTCACTCACTCACTCACTCACTCACTCACTCACTCACTCACTCACTCACTCACTCACTCACTCACTCACTCACTCACTCACTCACTCACACACACACACACACACACACACACACACACACACACACACACACACACACACACACACACACACACACACACACACACACACACACACACACACACACACACACACACACACACACACACACACACACACACTGATACATATCTAGCAGCACCAAGGCTCAGCTCAGCTTAAGTGTGTGTCTTCTGTGCAGTTGAGGTGTGTGTGTTTTACACTTGAAGGACACAGTTTGGCACAACAGCCAAAGAAGAAGGGGGCAGGAAGCATGAAATGAACCTGTCTGAGCTGTTGCTGTTCTTAACCCAACACGCACACACACGCGCACACACACACACACACATCCCTCCATCAGACAGTTCTCTTTCTCAAGTTGTCACTCTCTCAGAGTGCTGCTTTGCTCTAGCTTGCTGGCCTTTGAAGCACCCCAGAGGTGAGGGCTTTTGCAAATCATTTTGCAAGATTGTGCCAAACTTATTAAGTAATGTGTGACTTCAAGGTGTTGCACTGTGTAAAATACACTCACCTAAAGGATTATTAGGAACACCTGTTAAATTTCTCATTAATGCAATTATCTAATCAACCAATCACATGGCAGTTGCTTCAATGCATTTAGGGGTGTGGTCCTGGTCAAGACAGTCTCCTGAACTCCAAACTGAATGTCAGAATGGGAAAGAAAGGTGATTTAAGCAATTTTGAGCGTGGCATGGTTGTTGGTGCCAGATGGGCCGGTCTGAGTTTTTCACAATCTGCTCAGTTACTGGGATTTTCACGCACAACCATTTCTAGGGTTTACAAAGAATGGTGTGAAAAGGGAAAAACATCCAGTATGCGGCAGTCCTGTGGGCGAAAATGCCTTGTTGATGCTAGAGGTCAGAGGAGAATGGGCTGACTGATTCAAGTTGATAGAAGAGCAACTTTGACTGAAATAACCACTCGTTACAACCGAGGTATGCAGCAAAGCATTTGTGAAGCCACAACACGCACAACCTTGAGGCGGATGGGCTACAACAGCAGAAGACCCCACCGGGTACCACTCAAATAGGAAAAATAGGCTACAATTTGCACAAGCTCACCAAAATTGGACAGTTGAAGACTGGAAAAATGTTGCCTGGTCTGATGAGTCTCGATTTCTGTTGAGACATTCAGATGGTACAGTCAGAATTTGGCGTAAACAGAATGAGAACATGGATCCATCATGCCTTGTTACCACTGTGCAGGCTGGTGGTGGTGGTGTAATGGTGTGGGGGATGTTTTCTTGGCACACTTTAGGCCCCTTAGTGCCAATTGGGCATCGTTTAAATGCCACGGCCTACCTGAGCATTGTTTCTGACCATGTCCATCCCTTTATGACCACCATGTACCCATCCTCTGATGGCTACTTCCAGCAGGATAATGCACAATGTCACAAAGCTCGAATCATTTCAAATTGGTTTCTTGAACATGACAATGAGTTCACTGTACTAAAATGGCCCCCACAGTCACCAGATCTCAACACAATAGAGCATCTTTCGGATGTGGTGGAACGGGAGCTTCGTGCCCTGGATGTGCATCCCACAAATCTCCATCAACTGCAAGATGCTATCCTATCAATATGGGCCAACATTTCTAAAGAATGCTTTAAGCACCTTGTTGAATCAATGCCATGTAGATTTAAGGCAGTTCTGAAGGTGAAAGGGGGTCAAATACAGTATTAGGATGGTGTTCCTAATAATCCTTTAGGTGAGTGTATGTTCTTGGTTTGAGTGTATAGTGAAAGCCAGTAATTGGCTGTAAGGTTTTGGTAGCTGCTTCTAAAAGAAAATGTAAAGGGACACTTTATTTACATGATGTTTACATGTTGTCAAATATTAGAGATAATATACATCCTTTATATTCTCAATTTGACCTGCTGTCCCTTCGGTAGCATCTATGTAGTATTCTATAGTATTGTAGTATTCTAAGGTGTTCTATAAATTGTTGTGCGTGATATTATTTGCCTACAAAACTTATATATTACTTGAATTATAATTATATTATTTCATTTTATGCAGTTTAACTAGTGTAAAAGAATTAGATTAGCTGTAATTGGTTGCTGCCAATATAAGGACTGCTTTATTTGTTTACATTTGCTCTGAATTAAGAATATGCATTAAAGGGATAGTCCACCCCAAAATGAAAATTACCCCATGATTTACTCACCCTCAAGCCATATGACATTCTTCTTTCAGAAGAATACAATCGGAGTTGTATTAAAAATTGTTTTATAATGGCAGTAAATGTCAGCCCAAAAAGTGCATCCATCCATTAGAAAAGTAATCCATACAGCTCCAGAGGTTAATAAAGGCCTTCTGAAGTGAAACGATGGGTTTATGTAAGAAAAACATCCATATTTAAAACTTTATAAAGTAAAATATCTAGGAATCCGGCAGACCGCCTTCCGTATTCAACTTACGAAGTAAGTGTAAGGTTCAAAACGCTTGCGCTACATCCGAAGTCATCGTCGCACCAGTTACGTTTTTTTCAGTAAGTTGAACACGGAAGGCGGGCCGCCGGGTCTGCCATTCACTGCCATTTATAATGCTTGAATTAGCCAGGACATTTAATAAAACTCTGATTGTGTTCGTCTGAAAGAAGGATGTCATATACACCTACGATGGCTTGAGGGTGAGTAAATTATGGGGTAATTTTTTGGTTGAACTATCCCTTTAAGAATTTAAGAATTTAAAGTTTTGTTTTGTTTTGTTTTGTTTGTAGAAGCACCTTTAAAGTTCTACTTGTAATTTCCCTGAGGGAATTAATATAAGTGTAAACGATGTAATTTGTCCACATTGGTGTTTAATGTGTAGTTATTTAGTTGAAAATTTTGGACCAATGAGATTTCACTGTGGGCAGGCGACCTAGTATACAATGAAAGTGACAATGTCCTGTTGCTTCTTGCAGTCGCAGCGGGTTAGGACACATGTAAGGTGGTGGGTATATAGAACATGACCCTCTGTAGCTTACCACGTGTTAAATAATACTATTTGGAGTGTATTGAATCGTTGTTTCATTACCAGCAACTAGTCCTTTTGAAGTGCTCCCTATAGCAACCCGGAACATTGTAAACATGACTTTGTTTCTTAGTGGACTGGTAAAGCACCCTGACTCCCAGAAACTGCATAAATCCATCTTAAGCTTTACTGTGTCTTCACTTTTGCTTTGAAATGATTTCCGCCATCTCCCCGAGTTTCATAGGAATTGACTTGTGGGGACGTATTTATGAATGTAATTAGGTTACATTTATTGTTTTTGTTCCTGTTTGATTTGCTAGAAAATATTTGCTACGCTTATAATGTGTGTGAGCCCAAAGTGTCAGAGAGCGCAAATTATTTCATTGCGAGGCAGAAATGTCTAGAGAAGCAATATTTCCTCATAAACTGTAGCCTGAATTACATTGGCAGATACTGTTTCATAAAGTTGTGTGCTTCTAGAGACTATTTGCGGACACCACTAGCACAAAACAATTTTAAAGTCGTGGCTTCCTCAACTCACTCGTTGATGTTTTAGGGCAGTGCCGGGTGAGGTTTTCTCACTACCTGAGCATGAGCTCCAAATGAAGTGATAATTCAGAACGACAGGCTGATTCCAATCAGCTTCCTTTAGAGAACAGCTGGCTCACAGCTCACCCGGAATTCATTAAGCTTATTGGCTCTTTGTTTGATCCGATAAGAGACATCTCGTTCTCTCTTGCTCTGTCAGTGGCACTGGCCCTCTAACTCACTCACTCTAACAGCTGGGCTTTATCTATGTGTGCTGGTGTGTTTTTCTGGATGACTGCTCCAAATAAACCATGAGTTCCCTTTCGTTCAGTCACTACGACGTAACGTTAGTGACTAACGAATGGGGGTTTCGCTTAGAAGCCTATCAACTTCGAGTTTTGAGAAAACGCCCAATGGGCCTTCCCTGGTCTCCTCTGTCAGGGCGCAGCCGTTAACCGTGCTCCGACCTGGGGACGCCCAACAGCCTCCTCTGTCCGCGCCGGTAACGCTGCCTCGCTGCCCCACCCAGGGTACGTCTGTCGTCCGTATGACCCCGTTGGTGCAGTCTCTGGAAGCCTGGCTTCAGCTTCCGGGGCTGTCCCGCTGGGTTGCCCGGACCATCAGGCTCGGCTACGCGATTCAGTTCGCGCAGGCTCCTCCCCGTTACAGGGGAGTCCGCTATACCATGACCGGGGCCCATGCCCCCGTCATGCGTGCGGAGATTGCCACTCTACTGGCGAAGGGTGCGATCGAGCCTGTCCCTCCAGCCGAAATGAGGTCGGGGTTCTACAGCCCCTACTTCATTGTACCCAAGAAAACCGGTGGGTTACGGCCAATCCTGGACCTTCGCATCTTGAACCGATCCCTTCACCGGCTTCCGTTCAAGATGTTGACTGCGAAGCGCCTTTTCGAATGCGTTCGTCCGTACGATTGGTTTGCAGCGATCGACCTGAAGGACGCCTACTTCCATGTCTCCATCCTTCCTCGACACAGACCGTTCCTACGGTTTGCTTTCGAGGGGCGGGCATACCAGTACGCAGTTCTCCCATTCGGGTTATCTCTGTCCCCTCGCGTCTTCACGAAGATCGCCGAGGCAGCCCTTGCGCCCCTTTGGCAGCACGGGGTCCGCATCCTGAACTACCTCGACGACTGGCTCATACTAGGCCACTCTCGAGAGCAGGTTTGCGGACACAGAGATCTGGTTCTCCACCACTTAACCCGTCTGGGCCTTCGGGTCAACTGGGAGAAGAGCAAACTTTGCCCCGTGCAGAGGATCTCTTTTCTCGGTATGGAGATCGACTCGGTCGCCATGTACGCGCAGCTTTCGAGCGAGCGCGCGCAGTCTCTGCTGACTTGCCTCCGACAATTCGAGAGCAAGAATGCGGTTCCACTGAAACTATTTCAGAGGCTCCTGGGGCATATGGCATCTGCAGCCGCGGTAACGCCGCTCGAATTGCTTCATATGAGACTGCTTCAGCACTGGCTTCGCGATCGAGTCCCGAGATGGGCATGGCAGTCTGGCACGCTCCGGGTCCAAGTGACTCGGGCCTGCTTACAGACACTCACCCCGTGGTCGAACCTCAGCTTTCTACGGGCCGGTGTGCCCTTAGAACGAGTTTCCAGGCATGTTGTCGTATCGACGGATGCCTCTGCCACGGG
This sequence comes from Gobio gobio, assembly GCF_949357685.1. Lineage (NCBI taxonomy): Eukaryota > Metazoa > Chordata > Actinopteri > Cypriniformes > Gobionidae > Gobio > Gobio gobio. Next base: position 34,501,733 of record NC_137115.1, on the reverse strand, counting down.
CTGGGGTGCCATGTGCAATGGACAAGCAGCCGCGGGCTCCTGGACAGGACCCCAGCGCCTCCTGCATGTCAATTGCCTCGAGTTGCTGGCAGTACGGTTCGCCCTGCACCGCTTCCGAGCGTTGCTGAAGGGCCAACATGTGCTTGTCCGGACAGACAACACGGCCGTAGTAGCGTACATCAACCACCAGGGCGGTCTACGCTCCCGCCGCATGTCTCAACTCGCCCGCCATCTCATCCTATGGAGTCAGAAGCGCCTGAGGTCCCTTCGTGCTGTCCATATTCCGGGAGTCCTGAACCACGCAGCCGACGAGCTCTCGCGGTTTCAGCCTCTCCCGGGAGAATGGAGACTCCATCCCCGGACGGTTCAGCTGATTTGGGAACAGTTCGGCGACGCACAGGTAGACCTGTTTGCCTCCCACGACTCTTCCCACTGCAGCCTGTATTATTCCCTGACCGAGGGCACGCTCGGCACGGATGCACTGGCGCACAGCTGGCCGCGGGGCCTACGCAAATATGCGTTCCCCCCAGTGAGCCTACTCGCACAGCTTCTGTGCAAGATCAGGGAGGACAAGGAGCAGGTCCTTTTGGTCGCCCCGTACTGGCACGGCCGGACCTGGTTCCCAGAACTCTTTCTCCTTGCGACAGCCCCTCCCTGGCCTATTCCTCTGAGACCGGACCTCCTTACTCAGAGACGGGGCACCCATTGGCACCCGCATCCCGACCTTTGGAGCCTCCACGTGTGGCTCCTAGACGGGACCCGGCAGGTTTGAGTGGCCTACCACCTACGGTGGTCGCCACCATCACTTCCGCTAGGGCAGAGTCCACTCGGCATGCCTATGCGTTGAAGTGGAACCTCTTCGTCACCTGGTGCTCTTCCCGCCAAGAAGACCCCTGGAAATGCCCGATCGGGTCCGTGCTTGAGTTTCTCCAAGAGGGGCTGGAGCGAAGGCTGTCTCCCTCCACCCTCAAGGTATATGTGGCCGCAATATCTGCCCACCACGATCTCTTGGAGAACAAAAAGGTAAGTCAGCACGACCTGGTCATCAGGTTCCCGAGGGGAGCTAGGAGACTGAATCCTCCTCGCTCTCCTCTCGTACCCTCTTGGGACCTCGCAGTAGTGTTAACTGCTCTGCAGAGACCTCCCTTTGAGCCTTTGCGGTCGGTTGATATTAAGTTTCTGTCTATGAAGACGGCTCTGCTGACCGCATTGGCCTCAGTCAAGAGGGTCGGGGACCTGCAGGCATTTTCGGTTGACGAAGCGTGCCTGGAATTCGGGCCGGCTAACTCTCACGTGATCCTGAGACCCCGGCTTGGATATGTGCCCAAGGTTCCCACCACTCCGTTTAAGGACCAGGTGGTGAACCTGCAAGCGCTGCCTTTGGAGGAGGCAGACCCAGCCTTGGCATTGCTCTGTCCAGTACGCGCCCTTCGCGCCTACGTAGACATGACGCAGTGTTTCAGGACCTCAGACCAGCTCTTTGTCTGTTATGGTGGAGAGCGGAAGGGAAGTGCTCTCTCAAAGCAAAGGCTGTCTCACTGGATAGTGGACACCATTGCTTTGGCTTACCAGCAGCAAGGCCGACCATGTCCCCTTGGTGTGAGGGCACACTCCACCCGGAGTGTGGCCTCCTCTTGGGCTCTAGCGCATGGCGCCTCGCTAGCAGACATCTGCAAAGCTGCAGGCTGGGCGACACCCAACACATTCGCCAGATTCTACAATCTCCGAGTGGAGCCAGTGTCCGACTATGTACTCGCCCCCCCGAGGGGCCGGTGATGTGCCAGGCTCAGGTGTCTTCGCTTGCTCGCCACTCCACTCCACGGACTGGATACGTGCGATATTTTCCTCAGGTGAGCTCCCCGAGAGCCCTGAGCTCCTCCAGCACTGTCGACGCCGACATCAGTTCTGTCTGCCCTTTCGAGCCCAGACCCTCATGTCCGGCCAGGTGCCCCATGTGCATGGTTCCCTCCGGCGACCCCCACATGTGTATTTCACCGTAAGTCTCCTTAGTGAGCGGGTTTCTTCCCTTGGCGTGTCCCCGCCACCCCTAGGGTTAAAAATCCACCTTCGGCTGGTACCCTAGAGATCTTCCATATGCAACCCTCTCCGGGTCATATGTGTCTCTTAAGTCCTCCCCACGGGTAGGCATCTTTGGCATTCCCTCACTGGGATATGCTTCCCAGTGTACCTTGGTATTCCTGTGTTAAGTGGGAGTCCTTCGTCCGTACTAGTCTTACGACAGGGTACTCACACTTACGCAGGGCACTGGAAGACAGCTGAGTGGCGGGATTATATTGGGACCCCCATTCGTTAGTCACTAACGTTACGTCGTAGTGACTGAACGAAAGGGAACGTCTCGGTTACGGATGTAACCCTCGTTCCCTGAGGAGGGAACGGAGACGTAACGTCCCCTTGCCACTTCGAGCTGTGCTACCTGGAACGCAGGAGTTCAGTCTTGGCTCCTCAAGCAGGTAACATAATGCGATATTGCTTCGTACTTCCTTATATACTCACGCAGTGAGGCGGAGCTACGTATGCAAATTCCGCATGCCCCATGGCATTGGCACGCCATTGGGCGTTTTCTCAAAACTCGAAGTTGATAGGCTTCTAAGCGAAACCCCCATTCGTTAGTCACTAACGTTACGTCTCCGTTCCCTCCTCAGGGAACGAGGGTTACATCCGTAACCGAGACGGTACTACTACTACTACTACTAATAATAATAAAAATAATAATAATAATAATAATAATAATAATAATGATAATAATAATAATAATAATAATAATAATAATAATAATAATAAATCTGTTGGCATTAATTTTGGGGATTTGGAAATTCTTTTTTTTTTTTAATGTTATTTATATAACCAATACATTTAATTACATTTTAAGCAAATCAATCAGTAGGTAAATAAAGTACTTAATATTTTTCACTTCCAATATAGACTAAAATGCAAGCAATAATAGTAATAATATATAAAACAATTTTGGAATAATTTTTTATAACAACCAATTAATTATTGCAATTTCAAAATTAAAGGGTTAGTTCACCCAAAAATGAAAATTTTGTCATTAATTACTTACCCTCATGTCGTTCGACACCCGTCAGACCTCCGTTCATCTTCGGAACACAAAATGAAGATATTTTAGTTGAAAATTGTCACAATGTACTTTACACTCTCAAGACCCATAAAAGGTACTAAAGACGTCATTACAAAGTCCATCTCACTACAGTGGGTCTACAATAACTTAATGAATCGACGAGAATAGTTTTTGTCCTAAATAACGACTTATATAGTGATGACCGATTTCAAAACACTGCATCATGAAGCTTCGAAGCATTATGAATCAGCGAGTCGAATCATGATTCGGATCGCGTGTCAAACTGCCAAACTGCTGAAATCATGTGACTGTGGCGATCCAAACCGCTGAATCGACTCACTGATTCATAACGCTTCGAAGCTTCATGATGCAGTGTTTTGAAATCGGTCATCACTATATAAGTCGCTATTTAGGTTTTTTTGCGCACAAAAACTATTCTCGTCGCTTTATAAAATTATTGTAGAACCACTGTCGTGAGATGGACTTTGTAACGACGTCTTTAGTACCTTTTATGGGTCTTGAGAGTGTACAGTGCATTGTGCCAATGGAGGCCTTTCTGAGCCATCGGATTTTAAACTAAAATATCTTCATTTGTGTTCCGAAGATGAACGGAGGTCTTACGGGTGTCGACAGAATTTTCATTTTTGGGTGAACTAACCCTTTAATGTTTAATGTTGTAACTTTTAATTAATTTACATTTTTTTAAGTATTAAAGGAAATACCTAATCATTTAGATCAAATATATCAGTAAGTTAAATCTGCAGTCCATAACTTTTTTTGGTTCAGCCAGTGTTCAAAACTATCTCCTTCCCTTAGCCCGATTCACACCGGTAAGCTCGGGGGTTTCAAGCATCAAAAAAATAAATGTGTAAAACAGCTAAATTTTGTTTTTTTTCCTTGTACATTAGAATGTTATAACTGTCATACATTTTTTACTATGATTTACAGAAGACACCCACAAAAATGTAATTCAGTGTAGGAATATTTATGTTTCAGAAAATCTTATTAGGCATATTTAAAACAGGAATAATATTTAAGGATGTCATTTTTTAATCTTTATACTTTGCCACTATCATTCAAACCTTTACTCATTTGTCAGCAAGAAGTTCTTGTAAGGAAGTGAAAATCATTTAAAATATAATAAAATTTAGTAAGATCACATATTCTTTCATATATTTTAATAATTATAGGTTAGATTAAGTATATTGTTTCATTTTTACATACATATATCCGTTACGCTGAATGACCATGTTTTGTTACTCTGAATTACATTTTGCTAAAAAGGGAGATGATATTGGCATGTTTCCATAATTCCAAGTTTTTAGTATTAGTCTGTATCATTAAATTAGTTGTATTGTTACACTTTACAATAAGGTTCATTAGTTAACTACATTAGTTAACATGAACTAATAATGAACTGCACCTATAAAGCATTTATTTATCTTTGTTAATGTTCATTTCAACATCTACTAATGCATTATTAAAATCTTGTTAACATTAGTTAATGCACTGTGAACTAACATGAACAAACCATGAACAGTTGTATTTTTATTTACTAACGTTAACAAAGATTAACTAATGCTGTACAGTGGTGTTGTTCATGGTTAGTTCATGTTAACTAATGCATTAAATAATGTTAACTAATACAACCTTATTGTATTAATATTCCTGAATAAATGACGTCAGAAGCAGATGTTGAAAAATAATAAGCATTTTATTCTACTGTTTTGATGCTCTCTGACATGCTTGCTTAGCTTGTCACTTTGTTTCTGACTTCCTCGGCTCTAAAATGACTCCTTGCTGCTATATTTATAAATACTTTTTTTTGGTCAACATAAATTACGTTAGCAGGATGAGTATTTTGGGTGGATATTCCCCTCAATGGTCTTTTTTTACTTGTGACATACCGTAGTAAGGGGGAACTCTCTGTTTAGAAATATTGGTAAGCTATTATCCTGACATCACAATCCTGAATACCTTTCTCTTTTCCTTGCTAAAGGCCCGTTCACACCACGTATGATAACTATAATGATAATGATTAAGATATAGTTAAAAAAAATCATTCTAAATATATAGTCCACACCACAACTATAGCGATAACAGCACAGAGAAACGATATCGTGGAATCTCTTTCAGAGGGATTTTTTTCCCAGCTAATGAATGATAAATACATTGACAGCCAATCAGAATCCACCCTGCTTTAAAGAGCTCCAACATTTAAAGCATCAGACTACAAAACTGCAGTAGAATGCTTAGAATGAACAGTGTTATCGTTCATTGGTGTGGACGTTGATATAGTTACCATTATAATTATCATAATAGTTATTGTTCTTGGTGTGAATGGGCTTTAAGAGTGCCGTCCAACCTGTGGGTCTGCATTTACTTTTTGTCTTTTTGGCAGTTTACAGTGCCTCTCTGTTTGTGGGCATCTAAAATGAATCAACAACACAAATTAACAATAAAAAAATTAATTTGTCTGTGCTAAACATTCCTCATTTATTTGTAATATAAATATAAGATGCTAAAATTGTTATTTATACGCTAATACTGTCATTCAGTGTAATAGATGACACTTTGGTATAACAGAGAATTTGCATTACACTGAATGAAAAAGCATTACCCTGAATGATGCTTCAGCTTATATTGCAGGGCATCAAGTGGCCACCTATATCAAACAGTGAGCTTGACCAGTAAGATTAATCACAGTTATTCACATCAACTTATTTTTCAAAAAAATCTAACAATATAGGTGTTTTTGGCAATTCACTGAATGACATGCGGTTTTGTAACTTGGGCTACCACACCATGAAAAGGTGGAATTATCAAATATTTAAGAGCAATGAATTCACTTTTCTGCAGCACCACACGGTCAGGGTGCCTTTTGATGTTGTCACAGACTGTCGATTGACTCTGTTTTTTATATGATTTCAGAATTTCTTCTTGATCCTGTTACACTGAATGATCTCTTACAAACTGCAGTTTCGGGACAAAAGTCCCCTGGTTATTTAAATACTTAAAAAAAAAAAAGACATCGTCCTTTTAATATAACACAGCCAACACTTATTTGAAAATGCCAAGAAAACAAATATATTTTTGAACTTGGTATTTTATATGTTTATTTAAAGATGTAATGGCACGTTCAAAGTCCAGACCATTACCCTGAATGACAATTTTACATTTTACATTTTATTTTGTCGAGTTATTTGAAATGTTAAATGCAAGTAAAGTGTCTATTTTAATATGTTTTTTATTTATATAAAATTACTTTTGTAAACTTAATTTGACGCGGACATCAAAATTGTGACGTCTTGTCTTTGATCCTGGTACTTATGGAATTCCGCAGGAAATTCGAGCATGTCTTGGCGTCATTATGTCACATCTGTATGTGAGGATGCTGCAGGTGGCGGATCATTTATAGCCTTTTCTCACAGCAGCTGGAATAATTAAATTTACCATTTAATGGTGAATTTTGTAATCCAGAAAGGTCCAAACGACAACCATCAGTGACAACTGGAGATTCACCCGTAGTCAAAAGCAAAAGATTAGACTGTACAGAAATTTAAATCTACAGGTAACGCTAATACACACTATACACATAGTCACGCAATGCTGATGTTGTTAACATTAACAATTTGAGAACAATGTATAACAATAATAATAATTTGCACAGTTTGATGTGATATGAGCCAAGCGATGGTTAGATTAAATCACCGTTGATAGCACGATTAATTGTAATAGTTTTTTTCAGTTGGTCAGAACAAAAGTGGCAGACATGTTACTTACTTGTCCTGAGGACATTTTGTGGGGAAAATTCTTATTTTGGTCATACTTCCAAGACATAGAATATGTGATTCCGAGGTACAGTATCCAGCTGACAGCCGCACATGCTCCTCAAAACATTAGATTCATCCGTGCTGAGGAGCCATGCCGATGCACAACCCACGTAAAGATAATAATTCCGCAAACAGAGATGGCGACAGAGGCAAATCTTACGAACTGCAGCTTTAAGTAAATAAAGTAAGTACTTGTGAATTTTGGTATTATTTTTAGTGTTTTGTAGTACTGTAAAAAAAAATACACAAAACACTACTTACTATATAGTGTATGATTCTTTATTTTCCTTTGTCCTTATCCTGATTAACTGACTTCTCTCTCTGTAACTTAATTACTTTCCGGTTCTCATGGTTGTTGTGATATGTTTGTGGTGTCGAATGGAACCCTGGAGGTATGTTTCTCTTTGTGCTGTTTGATGTTTACTCAGTGTTCAGATTCTTTTTTTCCACGCCGTTTTATCCTCGGCATTACGTCTGTAAATATACAGAAGGGATAAAGGGATAAAGAAGCACATCAAGATGTTTGAACTTCCCCTGAAGATCTTTCAATGCAACCGTAAAAAAAGCTCAGCTTGCATTGATTAGTACAGCATTTTGTTGTGTAAACGGATCCACAAAGTAGGGTTTACATGAAAGATGACACATTTTACATAATTAAAATGAAATTTTTATTCACTATCAAAGGAATCCAGCAGCCATTAATAAAACATAAACAATATTATTCACGCTATTTGGTATCAGCAACTCTAAACTCTATAGAGACCCTGAGGTCTGGATTATGGTGGTAAGAGATTTTTAAAGCTGAAGATCTAGATTTAGGTCCACATCCGGGTTTGATCCAGATCAAACCTCTAGGGACTTTTAGGGGCAGTTGTTTAGTCCTCACACTGGACATGTTCAGGATTCCGCCATAAAAAAATGCGCATACATTGCCCAGTTTGTGTACAGAGCCTAGTGTATCTTGAGAACATGAATAATTCACTTTGTTTGACAGCAGGATTGAAAATAGGGGAATCATTGGAGACTGTATGCAGGAGCGATACGCAGAGCAGCTCCATGCATCTTGTGTTGTGTAGAAACCATAGGAGGATTTGGGTAGAGCTGCTCAGCAGGGGAATGCGATCTAAAACCCCATAACCTCACTTAGCCTGGCAACAAAATCATGTATTATTTCCTGTTTTGCATACAACAGAACTTGCTCTGGATAAATGTAGCGCAAAATAACTTGCACGTACACTTTGGAAACGCGCAGACGTCTATCTTCTGAGTATGTGTGGTTGTAAAGGTTGTGATGGCCGGCTCTAGTCTATAGATAGTCTCTATCTTTAACAGGGTATGATGTAATGGAGATGAAATATGTTTTCTGACACCGCCAACTTTTAAGCATCTTTTTAACAGTCAGAGCCTTTTCGAGCAGCAAACTATCACAATCTCCCTCACTTTCTCCATTCACTGTTATTTACCCTTCACCTTCATTTCTGTTCTGTCCTTGGAGACTTTTCAAACGAATGGAGTGTGTAACAGCTCTGGAATTAAACTTGTCGGCAATGTAGTTTTCTGAATATATTGCAAACTGTGACAGATGCGCCTGTTAGAGATGGACACAAATACCAGAGTAGCGACAGCAGCATTGATCATGCAAAGGTAGCAATAGTGGGAGTTTTTTTAGCACACAAACATTAAATGTTTTACAGTAGTTTTGTGACTGGTTGCGTTGGCATGGATCCTTGTGGATTGGTTGGAGTCAGAAATCGGGACAGGGGGCAGGACACATTCCTGCTAGGGATGCACAATATATCAGTGCCATATTGATTATTTGTCGTTTTTTCCTACCGTATTTCAATAGGTAGTATTAATAAATATATATACGATGGGATGTCCAGATTATTTTAACTGAATTATTTTATTTTAACAGACTTAAAGGTCCCATGGCATGGCATTTTTCTATTATTTTATAATGTTTCCTGAGGTGTACTTATATTGTTAGTTTGATTTATACATCATAAAATGTCATAATTTAGAAATAAAAGGCATTTTTTCAATACTGATGTTTGCCCTGTGGCAAACTGTGTTTCAAGAGGCGTGTCTGCTGTGAGACTTCAGTAAAAACGGCCACTGTTGTGATTGGCTGACATCTTTGCATTTGAAATTAACGGAGGGGGCGTGGTTTAACGAGGTCTACCAGGCACGAGCAGGCACGAGCAGGCACGAGCAGGCACGAGCTGCTGCCAGAGAGATGGATGGACCTGAGTTCACTTCTCATCAGTTCTCAGCACATCTCAGTTCAGTGAACTGTTGTTACTAGCATATACTTCAGGTTATTCGTTTATTTCTAGTCGGAGGGGCTGTCACTCATGTCAGAAAGTTAGTAACTTTAGTAAATCAGCGCTGACTGGAGACGCAAACCGTTTAGAACGATTCAGTCCGATTTGGCGAACTGATTCGGTTCACTAAAAAGAACCAGTTCAAAAGAATGATTAGATCGCGAACCGGACATCACTAATGTACCAGAGACGGAGCGATTGCTAATAGTGATGGGAAGTTCGGATCATTTTACTGACTCGGATCTTTGAATCTCGTTCAGCAAAATGAACGAATGTTTTTTTAAGTCATTTCGTTCATTTCAGCAGAATCTAATTAAAACGTTACATGCTACATTTTCAACACATTTAGTACTTTTGGAATAAAAAATAAACTATAAGCTAATGCAGCCATGGCCAAACTTTGAGAAGTAAATTATTAAATAATTGCTTAAAGGTCCCATGGCATGAAATTTTCATTTTATGAGGTTTTTCAACATTAATATGAGTTCCCCTAGCCTGAATATTGTCCCCAAGTGGATAGAAATGTTGATCGGTGTAAACCCGAGTTCTGGCTGTCTTTCTCTGCCTTTGTGAAAATGACAGGCCAGACGAGCCAATCCTGAAGTCTCCTGGTTTGACGTCCAAGCAGGAACGGTTACCTCCCTTTCCTCCGCCCAGAGAATCTGGCACGCCCATTCAAACGCTCGAGAGATCATTGCCTGTGAACGAGTGAATGCTGGCAGTTTCTCAGTGTTTGGATGTAGAAATGAAAACAGAAGTCTTTTTTCAGTTCCTTCTGATCTGTGATCAGTGATTTCTGATGAGTAGCTAATTATTTATTATTCGTGCACACAATGCGGCTTCTCTCTCTCCCGACAGAACGGTGTTTTCGTGTTTTCTATCTTGTGAGTCAGTGTTTTTGTACGTCCTCGTCGCGTCTATCGGTTCTAAAATGTGCATACAGTCATGAGTTTCTGCTCAACATCGGCAGAGTAACATCTTTAGAGATAAACCTCACACACGCCGAAGCTCGGGCTGCACTGGCCGGTGGCCTTCAACATCCCCGACCCCCAGTACTGCATCTGGCCCACAGCGGAGGCACCAAACGCGGCGTGAGATTAAGCAGAAGGGGGGTAAGCGTGAGCATATTCGGGCTAGCCAGCCTAGCCCCACAATAAACTGGATTACATTCGATTACTGCTGTTGTGTCTTTGTTTGTGCTGTGTACTCAACGCGCGTCACTGACGCTTTTATTTTATTTAAAAAATAATGCTATTATCAACACTTACTTTTAACTCGTTCATCTCGACAGCTGTAATGGTACTTTGCATGTGTTACAAAGTTGGTAATAATGATGAAGACGGACTCTGTGTGACTGGGACTCGTGTTTATTCAGAACTCTCAGATACAAACACAATAAACTTGCGCTGACTGACAGCGCTCTCATAACTCAGTAGTTCCTATAAATAACTTTGTTAGCAATCGCTGAGCTCCATCTCTGGTACATTAGTGATGTCCGGTTCGCGAACGATCTTTCTTTTGAACCAGTTCTTTTTAGTGAACCGAATCAGTTCACCAAATCGGACTGAATCGTTCTAAATGGTTCGCGTCTCCAGTCAGCGCTGATCCATAATTTACTAAAGTTACTAACTTTCTGACATGAGTGACAGTCCCTCCGACTAGAAATAGACTAATAACCTGAAGTATATGCTGTAACTACAACAGTTCAGACATGCTGAGAACTGATGTGAAGTGAACTCAGGTCCATCCGTCTCTCTAGCAGCAGCTCGTGCCTGCTCGTGCCTCGTAGACCTCGTTAAACCACGCCCCCTCCGCTCATTTAAAATGCAAAGATGTCAGCCAATCACAACAGTGGGCGTTTTTACTGAAGTCTCACAGCAGACATGCCCCTTGAAGCAGGGCATTCAGCCACAGGGCAAACAGCAGTATAGAAAAAATGCCTTTTATTTCTAAATTATGACATTTTATGATGTAAAAGTCATACTAACAATATAAGTACACCTCAGGAAACATTATAAAATAATAGAAAAATGCCATGCCATGGGACCTATAAATTGCTTCAGTCTATGTATGCAGTCTGTTAGTTCACCTCACCTCCCGATCCAAATCGTGCTTTCCTTTGTCACTTCACATTTAAACACGTCTGTTCCCTGGAAAGTTTAGTTCACCTCTCGGGTATGAGCCGTTAGTTCGGTCATCATGTCTGATCTGGGTCGTGACAGCCTCATGTAATACATGCGTCCGGAAACACAATTGATTAGTTCACCAGTCTCAAGTCTTCGGGTTTGAGTCATTCGTTCATCAAGTCCCAGACCCATATGCAATATGCAGTCACCGGAAACAGAAAAGATTAGTTCATTTCTCGAGTTGTTCGTTCGTTCAAGTTCCCATAGGCTGAATGCAGAAACACAAATGATTATTTAATCTCTCGAGTCTTCTCGTTCAAGTCGTTCGTTCTTTTTTCACGTGACCGCTTTTCTGTTCAGTGTCTCGCAACATATACAATATTACAGTCGTATTATTGACTGCATGTATATATTTATTATTATAAAATCATCAGAAGATATGTGCAATAAACATTTGTTATGCCTATCCGTTCTGAACAACCCAATGTGCCCAGGCTTCATATGGAAATCAATTAAACTATAAAAACTGAACTAAACAAACATAAAAAAAACTCACTTGTTTGTAAGGAATTGTGAATTAACCATAGACTGTAAAGGAATTAACTAATTTCTGTATCAAACACGGCTGTCACGTCACGTGACAAAAGAACGAGAAAAACCTCATAAAATGAAAATTTCATGCCATGGGACTTTTAATCAAAGTGGCATGATGCATAAAACTAATAGTAACAATAATACTAATTGTCATGTTTGCCAATATTATTTTGAAGGCACAATATGTAATATTTTTAGAATAAAATATCCAAAAACCACTAGAACAATGTTATATATTTTGTTGACCCGTGCACTTACCTTATCCCAAACGTTTCCAATCCAGAGAAATCGTCTAAGGTTACGTATGTAACCTCTGTTCCCTGAGAACAGGGAACGAGCGCTGCGTCTAGCTGACGCTATGGGGAACGCCCTCGGCGTGACTGGTGTCTGAAGCTACTATCGAATCACGGCAAAGTCTTTGACCGACGTCAGCCCATGACGTCATCAACGTGCGACCTGGAAGTATAAAAGGGCGCCGTGCCAACACATACACATCTTCTCGTCTGAAGGGACTGTATGGCAGATAGGCCCTGAAGCATGGCAACGCGACGCAGCGCTCGTTCCCTGTTCTCAGGGAACAGAGGTTACATACGTAACCTTAGACGTTCCCTTTCGAAAGGGAACTCTCGCTGCGTCTAGCTGCCGCTATGGGGAACGATATACCAACGCCGCCATGCTAAGGGGAGTGTCTGCCCATTGGCAGTGACAACTGTCAACTCAAGTAATTCATAGAAAAACCTGAGCGATTCCCCCTCAGGTCCTGGGCTGACAGTGACAGCACTCCCTACGGTCATAGCCCAAGCTATACAACTAAACGGAACCCTTAACGCACTGCGTGGAGTTCCATCTAGACAGCTCGAAGGCCCGGGACCACTACTTCCAAAGAAGGGGTCCCTTCAAGGGAATGTGGCTAGGGGACCCGAAGGAACCCCAGCCAGTCACTACTCGGGAAATAGTTCTCCCGAGTGCCACCAGGGAAGCCTGACCTGGTGCCCTAAGTGTTATGGACACTTCGGTTTGGCCAACCCTGTCTGTTCAAAAACAGAGCCTCTGGATGGTGCCCAAAGGGCGTCCAAGCTAAGGGACTGAAACACAGGCAGTCTTACTTAGCCCGGAACTCAGAGACGGGTTATCCAAGAGAGCAATACTCAGCGAAGTGCTTTTCAACCCTTGCTATCGAGGGGAGTCTGCCTGCTCAATCAAGGATCTACCAGGTGCTTGTGTTTCAAAGCAGTAGGGAGGCCGAAAGGGCCTTAATGACTGATCTAACAGGGAGGCCTCATGAGAGGCCTACGACCGTCTGACCAGGCTCAGGCGGCTGAGCACTCATAGACGACCCTCATTGAGGGGAGCAGCTGAGCCTGCCAGGCGAGTAACCTCCAGCTGTAGGCCCAACTACCACAAGTTCTCACAGAGACCTGGTAATCAAAGTGCCTAGCTCAGGAACTTCAACTTCAAGGAGGCCCTGTGGGTCTACTACTTGATAGCGGGTATTCCAGGGAGGCCTATAGAGGCCTACTACCTAACCGCAAGCCATGCTGGAAACCCAAGCATCCAGGCTCGGGACTCCGTCCTCAGGGAGGCCTTAGTGAGGCCTACTACCTGACAGCAATACCGCCTGCTGAGGTTACCCTTGTTTTCTCAAGGAGGCCTAATGGAGGCCTACTACTTGACAGTCAAGCTACGCAGGCTAGTCGGGCATCCTGTTTAAGGAACCCGTCCTCAAGGGAGGCCTATTAAGGCCTACTACCTGATAACCAGCCTTTAGGGAGGCCTGGAGAGGCCTACTACCTGATTGCAATACGTGCTAAATGACTGGGTCCCAGGAACACCTCAGGGAGGCCTGATGGGGCCTACTACCTCGTTCGAGTGACCACCATCTGGGACTCGACAGTCAAGCTACGCAGGCTTTTCGAGCATCCTGATTAAGGAACTCGCCCTCAAGGGAGGCCTATTAAGGCCTACTACCTGATAAGCAGCCTTCAGGGAGGCCTGGAGAGGCCTGCTACCTGTTTGCAATGCGTGCTAACTGTTTCAGATGACTGGACCCCAGGAACACCTTAGGGAGGCCTGATGGGCCTACAACCTGCTTCTGGTAGTGATCACAACCTGAGAGCTCACCCTCAAGGAGGCCTAGTAAGGCCTTACACCTACCAGCGGGCCTTCGGGGAGGCCTGATGAGGCCTACAACCTGATAGCCTCCAGGCTAGCTGTCCTGATGCGCACATCGGTACATACCTCCAGTGAGGCCTGTTTGAGGCCTTCCAACTGATAATCCGCCTTGTTCAAGAGGCCTACTGAGGCCTACAATTGACAGCCGACCTTCAGGAGAGCGTATTTACCCCTATTTAACCTGATAGCCAGCTAGGCTAGTAGTACCTTGATGCTTAAGCATTGTCACCTGCCTTACTAGAGGCCTGATAAGGCCTACCACTGTCACCGTTTACTCTTGAGAACGGTGCAATCCTTCCTGCTAACTGGGACAGCCATATTTGAAAAATGTGGGTTGTAGTAATATTAGACCCAACGGCTCGTTTTCATGGAGGCCTGCTGAGGCCTAACACATGATAGCTACCCATTACAATGGGGACCCGTTCCAGGGAGGCTTGTAGAAGCCTACAAGCTGTACGAGTTTCGCAAAAACGAGAAATAACTGCCAGACAAACAAACTGACTGCTATTAAAACCAACGACTCTCAATGAGAGGAGGCCTCCGATCTAAGTACAACAAAAAAGGTGACGGTGCCTCAGCAACGCGCCTCCTTTACCCACATACCAACTGACGCCGTAGCGCTCAGTCGTAACAGAGACAAACTAATCCAACCTGCAGTGGCTTAGGGGACCGAAGACACATAATAACCCTAGGCGGTAGACAAACACTACATTCTAACAGAAAAGTGTGCTACCGCCTAGTAATCCGCAAACATTTCAAAGAAAAGAGCGGCGGCCTAAACACTACTCTCAAAATGAGAGGAGGCCCATCTTCTGATAACCATAAGCGGTGGCCTATCTGGCGCCATCTTGACCAACCAGGGAAAGCCAACACACGCTCACAAACATAGCCCAGATAATGGTGCTGTGTTGAAGCCTAACTAAGCAGGGGAAAGACAGTTCTCTCTGATGAATACCCAACTCTATACAGGAACCTGGGGTCTGTAAGAAATACATATTTTTAGTATAACACACAAAAAAGACCACTCTCACCTGCGGCATGCTGAGCGAAGACTCATTGTGCAGTTCTCACCACCATGTTCTACCGCCCATGAATGCCTGAAAGGGGCGTTCTCACTTTCCGGGCGGGCCATCAGAACATAGTACTACTCATCATAGGCCCGCCTCAGGCCTGATGTAAGAAGCGCCTGGGTAAAAAGTCATAAAAAGACATTAGAAAGGAAAAAGGAGAGGGCTATGATGTAACCGCCCTCAAGGGAAGTGACCCATTACCAACGCCTTCGTTGGGAACGTTTGTCCTGGATCACCTCCCTTAAATCCTTTTTCCCCCCGCGGGAATCCCGTCTCCTCTGTGCCCTGCTCCTCCAAGGAGGGGGGGCACGAGAGGAGACGCTAGCCCTCTGGTCCTGCCTACGGTCCTCAGCCGTGAAGGACCAGGTCCCGCCTGCCTGGGTGGGGGCGCGGATCTCAGCGGTATGCATGTTTTAAATGCCGCTGAGCGCGCCTTCGCCTCCCTGAACTTTCCAACCACCGCCTCCACGGAGGTGCCGAAAAGCTCAGTAGGCGAAACCGGTGAATCGAGGAGAAAACCCTTTTCTTTCTCCCCGATATCAGCCAGGCCCAACCACAGATGCCTCTCCGTAACCACCATAGCCGCCATAGAGCGGCCGATAGCAGCAGCAGTCTGCTTGGTGGCCCGGAGAGACAGATCTGTGGTGCGGCGCAGCTCAGCAACCGCCTCAGGGGACAGCCCGGTACGCCTGGTACGCCTGCAACACCGCCATCGTGTGCAGGGTCGCAGCAGCCTGACCTGCTGCCGCGTATGCCCTGCCATTCAACCGCGAGGTAGTTTTCAGCGGTTTGGATGGCAGAGATGGAGCTCTCAGTGTCGACACCTGCCCAGAGACGAGATAGTTCGCAAACGTCTCGTCTATGGGAGGCATCGACACATACCCGTGCTTACCCACTCCCTCGACATCAGCGAAGCTTGCCCGCTGATGTCGGTGAATGCGGGCAGAGAACGGGTTCTTCCATGCCACCTGGACCTCAGTATGGAGGTCTGGTAGGAATGGAAGGCTCATCTGAGGTGCTGGTGTATGACCGGGGAGAAATCGATCGTCGAGCCGTCCACGAGCGACCTCTCCCCCAGCGCGCCGCCAGGGCAGCCTCAGCCTGTCCGTGGCGCGCTCCATAGCATCCAGCAACTCGGCATACGCGGGACAGGGTGGCTGAGAGGGTCCAGGCAGGTCCTGGTCGCTCTCATCATCCTCCTCAGCCATCTCCTGCCCGTCCCGAAGAGCACCCGCTGCAGGTCTCGGCGGAGAACCATCGTTCTCCACATCGACCTGCAGGTCGCTCTCGTCAGCCGTTTGATCGTCCGAGAGTACCACACCTCTCTCCAGACGATCAGCGAGCTCCATCTGGGAACCCCATGAAGTGCGCCGCCGCTCCGCCTCCCCATCAGCAGCCCCAGATGTTGCGCCCTCTTCCCTCGAGAAGAGGGCCAGACGAGAACGGAGCGTTCTAACTGGGAATTGCTCACAGTTTGCACAGGCAGCTCCCTCGAGAACTGCCTGTGCATGCTCTTCGCCCAGGCAATAAACGCACAGAGAATGTGTGTCTCCCGGTGTCAGAAACCTCTGACACGGGTCGACACACTTCCTAAAGCTCTGCCTCTTCTCTGTGCGTTTCATCCTTTTCCTTAGTTTAGTAATACTTTACCAGATCTGCAGATACCGCTTCAAACAAACAGTCCCTGAAGACGAAAAAGATGTGTATGTGTTGGCACGGCGCCCTTTTATACTTCCGGGTCGCACGTTGATGACGTCATGGGCTGACGTCGGTCAAAGACTTTGCCGTGATTCGATAGTAGCTTCAGACACCAGTCACGCTGAGGGCGTTCCCCATAGCGTCAGCTAGACGCAGCGAGAGTTCCCTTTCGAAAGGGAACTACTATCGCTATTGCTATCTGCCAGTGTTACGGACCGTGTCCTCCCCATTTTTTCATGAGTAAATGTATGCATGCTCATTTTAAATTGATCACCTTTTCCATCAATTAACACTCATTTAAAGTTAATCTTTAAAGCACTAATATTAATTAATTGACAGTTAAATGTAACACGTAGAAAATCACAGAATAAATATATTAACTATTCATACTGTGCATTTTAATATTGTGATACCTACATTCACTTGTAGCTTTTATCTATTTAAAAAAAAAAGTTTTTAAACCTTTGCAATCACACTAAAAATGTCAGATTTCATGGAAACTGTGGTTATGTAATACTAGGTGTGATTTGTGACACATATAATGCAATATAAATGTAAAATAAATAATAGTAGCGTTTATATAAAGTTCATCAGATGATCAGAGTGTGTCAGCGTTATGTGGGTTCTGGGCAGATGGCAGTGGTGTGATTTGAACATCCGCTGTGGTGACTGGGGGTTCACCGCTGATGTGTCTCATTCTCCATCTGGAAGCGCCGCACATGCTCACAGACGGATCGAATGTGTGAGACCATTTCATCTGCTCGCACAAGCCCGACTGATCACAGATGGATTTGCCTCAACTTCCTCAGAAAGTTTGAGTCTCACTCATGGTATCAGTGTGGGCTTTTTGGTTTTGTTGCTGTTTTCCCAGAAAGTTGTTCCTTTTTAGCTGTCTTTTATAGACTAAAGACACTATTTATTTGAAATACTGAAGCTGAGTTTCGGCTGATATTAGCATTGCATGCCAGGCTTGTTTTAAGTGTGCAGGCCTGTTTTTATGCTAAATCTGTCTTTGAGCTGTTGCCAGTCACTGAGAAATGTCTACACAAAGTCATACTGCAGATGTTATTTTTAGCCATTATTGATGAAGACATTCTTTAATGAGCGAGGAAACGACTGGGGAAAAAAGCGGGAATGGTGTTGGGAAATGACCTGAAACAGAATCAGACTTAGCCTGCACGCAGTCCGCTACCAGGCTTTCATAACATATAAACTATGGATTATATACGGTTTTAAATGTGATATTCTATTATATGTGTCATCATTAATATATGAGCAGCGAAAGCTACATTATGCATGTTGCTCTTGGTTAGTTCAGGTTAGCACACGCACAAGGCACTGCATGCAGCGTGTTTAATCATCTTGACGTACTGCTCTCACATTGTGTGTGTGTGGATGTAACATTGTCTGATTTTCAGATTAAAGCTGATTGTAGCCACGATTTAAGCAACGTACCGCCTTCCTTGATGGGCAGATCTAGAAAAAGATTTATAGGGTAGCATGAAGACTATGAGGGGTGGCAACACCAAAGTAAGCATTCATGCATCGTTTTTGTGGATGTATGGCCTGACATACACATTTGTGTTTATGAATATGTGAAACGGTTGCATTACCACAAAGTAATCATTTATAATGTTTAAAAAAAAAAAATCAGGTCAATATCCAGGGCTTTAAATCAAGACACTGTCCAAAACATTCTACAGTCAGATTCTAAATGTCTCTGAGCCTGTATCTTTACACTGTTAAATATTTTAGTGTGAAATGTAGTCCAGGTTAATAATTGCATTACATTCGCAGTAATAGGACTGCTCTTGTATCTAACGGCACTCTCAGAAATTTCTTGAAAAATCGACAGACTGGCAATTTTAGTCAAGTTTTTACAATTCTGCTATATATAAAAAAGTTACAGTAATTATAAAATACTGTAAACCATATCATACCGTATTTCTACATTATGTACTATGAAGGTACCCAGCATGCAATGCAGCATGACTAGATTATGCGGTAGAGTTTTATATACAGCTCTGGAAAAAATTCATTGATATCATCAAAGTAACATTTCTCAATGTTAAGTGCTATTCATTTTTTTTTAGCTTCTGTGCTGCTGAACTTATTTAACTTATTTATACGTTTTTGTTATGTCACAGTTATGAAACATTTCCTAATTGATAGTCATTGGCAGGTGATATTATGCTGTTTTATAGAGAGCATCTGCAGGATAACTCATAAATATTTTTGACATGTTAATACTGTTTAAATGTATAACAATATGTAAAATAAATAACCAAAAACCACCAGAACCACCAGATGTTATATATTTTGTTGACTTGTGTACTTACATTATCCCAAATGTTTCCAAGAATGTTTAAATCCAGAGAAATTATACATTTTAACCAGGACACGGACTGTGTCCGTGCGTCGCCTATCAATGACATCATACCCGCGTTACCCTCAATTTTCGTTTTATTTTGTAGAAACCATGGAAACACCAAAGACGCTTTAATATATTATGTGTTTCATTAGACAGGTGAGCAACTGTTTGGATACATTCATCGACAGAAAACGAATCATTGTTATATAGCTCAACACAGTTAGTCTTATTGTTTAAATCTAATTTTCTTGATTTATTGCGAGTACCATGTTTTACCATGCCTAATATCGAAATCTTTAATACATTAGCTACTCCATGAATGTGATTTCTGCCGTCGGATTCTTTTCCACCGGCTATAGAAGTGAAGACAACAACTCCCACGATTCAGCGAAATTAAGGCGTTATCAAGCTACGCCTTTGTTTTGAATAAACAACCTCTAGCGGTGAAAATTACATATTGTGACTTTAAAAGTGTACATTATTGTATGTGTATGTGGTAAAAGTTAATTTTATTGAGTTAGAAAATTTATATTTTAACACTTAATAGTGCTTAATATTTATTCATTTATTTTTTTTATGTTCATCTTTACTGTCTTGCAGCATGCATAAGTTCGAGAATGAGATATTTTTGCATTTTGTTTTGTTTTCCTCTGTCACATTTAGCTTGCTCACTATCTGTATTCTAATATTAGATAGAAAATATTTTTTATTTTTTTAGGCAATATTTTGATATTTTAGTGCAATGACATAAATGCTATACTCATTTAATATTGCTAACAGCTTATTGTCTGTATAATATCAAGTAGTATAGTCTCAAACAGTTTACATGAAAAAGTAGCTGCTTTTTGAGAAATTGCACTAACATATAAATGATCCTAAAGTCTTTAAAGTCCGATAGTATTTTAAGCAGAAATGAATTTAGGTGTTAGTGGAAAATTATATATCATCTGCCTGTCTGCTAATTGAACCCCACACAGAGGCGGTACAACATAAAGCCCAGCTCTGTGTGTGTTCATACTGGAAAATGACAGTTTAGAAAATAATATGCCCATGGATGTTAATGCAAGAAAGACTTAGACACACAATTATGCTGCCAAACAAGACAAATTGAAGGAAATATTCAGTTAATACTGTACAGAGAAAGACAGAGAATGAAGCGAAAATGAGGAACAGGGTAACAAAGGAATGAGAAAGAGACTGAGCGAAAGCATGTCATGGGAGCGGATGAGATTGAGATGAACTGCATAATAAAGTGGAACAATGACATGAGGTCAATCAGATTTTGGCCTACAGAGATAAAGACGAGGGCATGTGATCCAAAGAGAGCAGGAGTCAGTGACACTGATAAAGCCAATAGCGGGTGCTCTAGCACTGTGAAATCACAATAATGGGCGGGAGGGGATCCCTGTGGTGAATCCATAACAGTTTTACTCTGTGCTGATTACATGTCTTGCTTTATTTGTTTCTTTCTTGCTTGTCTGCATTTGGTTGCGTGCTGAGGGGGGAATTCACTAAGAATGCATGACACCAGCTGATAGTGCCATGTATGCAGTATCTTGTAGTGTTACATGTATGTGTTACAGTGCTGTTTCAGTGCATTTTGCACTTTGGTGAACTGCATTGCAAGGGTGCACTCTTTATTATTATTAATTATAAACCTGAATATGATGCAAGCACCCAAGTGTGCATTACAAACTGATTTGAACACAGGTAGCAGACCGTTAGCATGTGTTGTACTGTATTTGGAGCATTTATTGGTGTTTTGTGGTGTTATCCAGCAGCTCTAGTCTGCTGCATAGTATTCAGTCAACCTGATAAAATGTTGATTTACACACACACACACACACACACACACACACACACACACACACACACACACACACACACACACACACACACACACACACACACACACACACACACACACACACACACACACACACACACACACACACACACACACACACACTAACAGCATGAGATGACACTCGCCGATGTGTGAACACACCAAACTATGTCAGATAGTGTTGGTAGCTGATGCTTTGCTGTGAACTGTGAAGGCAATATTTGCTTGAAATCAATACAGCAGTTCAACAGCCCCCCCCCCCCCCTCTCTCTCTGTTTTTCATCCACTTCAGCTCTTACACTGTAACTCTGCCAAATGTCACATATCAAATTTATTAGATCATTATAATTCTCTGTATATCTAATATCATCATTTTGAATTGTCTGATTTTGTGTTAAACTGTTATTAAAGCCCACGTTTCCCTTTCCCGCTCTAAATCTCTTTATTTTCATTTTACACTATAATTCAGTGAGTTATCAAATATAACCCTGAATGTGTTTATTTTGCAATAATGATTTGGGTGAAAGTACATTATCCTCTTATCCAAATTACATTTACTTTTTATTTACTGAATAAAATATGTTTGGACATTAAATATTGATTAGGAGTTTATTTTATTATTATGTAAGAAGAAAGAGTGTGAAGTGATGAAACTAGCACAGCTATGTAGGAAATGAGTTGCCTGGACCAGTGTTCAATTAGCCTACAGTTTAATGTCACTATAGAAAATATCACAGATCTGACCGATCAGAATCAAGTATTCCACGGAGCCTCGCATTAATGCTGCCTTCACGTCATGCTATCGGAAATGTCCTGATTCCTACTTTAGAAGTCGTGATTATGAGCTTGTTGCATTCAAGTACTTTGTTGTCGGAATGAACAGGAATCATGGTGGACACCAGGTTTATTCTTGCCTATTTATTGGGAAAATCTTATTAAAACCATCATCATATGTAGTGTCCCTTGCACTGACAGCCATATAAACATTCCAGATGTTCGCTGTGTATCAAACATACAATACGCTTCAAATGATTATTCGTACATGTAAATGCACTACATTAATGTCAAGACAAGCCGACCTAGTTGTTTTGGGGAAAAAAATAATAAAACCACAACTGCCTGCCACAGCAGTATTTCTCCCCACCACCACGTTTACAGTTTATGACACGCCCATCTCAGGAATTTGGGGTATCAAAATTATTTCTGAACTTCCCAGTGGTAAACACGACATCAGAGGGCGTTCATGTGCAATCATTACCTAGGAAACTCGTATTTACAATAATTCCGATAGCACGTGAAGGCAGCATT
Source organism: Gobio gobio (assembly GCF_949357685.1). Classification (NCBI taxonomy): domain Eukaryota; kingdom Metazoa; phylum Chordata; class Actinopteri; order Cypriniformes; family Gobionidae; genus Gobio; species Gobio gobio. Next base: position 34,479,291 of record NC_137115.1, on the reverse strand, counting down.
AGATATACTATATTGCCAAAAGTATTGGGACACCCCTCCAAATCCTTGAATTCAGGTGTTCCAATCACTTCAATGGCCAGAGGTGTATAAAATCAAGCACCAAGTGTGAAGTGTAAAGTTTGATGGAGAGGGGATTATGGTGTGGGGTTGTTTTTCAGGGGTTGGGCTTGGCCCCTTAGTTCAAGTGAAAGGAACTCTTAATGCTTCAGCATACCAAGACATTTTGGACAATTTCATGCTCCCAACTTTGTGGGAACATTTCGGGGATGGCTGCAAAGGGTGGACCAGCTCCATATTAAACCCTACGGATTAAGGATGGGATGTCATTAAAATTCATGTGCATGTAAAGGCAGACGTCCCAAAACCTTATATAGTGGTATATAGTGTATCATTACAATTATTTAGTGTATCTGACCTGATTTGTTTTTATAATCAGTTTTATTGCTCATTCAGAAATGTGTTCAACCTGTTCAATTATAGCCCACGTTTAAATTCTTTCCTTCTGTTTATTCTGTAATGTTTATATACAGTATATCAAAAGTTTGAGGTCAGTCATTTTTTAAAAGAAATAATTTTATTCAGCAAGGACACATCTAATAGATCAAACGTGGCATTTATAAAGTTATTCAAAGAATCCCTGAAAAAAAATATTTTGCAGCACAACTGCTTAAACGTTCATCGTTGCTAATAATGTCAATTCTAATCAGCATATTAATCACATTCAAATTTTATAGAAGTGCAGAGTTTTATGAGAGACATGAATCTAGTGCAGCTATGTAGAATATTGGTTATTGGGCCAACGATATAATATAATATCATATAAATTCCAGAATTGAACGAAGAATTCCAAAGAGCTGTTAAGATATAATATCAGATCATTTGAATTGTTTTGTGAGCTTTTCTGATTATTTCTCATTATTTAATGATGTTGTTGTAATCTGTTTTATTGTACATTCAGAAATGTGTTAAACCGGCATTATAGCCTACAGGTTTGATGCTTAAAATGCTTAATCACAGCACACATTTAACCTCTCTCTCTCTCTCTCTCTCTCTCTCTCTCTCTCTCTCTCTCTCTCTCTCTCTCTCTCTCTCTCTCTAATCCTCGCTTGCATCTCCCCTCCCCTCTTTCACTCTCTCTCTCTCTCCCTGTGCTTGTGTGTGTGTGCGCGTGTGCCAGCAGCTCCCCGTGTGTGTATGTGTGTGCGCACACGCGTATGCGTGAGAGAGGCACTATGCAGTCGGAGCTCCACACACACAGAGCATGCCTGTGAGTGCGGGCTCGGGCAAACATGAGCCTTCCCAGCCCAGAGATCGTCCACAGCAGCAGCCTGAACTCCCGTCTGAGCCCCCCTCTGCCCTCCCCCTCTCTCTCCCTCTCTCGCTGCCTCTCTCTCTCCCTCTCCTCATCTACTCTCGCCCTGCGCAGCCTCTTCCCCGCCACCTCTCCAGCACCAGCCGGGGGGACAGCTCCCGCTCTCCGCACGCCGACGTTTGCCGAGCGCCGGCCGGCCCCATGGAGGAACCCCAGGGCAACGCACTGGTCGTCCGCATAGGCATCCCTGACCTGCAGCAAACGGTGAGTTCTGTCAGTGCTCCAAACTCTCTCTCTCATTTTTTTTTTTTGCCCGTCCTGTTCTCTTTCATTGTGCACATGATTGTTCTCTCTTTTTTTACCTTTTCATCTTACTACTGCAATTTTTGCTCTTGAATGTTACCAGTCTTCATTAGTGGTGGACTTTGAAAACTGGCCACTTTGAGAGCGAGAGAGAGAGAGAGAGAGAGAGAGACGGAAAACCAAAGGTAGATATACTGACTAGGGTGGATTATTGTAGCTTTACTGTAATTCACAGGGACTTTTTCCCCCATGTCGAGGGGCTGTCAGACTTGTCAGTTCTGTTGCAGCGTATTGTACAGTGTCCCCTGGGCCCTTTCGAGCGACATATGGTGCTGATGGATACGAGAGTGTGGTGTTGAAGTGCAGTTACTCACCTGTTCCTATTGGACAGATACAGGTGTTACGGTTGCAGGTGGCATTTTTAATTGAATAATATTTTCAGTATTGCACACGCTGGAGCCAGGATTTAGAGGGGTGCATACATTTTAATTGCATTTAAGCAATGGCTTAAATTTCGTTTTACATCATAGGTTAGTTGTAATGTGTTAAGGCCGTTTAAACAGCGAGTTGCAGCGACTGGATATCATTCATTTTCATTGAAAGCTGGCGATTTACTGGACATTACTGTTACGTGTTGAGATGAGGAGGATTATAGTAACTGGCGACAGCTATCCGTTAACATTTCCAATGCAATTATATGTAATTTATATACACTGCTGTTTAAAGTTTGGGGTCTGTACAGTTTTTTAATGATTATGAACAAAGTCTTTCAGAGACTGCATTTATTTGATCAAAAATGCAGTAAAAACAGTAATATTATGATTTTTTTTTCTCTTTGAATATATTATACAAAGTAATATATTCCTGTGCTTGGCAAAGCTGAATTTTCAGCATCATTACTCCAATCTTTAGTGTCACATAATCCTTCAGAAATCATTCTAATATGCTGATTTGCTGCTTAAGAAACATTTCTTGTTATTATTAATGTTGAAAACAGTTGTGGTGCTCAATATTTTTGTTCTTTTTGTTATATGTGTATATATATTTATTTAATATTTCTCTTCTTTGATAAATAGGAAGTTCAAAAGAAAAAAATTTTTAAGTGCCCCCTATTATGTTATTTCATTTTAGAAGTCTGCTACTACAGGTTTACATGCATCAAAGGTCAAAAACACTTTCATTTTCTAGTAATATACATTGCACATCACCACATTTTTCAATGATTCTCAAACGCCTCATCGGATGAATCAGTCTCTCTTTCTTTCCACGAACCTGCTCTGCTCTGATTGGCCAGAATCAGTCTGTTTGTGATTGGTCTACCGTTTGCAGCACATGTCAGAAACGAAAAGCCTATTTTGCCATAACGAAAGCCTCCTTAAGGTCAGCGGTTGTACACACTGCAAAAGGTCAGCGGTTGTACACACTGCAAAGACAGTAACGATGGCGTTGATTTTAACATATCAATCCGAGCGAGAGTCCGATTATGAAACATTGGAAGAACTAGTTAATCAACCCAAACCTCCATCGCAAGGACGATTTAAGCAGGATGTTTCTCAGTGACACTCTGCTCAGTTTGAAGTACATTATGAGATGTTTCAACTGTAATTCCGCACCATCAGCATTAACAAGTGCATGTCCATCAATAAACCCATGTGTATATTTCTATGTCTGATGTAACATTAAAGTTTGTAAAACAAATCTCGCTCCATCCTTTATTATTACTCAAAGTTGTAAGAACAACAGACAATCTGCATTAATGGACCCAGTTTTAGGTAATAGTGGCACACAGCTGATTAGCAAAAGTATTTCAGTAAGACAGTAATAACGTGAGTTAGTTGGTTATCCGGAAACTTGCACAATATAAAACACAAAACTACGTATTATGAACACCCAAATAAAAAATAAAAAATATATACATCAATAATTAATCATACTTACAGGATATGATTCTGAGGAGCAAGTTGGTCCAAATAAAGTGGGTACTTTCCCATCTCTAATGGATAAGCGTTTTGTAAATCCCATTTAGACCTCACAAAAGGTTATACTGCTGTTGTATCGCTGTTGTAATTTTAACCACTTACTCTTCACATCGTCATCTTTTGGAAGTGTTTACAAAGAGAATTTGCTTTTGCAGGGCAGAAAACGGCATCTTCTCTACATGTACACAACATGAACCAGTTACCATCTTTAAGGGCGTGTCAAAGTAGAAGTTGTTCGAACACCATAGGCGGGCATTGTGCAAATGTGTTACCGCATTACATGCAGGTCACGGAAGTGAGACTGGAATTCCTCACGACTCGTTTAAGGCGGTTCAGAGTCGATTGTTTGTTTTGGGAGACAATAACTTTATTTAGTGTGCACTATAAACTTTGCAGACCGCTTACATTCACATACAGCTATATTACCAACTGCATGATAGGTAATATTCGAAAAAGAATAATAGGGGCACTTGAAAAAAGAAATATTTTGTAACATTTATAAATGTGTTTTTTTGCTACTTTTGATCAATTTTAATGCATCCTTGCTTAATAAAAGTATTAATTTCGATCAAAAATCTTACTGACCGCAAACTTTTGACTGGTAGCGAATTGCTTGCAAAGTATTGCTTTGTCAGAATACACAGCTTATTTTGAATGGACATCAAAAGCACCATCTGTGAAGTTACTGCATCTACATTACTAGCAGATGCTAACAAGGCCGTGCTAAACCATGACCCCTTCAAACTGAGCAGCAGGCTCGCATGAGGGATTGTGCGATTGACAGCGGTGCAGAGCATGAGGTGAGAGCATCAAAAGATGAGAAATGCTTTATGCTTTATAACTTTATGCAAATAAGAGGCAGCTGCCAGCCAATCGTTGTGAGGTGTTGGCAGTGACATCTGTCAGAAGCATTTCAAAGTCTGCCGATAGTGTTGAATTTAATTCAGATTTTAGATAGCAACTTTCATTTTAGCTAGGATATGGTTGGTTAACAAAATTGTCGCTTTACTTATGCACAATTACAGTTGGAAAAATGCTAAACATATGTCCAAACGCCTAAACTATATGCACAATGATTTTATTGACTGTGCACTGAACGCAATCACACACCATGCTGAAGGCAACCAAACGTGGGATATCTGTATTTTGGCCAGTGTCAAGCGGCTTCCTTTTTTAAAGCCTGTGGTAATGTAGCGTTTAGCAAACTGGCGATATAATGAGCAAATGTGCAAACATTGAAGTTCACGTGATCCACTGCCTGACATAGAGGAATATGACAGTTGAGTAGGAACACCTACTAGTGACAAACAGCAACTTGTTATTCATTAGTAGCTCAGAGTGGGTGGGTTTATTTCTGTTGGGCTAAGGGTGATCCTTGCTGGTTTGTTCAGGTTCCAGTTTTAATCGTTTGGACTGAGATGCTGATGCATTCTAGGAATATAACCAAATATTAATGATTGGGGGTGTCTGAATGTAAAAGTTTAAGAAATTATCATTGAAAAACCCATTTTGATTGAAGAATATTCTGAATATTGTGTGAATGTATGTGCTCAGCCCTGGTAGAGTTGATTGATTGTTTATAAAAAGGCTTGCTGCATGTTTCTCAGCCTTTTTAGTTGTGTTCCTTCAGTACATTTGACGCCTATGAAGTGAGTAACTGCAGTAGAATGAGTGAGCTCTAGATCAATGGCTCATTGTGCCGGTCAGAAATGTGTTTCTCCTTGAATCTTTTATCCTCCCTCTCAGCGCTCTATGAGTGTGCTTTAGTGACCATGCATGCATTAGTATGGTTTAACGTGAGTGTCTATGTATGTGGTTATGTGTCAGAGCCTCATTAAAAGCAGAGATCCGTAGTGTTAACGAGTGCTGTCCTTTAGCAGGGCCCAAGTCTCTATGTTAATAACGAGAGGTGAAAGAGAGCAGAAAGAATGTGTTAAATGCCAGATTTTCACTGGCACATCCCCCTACCACAAGCCTTTCAAATGCTAACTCGCACCCGCTAAATCCTGATACTATCTTTGGGAGCATTATAATACAAATAAACAATATCAGATTGCAACCGTTATTCGCATATGCCAATATCCAATGCTGAGAGCATGAGACATCACTGATGTATGTTTTTATGGTATACATACATTTTTGGTGTAAGTTTTGTTCGATATTGAGATCATATTGAGATCTCTGGGGTTTGATTGTAGACTTTTTTCTTGGCAAATTTGAGCCCAGTTTGAAATCCCCCTAGGAGACACATGAGATTAGTGGATAGTTTTTCCCAGGAGTAAAATGTAAAGTCTCCATTTGCTCTCCAGTTTATCTCAATGCTTTTTAAGAGAAATAGTTAGATATTAAAGAGATTTTTTAGTTTTGATGTGTCCCAGTGCACCTAGAAATTACTCAGCACATAATGTTTTTCACTGACATATTTCAAAATCAATTGAAACTTCTTTTGCCTTCAGATTTAAAATATGAGTGCACTTTTTAGAATCCTCCATTGACATCTAAATTCAGGTTCTTTATTCACTATTTTGCAGAGCTGCCTTCGGCAGTGATTACAGCTGTGAGACTTGAGTAGGCTGTGAGTCTACCAGATTTGCAGAACCGGATTTGGTCAGTTTTCCTGTCTCCTCCATGTAGATGCTTTGTGGATCATCTGTGAACTGTAATCGCCAGGTCTCTGAACACATTTTCTGTGGGGATTAAATCTTGGCTTTCACTGTGCCAATTAGAGACGTCCACAAACTCATTGTCTAAGACTGTTGAGTTTATTTCATTGCCGACATCTTTGTGTTTTGTTCCATTCCATTCAATTTGCTCCTTCAAATGATCAAATCTCATAGTTCTAGCCCATAAAAAAAGCTTGATACATTAACCTGCCTGATTTATTTGCCAAGTAAGTAGTTTTCATCAGAAATGGTGCTTGGAATTCAAGCCAAAGACATCTGAGAAACCTTTTCTTCAGTCTTTTTGAAGTCCTGTAAGTGCCAGTTGGCAAATCTAGGTGCTGGCACAGGTTTAGTAAACAGGAGTGGCCTGGGTCTTTATTGCTGTTTTTGGATGGACAGCCAGTCTTCGAGGCTTTCAGTTGACGATGATGGTCTCCACACAGCTTTTATAAGCCTTCAACGTCATGACATTGTGAACAGTAGGACCTCATGTGGATAGGTGTGTGACTATGCATGTCCAACCAAGTGGATTCTCAACAGTCAAGTTCTAAAGATATCAGATGATTGGCATACTGTGGTGTACGGAGCCCTTAACGGGACGTGGTGATGGACAATTATCTGTTAATACTTTTGCGTTCTCTCGTAGAAGTTTTGCGTTCCCCCAATTAAATTCTAAAGTTTTGTGAGGCAAAGTTTCTTAGGGGGAAAACTTTTGCAAGAGAACGCAAAAGCATTGAAATGTATTTTTTTCCTCCCATCTCATGTTTTCTCTCCATCACCATTTTCCTTTTAGGGGCTTCATAGTGGTGAAAGCTTGTTTATTTATTTATCTATCTATTTGTGTGATGCAGTGGTGAAAGCTCAGCATTTTTACAAATGTATTCATTCATTTATTGTAATTTATATATTTTTATATAATTCGTGTTAGGGTTATTTTTGATGGGGTGAGGGTATTTTTTTTATTATTTAGAAGGAACGTTTAACTATGCATATCAAATATATAATGGCATTTTTTTTTTTCAATATTTGTATACTTTTTCATATCGCAATCTTCCATTATACAGCTAGAAAAATAATTTCAGTCCTTTCGGAAATAAAATTCAAGTTGAAAAGTGTATGCGGTCCGAAACGTGTAAGTGTAAGTGAAAGTGTATGTAGTCGAAAACGCATTAGACCGGATTGCTTTCATAGTGTAAATGCTCATGTGGTCGAATGGGCTCGAGCAGCTGTAAAATACCACCTACTCTCTGCCTACTTACCTAATATGTAAACATTATGGGAAGTGTGCTAGCCAAACAGGATTTAAACTTTGTTGGCTGTACCAATGTACCAAGAACAATGTTCTCTCACCATTTCTGATTTCTAACATACACACGCACACACTTACTGTGTTCAGCGTTGTCTTACGGCTGTCAGAGCAAAAATGAAAACGGCTGCTCTCTGTATGTTTACATATGTACGTTCGTATGTAAATTGCACGAGCTTATGTTGTCCATTAGACCGGAAGATCTGAAAAAGCTCATACATTTACCTGCCCATAGACCCTCCCCTCAAAGAGGACAGAAGTGGTTGAAAGTGGACAAAAGAGACGGATTAAAACACCAGGTGTAAACGGGTATGTCTTCCTCATCTATTTGTGATCTGATCGAGCAAAACGTCTTAATACCAGGTGTAAACAGTGCCTGAAAGGTTTGGACTTAAGGAGCTGTATCTGCCATGTATATTGTGTAGGTTTGGTTGCTTTAGGGGTTGGGTCATTCATTTTGCCCTCACCTTGCATTACTGTTCCATCTGCTTACAGTTACTCTTGCAAAGATTTTTGGCTATTCACTGCAGGGTGACTTCCAAAAGACTATGTGTAATGATAAAAAGAGAGAGGGAAAGGTGTATAAAGAAGTGATGTGTTGAGAAGAGCGCATATCTCTGGAGGGTTTCGTTAAAGATTTCAAAGTGTGACAAAAGCCATATTCCCTGACGTTAAACGCAGAGGGACACCTGTGATGTACTTACACAGCGAAGACTACAGGGATCTCACTGCTGGAAGAGAAATGTTACGCTTTACAGTAGATTACAGACGGAAGGTTTGCTGTATGCGTGTGGGTGTGTGCACTCTTCATCTCTGGTAAAAGGATGACTTAGGGAACTAGTTACCTGCTCGTATCTCGTGTGAAATTCAAAAAAAAAAAATTCAAAGAGAGATGATGTTCATGTCTTCAACTTTTCCTTTCTCAAATATTGGTTTTGCTTAAAGGAATAGTTCCCCCAAAAATGAAAATTCTGTAATCATTTTCTCACCCTTATGTTGTTCCCGAACCCTTATGACTTTCTTTCTTCTGTGGAACACAAAAGAAGACCCATTACGTAATATCTAGACTGTTCTTTTTCATAATGGGGACGGGGGCTGTTTAGATCCAAAGTATTATAATAAAAAAAAGCCACGCCACATAAAAGTAGTCCATATGATTCATGTGCCACATTTCAAGTCTTCAAAAGCCATATGACAGTTTTGTGTGAAACCTGTCACCCCCTGAATCATTATTAAGCAGTTTTGTAATATAGTTATCAAATCTCATACGTCAAGATTTGCTGTGCTTGGTTTGACATCATTGACGTCAAACTTCTTGACATGCCAAATTTGAATTGAATGTGATTTGAAAGCTATGCTGAGAGGATTTTCAGTAAATAATTACTTTCATTTTGGTCTTTTCCTCAAGCACTACAAAAATGATTTTCTTACTCTGTATTTTTGTCTATATTTTATTTTCTGTACAAATATCTAAACATACTTAAAACAAGATACATTTACTTCATAAGCAATATTACGCAAGTTTTGTTTTTTGAAAAATATGTGACCCGTGCTGGCAAAATGAGTCACAATGAGCACATTTTTTAAAAGTAATTTTAGTTATTGTTATTTTCACATTCCCTATTAAAAAACCTTTAAAATAATGTATGATTCGGACGAAAAAATGACTGAGCTACACCTGTTTGAAGTCGATAGAGTCAGCGTAGTCAATTTTGAGAAAAATCGAGTTAAAGTTTTTCTAAAGGTTTCAAAATAACCATACCTTAAAATCCCACCAAAAATAACACCAAATTTGACACACAACAAGTCAAAACCAAATATCTATAGGAAAAATATATATTCAACTTTTTTCCCCATGATACCACAATTGTTTGATGAACATTAATGAAACAGACAGCTTATGTATTAAGACTGTAAGACTGTACTGTCTAATGTAATGTTACACATCAGATGTTTTTCCCCAACAGTTAACCAAACGTTCACATAAGACATAACAGATAATGTTTGCATGAATACTCGCCAAGACAGATATTTTGAAATACTGTAATTCTGTGTATATGTATATCAGGATTGCGTAGTGTCTGAGGCGTCTTTGTGCACACACATTGGATCTGTCAGTCAGCACGCGTGAGATGGACAAAGGAAAGGTACTCCTCTCTGAAAACATACAAATAAAGATACTTTTAGATGTTTCATTGCTATTTGGAGCATTGGGATCGCTACATGAGGGCTTAATTAACTAATTTTTGTGAAAACCTTAAAATCAACCAAAATCTACATTTTTCACTTGTTTTGCCTGTAGCTCGAAATTATCCTGTGCGCATTCCGACTACTTTTGCCAGAATGGGTCACATATAGCAAAATTACGTCAGTTTTGCTTAAAACAAGACAAAATATCTGCCAAAGGAGTCAGAAAAATAAACTTATTAAATATTAAATAAATTAAGTTTATTTTTCTGAACCCATTGGCAGATATTTTTATAGTCAAGTCAAGTCAAGTCAACTTTATTTATATAGCGCTTTTAACAATGTAGATTGTTTCAAAGCAGCTTTACAGTGTTAAACAGGAAAATAATGCAGCATAATTTTATTCAGCTGTATAGCCATTCTGGAAAAATGTCAAGTATCATACAGTGACAGTGTGGGCTTTAGATCAATAATTTGATCAGTAATTTAGTTTAAATGGTTAATTTAGTTTATTATTTAGATGTATTTCGATGTTTAGTTGAAAAATTTATACATAAAAAGAAAAAAAGTTCTGCTTATCAAGTAAATGTATCCTGATTTAAGAATGTTAAGATATTTGTCCTGGAAAACAAGACAAAATACTAAGTAAGAAAATCTTTCTTTTTGCAGTGAACAAAGATATTGTTCGACTTTCCAAGAGTTTGAATATTGTGCACTACTTCTATGATGCTTTTTCATCATTTTTCTAGCTTTACAATCCCCATTATGAAAAACAGCACTCTTGACATTCTGCAATATTTTTCCTTTTGTGTTCCACAGGGGAAAGAGATTCATACATGTTTGGGATGACATTAGGGTAGGTAAACGATGACAGAATTTTAATTTTGGGTGAACTATCCCTTTATTGGTTCCATATTGACTGTCAGTCCCATTCACAGAGATGTCTGGCATGAGCTAGTTCATTCAGGTTGATTACCCAGCACAGCTGTGCTGCTCAAATACATGCGGTTTGCCATTAAAACAACAAAAACTTGATTTTATGTTTGCTTCAACAGCAACTCCCAAACGCTGCCTGAGAAAGTAGTCAATCACAGATCTCAGTTTTTGAGATGTGTAGAATGTATTCAATGAACCATCTGAATGTGCTGAAAGATGTTTGGTGGCTTCACCGTCTGATTGTGTAGAGTAGTATGTAGTATGCACTTGTGTTATATAAACTTCTGAAGCCATACAATAGCTTTGTGTAAAGAATAATTTTCATCAAATAACATCTTAAATGTATTTTTTTTTTGTAGTCTCGCGTAGCCTGACCTTCAGACTGACGGCAGAAGGTCTGGACTCTATCGCAGCTTTTATTGGTCAAGGACCGCCCAAGAGAATGTTTGACTGACATGTAACGCAACCAATCACAGTTTGTTTTGTTCCGCGTCATGTTTAGGGGTGTGAAAATATGAAGTCGATGTCGATGCAACAACAGACCGGCGTGCATCTATATATTATTCAATCAAGAACGTCACGGCATTTGTTTCCAGGCGGACCGTTAAAGAAAGCAACACACACATTTCACGGATATTCTGTTGAATTCAACCAATCAGATGACAACTTCGCAACTCCTGAAGTGTTTCCAGATAAGTGTGCCATATGCATCAGACATTCAGCCAACGGTCCGTGGGAGTGACTAGTCTTTTTGTAACATAAAGCAGGAGAAGTCATATGAACCATGTCAGAAGAGTGATTACTCTTAGCTTGTTCACTTCAAAGGTTCAAACTTGAGTTTTAACCACTGTGCCACATCACTCCTGAGTATTGAAGTGAGCAGTGTGTGGAATTTCCATGTAGTTTTTAGATGTTTACAGGCATATTATCTATGAAATCTTTATTGCTTTGTGTTTAGGTGGACATCTCGGATGCCTAAAACCAAACGCTACATGAAATACTTTTTTGAGATGATTTTTATGAAGGCTTACCATATTGGATTATAAAACAACAATTTTAGCAGTGTCTCGAGTGATTTTGTGATTGTACACACTCATAATGCTTTGGTAATCAGATTCTTCTGTTGACAGATGGCATGCGTGGCACAGTATGGACGCAGAGCACAGTGACAGCTGTAATACACACCTTACAGTCCACCTGGTCTTCCTCTGCGGAGTGTTTAAAACATGAAGTAACATTCACAGCACATTAAACTGCCATTATGTCATGTATGTCTGAATATTCAGTGGGAAATAATGTAGGGCAGTGCAGGATATATGGAAATCACAACCGAAACCACAATATGGCTTAGTGCGATTATTAAATTGCCAAGGCTGCAACTTATTCAAATAATTATATGCACTGCATGTTTCAGAGTGAAGCTCTGCATTGTGTCCTTTGCATCTGATGTAAGTGTGGGTCACTTGTGCGTTTGGGAACGCAGCATGCAGCGACCATCTCCACAAACTTTTCTGCCACAACAAAAGCTCAAAACTTAAATTACTCAAGCAATATTTCTTATTTTGTTCAATATTTTTAAATAATAATTATAATTAATTAAATAGCACAGCAAACCTAGAGCTTTTTTTTCTTTTTTTTTTTTTTTACGAATAAAGGCATAGTTACTTTTTGTCCATTGTTCTTTGAATTTTCGGGCTACATCATTGTCTTCTGTGTATCAGGAGAAGGCGTCATGTCATCGCATTCATGATCAGATGTCAAATTTCATTTGAAGAAGACGTAATTAAATATATGCCCATACACATGTTTAGAGCACTATAGTATGTGAAATATGTCCATAAAAAACTTGAAATACTCCTACTCCAGTCCGTATGATCTTTGATCCGCGTTGCAATCGTTGTTTGAACTCATTGCGGCGTTCCGTGTAGAAACCGCTCTAATGCGTCCACCGGATGTTGTTTGATTTCTCCGCAGTAATACGACCTTATGCGTAATACAGCTGAGTGATTGGGTTAAAAGAGTTCATTCTCATGAATAAATGCAGAGAACCGCTCAGTACCGGCTGACATAGAATCATGACTGTCCAGCCCCAGCATCCAATCACTCACTCCATATGCACGCTTTGGCACGATTCTACCTCACATTCCGTGGTTTTGCTTCAACTTTACTTTTCAACGAACGAATTTGCTTAGAAAAACTCCAAAATAACCAATTTCCACTTGTTTAAAATTATGAGAGATTTTAGTGTTTTCAGTGATGTGCAGCATGTACATATCTGTTCACATCTCAACAAATTTGAGACCCTTTAACTATGATATTATTGGCTAATATTACCTTTCCCCGCCCACTCAAACATGATTGCATGAACAGAGAGGAAAAACTGTTTTTGAGGCCAAAAACTTACATTACATTCTTTTCTTTTCTTTTCCAAAACAAAACAAATCCTGCAATTTCAAAACCAAATCCTAACCAATGTTAACCATGGACATTTATTTAAATATGATTCATTTTGATTTCATTTTGTCTAAGTGCATTACAGACATCCAGTGAATGGCAGCATTGTTGGCAAAACCTTGTGGAAACTTGTGGCAGGTATTTGGAGTCGGTGTTGATGTTGTGTTCCAGAACGATATGTGATGTTATTGAGGCGAGACGGCATCATCCGAGCTTGAGACAGACTGATGGGTCTAAGACAGCAGAGTCTCTGGAATACTGGTGGCTGACTGCAGCTGTCCGATCTAATGCTTGTCTTAGACTCACTGCTTGAGATATGATTATTCTTGGGTTAGTGTATTTAGCATTATTAGCATGAAGTTTTAAGCATATTATCCCCACGGTGGCTGCCCTGCTGCTTAATAAAGGCCATTAATTGAGAGCGGCTTTTGTTTGGACCTCAGCAGAAGAGATTAGCCATTCACCTCAGCCACAGCAGGCTGTGCAAACGACACAAAGAGCTTGCTTTCCTTTGCTGTCTCCGTATCATTCTTTTTGTCCACTTTTTTTCCTACACTGTATAGTTAAAGAGAGGTGATGGATGCACTTTTAACACCACAGCATGCCCACATCCTTAATGCATGGTCATGAATATGCTTTTAACTCGCAACGTTCAACCGTGTCACTTCACATGAATCGTCCTTTTCTTTCATACTTTCTCATTTAGCTTCCATTTTTTATGCTGTCAAAACCAACACAAGTCATTCCTGTCTTTCTATATACTCTCTGTCTGTCTCCGCAACTCTCTGCGGTTCTGAAGGCATCTTGCTCCCTCTTCTGGCACACACGTTCGCTCGGCACGACGATGCCATCCATCACGGCAGAGATGGAGATGGGAGGCTTCGTTTGCGGAGGCGTCTCACGTTCTTCTGATGCTATTTTTAGCTCATTCAAACCCAACCTGCACTAGCATGTCTGCTGCGGACTCCAGCCCATCTGGACACAGTACACACTCACATTCACACAAATGAGATCTGGATTTTAGGACTGAACGTCTGGACCTTGTTATTCAGGTGTGTCCTGCATGTGTGGCTGCTTCATCTGAGCAGGTGAAGGGAGCTGTCCCCGGTGGACTCTGGGATTGATGTGCGTATGGCACCGAGATGCAGACCTCGACTGAGATCTATGCTGCTCCCGGCATTTTCACTTTCCTTTGTTCTTTAAGTGGAGTTAAAGCTTTCTTTTCCCTCTGAAGCGTGAAAGCAGGTGTGCAGGAGCGATCTGAAAAGCTGCCTTAAGTATAGTCTTTGAAAAGCAATGTTTGTGTGTGTATTTTATATACATATATACATACAGTATATATTTACATAAACACGCATACATACATCGACACCATGGGGAAAAACTGCCAAATAGATATTTTTTATATTATCTCATCATTTGGTAGCAGGTATATTAGCCTGCTGTCATTTTAAGCTGCTTGGGTTTCCATGGCTGAGCAGCTGCATCCAAGCCTTACATCACCAAGTGCAATGCAAAACGTCGGATGCAGTCATGTAAAACACGCCACCACTGGACTCTAGAGCAATGGAGACGTGTTCTCTGGAGTGACGAATCATGCTTCTCTGTCTGACAATCCGATGGATGAGTCTGGGTTTGACGTTTGCAAGGAGAACGGTACTTGTCTGACTGCATTGTGCCGAGTGTAAAGTTTGGTGGAGATGGGATTATGGTGTGGGGTTATTTTTTAGGGGTTGGGCTTGGCCCCTTAGTTCCAGTGAAAGGAACTCTTAATGCTTCAGCATACCAAGACGTTTTGGACAATTTCATGCTCCCAACTTTGTGGGAACAGTTTGGGGATGGCCACTTCTTGTTCCAACATGACAAGCAAGGTCCATAAAGACATGGATAAGTGAGCTTGGTGTGGAGGAACTTGACTGGCCCGCAGAGAGTCTTAACAGGTTTTTTTTTTCACTACTTCAGTACTGTACTTTTATTAAGCATAAATGCAGTTTTTTCCACACAAAAATTTATTTAGCAACTGTTTTCAACATTGATAATAATAAGAAATGTTTCTTGAGGAGCAAATCAGCATATTACAATGATTTCTGAAGGATAATGTGACACTGAAGATTGGAGTAATTATGCTGAAAATTCAACTTTGCCATCACAGGAATAAATTACATTTCAAAATATATGCAAATAGAAAGCACTTATTTAAAATGACTGTATTTTTGATAAAATATATGCAGCCTTGGTGAGCATAAGACTTTTCAAAAACTTTTCAAAAAACATCTTACAGACCCCAAACTTTTGAACTGTAGAGTATGTCCTCAATTAGGCAAGTACATGTGTGTGTGTGTGTGGGGGGGTTGGGGGGGGGGGGGGGGGGGGGGAGAGAGAGAGAGAGAGAGAAAGACAGGATTTCCTCAGCTTTACAACAGCGCGGTACAGTCTCTTCCCTGCGGCAGTGCTTTTCCAGACGGCTTTCCTCAGCCCTTTATTAATTATCTTCTTCTTCATTCATTGATTCTTAAACTCCAGCCTGTAGCACAATACACACATATACACACACACCTGTAGTAACCAGTGCAGAAAGCTGCTGATTGTATCACATCAAGGTCAACACACAAGAAATGACTGGGTTTAGTATGGCTGTGAGACATCAGAGTCTCTTGACAACTAATGTTAGATCACGAGGATCAGGTAGAAATCTGCAGTTTCTTTCTGCTGATTTTTATAAAAATCGCAGCTGGAAATTTGTTTGTTAATTTTTTTTTTTAAATAAAACTCATAATATTAAATATTAATTACAGAATTCTGGTAACTTCAAGTTTATTTGAACAGCGCTTTTCTCAATTGTGTCAATGCAGCTTTACAAAAAAAGCTTGTTTCAGTGTCACAATTTAGGAAGTATTCTGTTATCAGCCAGAGATGAGTGTGTCAAAGTAATGTCCATATGGCAGTGATATACAGCTAGAATATAGTATATTTCATGGTTAGTTCTTTATGTATTCATTTAAGCCTACATAACACATGTGTTAGGCAGCAATTAACTTGTGCTTGTAATGATTACAATGTAAGGTTAATATCACAGTATTAAGATAATAATATTGAAATTAACCTCAATTATGGTTATTATACACAGAGCTTCTTGTTTAAACACGGTTTCTGTTTTTATTTGTTTCTTTCTGTTTCTCTGCAATATGCTGCTCTTTATCTGGCAATATCTCTCGTTTCTCTATTAGAGTCACTGTGTTTGTGGATTCTGGCATTTCTGGGTGTTCTCACTGTTTAAGTGCCAAAGGGAGCTTCAGTGCCCTGGGCAATTTACATCCCAACACACACACACAGACTTTTCTTCTGAGTTGATATAAGTGATTGTGAGCGATTGTTCTCTCGCATCTCTGCAGTATGAGAGAGATCCTGAGGGAATGTGTTAGTCCGGCTTTTGCCCGTCTAAAACTGTTGGTGTTTGTTTGTAACACAGCCAGAGTGCTGTCTACATTCATTTCTTGTCTAATGTGTTTGTGTGTTTATGTCACTAATGGAAAAAAAGTTTTGTGGTAATACGGTGCAATTCTTTGAAGTAACTTGCAGTACCATGTAAATGATGGTGCATGAATATGGTAATCTTTTGATAGCATAAAAGTACCATGATATTGCAAATGATTACCATGTTATAGCCACCAGTGTGAATAATTAAGGCTTGATCCCAACAAAAGAAAGCCAAAATAAAAGGCTGGCGGGTCTTGAAAAGTACATATTAGTCTACATTCATTACCGTTTAAAAGTCTGGGTTTGGTAAGACTTTAAAAATATATATTTTTATCCTCATTGAGAGTAGCCTAGAAATATAGATGCACCCTAGCGGCAGAAAATTTATTTTGCCGCGAGTATTGTCTAGCAACTCTTGGTAGACCTGAGAGCTGGAAAAACCAAACTCTGGTCAGGCCAATCACAGCGTGTGTAGAGTCGGTTGGCGGGCTTAACATAATGACGGCACGTCACGGCAGAGTTGCGGAGGTTCTTGCGTGCTACTCGTAAACTAAGAAGCTGACGAACAGCGGTCTCTGGAAGACATGGAGTTAAGCTTTTCTTTGAGAAAAGAACAAAGAACGGCACTGAAGTCATTCTTAAGAAAAGAAGAAATGTTCGAAGTTTTGCGGATACGGCGAAAGTCTATCAACTTACGTTAGCTCGACTTCACCTTCTTCTTTGCTCTGGTTGGTTGTGGCGCTCATGGCCCGATCCAATTGCATGCAGAGGGAATTTGAAAGACAACCGTTTATCCCGCCCCTCGGATTGAGCCCTGTCAATGGTGAGTTTCCAGACCCAACATCTTGATGTGGGTCTGGCTTGTCAGGCTACATTGAGACTGCATTTATTTGAAAACAATTATATTGTGAAATGATTAGTATTTAAAATTAATGTTTTTTATTTTAATATATTTTAAACTGTTATTTATTATGCAAAGCTGAATTTTCAGCATCATTACTCTAGTCTTCAGTGTCACTTCAGTGTCACACACTTCAGTGTTTTGTCCTTCAGAAATCATTCTAATATGCTGATTTGCTGCTCAACAGACATTTCTTAATGTTATGTTTTTGTTGCAAGTAAAAAAAAAACATTTAAAATAGAAATGTTTTTTAACATAAACTGACACTTTTGATAAATGTAATGTGTTCTTGCTGAATAAAAGCATTAATAGTTTATTTATCACTTTTAAATCTAAACCTAAGAACTGTTGTTTAACATAAGAATCATTTTAGTACCCTTAAAGTTAGATCACATGTTATCTAGTTCAAACTAACTGCTTAATGTGCATTAGCTTTTCAGTTATGGATTTTTATAAATTGTTAGATAGTCTGATAGATTATGGATTTGCATATCACTTTTGTATTTTGTTTATTATGTGTTTTTGATGGTTGATGTTAGTTTTACTTATTGTAGTTTGCTAATTGTATTTGGGGCAATTTTGGTTCTACAAAATGAGCCTCAAGAGATAGTGAAAATTAGAAATAAAAATTTAGTTTAAAAATTATTAACCCCTGCAGAGAGTGTTTGTATAGTTCCTAAGGCCCGTTCACACCAAGGATGATAACAATAGCAATAAAGATATAGTTTTAAAAATCTTTCTAAATATAAAAGAATATAGTCCATACTACAGCTGAAATGGTAATGACATAGAGGAACGATATCATTAGAATCCCTTACAAAACTATTTTCCAGCTGCTGAGTGATTAAAACATTGAAAGCCAATCAGAATCCATCCTGCTTTAATGAGCTCAAGCATTTAAAGCGGCAGACAACAAAACCAGAGCATTCACTGTAATAAATTGTGCTGTAAAATAACGGTAATCTACTGGCAGCTGTGGTTGCCAGCAATATACTGTTAATTTACAGCCCTCTACTGTTTATTTACAGCTCTCCTTTTTTACAGTATGTTACCGTAATAATACCATGAAAGGTAACTCTTTTCATTTGAAAAACTGATTGCTTCAAACAGTTCTCATTTTAAAACTAGTATTCATATGGTGTTTGTACTGTAAACATTTAATTTGAGTCCACTGAAAAGGAACATTTCTTAATATAAACTGCAAACACGTAATGTGTAGTAGTGAAAGTAAATTACTTTAACTTAAATTTTTACAGTTCATCGCTAGCAATAGCACACATGTATGTGATAAATTACTCAACAAACAGCTCATAACTGCATTAGCAAACACAGCCACTGACTTTAAATAAAGCATCAGGCAGCATTTCATCAGTGTTTCTCTGCTCATCCTGGACTGAAGCACAGGCTCTCTCCAGCACAATGGTGACCCACCAAACAAATTAATTCAACTAAAAGATCTCTTCTATATCATCTTGTGCAACAACACATAGAAACAGTTCATTTTAATATTTACTGTGTCCTTATCAGTTACAGACTTTGCACAACTTTTTTCTATTAACTTTCACTACTATTTCAGTGAAAATATCTTGATTCATCTGGTAAATCTGACTGTTACGTTTTACAGTATATTACTGTTTTTTCTTTGATTTTACGGTAATCTACTGGCAGCTCTGGTTGCCAGTAAACTGCTGTTTTTTACAGTACTTTTCCGTAAATTAATTTACAGTTGTTTACCGTTAATTTTCATCTAATTCCTTTAACCCTTTAAACTCCACAGCAAAATCTTCAGTTTTAAATGAACACTTATATGTGTCCACACTACAGAGTGTTAGAGTAATTGAAGCATTGTTGAAGTTAATGAGATAATTAAGATATTAATTAAGTGATAATTGAGAATTAGTGATGAGCACCTGCTGTTAACAAGCAGAACCACTCAAGGAAAGAGAAGTACAACTGACTTCAGCCACAGCCTTAGATGAAATCAACTGAAAATAAAAGAAGACATTAAAGCAGAGGAGGATTAAACAACTCCACAAACAGCATTACCAGCTTCACTTATTACTAACCAGATTTACTTTATTTCTGTCAGACATCTACAGAAGCTCTTATAGAAAATTAACAGATCAAATTAACTTTTGATGTTTAATTGAAAATGTTCGGTCACCATTATGTTGATTAGTGTTCGCTTCAGTTGGGCTCTTGACCCTTGACTTTGTAACAATAGTTTTTTTTTGGCATCTATAACTGTGTGTTTCTTAGACACATTTGTTGTAGCAAAACACTTGTGATCAGGAGTTATTAGTTGTGACATAAACATAATGGAATGCTTGGTTCGTTCATCTCATTCAGTGTCTATTCCCTAAACAAAACCTTTTTTTTTAATATATACATCTCATATTACCCCTATTTTTCATTACCAAAACTGTGACAGTTTGTAAAATATCAAACAGTGATTAGGAATCAGTTATGAAGGATTTTTAAACTCATGAAATACATAAATGGTTTGTACTATGGTGCCATTTAGACTCACATAGACATGAAGAATCCGCATATGAATCTCAACAATGGTGACAGTCAAAAAAAAAGATGAACAGATCAACTCTGAACATCACAAAACACTACCAAAAGTCAAAACAAAAACAACACCACAAATAAAGGTAAATATTAAAGGGGTGGTAACGTCTCGGTTACGTATGTAACCCTCGTTCCCTGAAGGAGGGAACGGAGACGCCACGTCGGAGTACCGACGAATAGGAATCTCGCTCGCGAGAGCCAATCTACTTCGAGTGTAACTAAACGAGCCAATGCACATTGGCATGCAATAATTGCACCAGGTGCTCATGCCACGCCGTGCGGGTATAAATGAGACACAGGTGATTGCATCAAATCAGCCTTTTGCTGAGGAGCCGAGTAGGTAGACAGGCACCCCAGCAGGGTACAGAGGACATGGCGACGGGACGTGGCGTCTCCGTTCCCTCCTTCAGGGAACGAGGGTTACATACGTAACCGAGACGTTCCCATTCAGTCGGTCACTCTCGACGCCACGTCGGAGTACCGACGAATAGGAATCCCTTCCAAAGCGCCATGGCCTCTGCCCCCTTCCAGTGCCCTGTGTGAGCCACCTGAGCTCTTACCTGATGAGACGGGGCTCACACCGGGAAGTCCATCACTGCCGTTCCGCAAGACCCGCTCAGTGATTTATTGGATAACACTGGGAAGCGTGCCCTAGTGAAGGGGACGCTGCGGAGCCCACATCGTACCCCGAAGGAGTTATGTGGAGTACAATGCTGAGCCGTAGCCCGCAACGGAGAGAGGGGGCTCAGTCCCATTGACGGGAAGGCTCTCCCAAGGGAAAGACACGGGCTTCCCGTAGGAGCGACCGTGGAAAGATATATGGGATCCCCGTAGGGTCACTCATATAACCCGAGCCCAATACCGGTTCTCAAGGATTCAGCGGCAAGGGGCCTGATGCCAGACGTTCCGCCACGTCCGGCACCGAGGGCGGTGGAGGACTCACAGAGTTTGCTTCTGGAGAATATAAGCGCCGTAGCGCAGCAAGCCGACAAGAGACGGGGCCTCTCAGTGCTTCTACCCGTTTGAGGTGAGAACACAGGAGGAGACCGGCTCTACACGTAGGCTATAGAATCTAGCGAACATGTTGGGTGTCGCCCAGCCCGCAGCTCTACAGATGTCTGACAGCGAGGCGCCACATGCCAGCGCCCAGGAGGATACAACACTTCTAGTAGAGTGTGCTCGCACCCTGAGCGGACAGGGCACACCTTGTGCTTGGTAAGCCAAGGTGATGGCATCCACTATCCAGTGGGCCATCCTCTGCTTGGAGACAGCCTTTCCCTTCTGCTGGCCTCCGTGACAGACAAAGAGCTGATCTGAGGTTCTGAAGCTTTGAGTTCTATCCACGTAAACCCGCAGAGCGCGGACGGGACAGAGCAAAGCTAGGGCTGGGTCTGCCTCCTCCGGGGGCAGCACTTGCAGGTTCACCACCTGGTCCCTGAAGGGAGTGGTAGGAACCTTGGGCACATAGCCAGGCCGGGGTCTCAACACCACGTGGGTATCACCCGGCCCGAACTCTAGGCACGATTCGTCGACCGAAAATGCCTGCAGGTCCCCTACCCTCTTGATGGAGGCCAATGCAGCCAACAGCAAAGTTTTCATAGACAGAATCTTTAGCTCTGCTGACTGCAAAGGCTCAAATGGGGCATTCTTAAAGTGCTCTGACACCAGAGCAAGATCCCAAGAGGGTATGGAGGGAGGGCGAGGAGGATATTACCGTCTCGCCCCCCTAAGGAACCTGACGACCGGGTCGTGCTTCCCAACCGTCTTACCTTCTACATGGTCGTGATAGGCAGATATTGCAGCAACATAAACCTTGAGGGTGGAGGGCGACAGCCTACGCTCCAACCCCTGTTGCAGGAAGGAAAGCACAGACGCGATCGAACATCTTCAGGGGTCTTCTCGGCGAGAAGAACACCACTCGATGAACAGGTCCCACTTCAAGGCGTAAGCCTGTCTTGTAGACGGTGCTCGTGCCGAAGTGATGGTGTTAACTACCTCTTGGGGTAAGTCACCTAGAACCTCCGCGTCCCGTCCAGGGGCCAGACATGAAGCTTCCACAGGTCTGAACGCGGGTGCCAAAGGGTGCCCCGTCTCTGAGTCAGAAGGTCCTTCCTCAGAGGAATCGGCCACGGAGGGGCTGTTGCGAGGAGCATAAGTTCTGGGAACCAGGTCCGGTTGGGCCAGTACGGCGCCACCAGCAGGACCTGCTCCTCGTCCTCCCTGACCTTGCACAGAGTCTGTGCAAGTAGGCTCACTGGGGGAAACACATATTTGCGCAGCCCCTGGGGCCAGCTGTGCGCAAGGGCATCCGTGCCGAGTGTACCCTCGTTCAGCGAATAGAACCACTGGCAGTGGGACGTTTCTGGGGAAGCAAACAGGTCGACCTGTGCCCCCCCGAACTGTCTCCAAATCAGCTGAACCACCTGGGGGTGGAGTCGCCACTCGCCTGGGAGCGCAGCTCGTGAAAGCTTGTCGGCCACACGGGTTGTGCACACCAGGGACATGAATGGCCCGAAGCGACCTCAGACACTTCTGACTCCAGAGGAGGAGATGGCAGGCGAGTTGCGACATGCGACGGGAACGCAGACCACCTTGTCTTCACCATCGACTGGACACGCTCCTCTGGGAGGCACGCTGTCCGTTCGACCGAATCCACACCGAGAAAAGAGATCCTCTGCACGGGGGCGAGTTTGCTCTTTTCCCAGTTGACCCGAAGACCCAACTGGCTGAGGTGTCTGAGCACCAGGTCCCTGTGTTCGCACAACTGATCCCTGGCTTGACTGTGCTAGAATGAGCCAGTCGTCGAGGATGCGATCGCCCTGTTCTCTCAGGGGCACAAGGGCCCCCTCCGTGACTTTCGTGAAGACACGGGGGGACAGGGACAGCCCGAAGGGCAGGACTCTGTACTGATATGCTCGACCCTCGAACGCAAAGCGCAGAAACGGCCTGTGTCGAGAAAGAATCGAGACATGAAAGTACGCGTCCTTCAGGTCGATCGCTGCAAACCAATCTTGGGGACGGATGCATTCGAAAATGCATTTCTGCGTGAGCATCTTGAACGGTAGCTTGTGGAGGCTCCGATTCAGGACTCGCAGGTCCAAGATTGGTCGTAACCCACCGGTTTTCTTGGGTACAATGAAGTACGGGCTGTAGAAGCCGGTCTTCATATCGGCTGGAGGGACCGGCTCTATCGCGTCCTTCGCCAGTAGGACAGCGATCTCGGCACGCAGGGCATGGGCATCTGCGGCATTCACCGAGGTGAAGCGGACGCCCTTGAACCTGGGGGGGGGCGCCGGGCGAACTGAATCGCATAGCCGAGCCTGATGGTCCGAATGAGCCAGCGAGACGGACTGGGGAGCTCTAGCCAGGCTCGCAGAGTCCGTGCAAGCGGGACAATAGGGACCACCGGCGTACCCACCGTGGGGCAGCGAGGTGGAATGCAGGTACCAGGCTGGGGCGGCTGTCTCGTGGAGGCGGCCCGCAGCGCGGTTGTGAGTGTGCGGTGCACACTTACCTGATTCCACGAGAGGGCAGAGGGTACGTGAGAAGGCTAGGTTGCGTCCTCGAACCGTCCACTACAGTCCACTGGCGAAGGAGGAGGGTTGTGACACCAGCGGCAGAACGGATTTTGACTCAATATTTTCTACCCGGCCCTCCTCCGGGGAAGAGCAGCCCCGCCCATCTCCCGGTCACCCGTCTCAGAGGTGATGTTTCACCGACCGCTTAAACAGCAGCAGAGACAGGTAGCGTCATCCCCTGCAGGACACAGTAGAGCAGGCTGTGCCAAGTGTGTTTTTTTTTGTTTTGTTTCAGGGGACGACGCCTTTGGCGACGAGCAGACTGAGGGGCGGCCCACGAGGCACTCTGATGGTACGTCGGGGGAGGCTCTTGATTGCCTCAGCCTGCTACCGACTGCGAAGAACTGCTGGGCCCAGTTCTCAACAGTGTCGCCCAAGGCCACCTTGTGAGATGGGAGCATTGAGAAAGCGTACTTTGACGACCACTCACATCTCAGCAAGGCAAGCCAGGAGGTTTTTCTGGACCACTGAGGTGGACATCGTCTGGCCGAGGGCCTGCGCCATGACTTTGATCACGGTTAGTCAACATGCACAGCTCAACCTCAACTCAGAACTACCCTGTGCAGGCAGGGGTGGTCTGCGCACAGCCACCCCACCGTTGAGGGTAGTGAGAGAGGAAAAACTTATGCAGTTTTGGCCCTTTTGGCTTTCCATATCCAAAGAAGTGCCACACTGCCAAGTTGCCCATGCACATCCAGGAGTGATCCCGGGAAGCATGGCTGTTAACTCTGAATCCGATTCAGCGAAGCACACACCATTACAGTGGGCTCAGCATCATCCTCATTCCCAGAGCACAACAGCCCTCTCTCCGATGCAGATTGTAGTCATGGATGATTTTTGCACAATGCCTGTACCCAGCATGCATTGCAGAATGAAGCTTTTGATTGTCACCATTGTTGAGATTCATACGCCAATTCTTGATGTCTATTTGAGTCTGAATGACTCTGGTATTCAAAATGTATTGACCACAAGCTTTTTTTCCTGTCCTTCAAATTATCTGGTTGTTGCAACACTGATAGAACTCATGCTGTAAAATTATTGGGTTACCAAAAAATAAAACTTCATCATTAGATTATGAAGGAGCTCAGTGAATCAGACCATTAATAAATAGTCAACATCATCTGTTTACATTTTCTTTCGGCTTTGCATGCTATAACAAATGCATTTAAAACACACAGTTAGAGCAGCTATAGAAAAAAACGAATGTTATTATGTCAAGGTTCAAGAGCCCAACTAAAGCAAACACTAATCACCATAATGGTAACGTCAAAATAAGTTCTGTAGACGTCTGACAGAAATAAAGTCAGTCTGGTTAGTAATGTGTGAAGCTGGTAATGCTGTTTATGGAGTTGTTTAATCCTCCTCTGCTGAGATCTTCAGAGATTGAATATCTTCTTTTATCTTCAGTTGATGAAAGCAACTTTTTTCTGTTCATGTATCTCTTTCCTTCGGTGATAACAGCAGGTGTTCATCAGGTGTTTGAATTCACTCACTTATTTTCGCTCACTATCAGTAAACTAGTGTAGGGAATAGTGAATGAGGGTATAGGGTGTGATTTGGAGCACAGCCTCTGAGTGTCGACTTTGAGCACTGTTAATTCACGGTATATTCCTGTTGGCTATTTTCTCGAAAATTACAAATATTACCCAGAATGCATTGTTTTCTACGGTGTATTACTGTTTTAATGGAAAACAGCAATTTACTGTCAAAATTTCGCCGTTTTTTTAAAGCATTTTTTTACAGTGTGCGCTTAGAATAACCAGACTGATATTGTGCATTGATAAGGATGCTAATATAGCTTATTTAGTACATAGTTATTGTTCTTGGTGTGAACGGGCTTTTACACTTCAGCATTTTTGCCCTGCATTATATGTTTTATATGTGTTCATGTTGATGACATTTAGTCTATAGCTAGTCATCCAGCAGATAAAAGGAGAAGTGGAGCAGTCCTCTCATTTGTAGAGCTGTAATTTCCTGCTGTCAATGGAGTGCCTGCGAGGGCGAAAACCTAAGGCCATGACAAAGAACTAGCGGCAATGACTGTTTTTGCCTCGCGTTAGCTGCATCTGTTGCTCTTGAACAAACAGCAAAGAATACAGGTGACTTGTAGGGAAATAAGTCTATCAGCAGGTATGGTCTATGTTCGTCATTTAAAAAGGGATTTTTTTGTTGTTGTTAAAATATTCACATATCGGAATGCTCAGTTAAGATGACGTAAAATTAGAACAGCCTTCTGTCTGTGCCGTCTTGACTTCTTTGCATGCTTTCATCACTTCCGCTTTTATTTTTATATCTCATTTGCTAAACTGAATAGCCATTCATAGCGATCTCTCTCAGCAACAGCTCAGACACCGATTCAACATACTGAATTGGACAAAATGCCGCCAGTGTGAGCCCTAGAGAGCCGACATGTGAAACACACTGCAAAAAAACTATAGCCGACAGGCGCTCACCGTCAGCCCTTGTTGTGTCATGGCCCTTACAGTACTTTGGGGTCTCATCCAAACTGAAGCCATCATGTATGTGCATATTTCACTGTTGTCTGTTATGAAGTTACTGGTGGACTTTATCAAGACAATTGTACCACTAGCAGATTGCTAAAGGTGAACACATCTGTATTTATGCTCCTGTATTTATGCTGTGCATCCGGAAAGTAATCACAGCACTTAACTTTTTCCACATTTTGTTATGTTACAGCCTTATTCCAAAATGGATTAAATTCATTATTTTCCTTTAAATTCTACAAACAATATCCCATAATGACAATGTGAAAGAAGTTTGTTTGAAATCTGTGCAAATGTATACATATGTCATCACATGTACATAAGTATTTACAACCTTTGCCATGACACTCAAAATTGAGCTCAGGTGCATCCTGTTTCCACTGATCATCCTTGAGATATTTCTACAACTTGATTGGAGTCCACCTGTGTTAAATTCGGTTGATTGAACACGATTTGGAAAGGCACACACCTGTCTATATAAGGTCCCACAGTTAATAGTGCATGTCAGAGCACAAACCAAGCCATGAAGTCCAAGGAATTGTTTGTACCTCCGAGACAGGATTGTATCAAGGCACAGGTTACTGAAAACACTCAGCATTGAAGGTCCCAATGAGCACAGTGGCCTCCATCATCCATAAATGGACGAAGTTTGGAACCACCAGGACTCTTCCTAGAGCTGGTCACCCAGCCAATCTGAGCAATCGGGGGAGAACGACATTAGTCAGGAAGGTGACCAAGATCCCAATGGTGACTCTGACAGAGCTCCAGCATTTCTCTGTGGAGAGAGGAGAACCTTCCAGAATAACAACCATCTTTGCAGCACTCCACCAATCAGGCCTGTATGGTAGAGTGGCCAGACGGAAGCAACTCCTCAGTAAAAGGAGCATGACAGCCCGCCTGGAGTTTGCAAAAAGGCACCTGAAGGACTCTCATACCATGAGAAACAGAATTCTCTGTTCTGATGAAACAAAGATTAAACTCTTTGGCCTGAATGGCAAGCGTCATGTCTGGAGGAAACCAGGAACCGCTAATCACCTGGCCAATACCATCAGTGAAGCATGGTGGTGGCAGCATCATGCTGTGGGGATGTTTTTCAGTGGCAGGAACTGGGAGACTAGTCAGGATTGAGGGAAAGATGAAAGGCTGTGAATACTTATGTACATGTGATTTTATTTATTTTTAATACATTTGCAAAAAAATTTAACAACTTCTTTCACACTGTCATTATTGGGTATTGTTTGTAGAATTTTGAGGGAAATAATGAATTTAATCCATTTTTTAATAAGGCTGTAACATAAAATCTGGAAAAAGCTCTGTGAATACTTTCCGGATGCACTTTATTGTACTAAATTATTTCAGGATTTATGTTATGCTATTAACACAATAATCCTCTAAAAATAGCCAAAAAAAAAACCTAGTATTACCATGGTGCATGTCCAAAAACTGTGGTATTTCCATGGTTTGGTGCTTTATTGCTTGTGCAATTTTGCTGTACCCTCCATATAAAGTTCTGTAGTCATCAAACCTTCATGAATCTGCTAATCAAAGTCTTTGGGTTCACCTTAATATCTCACTCAACATTCTTCTCAACACGTTTTCCTTCAGCTTGAGTCATTTTCAGTGTTGACTTTGACTTTAAGATGACAGCATTCATATAAGATGTTAGCACAGTAATTTACTCCCTGATGCACATGGGAACTAGTGTGTCAGAGAGAGGGTCTTGACTGACGTTAGCGTTGAAGTTATTTGAAGGATGCTCTTAAGCATGTCCGTAAAGAGTGGAGAGACTTTAATTGCAGCTGAAATGGAGACTGCTCTTTCTTCACGTGTCCATCACCTTTCCTCTCTGTTTCTCTCTCTCAGCACCTTTGCCTGCCTCCTCTCTTTCCTTCAAGGATACAGAAATCCCACTTGTACTAGCTTAGTGAAAGTGCTCTTTGATGGATTATATATATGATATGGTTAAATAGGGAGGAATAAGTAGTCAGGATGGCGAGAATGCTTTCTGTGTATTTTATTAATAAACTCAAAACAAACTGTGCTTCAACACATATCATTCAAAGCATAACTTTTTTTCAGAAAGTGCAGGTGCGTCTCCCTCTCGCCCCATCCAGGTCTGTCTTGTCATTATATCCCGTCTCTTCACCAGTTATTAGAATTAGAGACAGGTGTTATGCTCTTGACCCACTTGGCACTCGCTCACCCATCGCAGTCTCAGCTTTACCACGCCCCCCTTACCACAATTTGATTTTGTGTTGATGTTGGTATATTATTTATTCATATAAGTATATCTATATAATTGTTAAATTAATTTAAAAAATATTATGTATAATAGTTTTAGTTAATTGCAATAAATGCTGTTCTTTTGAACTTTCTATTCATCAAAGAATCCTGGGGAAAAAAGTTTCACGGTTTCCATAAAACTATTAAGCAGCAAAAATTGTTCTCTTTCATAGGTTCACTCGACGCTGCGTCACTTTAATGACGTAATGGGACGCCCTCTGGGTGTGCCGATTGTCTGAAGCCCTTATAGAATCACGCCAATTGATTGGCTGATGGCGCGCACGTCGCCCCACCTGACGTAGTCACCTATATTAGCGCTCGCGCGCGCCATCTGCTCCTCAGATTTCTCTGCCTTCACGAAGCGGCCATTTCATGCCCTTCGGTTATCGATTTTTCTGGCCCAAAAACAGTCGATATTTACCTCAGCACTTCAGCGACCGCGGATTGTGGAACTTTGTTCTCCTTGTGGTGAAGTGCTATGGAATTCCGACGTTGCCCACCGCCGTGCACTCGCTTCATCGCGATCGACGATCCCCACAGTAAGTGTGTTAAATGTCTGGGATTTCCACACGCACGCGACGCGGTTCAGGGGTTCTCTAACTGTAAATACTGCGATAACCTCCTTCTCAAAACCCTCCGCTCGAGGCTCGCGGTTTTTGAGAGGGAGTCATCCGTTTTTCCCCGTCGCGCTCCCGAGGCCGCGCAGGCCTCTCTTGGATCCGCGACCTGGGGTTCGGATGTAGAGCTCGAGGATGTGGAGTGCGAGCAGACGGGCCTCGCCCTTTCTCTCCCTCTCTCCCCCGAGCATGTGCGCGGGACTCCGCCTGTGGAATACTCGCACGATTATCTCTGTCCCAGCCCGGAGGCACGCGATGCGGTTTCCTTCGGACTGGAGGATGTCATTTTCACTGCAGCATCCGACTCCGAGGATTTCGGTGCTGCAAATACTGACGACGCTCTCCCGCCAAGCGGCCAGGAAGCGCGGCCATCAGCGGCGTATGACGAGCTCGTGGATGTACTCGCGCGCGCTACACAGAAGCTCGCGATCGAGTGGCCGGATGAACCCCGCGAAGCTCAATCTTCTCGGTTGGATGAGAGATTCCTCAGCGGCCCTAATTCTAGGCCTCCGCGGAGGAAGCTACCATTTTTCAGTGATCTACACAGTGAGATTTCTAGATCCTGGAAGCAGCCGTTCTCAGCCCGCCTAACTAACGCGGCAGCCGCTGATTTCACTAACCTCGTGGGTTTTGAGGAACAGGGCTATTCCGCTATTCCCGCGGTTGAGGACACGCTGGCCACTCACCTCGCGCCATCTTCAGCTCCCTCATGGAAGTCCCGCCCCCTTCTTCCCACTAAGCCGTGCAGGACCACTTCTGCCCTGATTGGAAAATCCTACATGGCGGCTGGTCAGGCTGGCATGGCCCTTCATACTATGGCCATTCTCCAGGCATATCAGGCGGATGTACTGAAGGAAATGGACGAGGGCACCGGTTTGACGCCGGAAGCTGTAAAGGAGCTTCGTAAAGCCACGGATTTGGCGTTACGAGCAACTAAACACACAGCTCGCGCTGTAGGGCGCTCTATGGCGGGCGCGGTGGCGGCGGAGCGCCACTTATGGCTTAATCTCACTGAGATTCGCGATAAGGAGAAAGTTTTCCTTATGGACGCTCCGATTTCCCAGTCCGGATTGTTTGGGGAGGCGGTTAACACTGTGGTTGAGAAGTTTAGATCTGCAAAATCCCAGTCTGCCGCTCTTAAGCAGTTCATGCCGAGGAGAGCGAGGGACGCTCCTTCCCCCTCCCCCTCTCAGTCCAGAGATCGCCCCTCTTTCAAAAGAGAGTTTACCGCCCGGAGGAGCGACCAGAGTTATCCTCCACCCACCACGGTCTGGGGAGCTCGCGGTCGTCCATTTCCCCGTCAACGTCCTCACAAACGCATCGACCCAAAGCGGCCCAGCAAACCTTCTGCTTCGGCCACTTCGAGTCGCTCCTGACCCTCCGGTCAGAAAAAGGGGAGCTGCAGTTCACGACCGGGGCTGGGTCAGACCGCGCAAGCGTTTCTGCCCGCCCCCCACCAGCTCTCCCTATCCAGCTCTGTCATTTCCGCCGCCCAGCGCGCTTCGGAATACAGAACCGACTATATCCTCGCCTTTTCCGGCGCTGGAGGAAGGAGACGCTCTCTGCTTTCTCCCCTCACGTCTGATTGGCTCACCATCCGCCGCTCGTCCAGACGGAGACACATCCGGTCTTCTCCGGGAACCAGAGCGGCCCAGCCTTCCACTGCCTACTCCGCGCCAGGACGCCACGTGCTCTCCTCTGCGGATGGCCACACCCCCCTCAGAGGTCCAGCTCGACACCCCAACTCAGGTATGTCCACCGCACCTCATCATACCTCCCACTTTGTCAAATTTCCTCCTCGAGTGGAAACTTTTGCCAGGGATATCATCCTGGGTCCTCCGCACGATTCAGTCAGGCTACACGCTTCAGTTCTGTCGCAACCCTCCTCGCTTCGACGGGGTCGCTCAGACGGTAGTAAACAGCGCCTCTCAGGCTTCTGTGCTACAACAAGAGCTCTCTTCTCTCCTCCTAAAGGGGGCAATAGAGGAAGTTCCGGCAACAGAGGAGAAATGTGGCTTCTTCAGCCGTTATTTCCTTGTTCCGAAGAAAGACGGCGGTCTGCGTCCCATCCTGGACCTCCGCCGCCTGAACTTCGCCCTCTACAAAGGGAAGTTCAAGATGCTAACGCTAAAGACTATCTTGTCTCAGATACGTGCGGAGGACTGGTTTGTCACTATAGACCTGAGAGATGCTTACTTCCATATTCAGGTTGTCAGACGACACAGGAAGTTTCTCAGGTTCGCCTTCAAAGGGAAGGCTTATCAATACAAAGTCCTTCCCTTCGGCCTTGCCCTGGCACCAAGGACGTTCACGAAGTGTATGGATGCTGCTCTGGCCCCGCTGAGGCTCCAGGGCATCCGTATTCTCAATTACCTGGACGACTGGCTCATTTTGGCCCACTCCAGGGAGTTAGCCTGTCATCACAGAGATGTCGTTCTTCGACACGTTCAATCTCTTGGCTTGAGAGTGAACACAGACAAGAGCGTTCTTACTCCGGCTCAGCAGACCACCTTCTTAGGTGTTCGTCTGGACTCCGTTCCGATGCAGGCCCGTTTGGCCCCTGCTCGGATTTCCAGTATCACAACATGCTTGGTCCGCTTCAGGCTAGGCCATCATGTTTCTGTGGGTACGTGTCGCAGGCTCCTGGGTCTCATGGCCGCAGCTTCCCCGGTGCTTCCCCTGGGACTGCTCCATATGAGGCCCTTCCTCTGGTGGATGAAACGCTCAGGGGCTCGGTCAACAGGATCGGCCCTTCGCCTATTGAAGGTGTCACGCGGCTGCTTTCGTGCCCTATCAATGTGGCGGGACCCTCTTTTTCTTCAGAAAGGGGTCAAGATGGGGGCTGTTTTCCGTCGCCAAATGGTTACGACGGACGCCTCTCTTACCGGCTGGGGTGCGGTATTCGAGGGCAGACCAGCTATGGGGATCTGGGAGGGGGAAGTTCTCTCCTGGCACATAAATTGCCTGGAGTTGAGAGCGGTATCCCTGGCCCTTCAGCATTTTCTCCCCTCACTCAGGGGGCATCATGTCATTGTCAGGACCGACAATATGGCAGTGGTGTCTCACGTAAATCGCCAGGGAGGATCACGGTCGCGCACCCTGGACAGGCATGCGCGCCGACTCCTCCTGTGGTCTCAGGACAAGTTTTTGTCCCTGAGAGCAGTCCATGTACCCGGAGTCTTGAACCTCGCTGCAGATTATCTGTCGAGACAGAAGCTCCGGTCAGGGGAATGGATGCTGAACCCTCAAACTGTGTCACAGATTTGTGAGATGTTCGGGAAAGCGGAAGTGGACCTCTTTGCCTCGAAGGAGTCGTCCCAGTGTCGGCTCTGGTTTTCTCTGAGCTCTCCGGCCCCGTTGGGGATAGATGCGTTCGCGCATCCATGGCCCAATCTGAAACTCTATACGTTCCCGCCCATCAAGCTGATTCCGGCGGTTCTGTACAGAGTAAGGGAGAGTGGGGCCAGCCTCCTGCTGGTGGCTCCACACTGGCCATCCCAGACTTGGTTCTCGGAGATGGTTCTCCTCCTGGACTCCTCCCCATGGGAGATACCGGTCAGGAAGGACCTTTTGACACAACTTCAGGGCAGGATTTGGCACCCTCACCCGGAGATTTGGAAGTTGTGGGTATGGCCCATCAAGGGCCAACGATACTAAACGCTGGTCTTTCTGCAGACGTTCAGGAGATCATTGCTAATGCGAGAGCCCCCTCCACAAGGAAGCTCTATTCCTCCAAGTGGAGGGTCTTTGAGTCGTGGTGCTCGACTCATGCAGCGGATCCAGTTAACTGCCCGGTTGGTTCAGTTCTGGAGTTCCTGCAGGAGAAATTTGCTGCTGGAGCAGCGGCCACCACCCTTCGGGTCTATGTCGCAGCTATAGCTGCCGGTAGGGAGTCGGACGAAATCCCGCTAGGCAAGCATAGACTGGTTTCATCTTTCATGCGAGGGGTTAGGCGCCTGAGACCGGCACGCTCCCCTGGTATTCCCTCTTGGGACCTCTCCGTGGTCCTTGAAGGGCTAACTTTGGCTCCATTTGAGCCTTTGGAGTCAGCTCCTGAGCGAATTCTGACTCTCAAAGTTGCTCTTTTGTTAGCTCTATCTTCTTTGAAACGAGTGGGCGATCTACAGGCTCTCTCTGTTAGTGGGACCTGTATGGATTTTGCCCCTGGCTTAGTCAAGGTTACCTTAAGACCTAGGCCAGGTTATGTGCCCAAAGTTTTGTCCACGTCATTTCGCTCTTAGGTTATTACTCTTCACTCCTTTCACCCCCCTCCGTTTGACTCGGAGGAAGACGAGAAACTTCATTTGCTCTGCCCAGTTCGAGCGTTGAAGTGTTATGTTGACCGTTCAGACAGCTGGAGGAAATCTAACCAGCTGTTGGTATGCTTCGGTGCTGGCCGCCGCGGGCTTGCCGCTTCGAAGCAAAGGGTTTCCCATTGGGTGACAGAGGCTATTTCCTTAGCTTATGAGGTGCGTGGTTTACCTTCACCTCTTGATATTAGAGCGCATTCTACCAGAGGTGTGGCTTCCTCTCAAGCACTTTTTAGAGGGGCTCTTTTGGAAGATATTTGTGTGGCGGCAGGTTGGTCCTCTCCGCACACTTTTGTGAGATTCTATAGTTTGGATCTCGACATGGCTCCGGGTTCGCATGTCCTGTCTGCTTAACCTAGTCATGTAGGTTATCTGGTGTTCTTTGAGCCAGATACGGCAGCGCTTTAGCTTGGCGTGTTTGGTATATCGTTCCCATTACGTCATTAAAGTGACGCAGCGTCGAGTGAACCTATGAAAGAGAACGTCTCAGGTTACTTGCGTAACCTATGTTCTCTGAGTAGGGAACGAGACGCTGCGTACGCTGCCAAGCTCTTCGCGCTGCCGACAGGCTTTCCTTTTCGGCAGAGAAATCTGAGGAGCAGATGGCGCGCGCGAGCGCTAATATAGGTGACTACGTCAGGTGGGGCGACGTGCGCGCCATCAGCCAATCAATTGGCGTGATTCTATAAGGGCTTCAGACAATCGGCACACCCAGAGGGCGTCCCATTACGTCATTAAAGTGACGCAGCGTCTCGTTCCCTACTCAGAGAACATAGGTTACGCAAGTAACCTGAGACGTTTTCATCACTGATAATAATAAGAACCACCAATAATAGAGCAAAAAATCTGCATATTAGAAGGATCATGTGACACTGAAGACTGATGTAATGGCTGCTGAAAATTCAGCTTCAACACCACAGGAATAAATTGCATTTAAAATATATTAAAATAGAAAATTTATTTTAAATAATATATATTTTTAATATGTATTATATTATTTCACAATTGTACTGTTTTTACTGTATTTTGATCAAGCCTTGGTTTTAAAATACAAATTTTTGTTCAGAGAGGTCTCTGAAAATAGCTAATTTAATTAGTAATTCTTTATACGCACGCTTTATGGTATATTTTTGAATCATTATTGGAAAAAAATGCTGATCAGTAACCCTCTCCTAGGCCTAGCGCTGGGATGCTTGTGTTTGCTGTTGTGATTTCTGTGAGTAGGTCAAGAGCAGTTCAATTGTGGGTGATTCAGTTCAGATTGTCGGTCAGTGGAATAGCGCTTTGAAAAATACGCTCTTCCCTTTACAGCCACAGCCACTGACACACAAAAACACATACTATACGCACATATACACTTGCCATGAATATTAAAGACTGGTCTGGGCCTCTTGTGCTGGACTTCTTGGGTTTGATGTTACATATTTTAAAAAAGAGATTTTAAAAAAAGAGATAAAATTTCACACACACACACACACACACACACACACACGTCTGGTTTGCTATCTTTGTGGGGACTCTCCATAGACGTAATGGTTTTTATACTGTTCAAACTGTATATTTTAGCCCCTTATACTAACCCTAACCCTAAATCTACCCATCACAGAAAACTTTAGCTTTTTTCTTTAAAAAAATAAATCATTCTGTATGATTTATAAGCTTGTATAAGTTCCCACCGGGATAGAAAAACATGAACACACACACACACACACACACACACACACACACACACACACACACACACACACACACACACACACACACACACACACACACACACACACACAC
Organism: Gobio gobio; assembly: GCF_949357685.1. Classification (NCBI taxonomy): domain Eukaryota; kingdom Metazoa; phylum Chordata; class Actinopteri; order Cypriniformes; family Gobionidae; genus Gobio; species Gobio gobio. The sequence continues at coordinate 34,444,119 of NC_137115.1, read as the reverse complement.
ACACACACACACACACACACACACACACACACACACGCACACCATGAGGTCTGTCATGCTGTTTTTCCACTCTTGCACACTCACTTTAACATGTGTCCCTCATGTATCCACACACTTCTGCTCAGACGGCTGTATTCCCTCAAGACACACACGCACAGTTGAATTTCTTCATTTGGGCAGAAGTACAATCTCCGCCAGAACACGCAGATGTGAATGCTTGGCCAACACATTACATGCTTACGGTGCCATCCATGCAATTGGGTGCACTATGAGCAAAACCTGATGATCATGTTCTCAAGCATGATTTGAGAATGTTTACAGTAGCATCTTGGGCTTGAGTCGAAGCAAGGACATCTGACTGTTTCTACAAAAGAGTTCACATGGTCAATGCCAAACTTGTTTTTTTTGTTTAGAGACCCTTCAAATATTATTCATAATTTATTTATTTATTTACTTATTTGCAGTTCAAGGTTTATACTGCAGATTTTCAATGTGGTCTGATGGTGCTTAGTGATGTCAGGTGCCAGGCGCAACGCTAGTGTTTTTGCTGGTTTCAGCCTGACGCAGTTATCATTTTCACGTCCAGCACCACGTTGTTTAAAGGGATAGTTCACCCAAAAATGAAAATTCTGTCATCATTTACTCACCCTCAAGTTGTTCCAAACCTCTATGAGTTCCTTTGTTCTGCTAAACACAAAATACGATATTTTGACGATTTATTTTGAACTACTATATATATATATATATATATATACATCACTATAGTATGGAAAAAATACTATGGTAGTCAATGGTTGCTCTATCTGCTTTGTTACAAACATTCTTCAAACTATCTTATTTTGTGTTCAGCAGAACAAAGAAACTCATACAGGTTTGGAACAACTTGAAGGTGAGTAAATGAAGACAGAATTTTCATTTTTGGGTGAACTATTCCTTTAAATAGCAAATGCACTCACACCCATCTGATGGCCCATGGACGTGCTGGTCTGAAAAAGAAGTGTGTTCAGGCACATTGTTAGCATGTTGCTGGCTCGTTGCTATTTTGAGGCAACTGCAGACGACTGCACCATTGACCAACAAAAACCTGGTCTAAAGCCAATAGCGCTGTATTTTTTTTTAGTTATTTAAAGGGAGCGTTAGTAATATGTGCCCATAGGTGGGTGCACAACGCACGTATACTTATTACACACACAGGGATGCACAGCAGCACACAAACATTTTTAAATATTACAAATAAAAATTCCTCTCTGGAAAGCGCTCAGTCTTTGCTCTCAAATTCCGGCATGTAAATAGCAAATCCGCCATGGTGCAAGCGCAACTAACTTTTAAAGGGAAAGGGAGATGAGACTCTGATTGGTTTATTGCACGTTACGCCCAAAACACACCCATGACTCATAAAGAGACTAGTTACAACCCTTTTGGACCATGCGTCCAGCACACCGACCGTTTTTTCCGTTGTTAGCAAAGGTGGATTCTAAGTGCACCTGCGCCATGCGCTTCAGACCATGCGCTCAGATTGTTAAAATAGGGCCCTCTGACTTGAGCGAATGCATCTTGCCTAAAATGCTTAATAAATTCACTTAAGATATAACCAACTGCATTTAAGTGAAGACTCGCAAAGACATATTTTTGTGTTTATTTGTCCATTTAAGCACACACCCGAAGCCTAACGTAGCCTGTATTTGGCTTTGTTTTGCTCCATCTCGGATTGCACACATAGAAAGCCGCCTGGGGAACAGCGTCTCTTTCGCAGTTCAATACGGTTTTAACGCACATCCGGCAGGAGACTGTATATTACAACAGTCATGTTACATGATTTGACTGACTTGGGTGTTATGTAGGAACTTAGGAAGGGAGACAGCGCACTGCTTTAAAGGAAATGAACGGAATGCGGCACCATCATAATCTTTGGAGCCAAAATCACAACCGAAACTAAAATGCTAGTCATTAACTCATCTTTAAGACCAAGGGGGGCCCCTGGTGGTTCGGGGGCCCTACACAACTTGCGTAATTTGCATAAAGGGAAGACCAGCACTGCTTGCACCCCTGTCTCCGAAGCTGAATGTGTTTTCCCATGTAATGCGTCTGCCATGATTCCACATAAACACCCCCTGGCTCCGCCTGCTTCAGTATCCATGCCCTAAACTCTCGCTATAGGTTGAGCTGGAAAGAGTTTGACGGATCTGAGTGGATCATGCTCAATGTTTTAATGGTGTCTGCGGGGTTCAATGTTTACACTTTTTGGGGAGATAAACCCCCAAATGGTAGACTAATAGTAGTCAATGAACAATAAACTGGGTTAAGAGAATATATTTCAAAATAAATCTTACATACTTCACCTTTAGAGTCTATTTTAAACAACAGTGTGGTAATCATAAATTCGTTGACATGGAATATAGTGCACATGGGCCACTTTTATAAATCGTACATGAAGATTTTGCCTCCTTTTTGAAGATCAACAGCCTCCATTCCCATTTGCTGTAAATTGCATGGAAAAGAGCGTCCAGTGTCCATTCTTTAAAATATCTTCTTTTGTATTCCACTGAAGAAGGTTATACAGGTTTGGAATGACATGAGTGAGTGAGAAGTGAGAGGTGAGAGTTTGCCCACCTCCAGTGTGACAGGTTTCAGAATGCCGTCTTTTTACTCAGGCTAGTAAAGCACAGAAGCAGAACGGTGGTAAAAAATGGCTTCCATCTTTCTATATTACACATTTTTTCCTTTCCTTCATCCCTCTGTCTGTTCCCTTCTGTCACGCTCCCCATCTCAATCGACTTTTCCCTCTTGTTTATTTTCTTTTTGTTCCCAAATGGCCTGTGGTAGCACAGCAGGCTTGAAAGACAGACGTAGAAATCAAGCCTTTTCCCTCTATGTTGGTCATCCTCATGCCCAGCTGACACCATGTCATCCCTCCAGGATTTAACAATCTCTCAAGCACACATATTGAGGGCCATATGTCAACACCCATGAGATTTTTGACACTTATAGTCACAGTAAACGTAATTTCCAAGAAGCTTTACGATTTTACCATTATGAGCTTTTGACGAAAATGTCCTTTAAATGAAATTTAAATCATAAGTAATGCCATGTCTACTCAACCAGTTGTGTTATCACATTTAAAATAAATTCTAATTTCCTGACAGTGAACAAAGCCTCACAAAGATTAATGGGAATTTCTATTAAAAAGCCAGAACTGCTGTCTTTGGAAGACACAAATGTTTTATGGCTCATATAAATATTACATTAGTTGACATTGTCACTTGTGCTTCATGCACATGTAATGCAGTGTAACACTTATGGCTTTATCACAGTGTGCAAGTCAAAATGTTATTATCATAATTTTTAATTTTGGTATGTAATTAAAATTTTGGAGCAGTTGCTATGGTCTTCCGGATGGTTGATAGGTGGTTACTTTCTGTCCTACCTCCAAGAGCACTTCTCTATAGAAGTAAAATAATGATAAATGTATTTGAAACAAAAAAAGCTTGTAGAATTGCAATCGTATCTTAAATATACAACAATGGTGAATTTCAGCCCAAAAATATTCAAGCCCTGAAAATACAATATGCAAGCACGGTTAAAGCGATGCACTTTTTTGTTTCAAATTTCATTATTTTACTTCCGTACACCTCTAGTCAACGCGCATGATTTGAGGTATGATTTATGTCTGTAGCTCAAACTGCACAGGGCTAGTTATAAGCTAAAATGTAATACTTAAGGTAATATACTAAACGTTTATTCAAACCAATAACTCCAAGTATGAGCGTTAGTAACTGATGGTTGTCTTGGCAGACGCTCCTAATAAAGTTTGTTTAGTAATGAAAGCAGGGCAGTATAGACGTGTGCAAGTGGTACATTAGTAAAATGTCTCTGCTGTCTATGTAAAAATCAACCAACTGAGATACAACCACAGTGTGTTTTTATGCATCAGTGTCTCTTAATTAGAAAAACTTCAGCCTCAGCATGTCCTTCAGGGTGTGTGTGTGTACATATTTCCACTCACTGAAAAAAACCCGAATTAAATGACAATATGTCTCTCCATGAGATTTTCTTGTGAGTTTAGTTCCCCCAGGAATCTATTATGTGGTGCATAACAGCTCACCTACATACTTCTGCATGTATGTAAGAGAGAAAGAGACTTGTTAAGAGTTTATAACCATGTAAGAGTATTCCCTGCTACTCTTGCAAATCCACTTTGCAGCCTTTTCTTAATGAATGAATGAAGAATGTAGCACTATATTATGTACTATTGCACGCCCAAAGCAATTTACAGTCCCTCCTCACCCACCACCAGTGTGCAGCATCCACATGGATGATGTGACGGCAGCCACAGTGCAATGCGCCAGTGTGCTCACCACAAACCAGCTTCGGTTTAACGTCTCCGAAAGACGAGACACAAATCGCAATATTTTAAACATTTTTTTTTTTTTATAAACACAAATATTCCCCCATTGCATTATTATTCGTTATATTCAACATTAAATATAGTCTACTTAATGTAGTAAATGTCACTGAAACGCCATAAACAATTATGAATTTTTTTAGCACTTTCAATACAGGCATTCGTTGGATATCTTAAATGGTACATAACACACACAGTTTCTGCCAATCTCATGTTAATCTTGAGTACCTATAAAGTAGTATTGCATCCTTCAGTCTTTTTTTAGAGTCTTTAGTTTTATCAGATTTATAAAAGACAGATACGCTGTACCGATTCTTTACGAAAACAGCCGAACTCGTTCAGGCGTGCAGTGGGAGCGGAGCTAACGTGTGTATATGTGGTTTATGGGGACTATCCATAGGCGTAATGGTTTTTATACTGTACAAACTGTATATTCTATCCCCCTACTTTAACCCTACCCCTAAACCTACCCATCACAGGAAACATTTTGCATTTTTACATTTTTAATAAAACATTGTTTAGTATGTTCTTAAAGCTATTTGGTTTCCAGGGACACAAGATGTGTTCTCATAAACCATGTTTTACGTTGTAATACCCATGTCATTATACACATTTGTGTCCTCATAAACCACATATACCTGAACACACACACACACGCAAACACAGTACATCATGTCAGTATCCCTAGATAACTTTCGATTCACTATACGTTCGTGTTGTTTACATTATGTGCACTTACGCACCAATTGCTAACAAAATTGCCAATTGCCAGCAAACAAACAACTTGCAGAACTCTGTTGCTGCTCCTGAAAAAAAAACTTAACGTCAGTGACTGACGAATGGGGGTTTTGCTTAGAATCCTATCATCTTCGAGATGATAAAAAAGCGGCCAATGGCGATGCAATGCCATGGGCATGCAGAATTTGCATAGCATAACTCGTGGGTATATAAGGAAGTACGCTGGCAATATTGCACTATGTTACCAGCTGAGGAGCTCAGACTGAACTCCCGGCTGTTCCAGCGGTACAGCGGAAGTGGCAGAGGGACGTTACGTCTCCGTTCCCTCCTTAGGGAACGAGGGTTACATACGTAACCGAGCCGTTCACTTTCGTTCAGTCACTCCTAGTTACGTCAGTGACTGACGAATGGGGGTCCCAATCTAATCACGCCACTCGGCTGTCATCCAGTGCCCTGCATAAGTATGAGCTCCCTGTCTTAAGACTAGTACGGACGAAGGACTCCAACTTATCACAGGAATACCAAGGTACACTGGGAAGCATATTCCACGTGGAAACATGCACCAAGTGCCTACTCGTAGGGAGGACTTAGAGACACACATATGGCCCGTAGAATGGCTGCATACGGAAGAACTCTGGGGAAACCAGCCGAAGGTGGAAAACTTTTACCCCCAGGGCCGGCAAGCTTGCCAAAGGAAGACACATGCTCAAGGAGGCTTACAGTGGAAATACACGTGTGGGGGTCACTCAGCGGGGCACCTAGCCAGACATGAGGGCTGACCGAACGGCATGCACTCTGGTGTCTGCATCAACAGTGCTGGAGGAACTCGGGGCTTCAGGGGAAGCACACCTGAGGAAAATATCACACGTATCCGGTCCGTGGAGTGGAATGGCGAGCAAGCGACGACGTATCCGGTCCGTGGAGTGGAATGGCGAGCAAGCGACGACACCGGAGCCTGTCCAGCTACCGGCCACTACTTGAGGCGAGTACATGAGAGGACACTGGCTTCACTCGGAGGTTATGGGAACCTGGCGAATGTGTTGGGTGTCGTCCAGCCTTCTGCTCTGCAGATGTCTGTTAGAAAGGCGCCATGCGCTGGAGGCCACGTTCCTAGTGGAGTGTGCCCTCACCCCAAGGGGGCATGGACGGCCCTGCGTCTGGTAAGTCAAAACAATGGTGTCCACAATCCAGTGAGACAACATTTGCTTGGAGAGAGCTCTTCCGTTCAGCTTCCCACCATAACAGACAAAGAGCTCGTCTGAGGTCCTGAAACACTGCGTCCTGTCTACGTAAGCGCAGAGGGCGCGTACTGGACAGAGCAGTGCCAAGGCTGGGTCTGCCTCCTCCAAAGGCAGCGCTTGCAGGTTCACCACCTGGTCCCTGAACGGAGTGGTGGGAACTTTGGGCACATATCCAGGCCGGGGTCTCAGGATGACGTGAGAGTTGGCCGGCCCGAATTCCAGGCACGCTTCGTCAACCGAAGTGGTAGGGTACTCAAACCTCCCGTCCAGGAGCCACACGTGGAGGTTCCAGAGATTGGGACGCGGGTGCCATAGGGTGCCCCGTCTCTGAGAAAGGAGGTCCTTTCTCAGAGGAATTGACCAGGGAGGGGCTGTCGCAAGGAGCATGAGTTCGGAGAACCAGGTCCGGCCGGGCCATTACGGGGCGACCAAAAGGACCTGCTCCTTGTCCTCCCTGATCTTGCACAGTGTCTGTGCAAGAAGGCTCACTGGGGGGAACGCATACTTGCGGAGGCCCTGCGGCCAGCTGTGCGCCAGTGCGTCCGTGCCGAGCATGATGTGCTATCTACAGCCTCTCTCTCAATGATGTCTAATCTGATAGTCTTCAGAAAAGGAACTCTAGCTTAGTTAAAACTTCAAAAATCACACAAACATGAGGCATATGTCTAAAGAAACGTTGAAATGTCAGGTTTTAAATAATGTAAACCAAATCGAAAACAAATATTCTGTGTTTATGTAATCTGTTTGAAAACAGAGAGATGTCAGTCGTTCGTGAGCGTCTCATTATCCGCTAATGCGACCACACCCATAGAGTGCGTGTTCTTTTGAGATTCAAATACTGAAGATCCATGCGTCAACGCCTACATCAACTCAAATAAACACATCAAGTAGTGCTATAGCCTACTTCAGCTACATCGTTTTAAGACGCGTTGAATAATCCTGGAATACTTCTCCTCATGAAAATATTGAATGCAAAAACCTGCGCGAGGATGCACTGAAGCTTTCTTTGTTTAAATTAGCTCAAAATTACTGTCAGATGTAAGTAATTACCTTGACAAACTATACATCATTAAAAAGATCTAAGACTCAAGCTTCCATTTTTTACCTCTGTTCTATTCTCAAAGTCTTATAGTGACCGTAATTTGTTAATATGTGTCAGGAGTTATGAATATGAAAACCGGTGTCTGTACCTTTTGATTGTAATATGAGCGTCAGTTGCTCTCATTCATAAAAAAACTCCTCTATGCTTGTCATGAAGACTCGCAACAAAACAACATCCCTCAGGGGTTTTAGTTCAAAAGTGTGCAGATGAGGAGAAATATTGATTTCATATTCTCATATGTCTGTGTCAAATTTCTATACAGAGAAGTATTATTTATTCAATCTTTACCCAAAATGCGCAGATGTAATCATAATGAGCACTGGATACTCTGATGTGTTGTGTTTTCAGTTCATACTAACAGCCGGAGGGCGCTCCGTGCACATGTAGTCCATATATGGCATAGACGAAGAAGATATATACCATGTGACATTCTCCCTAACATAAACAAAGCTTCCTGAGATCGCTATAACATGCAGATAGACACGTTTGAAGACATACTCATGACCGGAAAAGCGGAAGTGGCGCCAGCGACTGTGACATAATTAAAGTCCTGCTGCTTGCAAGGCGTGTTGTGTTCTCTCTCATTAACAATCGCTCCAGGGGCCTTGCTCAGCTCCACAACACTCGGCCCTGCTCTGCTTCATACTACAGTAACGTTAATAATCGCATCCATGAACATGATTTCTGCCCGAGCATGCTTTTCCACCGGCTGTGAAGTGAAGACCACATGTCCCAAGATTCTGCGCTCAAACATGGCATCATCAAACTACGCCTTTGTTTTGAATAGGTGACCTCTAGCGGACGGAAAAGTTACATAGTGCACCTTTAACCACTGTGTGAAAATGTGTCCAAAAGTCTTGATGAGATCATAAACTTAACTCTGAAAGCAGTGAAAGTGCATTATACAGCTACAACATTTCACTGTTAATGCAATGCCACAAATTTTGACCAGAACATGTGTCTGGTTCAGAAACATTCAGTGGACCAGCTAGGTAGCTTGTAACCACAATTTTGTTGCCCAGCGGAGCACTAAAACCTGTGCACCCAACTCCCAGAAATTACATAGCAGCCAGCCGGTAAGCCGAAAAAGCGTTTGCATTTACACTTGAATTCATTGGGCCTGGAACCACATTTTGCAGAACCCGATGTAAAAGAAAATACAGACTTTAATAGATCAACGTTGTCTTGTATATATATAAAATCAACACACTGAAAATAAAATCAACACCGTGTAGACTGCACTTCTCCCTCCATCATGGTTCTCAGGCTGTGTGTGATTTGAAAGCTCAGGAAGTTTCACATAGCCAAACTTTTAACTTCTCATGAGTGGTGTGACCTGCGTTTCAGAGCTGTATTTGTCATGTCACATAAATAAGTCAGCACTCTGTTGATTGTTGTGTGGATGTGTTCTTCTCACTCTCTGTTCTCACTCCTGTTTCCTGTGGAAATTTTTCACAGCTTGTCAACACCAGGTAGTGCTGACATCCTTTGGGCTACTTCAGAACTTGTTTTGTGTGTGTGTCTGTGTGTCTGTGTGTGTGTGTGTGTGTGTGTGTGTGTGTGTGTGTGTGTGTGTGTGTGTGTGTGTGTGTGTGTGTGTGTGTGTGTGTGTGTGTGTGTGTGTGTGTGTGTGTGTGTGAGTGAGGGTTTTTTACAGCAAAAGCACACGGAATCTATAGCATAATAACTATATAGATATTTGTCCAGTTGTGTTATGTTACAGTATATGTCATATATCTATATATGATGATGTGTCAGGTTAGAGTTGTTTAGAGCATATGTGCAGTTTTAGTTTGTCAAATGTTATACAGGTTTGAGGATGAGTTAATGATGACAATGTTCATTTTTGATTGAACTACCTCTTTAAAACCTTTGAATTGCTGAGAAAGCGATTAGCCAGCCATCTCACAATGACTTTTTGAGAATCAATCATTAGGTACAATCATTTTCCTGCCATTATAGCACCTCTTAGTGAGCCTGAACTCACATAATTTACATCAGGTCCTGCTTACTGGTGAAATTATCTTTGATTACCTGTGTTTGGCCGAATTAAACTGGCAAAGGAAATGACAAGAATGAAAGATATTTTGATGTGTCCATCCATCTCATTATAACTAGAACATATGCTGCTACATTTATATATTCTTATATAGAGTTTTAGTATTTGGTTTTGATGACAGAGAGAAAAAAACTGGTAAAAAAAGGGATGACCACTCAAGTGCATTGGCATAGTTACTCCCCAGCCTAAGATACAAAACACATGCAGAAGTTTTGAGATGACAAAGGGTCATTCCGTGCCAAATCAAACCAATTGTAGTCTTAGTCAGGGATCTGTGAAATCTGTTGATTTAACAATCTGTGCGGCATTATATGCCAATGGTGACAGTTCAAAAATGGGAAAAAGCATTTTTCGAGTTTTTTTCTCCCCAAGTTTGCATGCCTATGCCTATAGATTTTGGTTTTTAGCACACTTTTTTTTTGGTATCCACATTGGTATCCACATTTTTTAAGGCCCAATATGGTTCAATTCTAGCCTAGAAATCTAGACACACCCTAGCAGCAGCAAATCTAATTTGCAGCCAGGGTAGTCTAGCAATTCTCCGTTGGCGTGCGAGCTGGAAAAACCAAACTCTGGTCAGGCCAATCACATAGTGTATAGAGTCGGTGGGCGGGCTTAACATAATGAGGGCAGAGTTGACACGGTTCCGTGCGCTACTTGTAAACAAAGAAGCTGGCGAACAGCGGTCTTTCGAATCGGCTATGGCCGCGACTCTGGAAGACTTGGAGTTAAGCTTTTCTTTGAGAAAAGAACAAAGAACGGCACTGAAGTCATTCGTAAGAAAGGAAGATGTGTTCGGAGTTTTGCCGACCGGATACGGCGAAAGTTTAATCTATCAACTAGCTCCGCTTCACTCTCTTCATTGCTCTGGTTGGTTGTAGCGCTATCCTATTGCGTGCAGAGGGAATTTGAAAGACAACCGTTTATCCTGCCCCTCGGATTGAGCCCTGGCAATGGTGAGTTCCCAGACCCAACATCTTGATGTGGGTCTGGCTTATCAGGCTAGTTCAGTTCCAGATATACTGGGATCTCAATATGGCTGAAGAGTAAATTGTTAAATTCTACATGTTTTCAGCAGTCAAACCCCAAATGTGGGGTACAGCTGATTTTCTTTCAAAGAGGAACAGCTGAAGAACAAATAATGTTGAAGTGCCATAAATTCCAAAGTTTGTGTGCCTTTAACTAAAAAACTATTAAAGATATCAGCGTATGATTTTAGATTCAGGTTCTTAGCAAACTTTTCTTTTGAAATCTTAATTTTCAAGGCCCTATTTGGTTCAATCAAAATTGTCAAGTAAGTGTGGAATTGTTTTGGCTCGATCACCACTTGATGTAAAAAATTAAATAAATAAATAAATGAAAATATAATAGATTTGGATATGAAAAATTGTCTCATTATTATTTTGCTTTAATTAGCATTACAAGATATTTAAAAAATGAGAATTTATATTAAAGTTGTTGAGTTTTCATGATTTTCATGAGTTTTCATGATTATGCACACTATTCTTGGGTCACCACTTGCTATGGTGGGGAATTTTTTTTAATGTTTTTTAGAGCCTTGTTTTTAATTAGTTGCTCAGCTAGATAATGTAATAATATAGTATAATTAATATAATATAATATAACTGACATCCTTTACTATAAGCGCTGCTTTTGTACTTTTGGCTTAACGGTTTACTTGTGTTTATTATCTAGTGTATTAACTACTTGTACTTTTATAATGGCTAATACTGATTTTTTTTTTATATTATTTTTCAATAAATTATATTTTATATAATTACATGCCGTATTTGGTATTGAGAAAGGGTCCATTAGTGATTTCGACTTCAGTGAAAGTTACATTATTGGGCCATTAAATGGCAGAAAATACATTCTTTTTGAATGGGTCTGGAGCAAACACTTTTATATTGAAAGGGTCTGAAACAAGGTTGTAAACAATAAGACACAATTTACAAATGCATTGACTAGTGCTGTCGAAATCCCCTTAACTGTTAAAAGGACAAAGATATTGCTTTCCTCTGTGGATATTCAAACTGATTTTGTGATTATGAATATAAGATTGACCTGAAGAATATCAGCTACATGCAGGTAATGCACTACTAATACTATTATCTGATATAGGTACTGATAATAAACATATTTGACTTAAATCTTAAAACCTCAATCAAGTTTTCATCCTTTTTTCCACCTAACATTTAAATATAAGTACCTACTTGACACCGTAAAAAGAGTAGCCTTAATAAATTCATTGAGAAAAGTGGTCACCACATTATCATGAGCTGACTGGAGGACATGGGGTCCTTAACATGGAGCTGAAGACTTGTTTTGTTGAGTCTGTAAAGTAGAATGATAAATACTACCATGGTGAAGGAGAGCTGTTAGGAGTGGTAACAGCAATATAAATACACCAAAGCTTAATAATTGAATTTACAACAACAAAATCACTAACTGAATAAATAGTTGTATTAATGCTGTTGTTATAACAGTATCAAATCTTCAAATAGAAATCATCATCAACAACGATACTGACTGATTTTTTTATATGAAAAAAAACCCCCATGCATATATAGTCTGTGTCAGTTTCTTTTACCGTGTGTTGTTTTGCTCATGGTTTTTCATGCAACCTGTATACATTGGCTAATAAATGGTAATACATTTTTTTACATTTTTTAAATAGAATACAAAATAGTATAAACAGTACTTATATTGAAATGAAATGAAAGATGAAAATACAAGATGTTTATAACCTGTCCCTGTACCAGAACGGGTCATGACCTCTATTTTCTGTACCTGTAGCGAGACACCTAACTGTTCAGTTTCCATCTTCTCATTGTCACATTTCTTGCTGAATTGTAAGAGAATTGTGTTTCTGTTTTCTTGTATCAAGATTGTACACATTTGATGTGCCTCTTAAAGTGAGCACATGCTTGATATACGCCTTGTAAAGAATATAAGTGGGTTTGGGCTTGTTTTCTGTGTGTGATGATGAAGGTGTTTCATCTTCACCATGCTCAGACAGACAAAAAGAAACAGCAGCTCAGCTTGACTGTGTAATGCGAAAGCTTTTTTTTTTTTATCTGTCTCTAGATATTGCTCTTAGCATTCATTTTTGTCCTTCCTTCTCTGTGGTTAAAGCAGCTTAGATAAAAGCTTTTGGGTTCGGTCAGAGCAAGTCCTGCCACCAATATTTCAGACTTAGTCTCATATGGCATATGTATGGACTATTCACAGACCATCTTTTGACAAAAAGTTTGATTTAAATTAAAATTTAGTCAGTATAACTATTATATTATATTATATGAATTATATTATAAATTAATTATGTATTATAAATATTAAATCAAATATTTGTATTAAATGTTCATTTATATCTGAATAATCTCTTATGAATTAGATGCATTTCATTGAGTTAAAGCGATTCAGTTTACTAGTTTTTACTGTCTAGTTTTCATCAAAAACCCTTTTTGTGCATTCGTTATCTTTTTCAACCATATTTTCATTGTTAATTTAAATGGTGTAATTATCATAATGCACAATTTTTTTGTATTTGTTATCACTGACAAAATTCAAATACCTTTTAACAATCCATTTTTCAGCAATTTTGTTGACAAAAATAACAATGCCTGTTACATGCAAAAATGGCAGGAGCAAAATCTCAAACTCTGATCTGATTGGCTGGCTTTATGCAATATCCGGAGGTTTTTAATCAGTCCAGCTGGAAATGAAGTTCCCATGCTTTGAGTTTATACTTCTGCCCTCAATTCATTTATGATTGTGAATCTTTAATGCAACAGCGTGAGGATGTAAGCTTTTAAATCATTCCTGCCGTGTTTTCCCCACTGTATCTGTACCACTTTAATAATTTATATTTGTGTGCATGTTCACACACTAACGCACACATTAGCAAACTCACTTGGTGGTTGTGACGCCTTATTGGTCGATGAGCCCTCACTATGAGTGTTTGTGTAGAGATAACACCCTCTCGACTCAACAAGCTCTCGTCCTCTCACTTGGTCGAGTATGTATGTGTTTGTGTGTGTGAATGGTCCTCATGCCGCAAGGTCTTTATACTGAGCATCGCTGAGTAAGACTTTTTCATACCAAAGTAGCCAATCAACATGACCCTGCATTGCAGAGAGGAGACAGTTTGTTCATTTGACTTTTCCAAGTGTTTCTCATTAGACAGGGACCCCTGGAGACCCTGCATGTGGTTTTAGAGAGCAAAGACCCAGCCTGCTCATTTTCACCACCTGTCAGCTCACATCGTTCAGAAGACCAAAGTATCAGCCTGTTTAGAGGCAAGAAATGACTGAAGAAAGTTAGTGTATGGGTGAATGTCATGAAAACTTGTTCAGGTCACAAGCAATGGGTTTGTGTGTATATATAATACACACACACACACACACACACACACACACACACACACGCATACAGATGTACTATAAATATATATATACATACAGTGGGGAGAATAAGTATTTGATACACTGAATCCAGAAAATCACATTGTATGATTTTTAAATAATTAATTTGCATTTTATTGCATGACATAAGTATCTGATTACCTACCAACCAGTAAGAATTCCGGCTCTCACAGACCTGTTCGTTTTTCTTTAAGAAGCCCTCCTGTTCTCCACTCATTACCTGTATTAACTGCACCTGTTTGAACTCGTTACCTGTATAAAAGTCACCTGTCCACACACTCAATCAAACAGACTCCAACCTCTCCACAATGGCCAAGACCAGAGAGCTGTGTAAGGACAACAGGGATAAAATTGTAGACCTGCACACGGCTGGGATGGGCTACAGGACAATAGGCAAGCAGCTTGGTGAGAAGGCAACAACTGTTGGCGCAAATTATTTTATTAGAAAATGGAAGAAGTTCAAGATTACGTCAATCTCCCTCGGTCTGGGGCACCATGCAAGATCTCACCTTGTGGGGCATCAATGATCATTAGGAAGGTGAGGGATCAGCCCAGAACTACACGGCAGGACCTGGTCAATGACCTGAAGACAGCTGGGACCACAGTCTCAAAGAAAACCATTAGTAACACACTACGCCGTCATGGATTAAAATCCTGCAGCGCATGCAAGGTCCCCCTGCTCAAGCCAGCGCATGTCCAGGCTCGTCTGAAGTTTGCCAATGACCATCTGGATGATCCAGAGGAGGAATGGGAGAAGGTCATGTGGTCTGATGAGTGGTCTAAACTCCACTCGCCGTGTTTGGAGGAAGAAGAAGGACGAGTACAACCCCAAGAACACCATCCCAACCGTGAAGCATGGAGGTGGAAACATCATTCTTTGGGGATGCTTTTCTGCAAAGGGGACATGACGACTGCATCGTATTGAAGGGAGGATGGATGGGGCCATGTATCGCGAGATCTTGGCCAACAACCTCCTTGCCTCAGTAAGAGCATTGAAGATGGGTCGTGGCTGGGTCTTCCAGCATGACAACTACCCGAAACACACAGCCAGGGCAACAGGAGTGGCTCTGTAAGAAGCGTCTCAAGGTCCTGGAGTGGCCAAGCCAGTCTCCAGACCTGAACCCAATATAAAATCTTTGGAGGGAGCTGGAAGTCTGTATTGCCCAGTGACAGCCCCGAAACCTGAAGGATCTGGAGAAGGTCTGTGTGGAGGAGTGGGCCAAAATCCCTGCTGCAGTGTGTGCAAACCTGGTCAAGAACTACAGGAAACATATGATCTCTGTAATTGCAAACAAAGGTTTCTGTACCGAATATTAAGTTCTGCTTTTCTGATGTATCAAATACTTATGTCATGCAATAAAATGTAAATTAATTACTTAAAAATCATATAATGTGATTTTCTGGATTTTTGTTTTAGATTCCGTCACTTACACAGTTGAAGAGCACCTATGATACAAATTACAGACATGCTTTGTAAGTGGGCAAACCTGCAAAATCGGCAGTGTATCAAATTCTTGTTCTCCCCACTGAATATATATCAGCCTGTTATATGTGTGTGTGTATCTTAATTCACCTATAAGGAGAGGGGGATTTGTGAAAAGAGGGAGTTTATCTGCATATGTTTTCCACTCCCCTCTCTCTCTCTCTCTCTCTCTCTCTCTCTCTGCAGTAAATCGTGTTCAGTGAACTTATTCATTTGAAGCAGTGCGGTCTTCCTCCAATGAAACACCTCACACCAGTGCATTCAATTTACCATTGATATCCATTCACCTGTTACACAAACACATATGAAACTGGTCTGGAAACGAAACTGGTAATCGTTCTGGGTTTACTGGAAGAATTTAATTTGATCATAAGTAAATTCAGCATTATCCAGTGTGGCCAAAAGCTATTATATCTGAATATTTCATTATATTTAATTATGTAGGCGAGATCAAGGTATGGAGGCTTATGGGATAGTTTTCGGGCTGTAGTTGTGTTTAGTGTTGCTTATACTGTTTTGTGTTAAATTATCCTTGTTCTGTTGAAGATATTTCTGTCATAGTAAACATAGGTGCAATATAGTGCAGATACTGTACCAACAGAATCTGGGAGAAAGTTACTTGATTTTAACTGTTACTTCCCCTCTGCTGTCTTTGCTCAAATGTTTTAAAATAGGATTAAATATGATAAATATACAAGGTCACTTCCAGCATCATATGCGAGTGCTTTTACAACTCAAAAATTTAAATCACAAATGCAGTGAGGCATTGAATGCGAGCTAATGTTTTTTGAGACTTAAACTCTATTTAAGATTATGCCTATTATATATAAGTGAGACTAGGGATCTTTTAGTTGTCACTCGGGGTCCATCTTGAGCCGATCCTCTCAAAGAGCTCTGGAGAGCATTAATTTCCCACAGTTAATCACTTAACATCACGTTTTGAAATACTAATTGTGATGTTTTTGCAGTATATGGTCGGTCTGTTTACTGAGAAATTCTAGATCATTATTTATGGGCAGAGACTGTGGCAACATTCTATTTTAAACCTGTATAATAAAATTATTATTATTATAAAGATATTTATGCATATTTATACTTAATGCACTGATGCCTACAACAGACATAATAATCAGTTGTAAGTTCTCATTAATAATTGTACCTAGTTATGTGTTTATGCTTTTATATATTTTTTTTATTATTCCTCAAAAGAGTTTTATGCACAAGTACACAGTGTTTTGGCAATTTATGTGCATGTGTTGTGTGCAAAACGTGATGTGTTTGTGTGCACCTGCATGTGTGTGACAGTGATGGACTGACCCTGTCTCATTCTCCAGATGTGGTTTATATCTCTATTCTACGTTCCTCTGGAGACCTGCTGAAAACCAGCCTGCTTACCAAAGCCCTATTGAGCAAATCCACAGTGTTTTCTGGCCAAACAGAGTCATTGTGCGCGGCTGTATGCATCCAGCTCAATCAATGCATTGTTAGGAATCTCTCTCTCCTAAACTGATGCCAAATTGCCAATAGAGGCCTGTTACGAATTTCCTCAGGCTAATGCTATGAGCATTAGTCCATGAGTTCAGGGAATCACATCAGCACTGCTGCATTGTCGGAACAGCGCTGCCGATATGGGTGGGGAGTATTTGGGGACGAGTACATTTTGAGTACAAATGAATCTATGTTGGATTTCTAATTTCTGGCTAAAGTATGGACAGGGAGAATAATGAAAAGCCTTGTTTGGTTATTTGTAAAGCAAAGTATAAATCTCTAGTTTTGTTCTAAAATCTAGCGAGCCCCTTAGGCAGCATTCCCTGATTCAAAGGGTGTTCCAAACAGCAGCAAAATGATCTTCCCCTTCGAGATGACTTATTTGGTCCGAATTAAAGCCTGTCCTTGGCAATCTAAGGAAGTTGTGCAGAGGCAGTCCCAGAATGCATTGCATCATCCTCATCATGAAATGTTCAGTCAATGCTTAAACATACCAATAAAAACAGACATTTAATTAAAAATGAACTATGACACAGTCCCAAGTCCTTCACTAGTGACTATTCTGGTTTGTGATGTAAAAGTAGACAAGGAAATATATTCATAAAGTTCAGAGAATCATTAATAATGACTGTGTGTGTGTGTGTGTGTGTGTGTGTGTGTGTGTGTGTGTGTGTGTGTGTGTGTGTGTGTGTGTGTGTGTGTGTGTGTGTGTGTGTGTGTGTGTGGGCATGTTTTTGTGAAATATCAGGACACAAATGTGTATAATGACATGGGTATGACATAGGTATTACAAAAAGAGGGTGAAATATGAGGACGTTCCCCATGTCCTCACTTTTCAAAATGCTTATAAATCACACAGAACAAGTTTTTTTTCACAGAAAGTGAACTGCACAGTCTCCTGTGAGGGCTAGGTTTAGGGGCAGGGGCAGTGTAAGGGGATAGAAAATACGGTTTGCACGGTATAAAAACCATTACGCCTATGGAATGTCCTCACATTTCACAAAAACAAACATGTGTGTGTGTGTGTGTGTGTGTGTGTGTGTGTGTGTGTGTTTATATTTATATATATATTATGGATGCCACAGTTCTCAATATAATATTGAACCGTTCGGTACGGCATTCACGGTTCAATACGCGCTTGTGAATTGCGTTTTTTTCGGTTTTGCATTGAATTAATTATTTTTCTACAAATTCTATAATTTACCTCCATCCCAATACTGAACAACGCGACATACATTCACATCACACGTTAGTGGTAGAGTTATACTCACGGAACACTATAGATATTCACAATCAAGAAAGTTCATTATTTGCATGCGTTTTAAAGCCTTGCCGTCTCATTCGCGTGCGCGGTTTCAACATGCGCTTTTCTGAGCGTGCGCACTAAACGCCTGTCAAACACGTGATTACTGAACTAAGTAGTCGTCTTACTGCGCTAATACTGTCAAATACACACAAGGTTAACATAAACACAGTCGGTTATGTCTAAAGTGAAAGTAAAATCGGCGTGTCTGTATATTAGATGCACAGAGGTCTTAAATTGACAGCAGTGCAGCAGTGAACACGCTGTCCTTAAAGGGGTCCTATAATGCCATTTTTGTACAAGTTAATATGATTCTTTAGTGTCTAAATGAAAAGTTTTTAATATACTTTAAGTAAAAATTCTCATTAGTATTGTAAGAAAACACTCATTTTACCTGGTCAAAAACAGCTCTGTTTTCAGCAAGCCATTTCAGTGCATGTGACTTTAAATGATAATGAGCTTTGCTCACCCCGCCCCTCTGTTCTGTGGCGCGTTTTGACACAACACACGTGGAGTGTTGCCTTGACAACAGTTGAGGGTATGTTTTGGAGAAATGGCAACGGGAGTCTCTGAGGACACAATTTGAACCAGAGTCGGACCTGGAACAAGATGACGGCCCCAACGAAGTTCGACAATAAGGTTTCTGACGTTTATAACGTTTCTGAATGGTTGGTTAACGTAATGTCACTTTGATCTATCTTTGTACTGGCAGGGTAGCGTTAGCGTAGTGAGATACGAATGCTATGTGTTTACTGATGTATACGTTAGTTCATTGTTACCACGTTAACTCTATAACCAGCGTACACAGTTTGTAATAACCATAACGCGTTGTTCATTATAAACATAATGATTATGAAGTATATTGAGAACGTCATACATTGAAAGCATGCCGTAATGTAACTTACCCTGTAAACTTTAGCCGCATTCATCATGAAGCGTGCAAGCGATTTGCAAAGATTAATATAAAGGTTAATAAAACGTTACACTCACTTCTTCCTGAGGTGCAGCAGGAACCTCAGCGGAAAGACAGCACGTTTTTTCTCAATAAAGAATCCTGCTGAAAAACCTATCCAAGTTCTCCTGGTCTCTACTTCAAGAAACAACAGAAGTTCACAACAGAAGGTGCCGTGACCCGGAAAGAGTTCCAGCTTCCTCACCTGAAATCCAGATTGAAACTTCAAGCTCAAAGATCTGCCTACGTTCCAGACTGGAATCCAGATCGAAACTTCCAGCTGAACAAAGATTTCCAGACCGAATGTTTCTCTTAACCAAGGGTTGTGGTGAGTGCTGCTCTATCCAAAAGAACCTTAAAGACCAGTACAAATTTGTTTTCCTCTGCGCTGCCAGGGAAGAGTTAACGGACAGCTGTAGGGTTTGGTTAACTAAGTTATCCTCTAAAAAGTTTGTTTAGAGATGAAAGTTATCCTCTGTTTTCAGGCAGAAGAGATTAGCCTCACAAGCTAATAATTGTTCTGTTTTAAATAGGGAAGATTAGCATTTAGTTAATATTTGTGTTACCCTCTAAAAAAGTTTGTTTTTAGAGATGAGTCATCCTCTGTTTCAAGCAGGGAAGTTGTTTGCCTCTTCATAGAGAAGATTAGCACTACGTGCTAATAATTGTTTTGCCTCTGTTTTTAGGCAGGGAAGATTAACATTTAGTTAATATTTGTGTTGTCCTCTGTTTCGCCAAATAAAGTTAACAATAGTTGAGCTGTGTTAACAAGTTTGTTGATCAGAGAAGTCAGTGTTTGTGAGTGTGTGGTAACAAAGAAATGATCAGAGAAGTCAGTGTTTGTGAGTGTGTGGTAACAAAGAAATTCAAAAAATGTTTAGAAAGAATGCTAGACTGACCCCCACAACTGAAAAAGGTGGTCTCGCAGCTCCTTTGTGGACAGACAGTGATTTCAAATCACTTAGGAGTGCAGATTAATTTAATTGTCACAGAGAAAGTTAGACAAAAACTAACTCAGAAATAGGAGATCCATCCAGACAAGAATTGGTCGATTGATGAATGTAAAAAAGTTTTAGGAGCATGTATTCGCAAGAACAATGTGAAAGGCATTATTTGTTGTCACAGAGAATTTGGTTTAGCGCTAGCTAGACAACAGTCTCAGTGTATCTCAGAGCTAGAGAAACAGAACAAAGAGCTCTCTGCTAAAGTAGCTTCTTTGACTAAGAAATTGAACCTCAACAAAGCTGTAGAGAAAACTGATGTGAATGAAGTTAGTCAGACTGATAACGTTTATCCTGACTTGCAAGCTTTCTTTGAAACAGATGTAGCCATTCAATCAGTATCTGATGTGCCTGTTGATTCAGTGAAATTTAGCTTCACATCCCCGAACATTGTTTTACAGCGTGCACCAGTCATGAACCCATCCTCATGTACGTCTGCAATGACTGAAGTTTTGTTAGAGGATGAAATGACTCATGATTGTGTTACGCTTACATACGCAGCTACGAATGAAATAGCAGAAACTCCCATTGAGAATGCAGAATTGGAGTTGTTTGTTGATGGTTCAGCGCAAATGATTGAAGGTAACAGTACAGCAGCTGCAGTGTTGTGTCAGGGAAGGAAAACCTGGAGTCATGTGTCACACTGTAAAGTTGTTCCCCCACCAACAGGGATAGGATAGGACACGGACCAGTGAGGAGCCCAGGAAAGAATTGAATGCAATAAGCATTCGGGGGCCAACCCTGCGGTGAAGATTCCCTCGTAGGCATTCCCACACTAGTCCATCCTTACCTCACTGTTTCTTTAGGTGTCACAGGAATTAAGAAATAGGGAAAGAAGAAACAACAATAGCAGACTCTGATTGAACAGATGAGACAACCCTGATGTTTGCTGTCTTTTAGAACAAAAACTGCTCTGTTGTCTTTTGTTTTCGTTCTTAATCTGTGCAGATACCACTTGAAGGCTGTCCCCAGACCCATACGCACGCACTTTCTCACCTGCGTATGAAGCCACAACCTCTGAAGGACAACTAGACCCACTACGGAGTCAACTGTCACGAAAGAAAAAATACACAACGCAGAGAATGATCTACGGGAACTTCAGTCTTCCATCAACATGATCAAGATTGCCTTGCTACTACTCATCATGGACATCGCACAAAGTGTAGACTCCAGAATCAACATATTCTTAGAGCTGATGTGATATGTCAAGAAACACCTTGTTTGCTGGAAAGAACGTTTGCATGCCACACCTGCCTTCAGTAGGAGCTGGAATCCCATGGGTGGCACATGATGGGAGGAACGTCTGTATATAACATCCTGCTCAGCCAATTCAATGGCAGGTGCACCCTGGTTGCTCTCCTACCACCAACAAAGAAGATGGCTGCATTCAAGGACTCACTTATGCACAAACATGGTGGTCAAGGACTCTTGAACAAAATCCAACAAGACATTCTTGATCTTTCAGCAAAATTACATCAGATGACTGAAGATAATTCTTCATGGTTCAGAAACCTTTAAAGGTCCCATGGCATGAAATTTTCATTTTATGAGGTTTTTCAACATTAATATGAGTTCCCCTAGCCTGAATATTGTCCCCAAGTGGATAGAAATTTTGATCGGTGTAAACCCGAGTTCTGGCTGTCTTTCTCTGCCTTTGAGAAAATGACAGGCCAGACTAGCCAATCCTGAAGTCTCCTGGTTTGACGTCCAAGTAGGAACGGTTACCTCCCTTTCCTCCGCCCAGAGAATCTGGCACGCCCATGCAAGCGCTCGAGAGATCATTGCTTGTGAACGAGTGAATGCTGGCAGTTTCTCAGTGTTTGAATGTACAAATGAAAACAGAAGTCTTTTTTCAGTTCCTTCTGATCTGTGATCAGTGATTTCTGATGTGTAGCTAATTATTTATTATTCGTGCACACAATGCGGCTTCTCTCTCTCCCGACAGAACGGTGTTTTCGTGTTTTCTATCTTGTGAGTCAGTGTTTTTGTACGTCCTCGTCGCGTCTATCGGTTCTAAAATGATTTGTGAGTTAAAATGAGTTTCTGCTCAACATCGGCAGAGTAACATCTTTAGAGAGAAACCTCACACACGCCGAAGCTCGGGCTGCACTGGCCGGTGGCCTTCAACATCCCCGACCCCCAGTACTGCATCTGGCCCACAGCGGAGGCACCAAACGCGGCGTGAGATTAAGCAGAAGGGGGGTAAGCGTGAGCATATCCGGGCTAGCCAGCCTAGCCCCACAATAAACTGGATTACATTCGATTACTGCTGTTGTGTCTTTGTTTGCGCTGTGTACTCAATGCGCGTCACTGACGCTTTTATTTTATTTTAAAAATAATGCTATTATCAACACTTACTTTTAACTCGTTCATCTCGACAGCTGTAATGGTACTTTGCATGTGTTTCAAAGTTGGTAATAATGATGAAGACGGACTCGGTGTGACTGGGACTCGTGTTTATTCAGAACTCTCAGATACAAACACAATAAACTCGCGCTGACTGACAGCGCTCTCATAACTCAGTAGTTACTATAAATAACTTTGTTAGCAATCGCTGAGCTCCATCTCTGGTACATTAGTGATGTCCGGTTCGCGAACAATCTTTCTTTTGAACCAGTTCTTTTTAGTGAACCGAATCGGTTCACCAAATTGGACTGAATCGTTCTAAACGGTTCGCGTCTCCAGTCAGCGCTGATCCATAATTTACTAAAGTTACTAACTTTCTGACATGAGTGACAGTCCCTCCGACTAGAAATAGACTAATAACCTGAAGTATATGCTGTAACTACAACAGTTCAGACATGCTGAGAACTGATGTGAAGTGAACTCAGGTCCATCCGTCTCTCTGGCAGCAGCTCGTGCCTGCTCGTGCCTCGTAGACCTCGTTAAACCACGCCCCCTCAACTCATTTAAAATGCAAAGATGTCAGCCAATCACAACAGTGGGCGTTTTTACTGAAGTCTCACAGCAGACACGCCTTTTGAAGCAGGGCATTCAGCCACAGGGCAAACAGCAGTATAGAAAAAAATGCCTTTTATTTCTAAATTATGACATTTTATGATGTAAAAGTCATACTAACAATATAAGTACACCTCAGGAAACATTATAAAATAATAGAAAAATGCCATGCCATGGGACCTTTAAGGTCAACAAAGGACTCACAAGGACTGTTCCAACCACAAAAGAATATTACCCGTACGAACTTCACGGACCCTAGTGGCATGTGTGTTTCTGTGTCAACATGTCATTCGTCACTACAGACAATCAACACAGAGAAAGTGATATGTGCCTGTAACTTTTTCCAAGTTACATGACTAGACGATGGGGCTTATGCTAAAAAACATAAGCTACAGAATGGACTGATGAAGGTTTAAATTTGTATTATGTAAGTTATTACAACTCCCAAAGGGGGGATTGTTGGATTACGAATGTATACATTGTTATATATAGGTTCCAATGTAATAGAATATAACTGAAAACATTATCTATATTTGTGTTTTACATTTGTAAGTAAACTTGAGGAAATTCTAAGGAGATTACGTCAGGCTGTGTAAGTGATTGAGACATTAAGTCTTTTGTCTTTATGCACTTCCTGACTATTTACCATGACAAGTTTAGAGCAATACTGCCTGAGTGATTGGATTAGCATCTATGCATTTGAATGACACTGTTATGCTGATTGAATTACGGCTGATGAGACAGGAATGTTTGGGGTGTGTCTCTATTTTCCTATGTCTCCTCCCCTGCTGTATAATCCCTCCCCTTGAAATGTATATAAAATATTTCAACTGGCTTTAGTCAGACTTGGAACCTCAGCGGAAAGACAGCACGTTTTTTCTCAATAAAGAATCCTGCTGAAAAACCTATCCAAGTTCTCCTGGTCTCTACTTCAAGAAACAACAGAAGTTCACAACAGAGTTAATCGATTGACAGCACTAATATATACAGTATATGAAATAAATGGCGAATGCTTAATGTTACGATAAGTGTGATGTGTTAATCACAAAACAAGAGTGTGATTAATCGTGATTTTAAAAAAAATCGATTGACAACCCTAATATATATACTCACAGTGGTTTGCGAAAGTATTCAAACCCCTTTGTTTGAATACATTCACAAGCCACTGTACATACACACAATTATAGTTTTCTTCATTTGTGAAAATATGCAAATACACTTGGCCCAACCTAAATTGATTCTTGGCTCTGCTTTTACTGATGATTTTTAGCATTTAGTTTGTGGTGTCTATAGGTTCTTGTCAGAAAGAAGAATATGTGTGACGTTAGATTATTTTTTTTATTGGATTGAAGCAACAGTTCCATATGCATGTTGAATAAAGTGTTGTCGTCTGGCAGCGGTCCGGTTTACCTCTTGTTCTGAGTTTAAATAGAGCTGAATGTGCTCCATTTGCCTGACAGTGTGAGCGAAGATAAACATAGAAAAGAGTGATGAAATTTAAGATTGAAAATCAAGAGGAACGACCACAGCGGAGGCTGTTGTTATCCCCGGGAAAACAGAATGAAACGCTGGCTTAACTTCGGGGGAATTCTGCACACAATTACAAGTTTCTGAGACGCTTTTCTTTTTATGTTTGAGTGTGTGTGTGTGTGTGTGTGTGTGTGTGTGTGTGTGTGTGTGTGTGTGTGTGTGTGTGTGTGTGTGTGTGTGTGTGTGTGTGTGTGTGTGTGTGTGTGTGTGTGTGTGTGTGTGTGTGAGTGTGTTTCAGACTGATGTCCTCTCTCCTCCCCATCTTTGTCTCCTTAATGCTGGGCTCTCTGGTAAAATAAATGCAGTAGACAAGAGTTCAAAGCTGCATTTGATGTTGTATTTGCTGAGAGGAGAAATGAGCAAAAGCGCTGAAAGCCTCTCTTGCTCCTGCTTTCTCTCTCTGTCTCGGTGGTCTGCTGGTTCTCTGCCTTTAGTCATTTCAGCATTGTGGAAAGGGCAGTGGCCATGTGCTATTAGTTATGGCCTTGGCACAATTTTGTAGAAAATGTACCTAATTCCTGATATATATATATATATATATATATATATATATATATATATATATATATATATATATATATATATAGTTAGTAAGTTGGTATGAGTCGCCACAATTATTCCAAAATATACAAAAGAACACACCGTGGAAAATTAAATGGTATTTTGGGGTTACAGAAACAACAGTTACCTAATGAAACTAGAACTAATGAAACACATGGACACTGATCCTGATTAATAGAATGAGCATCATACATAACACACAAAGTATATGCTACAAATTTTTTTGGTACTTCCATTAATTTCATTAACTAAAATATTGCATGCTAGTAATTTATTTTGCTCTCTCTCTCTATATATATATATATATATTTACTACTATAATAAAAGAACAAAGCCATAAGTCAAGAGATGATGTTACGGTTTACCACAGTTAAAAACAGAGGGTAAAGATTTCGAATAAATGCTGTTTTTCTTTTGAATGTACTATTCATCACATAATTCTGAGAAAAAAAACATCACTGTTTCCACAAAAATATTAAGCATCTGTTTTAAAAATGTATAATAATAAACAGAAATGTTTCTTGAGCACCAAATCAGCATATTAGAATGATTTCTGAAGGATCGTGTGACACTGAAGACTGAAGTAATGATGCTGAATATTAAGCTTTGCATCACAGGAATAAATTACATTTGAAAATATATTACAATACAAAATAAATTATTTTTAATTGAAATAGTATTTTACAATATTGCTGTTTTTACTGTATTTTTGATTGAATAAATCAAGCTTTGGTGAGCATAAGATACTTTTTTTCAAAAACAACATCTTACCAACCCCATACTTTTGAACAATAGTGTATTTATTAGGGAATCTTGGGAATCCATTTTTTTATTTTGTATGACTCATTATGTTCTCATTGTGCTTTTACTGCAGAAATGCATGAAATTTAACGTGGAGTCGCCCATCTGGTTGTCTAAACAACGAATCCTCTGCACACTCAACCAGAGCCTGAAGGATGTGCTAAACTACGGACTCTTCCAGCCTGCGTACAACGGGAAAGCCGGAAAGTTCCTGGATGAGCAGCGGACATTGAAAGAATACCCGCTTCCCGCCATCCCTCCTGTCCCATACCTTGAGGTGAGGGGTTTTCTCTGACCGTACTCATGGAGCAGATCAAAGTCTGTTGTGGCTATGTTGTAAACCATTCCGCTGCACATCCATTTTCTGCTTAGCTCCTTCATTGTTCTCTTTCTACTAGTCTTTCCTATCTCATGTTATCCTCTTAATGGTCTTGTCCTGTGATTGGCTGGGGGAATGTGACACTTGTATTTGATACATCCCATGGTTTTGTTTACACTTTTGGCAAAGTGCTATGCACACAAACATACACACATGAACAGGATTAAGTAAGAGAGGGGTATCGATTGGGATACAGTGTTTGACAGGTGGGGAGATAAAATCACTTCACCATCTTGACCATTGTGCAAATTATTTGACTTTCTAACAGAATTTTGGGCAGTAATTTTCTGTTAGGGTTTGTGCAACTCTTTGTTTTTGGTGCTCCCAGTCCCAGCATAGTTTGCTGACTCCCAAGTACATTAGTTAACATGAACTAACATACTTCCTCAGCATTTATTGATCTTAGTTAATGTTAATTCCAACATTTACTAAAACACTATTAAAATCAAAAATATCTGGTAATATTATAATAGACCTGAGCTAATATGAACTAACAAGGAACAGATTTATTTTTATTAACTAACGTTAACAACGATTAATGAATACTATAACATTTTTTTTGTGCATTATTAGTTAATGCATTAACTAATGTTACACTCTAAAAAATGCTGGGTTGTTTCAACCCAAATTTGGGTCAAATATGGACAAACCCAACCATTGGTTTAAAATTTAAATTTAAGAATTTAATCCAATGGTTGGGTTTCTCCATATTTGACCCAAATTTGGGTTGAAGCAACCCAGCATTTTTTAGAGTGTACCTAGTGGGCAAATTGTTACATTAAATAGAAAGGTCAGTCGGTCAGTGTTGGATATGTATGTTCGAATGGATATATATTTGAGAATACTAAGTAGTTTAAGCCCTACTTAGAGGATCATACCCCCAAATCCCGCCATAATTCACACCCTGGTCTTGAGGCTCACTATATGCACCAATAAAATAAATGCTTGGCTTGCTTACAGTGTGTTCAGCAGATCTCATTTTGGCACCCTGCCTTTCTAAGTATATCTCCATTGTTCTGTCCTCTTCTGTCAGCCTGTGTGGTCAGGAATACTCCGATTATCGCTTCACCTGATTTATCATTCCAATTTTGACTTTTGGGGGACTGTGGAGAGCATTTGAGAGAGAGAGAGAGAGCAAACAAGAGTTGGCTTCTGAAAAATGGTCTCTCCATATTTCGGCTGTGAGCAGATAAATGACAGAAAGAAATCATTTCCTTTATGCAGTTAGGCTCTTTCTGAATTTGTTGCTGCACTAAATTTATTACAAATGTCTCCTAGGTGCCATAAACCATGACAAGCATGAATTAACGTCCCAACCTGTTTGCCATCAGTTAAAGACACACATCTATATTAGCCTTCTAAATAAGTTTGACTCTGTTATAGACATACTGACATAACCTACAACAATAGTATCTATCTTTTGTTCTGTTCTATTGTTCTATCTATTGTTCTCTCATTATATCTCTCATGCTATCTATCTATCTATCGTTCATTCGTTCGTTCGGTTATATCTATTTCATTTTTCATTTTGTGAAAATGAATGAAAAAGAAGTGACTTTGAGTTGTAGCAATGCACTATATCAAATTAAGATATTTTATTATTGTGATTTATATATAAATATGATTTAAAATAATGTAAACTTAATGTCAGCTCATGTCAACTCCAGTGTCAAGTCATCTCCAGTCCACACAAATCACAGCCAATCAGAAAATATCTGATTATTTTACATTTACATTTAATCATTTAGCAGACACTTTTATCCAAAGCTTCTTACAAATGAGGAGAGCAATAGAAGCAATCAGACAAGCAAGGGGGAACAGTATGCAAGTGCTGTAACAAGTCTCAGTTAGTCTAGTGCAGTACACTTTTTTTTTTTTTTATAACATGAACAAACAGAAAAACGAATAGAATAGGTAAGTGCTAGTCTTAATTGGTCAGGTGCTGCTGGAAAAGATGTGTCTTTAGATGTTTTTTGAAAATGGCTACAGACTCGGCTGCTTGAATTGAGATGGGTAGGTCGTTCCACCAGGTGGGAACGGTCCAGGAAAAGGTCAGTGAGAGTGATTTTGTGCATCTCATGTATTGAAAGAGATGTATAGACTAACTCAGGTTAGCATAACAGAAGCTAACATCAAGTAAGTTTTATAATCAATGTGGAGGATATTTTTGGACCAATGAGATTTCTCTGTGGGCGGGGTTAGACAATGCGTTAGAAACAGCAACCAAAAGACCAACAAAACTTGTTGCATTACAGTTGACGTTCCTGGTTAGAACATGAGGATCACAAAGTATCATCCTGTATACATGAAATTTAACTGGCAAATGTTTAACTGGTTAAAGTATAACTTAACTTAAAGTGCCCCTATTATGCCTTTTTAATATTCCCTTTCACGCAGTGTATAATATAGCTGTTTGTGAAATATGAATGTTAACGTTCTGCAAAGTTGTAAAGTCGAAAGTGCACAATAAATAAAGTTATTGTCTCCCAAAAAAAATAATCGACTCTGAACCACCTTAAGGAGTTGTTTATGTTTCGAATATCACTGCGTGATGGTTACTAAAACATTTGCATAATGCCCACCTAGGTTGTACGTTGTCTGCCCGCAAACAACTTGACACACTCACAAACACGTTTTAGAATCATTAAAGGTCCCATGGCATGGCATTTTTCTATTATTTTATAATGTTTCCTGAGGTGTACTTATATTGTTAGTATGATTTTTACATCATAAAATGTCATAATTTAGAAATAAAAGGCATTTTTTCAATACTGCTGTTTGCCCTGTGGCTGAATGCCCTGTTTCAAGAGGCGTGTCTGCTGTGAGACTTCAGTAAAAACGCCCACTGTTGTAATTGGCTGACATCTTTGCATTTGAAATGAGCGGAGGGGGCGTGGTTTCACGAGGTCTACCAGGCACGAGCAGGCACGAGCTGCTGCCAGAGAAACGGATGGACCGGAGTTCACTTCACATCAGTTCTCAGCACGTCTCAGTTCAGTGAACTGTTGTAGTTATTAGAATATACTTCAGGTTATTAGTTTATTTCTAGTTGGAGGGGCTGTCACTCATGTCAGAAAGTTAGCAACTTTAGTAAATTATGGATCAGCGCTGACTCGAGACGTGAACCCTTTAGAACGATTCAGTCCGATTTGGTGAACTGATTCGGTTCACTAAAAAGAACTGGTTCAAAAGAATGATTAGTTCGCGAACCGGACATCACTAATGTACCAGAGACGGAGCGATTGCTAACAAAGTTATTTATAGTAACTACTGATTTGTGAGAGCGCTGTCAGCGCAAGTTTATTGTGTTTGTATCTGAGAGTTCTGAATAAACACGAGTCCCAGTCACACCGAGTCCGTCTTCATCATTATTCTACCAACTTTGTAACACATGCAATGTACCATTACAGCTGTCGAGATGAACGAGTTACAAGTATGTGTTGATTATAGCATTATTTTTAGATATGTTCCAATCAAATGAAAAGCGTCAGTGCATTCATGTATGAGTACACAGCGCAAACAAAGATACAACAGCAGTAATCGAATGTAATCCAGTTTATTGTGGGGAAAGCTGGCTAGCCCGGATATGCTCACGCTTACCCCCCTTCTGCTTAATCTCGCGCCGCGTAAGGCCCCTCCACTGTGGGCCAGATGCAGTACTGGGGGTCGTGATGTTGAAGGCCGACCGGCCAGTGCAGCCCGAGCCTCGACGTGCATGAGGTTTATCTCTAAAGGTATGTGAGTCTGATGATGTTGAGCAGAAACTCATGACTGTATGCACATTTTAGAACAGATAGACGCGACGAGGACGTACAAAACACTGACTCACAAGATAGAAAACACGAAAACACCGTTCTGTCGGGAGAGAGAGAAGCCGCAGTGTGTGCACGAATAATAAATAATTAGCTACACATAAGAAATCACTGATCACAGATCAGAAGGAACTGAAAAAAGACTTCTGTTTTCATTTGTACATCCAAACACTGAGAAACTGCCAGCATTCACTCGTTCACAAGCCATGATCTCTCGAGCGTTTGCATGGGCGTGCCAGATTCTCTGGGTAACCGTTCCTCTTTGGACGTCAAAACAGGAGACTTCAGGATTGGCTAGTCTGGCCTGTCATTTTCTCAAAGGCAGAGAAAGACAGCCAGAACTCGGTTTTACACCGATCAACATTTCTATCCACTTGGGGACAATATTCAGGCTAGGGGAACTCATATTAATGTTGAAATACATCATAAAATGAAAATTTCATGCCATGGGACCTTTAAACAATGTGGTGATGTGCATATTATGACAAAATGAAAGTGTTTTGACCTTTGATGCATGTAAACCTCTTGTAGAAACAAAATTAGAAAACTTTAAAATAGCATAATAGGGGCATTTTAATATGCAGTGTCTAAAGCCGTGGTCGAAGTTTTGGCAGTGACATAAATTTTGTTTCGCAAAGTTTGCTGCTTCAGTTGTTGTGGTATTGATTCTCATTGTTTCTAGATTATTGTGCAGAGTGATCAGATGCATTTGAAATGATTGCAAAAAGCTTTATTGACCAAAGAAAAAAAAACTTCATCACAAAACCCCATATTTCACTGTTTTGTTTTGCCCTGTCACAAACTGACCAGCTAACATCACTTCACTAATCATATCATCAGCATGTGGGAAAAGTGTGAATAAGTCAGGTGAAATCACTCTATCATTCTGATTGGATTATAAGAGCAGACTGTTTGCTATAAAAGAAGGGAAGAAGTGCTTCCAGTCATTGTGTTCTTGTGTTATCAATGGTCACCTCCAAAGACATTCAGCCATCATCGCTTTTCATCAAAATGGCCAAACTTCTTTCAACCACCCACAAACAATTTGTTGATGATCCGTGCATTTTCCAGTTTGATGGAGCATCATGTCAAAGGCAAGAGTGATAATAAAGTGGCTCAGAGATCATTTCATTGAAATTATGGATCCGTGGACAGGCAATTCCCAGAATCTTAATCGCATAGAGAACTTGTGGTCAATCCTCAAAAGGGCAAGTGGACAGAAGCCTACGAAATGTGATCAACTCCAAGCACTAATAAGGCAAGAATGGGCGCCATCAGTCAGAATTTGGCCCAGAATCTGATATCCAGCATGCCAGAGCGAATTACAGAAATTATGAAGAGCAAGGGCCAACAACGTAAATATTGACTCTTTGCATATATAAATATTTTTTTTGCCAATAAAAGCCTTTAAAAGTTATGAAATGATTTTCATTGTTTTCCAGTATACCATAGAAACATGAAAAAAAAATACTGAAGCAACAAACTTTGCGAAACTCTTTTTTGAAAAAAAATTTTTTCACTGCCAATACTTTTGGCCACAGCTGTAGACTCTTTGTCTGGTAAAGGCAAAACTGTCAAATGTGAGTGATATACCATGTGTATAAACAGAAGGAGAGGCGTTGTGTTTGTGGTATGTTTGTGTTTCATCATTTCCCAAAGCAACCTGCTGCACGTGAGTGATCCGCGGTCGTTTATTGTGCTGTCATTGCTCCTGGCAAAGCGTTGGCACGCTTCATATGGCTCAGACCTGTCCCCGCAGTTTAGGCACCATCACTTCACAGCAGAAGGTCCATCGACACACCAGCGGGTCTATAGATCTGCCACATGCTGGCCTCCAAAACTCCCCTAGTGAACAGAGCCCTCGTGGATTTGCTAGATAGACTCATAGATTGAGGGATGGGAGGTATCTGATTGGTCAGATCTTAACGGAGGAGAGCGTTGGCGCTGTGGGTGTTCGCGACGCCCTGCCCTCTTCTCGGGCACGTGGATTTGTGTACAGCTTTCACTTCTGCAGCTCAAAGTCATGGCTGTTTAGCAGTGATGTTTTGCACTATGGTTTTGTAGTTGGTTGGTGTCGTGTTTTGGGATAGATGGCGCTGAGGTGCAGGGCAGAAGAATTTAGGGTTGTGCTGAGAATTATAGTGTCGGCTCACTTGTACTGCTACTGCCCACAGACAGAGAGACGTGTAGCACAACAGCGGGATCATGTGGTGAGTTCTGAGCGTGTAAGATCTATTCCTTCTTGTTGTTTGTGAGCTTTTGACATGCTTTCTGTTTGATCATTGCATTTTGACTTGGTTGTTCCTGAGGCGTTTGTTAATGGTCTTGAGTTTGACAGCAATGGATTACTTTGAGTTTCCAGTCTGCCTCTGAGTTTTTTAAACTTTGCTTTTGTTGTTATGGTTGAAATGCTGTTTTTATCCTCTTCACCTCATAACTCAAGAGGATTGTTTTCAATATCAGTTATCTTGGTATTTCACACAAAGATTTGTACTCACCCATAAACCTGTATGACCTACAGATTGAAATTTAAGTCGTCATTTACTGAAACCAGATGTTCGCCCACCTCTCCTCGATACATTTATGCACATTGAATTATTGAAATTTTGAAGTAGAAAGACTTAATTTAACTAAACTAAAACACTTAAAACACTAACACTTAACCTTGACTTTTAATTATTTTCATTTTATTTATTATATTTATTTATTTAAATCAGTGTTTGAGTTCATAAAAGAGAACAGAATAACCAGTGAATAATGACTTGCAATTTGGTCTGTTTCTTACAGTTAGCACATGAATTCAGAATTCATGGAAATATAGCATAAAAATTGTATGCTCTTCTTCTGAAAGCTCCGGTCTCCATTCATTGAAATTGCATGGAAAAGAGTGACCAACACCTTTTTTCCCAAGACAAAATAGTTGAACAAGTTTGCATGACATGAGGATGAGTAAATGATGACATACTTTTAAATTAATGGGTGAACTAAGTGTGTAATACAAGTGTATGATGCAGAGACAATTGTAAGTACTACATTTGTAAGGTGACTTGATGAAGAATATAAAAGTGTAACACTTTCAAGTTTCAACTCTTTAGCAGATATGCTTTAGGGCTGTAGAAACTGTCTGTTACAAACAGAGTAGACACGGATAACAGAGGCAGGTGAAAGCAGAGTTTATTGTGGAACCAGGAAGTGAGCAAGTGCGGTGAGAGTCTGAGTGAGAGTATCTGGTAATACTGGAATGGTTGGTAATACAATACGTCTTGGGATCTTGAACACAGGAACAATGGATCGAAGGAGACGAGGACCAGGAGACAGGACGAGACGAGGAGACACTCAGGGTTCGTTGGGGATCAGGTAAGTAGTCAGGTGAGTCCGAGGAAGCAAGCATGTAGGGTCATGTGCAAACGATACCGGACAGTGACTGAGTGTGAGCGTGGTGCTTAAGTGCAGGGTGGTGATTGCAGTGATGATGACGTGCAGGTGTGTGTGCTCAGTATTCAGGTGACAGGGATCGTTGTGGTAGTGAGGAGGTGGAGCCTGGCGTGCATGTAACATTACCCCCCCCTCCACGGCCGTCTCCTGAAGGCCGAGGACCCCGACGCTGTGGTGGTCGACCCCTACCCCGCGGTGCCGGTCGATCAGGGCTGGTAGCGTGGAATGTCTCTAGTAGATTTGGATCAAGGATGTCATGCCTGGGTACCCACGATCTTTCTTCAGGGCTGTACCCCTCCCAGTGTACCAGGTACTGTAGTTGACCACCACAACGCCGGGAGTCCAAGATGTCCTGGACCTGATATGCTGCGCCGTCATCAACTAGAAGTGGAGGGGGAGGCTCCGGAGTAACGCCAGGCTCTGGGGAAACAGAAACAGAGGGGTAGTGAGGTTTCAGGAGAGACACGTGGAAAGTGGGGTGAATCCGGTACTGAGGTGGTAGTTGGAGTCTATACGACACCGGATTGATCTGCTGCAGGATCTCGAAGGGGCCAATGAACCTGGGACTCAACTTCTTGCACTGCAGACGCAGTCTGATGTCCCGGGTGGACAGCCAGACCTTCTGCCCCACCTGGAATGTCGGAGCGGTGAAGGTCGGCTGTCAACCTGCGTCTGCAGAGTGCCCGTTGAAGTTGGTGATGGGCTGAGTCCCAGACCCTCTCACTCTCCCGGAACCAGTAGTCAACCGCAGGAACGTCGGAGGGTTCCCCTGACCAGGGGAAGAGGGGCGGTTGATAGCCGAGTACGCACTGGAAAGGTGTCAGGCCGGTGGTGGATTGTCGAAGTGAGTTCTGTGCGTACTCGGCCCATCCTAGGAACTGGTTCCAGGAGTCCTGGTGGCCGTGACAGAAGGTACGGAGGAAACGGCCAATCTCCTGGATCTTTCTTTCCGTCTGCCCGTTCGTCTGAGGATGGTATCCGGACGTGAGGTTGACGGTCACACCTAGGAGTGCAAAGAAGGCCTTCCATACCTTAGAAATGAATTGAGGACCTCTGTCAGATACGATATCTTCGGGAATTCCATAATACCGGAAGACGTGGTTAAACATGGCTTCCGCGGTCTCTAGGGCTGTGGGAAGTCCTCGTAGTGGGAGTAGCCGGCAGGACTTCGAGAAGCGATCGACCACTACGATTGCGATATCGATAATGAATATTGCGATATCGATATTAATTTCGATATTTTTAAAGCAGCACTAGGTAGTTTTTGCTCTCGGGGTCCCCCTACAGTTGGGAAACAGTATTGTCCTCTACTACTGTCGTAAACTCTGTCATCCTCCATCAGGGGATGCATCGCACGTGCATTTGTTGACATGACACTATGATAGCCCTGAACACTGCAGGAGTTCACATGCAGGTGTTCTGCTTGCGTCGCGTGTGAAATGTCTTCATCCCAGGTACAGTGGCATATGTTTCAGCATGTCATATGAATATAATTTCATGGGTTTTATTTTTTTCAAACGCCAAATGATCGCGATGCTCATGTTTACAAGCCAGCGTTATTATAGTAGCCTTGTCTATTGGTTACTGTTTTACGGAATCTATATGATACTTCAATTCAATGTTTGAGTGGTAGGTAATAACCATATATCGTCAATATTACAATATCAAGCTACCCTAGATGAATCTGCAAATTTGAAAAATCGATTTGCATTATAGCTTGAGGCAAGACAAATAAACCAATATCACAGACATGTTAGGTATCCTAAAATATGATTTTGTACGTCTTATCATATGTATTTACTTGCAAGAATGTAGCCCCTCCTCCTTCAGCTCACGCCAACGAGCAAATGTTGCCCCCCCAAATCACCCCAATGTTGATCCTCGTCCTGCCTTTAATCCGATCACTTTCTCATTATCTCTTTTTGCTTTCTTATTTTTCTGTGCTGCTTCGGCCATGACTATAACATTCGGCAAACAAATGATAGTTTGGCTCGCACGTCTGAATTTAAGGAAGTGGGGGTGGTGGTGGAAGTGACGTATATGCCGTAAAGCAGTCGAATTTTGTAGTTCTTTTTTTTCTCGGGTTACTACCCGAAACCCGAAGTTTAAAAGTACGATTAAAAATGATACAGACCCCGTCAGGCTATGGCAGACATGTCATTTAACCTATTGTAAGTCGATGTATCATCACAAGAGGTTTGAAAATATATTATAAAGGTTGAAAAGTTACCTAGTGCTGCTTTAAGCCTATGTAAAATGACAAAAGTTACAGAAAACGCATCAAAATAGATTCATAACAAATAAAACAAATTCTTACAACACAAGGTTTAAAGGTTTTCAACTGACAGTCATATTGGACTGGTAAAACATGAATAAATAAATAATAATCATATCTGGTTGTACAGTAGGGATGCAACAATACAGTTAGTCCACGGTTCAATACATACCTCGGTTTTTAACCACGTTTTTGGTTCGGTTCTGATGGCTTGTCACATCAGTTTTTTTCTATTCTATTTTTAGCCGACAGGAACAGAAAGAGTTATTATTATTTTTATTATAATTTTTAGTTTTTATTGCAATACTCTTTTTGAATTTTACTTAAAAGACTTGGAAAAACTTTACTTAAAACTTTACTTAAAAAAAACCTTGTACACATTCCTAGTGTATAGTATAATATAAAATAAATAAACATAAAGATTTACAGTGGCAGCTCAGAGCAGTACAGCATGAAAGTGTATGAATAAATGTAAAATTAAAGAGAGAGTTCACTCAAAAATGAAAATTCTGTCATCAATTACTGGCGCTCAAGTTGTTTTAAACCGGAATAAAGTTCTTTCTTCTGTTGGACATAAAATATATTTTAAAGAATGTTGGAAACCAACAGTTGCTGGTCCCCATTGTAGGAAATCATAATATGGATGTCAATGGGTACCATCAACTGTCTGGTATTCAACTGTCTGTGTTCAACAGAATAAATTAATACAGGTTTGAACAACATTAGATGAGTAAATAATGACATTGTTTTAGAGGTGAACTGTCCCTTTAAAGACTAGCGGCAGCATGTTCACTAAAGGCTGCGCTTCTGTCAATGTAAGACCTCTACACATCTAATACACAGACACGCGATTTTACTTTCACTTTAGACATAACTGACTGTGTTTATGTTAACCATGTGTGTATTTGACAGTATTAGCGCAATAAGACTACTTGGTCCAGTAACCACGTGTTTGACAGGCTTTTAGTGCGCGAGCTCAGCGCATGTTAAAACAGTGCATGAGCAAGCGAATGAAATGTTTAACCGGTAACGTAAAGCTTTAAAACGCATTCAAATAATGAACTTTCGTGAATGTGAATAACTATAGTGTTCCGTGAGTATAACTCTCTGACACCAGCATTGCAAGCGTGGCTAAAAAAACCCTAACTTGTGCATAGATCGGATATCTGCTCATATCAGCGCGTAGACTGAAAGGCACACACAAACAGAGCCGAAATAAACTGAGAGAAATATTTAAAACTGAGAGAAATAAAAATAGGCTTGTGGTGGTTCTTAACTATTTCATCTTCTCCCTGAGCAACACTAATTTTCTTACTTTTGTGTTCTTTCTTTTGCTCCACTTGCTCCCTTCGCTCTCTCTTTAGGTCCTTTCTTTTCTTTCTCTTCGTTTTGTTGTGCGCTGGTGTGTGCGTCGAGCCGGCCCGACAAGTGTGTGTGTGTGTGTGTGTAGAGCGAGGGAGAAGTGAGAGAGTAACGGTTAGCTTTGGAGCGAGTAGGAGGGACCCGGTTTTTAAAAAAATAGATCCGATAAAGAATGTATATACAGTGAAACGCGTCTCATTTTGTCATAAACGAAATATCGCATAATTATCGCGAGACTTACGATATAATATCGGGCAACGTGATATTGCGATAACGATATTAAATCGATATATCGTGCACCCCTACCCTAGGTGTGACCACGGACGGTTGGGAACGGGCAGAGGCAGGAGTTTCCCAGCTGGCAGGTGTCGAGGGCTTTTGGCCATGGCACATTCCCGGCATCCCCTCACGTACCTTTTGACATCAGCTGGCATGTGTGGCCACCAGAAGCGCTGGCGTAGCAGCGAGAGGGTTTCATTGACCCCAGGGTGACCAGTGCCCAGTGATGTATGTGAGGAGTGAATCAGAGGGATGCGTTGTGCTCGAGTGATGTATTGCAAGCCCGGAGGACAGCCCAGCTGCACGTTGGTGGAGGCATTGGTAGAGGGCAGGGTCTCTTCCGACCATGTGATGGGACTGAGGAAGAGCTTCGTGGGGAGAATGGGTTCCTCTTCTTCCTCGGAATGTTCCTCTGGGCCGTGGATGCGGGAAAGGGCATCCGCCTTGATGTTCTTGGCCCCTGGCTGGTAGGAAATGTGGAAGTCGAACCTCGTGAAGAAGAGTGCCCAGCAAGCCTGTCGGGGGTTGAGTCGTCTTGCCTCTCGGAGATACCCCAGGTTCTTATGGTCAGTCAGGACCAGGAACGGATGTTTTGAACCCTCTAGCCAGTGCCTCCACTCCTCCAGTGCGAGCTTGATGGCAAGGAGCTCTCGGTTGCCGATGTCATAGTTAACCTCCGCCGGGCTGAGCTTGCGGGAGAAGAAGGCACATGGATGGAGATGGCTGGGGTTCCCCTGCTGCTGAGAAAGGACCCCAACCACCCCGGTGGTAGAGGCGTCCACCTCCACGACGAAGGGAAGCTCGGGATCAGGATGGACCAGGAGGGGAGCTGTCGTGAAGGTGTCCTTTAGGGTCTGGAAGGCTTGGGTGGCGGATGGGGTCCAGGACAGAGACTTGGGCTTGTTGCGGAGCAGGCTGGTGAGGGGACTGGTGATGGAGCTGTAGTTTTGTATGAAGCGACGATAGAAGTTTGCGAAACCCAGGAAGCGTTGTAGTTCCTTCACGGAGGTGGGAGTTGGCCAAGACCGGATGGCTTCCACCTTCCTCTCATCCATCCGGATGCCACTGTGATCTATGTTGTACCCGAGGAACTGCACAGTGGGCTGGTGGAATGAGCACTTCTCGGCCTTGAGGTAGAGCTGGTAGTTCCTCAGGCGTTGTAGGACCTCCGCAACGTGACGGCGATGGTCGGCCATGCTCCGGGAGTAGATCAAGATGTCATCTATATATACTAGCACGAACCTGTGGAGACACTCCCGGAGCACCTCGTGGATGAAGTCCTGGAATACGGAGGGGGCGTTGGCGAGTCCATAGGGCATCACTAAGTACTCATAGTGACCAGTGGGCGTGACAAAGGCGGTCTCACGTATCCGGATGAGGTTGTAAGCGCTGCGGAGGTCCAACTTCGTGAACATAGTGGCACCACGGAGATGTTCCAGGCCAGCTGGGACGAGAGGAAGGGGGTAACGGAACTTGATGGTGATGTTATTTAATGACCGGTAGTCGATACAAGGCCGCAAGCCTCCGTCCTTCTTTGCCACGAAGAAGAAGCTCGAAGCAGCAGGGGAGGTAGATGGACGGATGTAGCTTTGCTCCAGCGCCTCCTTGATGTACTCTTCCATGGCCTTCTCCTCCAGGAGTGAGAGGGGATAGATTTTCCCCCTGGGCACTGGTTCACCTGGCAGCAGATCGTTGGCGCAGTCCCATGGCCGATGGGGAGGCAGCTTGGAGGCCCGTTGGGGACAGAAGACGTCTCTGAAGGGGGCGTAACTACCGGACTCTCGATGGACGTGGCACAGACGGGGAGATCTCGGGGACGCGGAGAGGGACGAATCGGTGGAGATGGGAAGCAGTCCGGGAAGCAGCTGTCGCCCCACTTCAGGACTTCTCCTGTCTTCCAGGAGATGAAGGGGTTGTGCTGCTCTAACCACGGGCGCCCTAGGATGATGTCAGCGGTGGATTCCTCCAGAACCAGCAGGTGTAGTCGCTCCATGTGGAGGATTCCGACTTGCACTCCGATGGGGCCCACGGAGCGACTAACCTGCCTCCGACTGAGTGGTCTTCCCGTTACCGACTGGACCTGGTAGATCGTCGAAGTTGCAGACGTGCGGAGCTTGAGCTGACGGCAGAGGGTTCCCGAGATGACCCAGAATCGAGGAGGGCAGTAACTGAAAGGGAGATTCCAGCAGCAGTAAGGTTCACAGTTGTGGTGAGTGGCTTCATTTTAGAGAGTGAAGGAATGATTGCACTCACCATGGGTCAAGGAGGACGTGCAGTCAGCTCTTCATAATGAGCACATAACATGGAGCTTTTTAACTAGCTTAGTGCCAGGGAAGTGCAAATTCAGTGATGCTTGGCTCAGTGTTGATCTATAGAAAAATTGGTTTATCAAAGTTCCAACGTATAACGCTTAGTAAAGTCGTGTTTATCAGCGCAGCGCTCCTTTGTTTACAGAGGTTACTGGGGAAACCAATATATTTCTGCTGTTCCATAAGCGCCATCTACTGTCAAAGAGTGAAATTGCATTTTCAGAGCGCCAGTTGGTTTGTTCAGACTAATTTATATTAACCCATATTTTTACACAGCTTACACAGATTTGTAAATGTTAACTGGTGGATCGATGAGAAGCTAATGTGCTTTTATAACATATAGAATATTAAGTTGTATTAATAAATAATTTTGCATATTTTTAATGCCAAACAAATAACTTGTCCATATCTTTTCATTTAATTGGAAAATGCATGTATACAATATTATCTCTATGTTTTGATGTTTTAATGAAGTAATGATTTATAAAAAAGAAAACTAAAACCAGTGTGAAATAAATGTTAAAAGCAGGAATTGTTAAATGTTAAACTGCAGCTCTCTTTAAAACTCGCTCCCTCTCTTACACTCCACCAGCCTTTCTCCTCGTTAGATTTTTAAAAAAGTTGCATGCCCCCAAAATTTTATTTAGTGTTCAGTATATGCCTTAGCGTTACTGCAGTAATGATAGACACAGGTACAGTAGGTATTTGATATACTGTGCAGATTGGCAGTAACACGCCCACCTTTAACGTATTTATTATGCATGATTTAAAATAAAAGGTGCTTTAAAAAGTCCTTGAAAGTCCTTGAATCTGGTGTGCATGAAAGAGTGGAAACCCTGAATATAAGAACACTCCCAAAAGAGCTGTTCAGTAATTCAGAATAGATTTAAATTAGAGGGAGTTGGTCAGCTGATTTATCTGAAGGATTTGCGAGTCTGGACAACTAGTAGAGTATGTGATCATCAACACAATGAAGACACATTGTAATAAAATGAATTAAATAACAATAGATATGCAAGAGTAAATACTTCAACGATTAATAATGCTAGTAATTAATATGCACTTCTAAAGGATAGTAAACTAATAACCAAAAAGAAAAGTACTGAAAGAAACAATAAAACCAATAAATGATGCGAACACAGAATGGATAAATGCAATTCTGTTGACCAGAATGTAGCAATGGAAGAGAATTGTGTGGGAGTGCTTCTTATGGAAATCACCTAATAGTTCTGGCAAATGGTGATTATTGTTATTTGTGACCTATTATTTGTAACAAGCTGACCTCAGGTAACTGTTATCTAAGCAGGTTAGAAAAACATATGCTGCATTTATAAACTAATGCCAAGGTCTCTAGAAAGAGCTTTGGTAAGTTTATATTTACGTTCCACGCAGTCGGGTGATCAGTCCGACAGGATCGGATCTTCCACTGGTTATGCAGGTAGCGTGTAGTGGGAAGGGCGTAGAGTTGCGATCCAGTAGTCGTTGCTACGCTGGGCTGAAGGATGCGGAACTTTGGTTGCGCCAAGAGGGTCCTTAAAAAGTGAATCAGGCAGCTGGGTCAGTTGAATCTTCACAGGGTCCGTTGCAGGCTGGCTGCGTTACTGAGGAGCCGTGTGGGACAGGCAATGTGTGCCGATGTAGAGGTCCTTGATGGACGGGGCTGTGCTGCTGGAGGAGTCATAAGGGTCAGATAAGATCCCTCAATGAGCAAGCCCTTTTTGCAGCTAGAGTGCAACCGAAAGCAATATAAAAGGTTTTGCTTGCAAAAGCTTAACCTCAACTGTCTTGTAGCCTCTTTCCTCGTCAGGTCAGAAGCTCAGGACGTGGTGTGTCTGTTAGTGTCTCCTTCCCCATCGAGTTGGAAATGCTGAACAAGGGTGTGTCTACCCGGGGGACATATTTATTCCTTTCTGATGAGGAGGAGATTAAAATCCAGCGCCTTTCCGATCCTGGAGTGTGATTGGCCTCTGGTGTCCGAAGTTAAAACAGTGTCTTTACCCATGCATTATTTCTTTACCAAACCTCTTTTAAAGGGGTGGTAAAACACATTCTTTTGAAGGCTTGATTGTGTTTGTGGGGTGCATTGTAACATGTGTTCATGCTTCGTTTAAAAATAAATTGCATTATTTTTCATATATTTGACCTTTATTCTACACTGCTCTGTCCCTCCTTGTAAAACGGTCTGATGCTTTCCGGGTTGTATGAAGCCAGTCCCTCAAAAATACGCAATGGGCTCAGATTGGTTAGCTGGTCCAGTGTGTTGCGATTCGCTAACCGCAGTGCACGTTTATCGGAAACGCCACGCCCCTTACCTGGAGGCTGTGCTTTGGTCAGTATTTAGAAACAATGGTGTCAATAAAACCATACCAATCTGAGCCCGAATCAGACCCAGAACATTTTAGTGAAGATGATCGAGCAGAACCTGTTCAGTCCTCAAGAGTAAAGACTGCGGATCTATAGTGATCGCTACTGAATGGCACTGTTACTTTTGTATTTTTAGAACGATTATAGCCAAATATCTGTCGCAAGAACTATTAACCCAAAACGAACACTAAGCACTGGCTTTTCTAGTAAGTTAGCCAAATCACACAAAGAACCATGTTTAGCATGCCTGTAGATAAACAATACATAAAAGCTCTAATCAAAGAATAATTTACACTAATGCCAAGTTCGCTGTTGAGATTTTAACGTTAGTGTTTGTAACGTTAGGTGTTCGTCGGATAACGTTAAGTATGAATGAGCATTTAACAGACTGGTTTGCAGAACAGTGTTGTCATCTGTTTACTTCCTTGCTACAACGTACAATGTATTACAGGAAAACACATTGATGAAAAATAAATCAGACTTACAGGTTGTGGCCCGTAAACAGCTTCTGTTTGTAAATCCAGCTTTCAGGACAAGCCGTTGTGCATATCCTGTATTGAACTCGCGAAGTTTGTGGAAGTTTTCCTCCGTGAAATGTGCTGCGGGAGGGAGCCCCGCGCGCGTTGTGCATTAACACACTGGCCGTGTTTCTCTCACGCAGCTGACGTTGTGCATATCCTGTATTGAACTCGCGAAGTTTGTGGAAGTTTTCCTCCGCGCGCGCCTGTTCCCCTCCGTCTCAAACACACATGTGCATATAACATGCTGTATGTTAAACGCTCTGCAACGCACCCCCGTCCCTATGAAGGATGAACAAAGCAAGTACCCCAGACCTGCAATCCGGATGAAAATAACAGCGTTTCGTCGGCATTGCGGCAACAACACTCCAGCCTAACTATACCACAACAGCGCCGCGATACAAAATGGCCTCACCCCCCATATTTAATATTCTCGGAGGAGGGGTTTATGTAAATATTGAGCCTGGTGATGTCACCAACCCTGGAGGAATGTCTGTAGTCGCCTACTGGCCGTTTGCTGTAGTCCTTAGAAATTGATTTCTTTAAAAGCAAATATCTCCCTTTGCTTTAAACTTTGAACGTTGTAACTTTGCAGATGGTGTTTATGCTCAAGCAGCAACATTACACGCTAGCTAAAGTTAGAATAGTGAAATCGTGGTTTACCACCCCTTTAAGATATAAAAAGCATCGTATGGAACAGATAGAGACCAAACATGATAAGAAATGGTTAAGTCTTCGTCCACCCATTCGTTTATCTGTTAATGGATATGTCCCGTGGGACTGTTGTGTTTACTGTCAATAACCATTAACATAAACTGTGCTTTGTATGAAAATGAAGTGGATGTGTTGCAGTTTGTATTAATGTAAGGCCTCCAAACATGTGTATGAATGGATTTAGATAGATCTCTGTGGCCTCTCTTTTGCTGCTGCATCCAGGAGGTCCTGAAGGAATTTGTATGGCAGCTCTTGCCTAAACCTTAGGAATGAGTTTGTGGTTAAAGTCAACTTGTAGACCAATGAGAAGTCCTCTCCTTGATGGTGGTGGGTGCAGAATGTCCCCCTTCCTGCCTTGTAAGAGGTGTCTGGCAGTTGTCTTGGCATCTTATCCGATGTTGCTGAACATTTGTTTATGTTCATTCACCAAGGGTCCAATCACAGCGTGGCACATCTTCTTCCACACCGGTAGTTAGAGAGGGACCTTGCCATAAACTGGTCTCTGGAATGCCATCCTAACTGATGTTCACCACAGCAGCAGGTATATTAAGCTGCTGTCTCTTTAAGACATGACGCACGGATTCATTATACTGTTACACATGCGTTTTTACGTTCACTTAAGACATAACTGACATGAATACTAGCCATTATTTTGTGTGTATTTGAGCAGCGAAAAAGAACTACATTTAGTACGAGCCCATACTACGAGGCGGTTTATGCGCATACACTTTAAGTGTGAGCACAAAATCTGCAAGAATGAGTAAAATTATGAGCAATACACGCAATCCCACTCTGAAATTCAAGCCCTGTAACACCAACAATATTCATCCGGAGCAAATGAAACAAGTGAGTGAGGGAAAGCGGGTTTGTGTGTCAACTCGCTGTCGGAGAGATGAGCAATCGAGAAAGCGCAGCTGGTATTTTGTATCTATTCTGCAAAAAATTAGTATTGGAAGCACTATTTCAGTATCGACATGTATCGAAAAATCTATATTTTTGACAACACTACATTGCACATAGTTTTTTTATTTCAGATGCCTTTTTAAAAGACAACAATTGAAAGATATATAGCCTATATTATATAGAACATTCAACCTACCAAAGAGCCTAGTAGGAGTGCATTACACGGCACTGCTGAAATCCACCCGCATTTGGCGGGTTGGCGGGTGTTAATGTCAAGCCCTGCAGGTAATGAAGTACCTGTCACGGGTTCAACCAGCAT
This sequence comes from Gobio gobio, assembly GCF_949357685.1. Taxonomy (NCBI): domain Eukaryota; kingdom Metazoa; phylum Chordata; class Actinopteri; order Cypriniformes; family Gobionidae; genus Gobio; species Gobio gobio. Next base: position 34,399,407 of record NC_137115.1, on the reverse strand, counting down.
GCCATCAGCTCCAGGTCCTTCATCTCCGTCCACTCGTTCACAATCACCGGAATATTAACCTGCCACACCTGTCACGCCCTCATCAAAACCCTACATAAGCACACAGCACACACTCACCAGTTGTCCAGTCTCTACAGTCTCAGCATGAGAGTGATCCTTACCGGGCTACCTACCTGTGATTACCTACTGTACCTTTTTCGTCTTCCTCAAGCCATCGATCCTACAGTCTGTCAATCATCTGTGTTCACACCTCCCTACAAGAAAGAAAAGACTATCAGTTAAGTGTGACTGTCCATTGAACTGCTATTGTTCTTCACTTACCTGCTTGGTGATCTTAAAGATCGAAACGTCTGTGAATAAAATCATGTTCCGTTCATCTCTGTCTCACCTCATGTTTTATGACAGTACCCAACCAAGACCTCAATACTTGGTACACAATAATGTAACAATCAGTACATCGTTTTTTGAATGGGACATTTTAGAGTAGAAAATGAACTCCATTTGTCACAGAACAGCAATTTACTAAACCTAACAACAAAACCAACGATAAAACTGTGTAAATATAACCAGAAAACAGTGAAAAGTGCAACCTTATTAATTATTCATTCCCCAGTGCATGATGGGAACACCAGTATCAGAAAGTTGAGTAGGTTTTACTTAATTTTATAACTTTGACACTTACTCAAGAAATCATTGTAAACATAAACAATTCCTAGTAAAATATTCGTATAAGTTAAAGCTTTTATTTCTACAAGCTTGAACTGAGTACTAAATAATATAGATTTATTTATTTTTTTCTTGCTTGAACTAGGTACTTGAACTAGGTATTGTAGTATTCACTTCACCACAGAATAATTTTTATTAGTGAATGACTAACTTACTATTAAACGAGATCAACATGCTGTTTAACAAAATAAAAACAGCATATAATACGTTTTCTAAGTAGTTTTTTTGATTAGGGATGATTTGTCAGTAGGAATGTCATTCTCAGGCATCAGATATTTTGGTTTTATTCAGAATGTTTATTAATGAATACTGTATTTTTTCTCATGGGAAAATATTTTCAGATATCAAATTGAATCAGCCTGTATATATGTATATATATATATATATATTAGGGATGCCACAATTCTCAATATAATATTGAACCGTTCGGTACGGCATTCACGGTTCAATACGTGCTTGTGTATTGCGGTTTTTCGGTTTTGCATTGAATTAATTATTTTTCTACAAATTCTATAATTTGCCTCCATCCCAATACTGAACAACGCGACATACATTCACATCACACGTTAGTGGTAGAGTTATACTCACGGAACACTATAGATATTCACAATCACGAAAGCTCATTATTTGCATGCGTTTTAAAGCCCTCATTCGCATGCGCGGTTTTAACATGCGCTTCTCCGAGCGCGCGCACTGAACGCCTGTCAAACACGCGATTACTGGACTAAGTAGTCTTACTGCGCTAATACTGTCAAATACACACAAGGTTAACATAAACACAGTCGGTTATGTCTAAAATTAAAGTAAAATCGCGCGTGTCTGTATATTAGATGCACAAAGGTCTTAAATTGACTGTAGCGCAGCCCAGTGAACACGCTGTCCTTAAAGGGACAGTTCACATCTAAAATGATGTCATTATTTACTCACTCTAATATTGTTCCAAACCTGTATTCATTTCTCGATGACAGAATTTTCATTTTTGAGTGAACTATCCCTTTAATGTTAATACAACAACAAAAGAAAATCACTCACTGCTCTTGACTGAAAAACTAATACAGTAGGCCTATAGCTTTAATAAGAATCAATGTATATTTTATAGTGAAGTCTATGTAGTGTTTTATTTTTACATTTATTCATTCAATTTCATACTTAAATGCTGCTGTACAGCTCTGAGCTGCCAGTGTAAATCTTAATATATATTTTTTTTTTATATTTTACAATACACAAGGAATGTGTACAAGGTTTTTTTTTAAAGTAAAGTTTTAAGTTTAAGTAAGGTTTTTCAATTCTTTTAAGTTAAAAAAAAGAAAGAGTAATGCAATAAAAAATAGTCTTTTTTCTCCTTTTAACCTCTTGCTGTTCCTGTTGCCTAAGAATAGAATAACAAAAAAAAAAAAATATATATATATATATATAAGTATATATATATATATATATATATATATATATATATATATATATATATATATATATATATATATATATATATATATATATATATATATATATATGTATATATATATATGTATATATATATATATATATATATATATAATGCACAGGGGAGTGTGGGAGCATTTCACTTATACTTTTATAATTTAAGTCTTGAAATTTAAGTCTTTATTCACTGATAATCTTGAAACTTTTGTCCATTTTTACATGAATTTTAACCTTTCTTGACCCACTGGAAATCTGATTCATTTCCTTGAATTTGTTCATTTGTATTATTGATTTCATTGAACCTGTTCAAAAATCTAATTAAATTCTCTTGTCACGTATCGTATTTTTATAATAATATTTTAACAAAATATTAGAGTAATTTATCAGTTTTTATGTTGATATTAAAATTTTTTTTTCTTGCTTGTGTTTCAAAGGACTTGTCATGTGCCTCCGCAGCTCTGTTTGTTTTCAGCATGTTTTGCCTGCATATGCATTTGTTGATTCACAGCGGGTTTTCTGTCAGAGGACTGTGATCCTGAGTGCAGCTGTAATGTAGATGTGCAGATGTTTTAACAGCTCACAGTTATGATTACAGCAGTTCACACTCAAACACAGAATCTGTCTCCTTCCACTTAACAGTTTCAGCAAATATGGTCATAACTGAACGATGACTCAACTTGTCATTAATAGTATTTTAAGGCTAATCCATGCTATGTTCCTTGTTTTGGCAGTTTCGCTACAAGAGGCGAGTGTACACACAGACCCACCTGGATGAAAAACAGCTGTCAAAACTTCACACTAAGGTAAGAGCTTTAGCCTTTTTGTTTTACCCACAATGCATGTGGCCAGTCTGCTTTCACTATAACCACATTTATTTATACTTAGTTTTAAGTTCAGTGGCTATTAAAGCTCCTCTATGTCAGTATTCGCTGTGATAGACTGGCAATCTGTCCAGTGTGCTTTTTCCCCAGTCTCTGGCCTAAGAAACTGGGATAGTCTCTAGCCCTATGACCCTAGAAGGTCGGATAGGATCAATAAATGATGAATGAATGTCATTATTCAGGTTTAAATGCAAGTGATGTCACAGGGTACCTATTCTTTTTCTCAACACTGGACCAATCAGTAACCATTACTTGATGTGGATTTTTATGGTTTTATAGGGAAATTTGTAACTTTTCTTCAGCGAGAAATCATTCTAATGAATAGATTTGAATAATTATTACCAGTGTCTCGAATTAGATATCCTTGATGTAATTTGCAGTGTTTACGACAAGTTTGGAATTGCTATAGTTGACAACCAGTGACGTTCTTCTTGAAGTGGTTCACGTCCTTTGACTTGGAATTATGTTTTTTTTTGTCAACACTATCAACTGCATAATGAATCTGCAGCGGTCAGGTGGTACAAGTCAGAGCTCTCAGAAAAGTTTAAAAGTTGTGAAAGCCTTTTACAAGTCAGAATCTTTTGGTAATTATGGTAATTCTGACATGGCATGACCACACCTACAATTTAGGTATAAATTAAGGTGATGTTACTTTTCTCAGCGTTGGTGATTACATGATGGGGATTTTTATATCATTTTATGGAGATTGCTGTGGAAAATTGTATTTTGTTCTTCAGGAAGACATTCAAATTAATAGATTTAAATAATTATGCTTTTTAGTTGTAGCAGTGTTGCAAATTAAACATCTAGAGATGAACATAACAACCCTATATGGAGGATTCAGCTTTTTGAGGAAGTTTGTGTCTCGTACAAAATGGTTATTAGCTAGTCACATCTGCCACCCAAATGGTTCCTGAAATTATGAAGGTGTTGAGGTGTCATTGAGCTGTTTAGATAGAAGAAGATGATGATGACATTGATGATGGCAGTAATCATGAGTAGCATGACCGTAAGCTCCTCTGCTCTTCACAGATCAACAACACTTCTCATAAACACACACCGTAATGCGCCACAATTAACAGCCAGTCCAATCAACTCCCCGCTCATCATGTTAATGCTGCTGTTTTTGGCCCGTCTGGCCTCGACGAACGAGATCTCCTCTCATCTTTCCAAGAGAGTCAGAGTTATGGCCTAAATCAAAATGAGCCATTAGCGCAATAAATGAAAATCAATGTTGGCTTCGTACCAATTTCGGCATCATCATGCTGGTTTGAATCCTCTATTCCATCCAATTAGGTGAGAACCTTTCTTTAGATGACACCGATAATACCACGGCTGACAGCGTCACCCTGAGTGACCGTATTACTGCACTGAAATGAAAAAGTCATAATCAATGAATAATCCACATTTGTGCTTATTCACTGATTTTTTTTTTATTATTTCTGTCGTCATTTGTTCACCGCTATGTCATTCTAATTATTTTCTTTCTTCAGTAGAACACAAGTGGACATTTTTAGCAGAATATTCACGCTGATCTTTAGCATATAAAGTAGATGTTGATTTATACTGAGGGCTGTAACCATCATAGACATTGAGGGGACATATGCCACCCAATATTCAGATTAGTGCTCAAACAATATGAGTTTTCCAATTCTTATCATTTTATCTTGAATATTTGTTTACATTTTTGCTGTCAAGCTCCAGAAATTACAAATTAGCATCATAAAAGTACCATTGAAGATTATATTTTGCTTTAGTCTTCTGATGTCATATGACAGCTTTCTATGAGAAACAGATCAGAATTTAAGTTGTTATTGACTGATAATCTTTCCCTTAAGGTTTGACCTTTTGCAAACTGAATCAATTTGATGGATTTCATGAAACATGTTCAAATTCTTTGATTCAATAGTTTTTTTCCCTACAGTTGTTTAAACTTTTGAGTTAAAGGATTAGTTCACTTTTAGATAAACTTTTGCTGATAATTTACTCACCCCCATGTCATCCAAGATGTCCAACATGTCTTTCTTTCTGCAGTCCAAAAGAAATAAAGTTTTTTGATGAAAACTTTCCAGAATTTTTCTCCATATAATGGACTTCAATGGGCTGCAAACGGTTCAAGGTCCAAATGACAGTTTCAGTACAGCTTCAAAGGGCTTTAAACGATACCAGACGATGAATAAGGGTCTTATCTAGCGAAACGATCAGTTTCTGCGAGAAACCGAGCAGTATTTATGCTATAATTTTACCTCTTATCAGACGAACATGATCATCTCTGAGCTCCGCCATAACTTCCGCTAAGTGAGGTCAAAATACGAGCCTGGTCATAAATAAATCGATCGTAGATGCCTCATTCTACTGATCCGTGCAAGTGCTAATGAGGCATCTACGTATACATCTATGACCAGGCTCGTATTTTGACCTCACTTAGCGGAAGTTATGGCGGAGCTCAGAGATGATCACGTTCGTCTGCTCGGTTTCTCGCAGAAACGGATCGTTTCGCTAGATAAGACCCTTATTCATCGTTTGGTATCGCTAAAAGCCCTTTGAAGCTGTACTGAAACTGTCATTTGGACCTTGAACCGTTTGGAGCCCATTGAAGTCAATTACATGGAGAACAATCCTGGAATTTTTTCATCCAAAAACTTAATTGCTTTTCGACTTTAGAAAGAAAGACATGGACATCTTGGATGACATGGGGGTGAGTAAATTATCAGCAAAAGTTTATTTAAAAGTGAACTAATCCTTTAAGACTAATTGCCCTATTTTAACGATCTGAGCATATGGTCTGATGCGCATGTTAGTTTAACGACGGAAAAAAGGTTGGCACGCCAGGCGCATGGTCTAAAAGGGTTGTACCTAGTCTCTTAATGAGTCATGACTCTTGGGTGTGTTTTGGGCAATAAACCAATCAGTGTCTCATCTCCCATTCCCTTTAGAAGCCAGTTGCGCTTGCACCATGGCGGATTCGCTATTTACATGCCGGAATTTGCAAGTGGAAAGTAAAGAGAGGAATCCTTTTATGTTTAATGTTTAAAAAATGTTGTGTGCTGCTGCGCATCCCTGTGTGTGTAAGAAGCAGAGTGTATGCATGTTGTGCACCCATCTATAGGCACATATTACTAACGCACTCTTTAAAAAATACTGTGCTATTGACTTCAGACCAGGTTTTTGTTGGTCAGTGGCGCAGTTGCTTTCAGTTCCCTTAAAATAGCAACGTGCCAACAATGTGCATGAGCACACCTCGTTTTCAGTCCAGCACGCCCATGGGCGAACAGATGGGAGTGAGTGCATTTGCTATTTAAACAACACTGCGCTGGACATGAAAATGATAACTACGTCAGGCTAATACTAGCAAAAAACACTTCTGTCGCGCCTGGCGTCACATTGCGCCATCGCGTATGATAGGACCCCAATGTGACATTTTATATTTAATTTTTATTGTCAAATTTGTGATTTCTGAATATTTTCTAAGACTTTTTCAGTTGAGGATGAGAATGAAGCATGTGACATAAATGGATGGTAGCTGTGTGATTTTTATATGGTTAAAAAAAAATGCTGATATGAAGGATTCATTTTCCTAATTTATTTAAGTTATTCCCTCTATGCATTTCTAATATTGCAAACCTACCTTTTTTACTTGGTTTAACCCAGCGTTACTCAAAGTGTGGGGCGCGCCCCACTGGTGGGGAATAGAGACCCGACAGGTGGGGCGCGACAAACGGGAGGAAATGTGGTCATTTTTGAGCCCATCTTTATTACCCTTTTGAGTGGTCCCACATGTGGGATTTTTATTTCGGTGCACCTGAGATGAGATGTGCTGCGCTGGTGGAAACAACATGAGACCATGACACCGCGACTGTCAAGATGACTCGCTCAGTGTTTAGAGTGGCGCGGGGCTGGCGCTATGCAACGCATCGCCACAAATGAGTAAAGCAAGCCAACACGCAAACGGCCGCAAGTGAAACAGAAAATAGGCTAAGTCTTAGATGCTCAAAAACACAATCATCTTCATTAAAACGAATGAGACTAAATGCTCTTCCCAATGTTCAGGTCGCTCTCTCATATTGCGGTCTTTGATCTTGAAATGAGCTGATATAATGCAGCTCATCTGTTGCTTTCGTTGACGTGAACTCCGTTAAATGTGCATATAGCTCAGACCGGGAATTGAAGATCGGATTTATAATAATTTTGTAGATAGGTGTAAGGATAGGACAAACAGCGTGTGTGTGTGTTTTTTTTTTTTTTTTTCTCGATCAGCCCGTTTTGTTTGTGAGCGCCGTTGCGAGCAGCCTGCCTCAGCTTGTAAAAAAAATGCCTTTTTTAGGCTAAACATTTAAATTAACATTGTGATGCTTGAAATGTTTTATATCTATGGATTTTATTATAAGCAAGAGACAAGTCCAGTTTTGATTTGAGAGGCTAAATTAATCAAACATGTGGTTAACTAACTGTCGGCTGCTGGCCGCTTGGTCGTTACTTAAAATAAAAAAAAGATTTAACAAACAAATAAATGCTTCAAACATTTTTCTAAATTAACTTAATAAAGAAACGAAACGAAATATAACTACTTTGACATTAAAAACAAAACCGAACTATTTTAATGGCTGCAACAATGTGTAGGCCTAATAGGGAGGATAAAAATTAGAAGGAAAAAAAACACGGGCTTCAGTCGGACTCAGGCTGAAAATTTTGATAAGCTGTCGGACACGGGCCGGGCTAGGGCCTCAGTGCTTGATAATAAAAGCACTCGCTCAGTGCTTGATAATAATAATAATAAAAAAACCTACTTTAGCTTTTCTTCTAAAGCAAAATGTAGCCTATTTCCGATTATCACTAAAGCTTTGAAGCAATCCGTGTTGTAAAATGCGCTAAATAAATGAAGGTGGCTTAACATATCATGCATAATGTTTATTTTAGGTTTCAAACATTTAAATACACATAAGTAGGCCTACTAGTAAAACAATACATTTAGAGTTTGTAAAATAGGCCTACACACTGGTGTCACTAGACGCAGCAATAACAATCCATTCAAAAATAATTTGCCGACGTTTTATTCATATCAGATACACGTATAGGTAACTAAAAAGTTTACTATATTCTTCTCCCAGTTCACCGGTCACTTACTTGCATGTATTTCGGGAGAAACTGATAAATTCACGCGAATCCGACTGACAGGACTCTCTGAACTGCGACGCAAACAAACATAGGCGCCCATCTCACGTTATAGATCAAAATCAAGATAATTTATGAAGGTTTTTAAATGGCAAAACACACTCACTTGCACATATTTGAGAATTCGATTATTAGATTTTATGACATGGTAAGCAAGTTTGTCAAGTTCGTCTGATAAATCGGCTGATATATATATATATATATATATATATATATATATATATATATATATATATATATATATATATATATATATATATATATATATATATATATATATATATATATATATATATATATATATATATATATATATATATATATATATATATATATATATATATATATATAACACATATAACACAACGCATATAGATTTCCCTTACATTAGTTATTTGTAGTTATTCATGATCCCTCAGCCTCTCTAAAATAATGTGATAAAACAAACAAGTTTATTTTTAAACTGCATTATGGTCAAAACAGAACAGAGGAACATAAAAATATATTAAAGTTCTGATAAATAAAATGTATTAAAACTATGAAACACCAACACTCATAATGTGGTTGAGCGGTGTTTCATCCATTTTTATAATTTTGTCAAATATTAATTTATCGGCCATCATAAATACTGATACTGATAGTTTGGAAAAAATTTGTTGGGGCGATTGGGGACAGGTGGGGCTCGGAACCCTTCACTACCTCCAGAGTGGGGAATGGCAGAAAAAGTTTGAGAAACACTGGTTTAACCACAGCAGCCATCTTACTTTGCTTTTGGAATACTAATACATAGAGGTACTGTAATCACTAACTTTACATTTTTGGACCACTTGAGATATTGAATGACAAATATTTCTCTTCAATATAAAATAAGATAAAAATGCTTTGTGAGTCGGTTCAATCACTAAAGAGAATTTAAAAGAGTGCCATGCTTGTGAATCGGACATCACTAGTTGCTCAAGAGAGAGAGAGAGAGAGAGAGAGACATATACCCTGGCACGGTTAAGTGCCATCTATGTTGATTTGTCTTCCAATTCATTAGGGCCAACATAGTTCACAGTTGCTTTTCTGTCATTGTGGTTTTGTAATTGTGAAATTGTGGGCTCCATTTAGCTGCTGGACTGCGCCATCTCCTGCTTGCACAGGGGGGCTGGTGAGGGCCGTAATCCACTTAGATACTGACATTGTTTCATTTGTTGCACTGACCTCTCCTGCTGGGTGAACACACAGATGATCAAATAGCCACAAATGCACGTGTGTGCACATGCTCTCAGTTGAACGCAAACTCACGCACATGTGAACTGTCAACTTGTGGCACAGCCATGTGTGCAGTGGTGTGTGTTCAGGTCAAGCATTAGCCTAGTTTTCATTCATTCACTCCGTTTTTACTGAGCCGAGATGAAACCTAATGCACTGTATGTCTTTAGTGGAGCCTGGAGGCCAGATATGGTCATATGACAGACGGTAGAAAGACGTCTTTCTTTAGCAGAGACAACAGACTCTCAGTGCTGAAGCACCTGATGTTAATGTGGAAATGAGAAGTTATCATTGCATTACTGCACTCATAAAGATGCATGCAGCTCGACCCCGGTCAACCCCATCACAGTCTCACCTGAGCTGCATTACAGGGCTGGCAGGACACACTGCAGGCCCAGCTGTGTCTTAGCAAGTTCTGCTCTCTAGAGAATGAGAGGAGAGGAAGAGAACTAGAGCATGTAGACAACAGCCTCCACTGATACACACACTTCACACTGTATTTGCATTAACATTGTAGGCTTTTAAAGGGGGCCGATTATGCCCCTTTTACAAGATGTAAAATAAGTAGCTGATGTCCCAGTGAAAGTTTAGCTTAAAATTCCCCACAGATAATTTTTTATAGCATGTTAAAATTGCCACTTTCTGGGGGTGAGCAAAAACACCCTTTAAATGCAAATGAGCTGGTGCTCCTGGTGCCCATTTCAAGAAGAGGGCTGAGCTTCAAGCGCTCCTGATCTGGCATACCAGCAACAACAAAACAGGACAATCTCACACACTGAAAATGTCAGACACTTTAAAGTAATGGTGTTCATCTGACTGCTCTGCGCATATTAAATGCGCGTTCATAAATTACGCAGATGGTGAGCATGGCGGGATAAAAATAACGACATAGCTCTGGTATGCTTTCACATACTATCAGAAATTTCATAATTCCCACTTTTGAACACAGCTGGGCCTGCAGCTACGAGCTCGTCGCATTCTATTGGGCGACTTCAAAGGCTGTTCATGTGCAATTTTTAACTAGGAAACTCATATTTACGATAATTCTGATAGCATGTGAGGGCAGCACCGGTGAAAACCATTAAAACCGAAACAGCAACACCGTTTTCTGATGCCTGATGACACAGCAGCGAGTGCGCTCCTCGCCTCGAGCCAAGATGAGCATGATGTGGCTGTTGAGTTTGATGATGTTTCTGAGTGCTCGCAGCCTGCTTGCCCCGCATTTGACGAGCTGCTGGACGTTATGCCTCGCACTACGGAGAGAATAGATCTGCAGAGGTGAGATGAACGCTTCATGTCAGGACATAACCCACCAGCTCTTACGAGTCTTTCCTTTCTCCCAGATCTTCACACTGAAATGCGGAGATCTTGGGGAAAGCCATATTCTGCACGCATCCATCGTTCACAGGCAAACTATGCTGATGTGGAGGGGATGTAGGAATATGGGTATGCTTCAATGACTCCGGTTGAAGAGACACTGGCCAGCTATCTTTTGCTCGGTGATAGCGCAGTCTCTGCCTACCCAGCCGCTGTGTGTTACATCACACTTAAATGGCAGAGCATATGTGGCAGCGGTATAGGCTGATGCGATTTTGTACACTATGGCGGTGTTGCAAGCCTACCAGGCTGACCTACTGAAGAACCTGGACCAGAGGCTCCCCCCCCTGAGGCGGTGAAAGAGCTGCGGCATACCACGGATTTGGTTTTCTGCACCACCAAGCAGACGGCCGTCGCGATCAGTGTATTCATCGCGGCGACAGTGAGGCATCTCTGGGTAAACCTGGCTGACATCGGGGAGAAGGAGATCTCTAATTCCATGCCAGTCCAGGTCTGCGGGGCATATGGCAGGTCTCCTGGGGCATATGGCATCCGCAGCCGCAGTAACGCCGCTGGGATTGCTTCATATGAGACCGCTTCAACGCTGGCTACACGACTGAGTCCTGAGATGGGCGTGGCGCAGCGGTCCCTCCGCGTCCAAGTGACTCCGAGGTGCCGCCAACCTTCAGCCCGTGGTCGGACCCTTCGTTTCTACGGGCGGGAATTCCCCTAGAACAAGTGTCCAGGCATTCTGTTGTCTCCACGGATGCCTCATCCACCGGCTGGGGTGCCACGTACAACGGGCTTGCAGTTTCGGGTCTGTGGACGGGGCCTCAACTGCAATGGCATATCAATTGCCTCGAGTTGTTAGTAGTTCGTCTTGCACTCAGCTGCTTCAAAGTTCCGCTCAGAGGCAAGCACGTTCTGGTCCGTACGGACAACACTGCGACCGGTGCGTACGTCAAAAAACAGGGTGGTCTACGCTCCCGTTGCATGTCACAACTCGCCCGCCATCTCCCCTTATGGAGTCAGAAGCATCTGAGGTCGTTTCGTGCCATTCACATTCTGGGCCTGCTCAATCGTGCAGCCGACGAGCTGTCACGTCAGCCGGTGCTTCCGGGAGAATGGCGACTCCATCCCCAGGCGGTCCAGCTAATCTGGAGTCGTTTCGGGGCCGCACAGGTAGACCTGTTTGCCTCCCCAGAGACGACCCACTGTCAGTGGTTTTATTCCTTGACCGAGGGAACCCTCGGGTCGGATGCCCTGTCCCACAGCTGGCCCCGGGAAGAACGCAAGTATGTGTTTCCCCCAGTGAGCCTTCTTGCGCAGACACTGTGCAAAGTCAGGGAGGACGAGGAGCAAGTCCTGTTGGTTGCTCTATATTGGCCCAACCGGACTTGGTTCCCGGAACTAGTGCTCCTTGCGACAGCACCTCCCTGGCCCATTCCTCTGAGGAAGGATCTCCTGACTCAGAGACGGGGCACCCTATGGCACCTGCGTCCAGACCTCTGGAAACTCCATGTCTGGTCCCTGGACGGGACGCGGAGGTTCTAGGTGACCTACCGCAAGCGGTAGTTGACACCATCACTTCCACTAGAGCCCCCTCTACGAGGCGCCTCTATGCGTTGAAGTGGAACCTGTTCGTCAATTGGTGCTCTTCTCGCCGAGAAGACCCCCGAAGATGTTCGATCGGATCTGTGCTTGCCTTTCTACAAGATGGGTTGGAGCGAAGGCTGTCTCCCTCCACCCTCAAAGTCTATGTTGCCGCTATCGCCGCTAATCATGAGCTAGTAGATGGAAAATCTCTAGGTAAGCACGATCTGGTCGACAGGTTCCTTAGGGGGGCGAGGAGGTTAAATCCGCCTCGTCCTCCCTCCATACCCTCTTGGGACTTAAATCTGGTGCTAACTGCACTACAGAGAGAACCCTTTGAGCCTCTGCAGTCAGCTGAGTTGAAAATTCTGTCGTTAAAGACAATACTCCTGACTGCGTTGGCCTCCATCAAGAGGGTAGGGGACCTGCAGGCATTTTCGGTCGACGAATCGTGCCTGGAATTCGGGCTCGGTAACTCTCATGTGATCATGAGACCCCGTCCTGGATATGTGCCCAAGGTTCCCACTACTCTCTTCCGGGACCAAGTGGTGAGCCTGCAAGCGCTGCCTTCGGAGGAGGCAGACCCAGCCCTAGCTTTTCTCTGTCCCGTCCGTGCTCTCCGGACATACGTGGACAGAACGCAAAGCTTCAGGACCTCAGAGCAGCTCTTCGTCTGTTACGGAGGACAGCGGAAGGGAAAGGCTGTCTCCAAGCAGAGGATGGCCCACTGGATAGTGGATGCCATCGTCTTGACTTATGAGTCCCAAGACGTGCCCTGCCCGCTCGGGTTAAGTGCCCACTCCACTAGGGGTGTTGCCTCTTCCTGGGCGCTGGCTCGTGGCGCCTCGCTGACAGATATTTGTAGAGCTGCGGGCTGGGCGACACCTAACACGTTCGCTAGATTCTATAGCCTCCGTGTAGAGCCGGTATCTTCCTGTGTGCTCACTTCCCATAGTCAGTAACACCGAAATGCCTGTTCTAGTGTCGGCTTGCTGCGCCATTCCCTCCCCTATGGTAGACGGATGCGTGCGCTTATTCTGCTCCAGTCGAGTTCCCCGGATCGGCGAACCCTGTTGAGTCCTCCGCAACCCACGGCAGTCGGACGTGGCGGAGCATTCGACGCCAGGTCTAACACTCGTATGCATTGGTGGAACTTGTGTTAGGCTGGGTTCCATATGTAGTGACCCCCACGGCGGTCCCATATGTGTATTCTTCCACGGTACGGCTCCCTACGGCGAGCCCGTGTCTTTCCCCCGGCAGAGTCTCCTCTGCCATCCCAGGTACGTGTTGTCCCCCTCCACTAATTGGCCGGGGCCACCCCTGGGTCTTCCGTATGTTGTGCTGCCCACGGCCAGCCCATACGTGTATTCTCCACATGGTAACTCCCTCTGGGCATGATGTGGCTTCCGCAGCGGCCTTCACAGGCACACTTTCCCAGCGTTATCCAATACAGTCAGCTGAATGGGCTTTTGCGGAACAGCAGCTTGGACTCTCCCTGCGTGAATTCCCCGCCCGCATCAGATCGGGGTCTGAGGGGCTCATCGCTGGGCGCTGGAAGTGGTAGTAACTATGGCGTTTTCCATAAGGGATCCCAATTCGTCGGTACGTCCGACGTACGTCGAACGTGACCGACTGAATGGGAACGTCTCGGTTACGTATGGTAACCCACGTTCCCTGAAGGAGGGAACGGAGACGTACGTCCCGTCGCCACAGTTGCTGTACCATCACTGCAGGTTGAGCCACTATGTTAGGCTCCTGAGTGAAAAACAGCGTGCATTCGCTCTCGCTTCCTGTTTATACCCGCGGCGCGGGGCGGAGCGCGAGATGCAAATCTCGCACGCCAATGGCCCATTGGCCTGTTCTCTATATCTCGAAGCTGATAGGGGCTCCCTGAAGTGATCCCAATTCGTCGGTACGTCCGACGTACGTCTCCTTTCCCTCCTTCAGGGAACGTGGGTTACCATACCTAACCGAGACGTTTTTATAAATACAATGTATTGATATGTAATGTAATTGTATCTCAAACAAATTAGGAAAATAAAGTGGGTTGAATCCAAAAAAGCCTTAACTGAATTTTAGAATCATTATGTGATTATAAGCGTCAGTTAAACTAATTTAGACAATTAAAAAAAAGGTTAAATACACAAATAAAATGTTTACATCTGCATCTGTCTCTGAAAAAAATATCAAATCTGATGTTATGATGAACAAATAACTGTTTTGCTTTGAATCATTGAATAAGCGTCACGTCGAACCGCGACTGGCTTGCCTACATGTTAAAGAGTACGCTAAAGATTGATGCTATATTAAATTACTGAACATTTCATTGTACCAATCTTTCGATGGACACAAAAATGCTGCATACAGGACAAAATAAAATAAGCTGCCCTGTGTCCAAACCCATAGGCAGTTATCACTTCACTATTGTCTTCTGATATTTCCCAATATTTCTTAATTGAATAATATTACAGTTTTTTTTATTCGCTTTGGTACTATTTTCACTAGTAAGGTGCACATTTTCAAAACTCTTAGTACAAAAATCTAAACTGATCACACTTGTAACACAGCTCGTCATTCTTTCAAAACCTGATGTAATGCTTTCATTCAGTGGCACATATCTTCAGTCCACATAATCATTGTTTCAAACACAAGATTATTGTAATATGTAATGAGAACATTTGGTTTAATCACTGAAACACAACAGTGTGATCTTCTTTCAGTTCAGTACTTTTAACAATCAGTTCATCCAACAGCAAACAATCCAAGATACATGTTTCAAATCTCCCTCATTGCTGAATTATCTACAGTAACACAGACTATATATGTCTCATAAGAAAATACACTTACATTACCTAATTTATGTAATTTAATCTATAATGTTTGTAATAGTATCTATCTATTCAGTGTGTTATCAAAAGGTGTGATGAAGTTACGACACAGCCATGAGGTTCTGGGCTATAGAACAGAGTTTGCTGCCAATACAGTAAATGCTCTCACTGTACCATATGACTGAATCTACTGTAGTTGAGCTTTATAAAGGTGAGTTACAGTAATGTGGCAGTCTCTAACATGGTAATCTGTTTTCAGTATCAAATGCATACATACTGTAATGTAAAATGCTGTATCTGGTGCCATCTGCCATCTCCCTTCTTCTGATGCATTTCTGATCTGATGTTACATTGTCATTTACTATTTCCTTTCCCTTATACTCTACTCTGCTCTGTTCACACACACACACACACACACACACACACACACACACACACACACACACACACACACACACACACACACACACACACACACACACACACACACACACACACACACACACACACACACACACACACACACACGTCTGGTTCACTATCTTTCTGGGTATAAGCAGGCATAATGGTTACAAACTGTATATTCTCTCCCCTTACACTAACCCTACCCATAAACCTATCAATCACACAAAACTTTCTACATTTTTACTTTACAGTAAAAAAAAAAAAAGTCCGCGCAAGGACAAGGAATTAGGATACTGCCATCTTTATAGGGACATTTTGTCCCCATAATGTAGAGTTTACCAGGCCACACACGCGCACGCACTTTGAACATAGTAGTTATAATCTAAGATAAATCGCTTATAATATAAAAATAATTAATTACATATGGTTATCCATATCGGAAATTGCAAACAAAGTAGAATCTATGTATATCAATATCTAAAAGAAATCTATAGGTGAACCAAATGATTGATTGATTAACCATTGAGATCAGTTGGATTAAATAATAGACAAATGTATTAAACTGAATGAGAAGAGATGCAAATCAAAAGTTTGATAGTAAGAGCTTTATGAAAGGCAGTTACTGTGAATGAAACATTTATATAGATGAAACAGTTATTTTTTGTGGTGAAAAAGATACTTTGTAGTTTTGTGTATTGTACTAACACAATTGAAAATATGCTGAAATGTTTGAAAAAAGTGCACTTTTGATGATCTGTTGTGATATTAGCACTATGAGTTTTGAAAATGCACACCTTGCTTGTGAAAATAGTACCAAAGCGAATAAAAAAAACTGTAAAGTAGCCTATTTGTGGAAATAGTAACTGGTGAATTTCAGTTGTTTCATTGCTCTCTACATTTTACAAATATTTGGGATGCGACAGATACGATAGATATAATTTGCGGTATTTGCTAAATTATATATGGAAGCGGCTCAAGGGCAGATTTTCTTCTAATACAACAGAACTTATGCAACAATGTGTGTTTTTTTAATTAGGGATGATGTCATTATGCACACAGTTTTATCAGTAAAAGGACAATTGGATGGGAAAAGGCTGGAGGTAGCACATTTTGCAAACTTTTTTTTTAAAAGGCTAAAGACTAAAGTGAGTGTAGTAACAGGTCAACAGGGCAACATATGTCATGTTCCTCCTCCTCATCCATCCTTCCTTCCTTCCTTCCTTCCTTCCTTCCTTCCTTCCTTCCTTCCTTCCTTCCTTCCTTCCTTCACTCATCCACTAACTCAGTCTTTCACAGTCTATGATGAACTGAATGGTGTTGTAAAGGCAAGTGTGCTAAATGTTAAAATCTGATATCTGAACTGCTTCTTTCTGTTTCACTGACATTCACCACATTCCTTTCAAACAGTCTGTGTGTGTGTGTGTGTGTGTGTGTGTGTGTGTGTGTGTGTGTGTGTGTGTGTGTGTGTGTGTGTGTGTGTGTGTGTGTGTGTGTGTGTGTGTGTGTGTGTGTGTGTGTGTGTGTGTGTGTGTGTGTGTGTGTGTGTGTGTGTGTGTGTGTGTGTGTGTGTGTATGGAAGAGAGATGCAGAAGACTCAGATCCACCCAGAGCTAGTGCAGGTTTGCAGCTGCTTATTTGGACAAACGTGTTCTGGCTACTAACTTGTGTCAGTGTACTGGGCCAGTGTATATCTGTCTGTGTGTGTGCGCACTCGCACTCGCACATACACTCTTTTTTTAAAAGTTAATAGTAAATGTGGCATGTTTGACTTGTGACCTCTGCCTCACCTTTCTGCGATTCAATCTCTCGCTATACATCAATCCCTCATTCCTGATCTCCAGTCATCTTCCCTTTGGAGTCCACCTTCCTCCCCTCCTGCCACACCTGAGGAAGCTCATTACTGAATCAACCTCCACTGCAGAACACCCATCTGACTCATCCCTCCATCAGAGCAGCTAAAAAGATGCAGCCAATGTGAAAAGCTTGTGTATTTTGTGTTTGTCCTCTTAGTTCAACAGAAGACCATGTGTTTTACGTATTTTGTGTGTGCGTGTTGTGGCATATAAATCAACTTAGTTTTCTGAACCAGTGGTTCTCAACTGGACTGTGACCCAAAATGGGGTCTGCAAACTGCAGAGAAAATCTAATGCAAAAAGCAAAACATTACCTGCTAGTGTTAAACTAAACATATCATGGTGAATTGTTGGGATAACAAAATAAACAGTTATATCACCTGTATGTTTTGAAGTAAATATCAAACGTTGTGCCATGTTTCCAATAGGGATTTTTAAAAAGTCTCTGTTATAGACTTGTTATAGACCGAACCAAACCAACCAGCTATGAGGTGAATCAAAACTTACTGGCTTTAATGAGAAAAAGAACTGCAATCCCATAAAGCATTGTGAATAAAATAATCAAATTATAAAAGATGGGAGAAAAAATGTCTGTATATATATTTAAAGTGGCGCTATTATGGATTATGCACTTTTTCTAGAACTCAAATTTATAAAAGAAAGTGCACAAGAGCATAGTATGGAGTGAATTCAGGTTGATTGGGACACTTTTTTTCCAAGTCATTTCAATGGCAAAAACTGTCAGAATCCTTTGATTTTGTAAACTATCACACACACAGTACTCAAATATAGCCTATATCTCAAACTGGCTATCAAAGTGCAAAATGGCTACAAATTTAACATCAGAGCAAGAACAAAATGTATGCAACTTAAATGAAATACTCAGGAGTCAGGATTAGTCCAATGCAGGTTAAACTCACAGCACACGCAGTGATGGAGCTCGCAGCATTCTGAACAGAACCGCCAGTCATTAGCTGCTCACGTGAACAGTGCGCTTTGCTTTCTTTTAGTTTCAAATTGTTTCGTAATCGTTTAAAAGAGGACATTTCAAGTTTTCTATACACATATTTCTCATGTCTGTGAGAAGCAGCCTATACGCTGAGTTTCAGATTATTTATGAGACGCACTCCAGTTCATGCGCAACGCAAGTGATCGCTCCTGCACATTCATGTCACGATTATTGTCTGTTATAGTCTATTTGCTTCTTATTTAATAAATCGTAATAATTGGTAGATGAAAAATCGATTAAAATTAAGATACAATTTATACAAAACTAAATTCACTTTAAAGAAAGGCTTTCTACAAAAACAACTCAAGTGTCAAAATCATGTCATCACCTTTGACATATTATGCATTTTTGTACTTTTAATTATCAATATAGCCTAGATGAAATTTAAAAATAGCATTATAATATTTAAACATAAATATGAAACAAAATACATTGTTTAATGGCTACAACAGGTAGCCTATAGTAGGCTACAGTACAGATAAATGTCATGTCTGAGCGGGATTTGAGCGAACGTTGTTTTACCGGTGAGCCTACACTGTTTTAAAAGCAACTGAGCTACTGAAAAATGTAGTTAAGCTAGTGTCACAACCTATCTCGCTACTGCCCAACACTTGGCTGTATGGCAGTGCACTTGATATGAGACTTGGATGACTCGTGGTCTTTTATTGCCTCTAATTTAAGGTTAGATGTTCCTCTAACGAACAAATTGTTTGCATTTTCTGATGACGCCTAGGTTCGACAGTAGCCGCGTTTCCATTAGCCTACAGATTTGCGGAAAACTTTATATTTTCTAAATGTGGATAAACTATTGCGAAATGACGACGTTTCCATTAACCAATGTTATGTGACTAAAACTTATTTTTTTCCTCTCGTGATAAGTAATTCCAAAAATGATGCCACGTATGTTGGTTTGTATATCCCAGCCACCGCTCCAGATATTATTGTTAATGGAAGGAGATATAGGCGTGTTATTCAAGCATTAATTAAAATTAAAAGAGCGAAATGTTTTAATTTGCATGGTGGTAACTGGTGTGTTTTTTTTTTTACCATTTCGTTATTTTGGCTTGGAATTTAGTTTGTTGGAAATATGAACTGAATTTAGAAATACTTTTCAAATTAACAACTTTGCATTTAATAAACAAAATTAATTTTGGAAAAACGAGACAGCGTTTGGAGTGGAGTGCAAAATAATCAGTTCCCTCAGTCCACGGCCTTTGTTGGTATTGTAAGTGTACACAAATAAAAGTAGACAGTTTATAGTTTATAATTATGTCTTGCACTTATCTGTAATATTCCGCTGTCATAAAGGAAAAAATCCATCAGAACGCGCTGGCACCTTCGTCAGACAGACGGTTAAATAAACCATAGCCTATTTAGTTTCATAGTTAGGCTGTTTAAATTTTAGCCTATAATATTATTATTTTAATTTCATATGTTGATTAGGTCTATGAAAAGTGAGCTGCAAGAGTAAGATGCTGACTCCGCGGCGGGCCTCTTAATACCGGGGATATGTCGCCACATTTTTTTAACCGATAATTTTCCTTTCGTCTGTATCAGCTCAGTGCTGAAAACCAATCAAATGATGAGTTAATCGACAAAAGTGTATTATTGTTACTAGCAACAGCATTCTTTGATAAAAGCTGTCCAATCCGTTACAAGGAATGTTTTAAGTAGTAACCAATAAAAATATGTTTTTAAATTCAATCCACCTGCCACTGTGGCTGGTATACAAGGCAAAGTCATCCACCACTTTGAAAAAGTACCCGCCATTGGCTGGTGGCGGGTGATAATTTCCCACCCTGAGTGTGTAACATAGCTCTAAGTGAATTAAAACATCCTGCAAAGTTTTACATCTGAAAGTGCACCATATATAAAGTTATTGTCTCTCAAAAGTAAGAGTCGACTCTGAGTCAATTAAATTAATCATTTTTAAAACGAATCCCAAGTCGTTTCATTGTGACATCAAGATTGCCCGCATTTTCAGCCTTCCTTGTCATTTTACACACATCCATTTCATATTTATTCAGAGAAATAAGTATTCTCAGTGACGGCTATTTGTAATGCAACATCTTACACAGATTCAGCTGTTAATGAAAAAATAAATGAACGCATGACAGTTCCATCTTTTTCTATCATGTTTGGTGTCTATTTGTTTAGAATGTTGCCAAGGGTATTCTAATGGTGGTTTGGAACGTGAGAAATGCATTGGTAAACTTTAAAGACACTTCAAAGACTTCTAACTGTGTACAGAATGCTAATGAATTCCACAGGGGAAAGAAGGGTGGGCCACACTGTCTGCCCCCTCTGATACCAGCAGCCAATCGCAACACTGGAATGGAGAAGCGCCAAATTCCAATCTCCTTCTCATCGGAAGGGGATAAAGGTACCCTTTCAACAGACACTCCTTGTTCTGAGTCTGTCCTGCGAGGATGAGACTGTGACAGAGCAACCAAGTTCTGAGTCTGTCCTGCAAGGATGAGACTGAAACAGATCACCAAGTTCTGAGTCTCCTCTTGAGAGACAAACAGATCACCAAGTTCTGAGTCTGTCCACCAAGGATGAGACATAACAGATACACTGTAACATTCTGAGCCTCTGGTTAATCCAGAGTGACAACAAAATATCTGAGGATCTGAGTCTACAGCTTGTGAGGCAGCAACTGATACGGCCTTGTTCTGAGCCTCCAGCCTGTGAGGAAAGAGACATTAACAAACACTACGTTCAGAGTTTTAGTCCAGCGAGACAGTGACGACTACAGCACGTCCCGAGTCTCCATGCCAGAGAGACCAAAGCGGATTGACCAATTTCTGAGCGTCTGGCCCACAGAGGCAGAAGACACACCGTGAAATTTGCAACAAGGTTAAGCTCAGGAGAGCAAACCTTCACTTCAAGGTTCCTTCGACTGCGTGTTCCAGATTAAGGATCTTCTGCACCTACTTCAGGGCCTCATCTGCGTGTTCCAGATTTTAGGACCCTTTGGTGCTCCAGGAGATCATCATCCCACAGATCTTCGTGTTCAAGGCTATTGAAACGGATTCCAGCTTTTCCCCACTGCATTGTCACCCAGCACAACCAGTGGAAGAAGTCACCGCCATCGGACTGCTTACTCAGCCACGTGGAAAGTAAATATCACTTAACCAAACCTCTTTCCAGAGACCTTGGCAATGTTGTATATTGTCAGTATATGATTTTCTAATTTACATTAGTGGTAATATAACTGATGCTAGTTAATAACAAATAATCTCAACCTGGTCTCATTGTGAAAATGTACCTCTGGCAACGTTTTTGCAAACCGCCAAAATACGTACCAATATGTACATATCTCTGCAGTTTCAAAGTGAAATGAACACTAGAGGCAGTAAAACAGCAAGCACTTTTTATCGTTTTTTTTCCCCCATGTAAATGAATAAATTTTGGAGTTTGCGTCTCTTAATCTGCTCCATATGCTCGGCTTTTTTTATATAATAAGTTTGCTCAGTAGCTCAGCTGGTACAGATTTGTACTTGTAATAATGAAAGCTCAGGTATGAATCCCGTGAAAGACAAGTCATGATAAAAGAGCTCAAAGATGAGTTCACAGAAGCTAACAAGACATGGTTACTATTGTATTTTTGTCACATTTGCTTTTGTTAACACTATCGGTTAGGTTTAGGGTTTAGTGTAGGTGTACGTTAAAAAAACAATGTCACAAAACGTCAGATTGACGCTCATCTGTTCCGGGAAAAAAACGACGCTTTTGGCGGCACCCAGTGGACATATCACTTTGAAACTGCAGTGATATGTACATATTGGTACGTATTTTGGGGTTTGCAAAAACGTTGCCAGAGGTACATTTTCGCAATGAGACCAGGCTGAATAATCTTTTGTTTATTTGTTTGATGCATAATAAGGCTCTTCACCTTAGTTTCATAGAAACAACAGTTTATCTTTCCACAAGCTAACGCAACTCTTCCATAGCCACAATCACCTTGTGCACTTTATTCCTTTATCATTCATTGTTTTCATTTAGTAGTTGTTAGTTAGCCTGGATGCCAGCCGAGCTTAGCCCCGCCCACAACATTTTTACTCGGGCAGTTCGGTCTGGACTTGATCGGTAGAGAAGAAACTGTTCGGACCAATGAAATTGCCAGGGCGGGCTTTAGACGATGATGGACAGATGGTAAACAGTAACGTAATCATCCACGTCATCAAATGCGTTTGGGTTGAATTTGTTCTAATCCTAAACGGAGAACTTGTTTGTACGTTATATGCATTCACCTTTACTATTTCTCTCAGAAATGATGATCGTGTTGGTAAGTACTCTGTGTATCCTTAAATTATTTTTTTACAACACCGGCAAAGATCGTTTACACTCATCTTTTTCTTCTAATGTTAGGCTACTTTGAGGAAGTAGAGATGCACTGATGCTAAATTTCTCTGTTGATACCGATAGCTGATTATTCAGATGCCGATACTGATTGTTTGATTTTCTTAAGGGAAAAAAATCTCTCCCAAATAATGCTGCAAACTATACAGGGAAGCCTCTCATTTGGGACATAATATAAGGGGTTAAAATTAATAACAGAGCTATTATATTCAACTGCTATTTATTTTCATATATTATGCTCACATAATATTATATTAATATTTATAATCAGATATTATACTGTATGCAAAAAATTTTTTTTTTACAACACCGGCAAAGATCGTTTACACTCATCTTTTTCTTCTAATGTTAGGCTACTTATTCCAGCGTGCAGACAGGGTTGCCAAGTTTTTACAACAAAACCCGCCCAATTGCTAACGTTACTCAAAACTAGCCAAAAACAAGCCCAATATCTTTCCGGGGGGGTTCTCCGGGGGGAAAAAAGGCGTTTGGGGGGTAAAATATGTGTTATTTTGGCAGGACTGCCTGCTAAAATTCGCATTCCTGGGTCTGTATATCACATAATTGGGGTCGCTTCAACCCGTGGACTTGGCAACACCGTGCAGTTGAGTTCTGTTGACATTTGACAACTAACGTTGTGCGTCGCTCCGTTGCTCTGATTGGTTGTAGGTCTATCCAGTTGAGGTCTTTCCTGGTTCGGTTGAAACACGCCCAACGGAGCAGCCCAACGGAGCAGTATCAGACTCAAATTCTGACTAGAATTGAGTATGACGACGTCAGGCTAGTTGTTAGTTATTCTTGGTTGTCTTTTGTTAATAAAATGTATTTTATTACAATTGTGTCTTCTTTGTGCTGATAATACAGAAGAAGCTCTACAAGTTAGAAATCTCACCAATCTTTCAGATGAATCAGCTGACTAACTCTCCCCACTTTACATTCATTCTAAATGATTGAACAGCTCCTGTGTGGAGTGTTCTCATACAGCCAAGGTAAAAGACCTTGACTTGTGTCCCAAACTAAGAGAGGGGGAAGGTGGTCATCTGATGTACTCATAATAACCACACCTTAAGTGACATGTGATCCAAAATTCACAACGTCAGCGGTGATGTGAGTACCAATCACTACCTTACTTAGCGTCCTTGGATGGACGAAAGTAAAATCACTACAACAAGTTAAGCCGCAATGAGAATAAACGTGGTTTATGCTAACCACAAATTGTTTTGTGTGACCACAGAATTCAAGTGCCGTTTAGATATCAGTTTAAAATCAATATGCTCTGTTGGGGTTATAATTATTAACATTGGATGCCTGTCACTTCATGTACTTGATTCAGATGGTATTTCTCTAAAATGTGAGTGTCTAATGTTTTGATGCAGTTTTTGACTCTCCTTATTGATTTAATTTTCATGTCAGATGGGATGACAACCTTGTGTGAACCACCAAATGTTATGTTTTGTAAGTAAGGTTTAAATCCACAATAAAGGTGCACCAGGCAGTCAGAATAGAAATTTAGCTTGCATAACAGGATTCGACAGAATAGGTGAGGTTGTGAAACGACAGACATTTCTATCCGGGCAGGATTCGATTTCTTAGAGAATGCCTGAGTTGACCGCAAAAAGTGGGTAATTTGTTATTTGCACAGACGTGTTCGATACAAACTGTATTGAAATTACAAGATACATCTGTGAAGTGATTAAACGCAATTTCGGGAGGAGGACGCCCATCTAATCTTCCAATTAATACCAAGGTATAAAACCAGCAGCTTACCTCTTCCCATTGTAAGTTCTTGCAGCATCCCTCCTCCTCCCCAGCTCCTCCTTTTTTGTACAATTTTGGGGCAATCGGAGCTCGGGTATAATATCCTCTCCGAGCCCCTCTATAGCAGACAGCAAGTCTAAATCTGTTTACCACTTTCACTAAGATTATATGGGCACACAAACTCGTGAAACATAATTAATGAAATTGAGGAAGTAGAGATGCACTGATGCTAAATTTCTCTGTTGATACCGATAGCTGATTATTCAGATGCCGATACTGATTGTTTGATTTTCTTAAGGGAAAAAAATCTCTCCCAAATAATGCTGCAAACTATACAGGGAAGCCTCTCATTTGGGACATAATATAAGGGGTTAAAATTAATAACAGAGCTATTATATTCAACTGCTATTTATTTTCATATATTATGCTCACATAATATTATATTAATATTTATAATCAGATATTATACTGTATGCAACTCTGTTGCACGTAGTTTTCATAAACACTTGTCTTCATGACAAATTTATTCAGGTATTCAGTATAATTAACAGTAAACAATAAGCTCCTCTCTAGTGTTTTTTTTTATAGCTAACTAACGAAATGTAAACACTGGATAACTTTCCTGAGGTAAATGCAACGTTAAGTGACGCTTTGTTCACAAGCTGTTTTATTGACGTCTTTCCACGGTTGAAACTCTGATTAAGTGATTACATGAGACATGATTAATTTCAGTAACTTGTACTGTATCTTTCAACATTCCATCTGATATTCATGTTTTTCGAGATATAACTTGTATTAATGTGGAAGAAAAGCGATCCGCACTGCTGCTTGAACTGAGGCGCTACAGCGATCTGTCGTCACATTTAATAGCGTCATAACGGCATTTGTTGTTTGAATTTCATGATTTTTTTCTTTGAGATTATTGGAAAAACTGCGGATCTGACAACCCTTGCTTGAACTACGGGTGATTCATAGGCTCAAATATAGCCTGCTGTAACTTCGCTGTTTTCAATCTGTTAATGCGTTATTGTCGCATTGACTTGACCTAAATTCAAAACAAAAGATTTTCTTCACTCACAGTTTCAGTTGCAGTCTGACATGTTTTCCCACACCCTTTTGATTGACAGGATATAATCGGCCCTGATCATCAGCTGATTCTAAACGATCGTCCAATGGCTGATAGTGAAAATAATTGCCTTTATCAGGCCCGATACCAATTATAGGCTGGTACATCGGTGCATCTCTAGATTGAAACTAGACTTGCTTTGAGTTATAGTTAATTTTAGAAGTGTCCCATGCACACGTGTCTGTTCATAAATATAATAGAGGACTTGAAGCATATTTATACAGGGTTTGAATGATTTTATTACAGACCTATTAAGAGCAATGAGAAAACAAAATTGCCACACCCGTACTCTCTCTCTCTCTCTGTGTCTGTCTGTCTGTGTTTGGACTTTTTGTGCCTTCCTCTTCTATAGAAACACCTTTAATGCAGTCTGTGTATGTGTTAGAGAAAAGCTGACTGGATCAAACGTCTGACCATGTACGAGTTCATTATATTGGTACAAATTGTTACCACTGCAGTGGTCTGGACTAGTGTGTCTGAACAGGCTTAGTTATTTTAATGGCAAATTTCTTTCTTTCTTTCTTTCTTTCTTTCTTTCTTTCTTTCTTTCTTTCTTTCTTTCTTTCTTTCTTTCTTTCTTTTTCTTTCTTTCTTTCACTACAGCAGTGGATATTAATACAGTTCATATTAATTGTTATAAATGTTATTAATAATATTATGTCTGTGTTTGTTTGAAATGTATCCATTGACAGTGCTGTCGAGAGCAGGACAATGACTTGATGGGAAGAAAACCCATTCTGGTAATAATAATATCGAAATGGCCAAATTTCATCTAATTTGAGCACCTAGAAAGTGCAGTTTTGTCAAATTTGGTCATGAATTTCGGACAGGATGGTTTACGTGCTTTTGAATGTCTTTTTCTGCACCCTTAAAGTCACTGTGAAAACAAAATGGACAATTCTTATTTTCTATGGAATATTTCAGTAATTATTTTAAATGATTTATCTGTGCACATCATTATTTTTCATAATCTTTAATTATTTACTGGCGCGAGGGCAGGACAATCTGTCACTCACAAGAGATCACAGCTATAGCAAACCATAATGATCCAACCATCCAATCAATCCCCCATGGACACAATCAAGTACAGCCCTACATTTTTTGTTTGTTCGAGAAGCCGTTCGACTTGCATATATGTCACAATATGGAAGAAGACACTACCGCAACTTCAGTTTCATTATGCCTTTAAAATGCATCTTGCACATTCATATCCATCAGCGCACCATCAGGGTTTTCTCTAGCATGTAGACATTCTAGCCGATATATCGGTCTGTTTCCAAGCAGTCTGAATACACAATCATTTAATCAACCAACCACAAGTCCCGCCTCAGACATCAAAGAGAGAGAGAGAGAGAGAGGAGAGAGTGAGAGAGAAAAGCATACCACTTTGGTTTGCCTCCAACCAATCACATCAAACAGGAGGAGGAGCTTTACAAAGTCGCAGTCGTATCTGTTCTGGTCAATGAGCATGCTGCAGTCGGCTGCATAGTGTGTGTATGTGTGTGCTGTCAGAACGTGGAGCCATTTCATCACTGCTGTCTATGGGACACACACTGTCAGCGTGAACGAATGAGTGTGAATGAGTAAGCGTGAGCTTTTTCCTTACTGGCTCAACCCCAAATTGTCTCCCCCTCCCTTCCTCAAAACTACCGCCACATTTCCCTCTCTTCCTCCTTTTCTCCTCCCTCTCTCCCTCCCTTACCCTCCCTTTCTCTGCATCCAGCAAAATCACCCCTTCATCACACGCCGGACGCTAGCGTGTGTGCGCACATGTGAGAGAGAGTGAGCGGCACTCTGGTGAGACGTGAGTGTGTGGAGAGAGAGAGAGAGAGAGAGAGAGGGGGGGGGACGAGGAGGAGAAGACAGGGCGATAGGTGAGAGGGCATGTGGCGGATGAGTGTGTGATGAGAGGAGATGGGGGGAGCGCTTGGACGGAGAGACGGCAGAGAGCGGAGGAAGCCGCGCAAAGACGCCAAGAAGTCCAAAATCAACAGTAAGGTATCCCGTTCTCTCTCTGACACTTCTCTATGTGTCTGTCTTGCTTCGTCTGTCTTGTGCAAGAGCGTGTGTGTGTATGTGTGTTTGTTGCAGTGCATTCCATCAGACTGTGTATGTGGCTTTATGGCAGAGTAACTTCCCTTTTGAATGTGTGAGACAGTTTGTTACAGGGCCAGACAGACAGACAGAACTGGCCACAGGCTCAACAATAAGGATTTTTTATGCTGTCATTGTTCATTTAATGGTAAGGTTTCATTACAAAAAAGCTGTGCTATAACTTGAGATAGGAGTAAATTCATACACACAGTGTGAAATATAACTGCTGGTTCATGGTCTTAATCTGTGCTAGTCAATAAGATTGTGTTAACAAATCCAATTCAGTTTTGTAATATACTTCATTTGAATATATTTGCTGCTCCAACATTGGTACCAATTTACCATTTCTCATCAGATTGGTTCAACAGATCTCAACTATTGGTTCAAATTAGGGATACATAATATATACCATATTGCTTTTTGGCTGATATACATTTTTGGTCTCGATTTTTGATATATAGGTAATTTTTAGCAAATATCAATTTTCATTTTGTACATTTTAATTTAGTGATGCCAAAAGCACTTAAGATTTATTTTAGTATTGTATTTATTTAGTCAAAGAAGGATATTTTAATATAAAAAAATTAGTAGGGAGGCATTATTTTTGTTTAAAAATAGCCAATGATCAGTGCCAATTATATCCTGTCAATCAAAAAAATGTGTCCAACTGCAACTCATACTGTGTGAAGAAAACCTCTCTTGTGTTGAATTCATGTTTGTCAAAGTTAACGCGACAATAACACATTAACAGTAAAAAAATTAAGTTGTTAAGGGAGGCTATATTTGACCATGTGAATCACAAGGGTTGACAGTTGGCCCAGGGTTATCAGATCCACGGCTTTTCCTTACACCAACCATTATTTATAGCACGCCTACCATCCAATAATTGCAAAGAGCTTTGTTACTTGTGATAAGAAACAAAGTCTCGGCTTTCAAATTCTGTCCATTTTATCATGAAATTCAAACAATAAATGGTGTTTTGACACTCTTAAATGTGATGTTACAGATCACTGTAGCACCTCAGTTCAAGCGCCAGTGCAGTGTTTTCTTCCACTTTAATAGGAATAGCACAAAAAATAAATGCATGAACACAAAATATACAGTGCTCCTTACCAAGTGTAATCACTCAATCTGTTTCAACCACAGAAAGACATTAATAAACAGCTTGTGAACAAAGTGTCACCTAACGTTGCATTTACCTCAGGAAAGTTATCCAATTTTCACATTTTGTTAGTTAGCCATACAAAACACTAGAGAGGAGCATATTTTTATGTTTAAATTAACTTTCCATGAATATATACGTGTTTATGAAAAATACCTTGATACACAGAGTTATACAAACAGTTTTTCTTTGAGTGCAATTATTATATCTGAAAATTAATAACTCTGTTTTTAGTTACATTATAGTAATTTACCTAAACAAAATGCAATTTTGTACCTGTGCATTTCTAATAATTAGTTATCTGCCATAACATGAAAATAAACATGAGCTTGCTATCATTATCAGTATTAGTATTATAATATTTATTATTTATATGGATTTTGCTTAAATATTTATATTTTTTTCAATTTTTATATTTCAATTTTAGTAATGTTTTTGTCATTCTTAATATTAGTTATATTCGTTTTTTTATATTTTCGTTTTTAGCTTTTATTTTTATTTATTTGAGTTTTAATTTTAGTAATTTTAGTACTTTAGCTTAAACCTATTTATTTCAGTTGCCTGTCATTTTTATTAATTAAAACAATTTTATTGTTTTAGTTTTAAGTAAACGATAACAATACAGCAGCATATTGCCCATAATTTGTTTTTTTTTAATATCGGTGCATCCCTAGTACAAATACATTTGAATATATCACAAATCCAAATGTTTGCATGATATAAATACCTTGGTGTATATGATCACTGAACACAATATAGGACCATTTTTGTCAACAGGCCTTTAACTCACACTGCCTGCATCCCATTGGACCATCCTTACTGTTGAGCTTAAGCTGATTGGAGACAAAGAACATCCATGTCTTTCTTCAGCTGAAGTTCCATCAATCTACACACACACACAAGTCAAGTCAAGTCAAGTCAACTTTATTTATTTAGCGCTTTTAACAATGCAGATTGTTTCAAAGCAGCTTCACGGTGTTAAACAGGAAAATAATGCAACAGAATTTTATTCGGCTGTACAGCCGTTCCGGAGAAAACGGTGATGTAATCAGCTCATTTCAATTATCATACAGTGACAATGTGGGCTTTAGATCAGTAATAAGATCAGTAATTTAGTTTATATGGTTAATTTAGTTTAATAATTAGATTTATTTGGATATTTAGTTGAAAAATGTATTGTCCCCAACTGAGCAAGCCAAACCAAGAGGCGACGGTGGCAAGGAAACCAAAACCCCATCAGGTGACCTAATGGAGAAAAATAAACCTTGGGAGAAACCAGGCTCAGTCGGGGTGCCAGTTCTCCTCTGACCAATTAACAAACAGCGTATGATTATTATTCTGGCAACTTTACAGGTCAGAGGTCATAATAGATCGGAATATTCGAAAGATCGGAGGCAACACGCCTGAGACGGGTTTATTGAGGATGACATGTTGATTAAACAATTATAAAATAGGAATAATCGAAATATCGGAGGTATCACGCCGGAGACGGGTTTATTGAGGATGCCGTATTGATGAAACAATTATTAAATAGGAATTTTTGAACAATCGGAGTCATCATGCTGGAGACGGGTTTATTGAGGATGCTGTGTCGATGAGGCAATTTTCGAACAAATTTTGAGGCAATTTACACGCACACACACAGTCTCACATTCGAGTTCCACTTCCATTTTGACATTCTACGCTGCACTGAACACACGCTGATAAAAGAGTGTGTGTTTAAGGTGTGAACATGAACAATTCAAGCATTGATGTTTACCACATGAATCATTTTCAGTGTATTCCCCCATTTTCTGCCATGTTCACTCTTTCTTACTCCTCCTTTAAATGCCATGCCCGAATTGTGTGGTACCTGTACGTGGATTTGACAGCGTGCTGATCCGCGGTCTTGACGGAGATGACACTGGCTGTGATGCGTAATCTCTTGATCCTGTGAAGTGACTGATGGGAGATTTAACTAGGGCTCTGAGTGGCAGCCGTTTGCTCGACGGCAGGATCAGACAGAATGTGGAGGTGTAGTCAGTCACAGGGATGACAAGTTTGGGAAAACAGTACTGGAATATTTGGGAGACTCTCTGTACTCTAGGGACTCTTGAGATCACATGAGGTGAACATGACCTTTTTCCTACTCTTGTTATACAGTTGTTTCCTTAGACACCCTTTACAACTCATATTTGGGTGATTGGATCACAGTGTTGACTACATTAAAAGGCAGGTGTACTGTAATTGATTGGTTCACTAAAAACACATTTGGAAAGCATTCATACACACACACACACACACACACACACACACACACACACACACACACACACACACACACACACACACACACACACACACACACACACACACACACACAAACAGGTTTGTTTTGCTAAGTGAGTACATCTGAAATGTCCTCATATTTCATGTTTACGTCGTAATACCAGTGTAATACCCGTGTCATTATACAAATTTGTGTCCTCATAAATCACAAAAACAAACAAACACACACACACACACACACGTTTGTGTTTTTTTTTTCTTTTTGAAAGAAGTGCTCACACAGGCTACATTTATTTGATAAAAATACAGTACAAAAGTAATATTTTGAAATATTATAATTTAAAATTTCTATTTGATTTTTGTTTTCTATTTGAATTAGTGCTTGCTTACATTTTATATGTGTGTACTGTGTATAATTATTATGTATATGTAAATACACATACATGCATGTATATATTTTATATACAGTATATATATTTATATAATTTATCTTATATATAAATATAAATATTTTATATATAAATATTACATAATTTTCTTAAATATATACATGCATGTGTGTGTATTTATATAATAATTATACACAGTACACACACACATGTATTATCTAAACACAAACTTTTATTCTGGATGTAATTCATTGTGATTAATCGATTGCCCAGCATTAATTTGAATACATTTTAAAATATAATTTATTCTTGTGATGGAAAAGCTGGATATCATCATATCATATCTTTAGTGTCACATGATCCTTTAGAAATAATTCTAATATGCTGATCTGATTTGGTGTTCAAGAAACTTTTCTTATTATTATCAACATTGAAAACATTTTTTTTAAGTTGAAAAGAAAAGCATTTATTTGAAATAGAAATATGTTGTAACATTAAAGGTTTTTACTGTCACTGCCGTTAATCAATTGAATGCATCCTTGCTAAATTAAAGTATTCATTTATTTATTTATTTAAAAAATCGTAAAGAAACTTTTGGAAGAGTAGCAAAGACTTAAACAACTAAATTCACGGACAAGCAAGCAATAGTTTAACTGGCATCGCAAGAGCTAGATGGGACATATTGTTTAATTTGAGAAGCAGTTGATTTTGGCAAAAGTCCCCATTTTTGCTCATTTTAATCTTATTGCTGTCATAGAAAAACAACTGAGATCTTTTTCCAAGCTGTAGAGTAATATGTGTCTGTATATATGCATGTCTTAGTGTGTTAACTCAAGCCCAGTATATCTACTCCACACGAGAGCAGGAGTAAAAACTAACTGAGCATGAACTAGTTTGCTCTATCTGCCAGCTGTGACCTCATCCAGTGATGTTCTATACATCCCACTGTGATGTACCATAGTTTGTCTGATGGGTTTTGATCATTGACTAATTTTGTTTTGAGTTTTTGATTGTTTTCCTGTGGTCTTATGGTAGTGTAATCATGTGGTGGCTAATACTAAAAGGTTGATGGTTAGGGCCAGAATTGAGCCTTTAAGCAAGACACTCAGGTTATTCCAGGAGAACTGACCCTGTTATACGCCAGCTTTAATTAAATCATCTGCTAAATGGATACTTACTTATTCATAAGGGAGGTTTTTGAAATGACTGTCAGGTCTTCAAGAGAGGTTACATATTGATGTTATATATTAGAGGTTATATACAGGTGAATATTCTGATGAAATATTTTGGAATGTTTTTTTCAGTACCATGCATGTGAGATTGGAGAGAGAGCATAAAGCTGCGAATAGCGTCCCATCCACTGAACTGTCCCGGGACTCTTGTATTGGCCCTGCCCTGAGGCTGACCATTACACGACCTAATTAAACCAGAGCGAGATCCAGTACAGCCACAGAGTACTTACGCATCAGCTGCTCATAACACACACACACACTGCTTTATTTCGTCAGGAGTAGTTTAGAATCACTCATACACTGGTGCACATTGATATATGCACAACAGTAAGTCTATAAAGCATCCATTATACAACCTTAAAACAAATTAAGAGACATCCAGGATACATCTGACAGTGTTTAAGGGAAAATACTTAATACATTAATTAACAAATTACCAATGAATATGAGCAGCATTAAACATTCAGTGCACATAATAGCAGGTTATATTGCTGCTGTTTGATAATTGTTTGCTATCTATCTATCTATCTATCTATCTATCTATCTATCTATCTATCTATCTATCTATCTATCTATCTATCTATCTATCTATCTATCTATCTATCTATCTATCTATCTATCTATCTATCTATCTATCTATCTATCTATCTATCTATCTATCTATCTATCTATCTATCTATCTATCTATCTATCTATCTATCTATCTATCTAATTTTCATAATTGCTTTTTCTGAGATCACCAAAGTCTTCAAATGATGATTGTGCAACTAACAGTCTAGTGTCCTCAGACATACAACATATTTTCCCCCTTATGGCTGCGGCTTGTATATCTTCAGCCACAAATACATCATATACACACATTATCTTTCTCTCTCTCTTTTAGATTGCAAGAATTATTGTGCACGACTCACTACTGTAAATTAAGGTCATGTAGGCTGTGTTGTGAGTAACTGGGGAATACGGCAGTTATTTATGAATTTGAACTTGTTCCCCATGTTGGTTTGGCATGCGTTTCAGAAAATGTTATCATAGGCCATCAAAAGACTTTGAATATAGTGTACGTAAGGTCTAGCTTTATGATACTTATGGTCTTTTTTGAAGTTTGAAAGCTTCGGCCGGTGATCAGTACCGTGTTCAGACTTTCCCCTTTTGTATTTCACAGAAGAAAGAAAGTCATAGAGGTTTTGAAAAACATCAGGGTGAGTAAATGATGACAGAATGTTCATTTTTCAGGTGAACTATCCTTTTAAACATCAGCCCTGTAGTCGCTTATTGAATTGACTCAAACCAGTACATAAGAGCACTATCTTTCTTTCTCAGTGCACCAGTCAGAGGTTAATGGGCCAGTTGTTCATCCATAAACTGCACCTATGAGAGCTTAAACTGCTCTTCTTCTCACCTGTGGACAGCGAGACAGATTATGTGGCATCTGAGAGAGAGATTGTAAGTTTGTCACCATTTTTTGTTACCAAGAGGGCTCCTGAAGTCCCATTAAGACAAATGGATCTCTCAAGCAGCCGTCTGTCAGGTGTGAAGTGAGACGCTCTGCTGGAAAGCGAAGCAATAACTCAACACTAACTCACTGTGTGATGGGGAACTGACAACTCACCACCGGCCTGCCAGTCTCTCGGTCAGTATAACGGACATCACATATGCCATTTACATGTCACATTACCACCAGTGTGCCGCCGGTCGGTTTCGTTATGTGTGCTGTTAGTCCAAATTACATGCATTATGAGCAGTGCCAAATGCATCATGGGAAGATACTATCAGATGTGTTAGCAGATTTGTGGCGGATTGTTATGGAATGGACCGGCAGTGATGAGTGCTTTATGAGTATTGATGGGAATGTTATGCTAATGCTGAATATTTTACAAACAGTTGTGGGTTAGTATGTTATAGACAATGTTAAAATGTGCAGTGTTTGTTTCCATTGTTGGATATATTAATTCTGCAGGCTATAGGGGGTATTATGGGCTGTTTTTATTTAGCAGATGCTTTTATCCAAACTACATATTCCTAGTGTTTTCTGAGTAATGTGGTGAATAATATGATCAGGTCTATTATAGGTACTGATGATAATGTTAACCCCGTTATATGTTACACAATGCTGGTACATTTAACATCACGTTATCTGTATCATGAGTAAAATGAATGTGTGTGTGTGTATGTATGTATGTATGTATGTATATAAATATATATATATATATATATATATATATATATATATATATATATATATATATATATATATATATATATATATATACACTGATAAGGCAATACATTATGACCACTGACAGGTGAAGTGAATAAAACTGATTATCTCTTCATCACGGCAACTGAACATTTTGTCCTCAAAGTTGATGTGTTACAAGCAGGAAAAATGGGCAAGCGTAAGGATTTGAGCGAGTTTGACAAGGGCCAAATTGTGATGGCTAGACGACTGGGTCAGAGCATCTCCAAAATTGCAGCTCTTGTGGGGTGTTCCCGGTCTGCAGTGGTCAGTATATATCAAAAGTGGTCCAAGGAAGGTACAGTGGTGAACTGGTCTAATGAATCACGTTTTCTTTTACATCACGTGGATGGCCGGGTGCATGTGCGTCACTTATCTGGGGAGCGCATGGCACCAAGATGCACTATGGGAAGAAGGCAAGCCAGCAGAGGCAGTGTGATACTTTGGGTAATGTTCTGCTGGGAAAACGTTGACACATCCCACCTAGTTAAGCATTGTTGCAGACTTTGTACACCCTTTCATGGAAACGGTATTCCCTGGTGGCTGTGGCCTCTTTCAGCAGGATAATGTGCTCTGCCACAAAGCAAAAATGGTTCAGGAATGGTTTGAGGAGCACAACAACAACTTGGCCTCCAAATTCTCCAGATCTCAATCCAATCGAGCATCTGTGGGATGTGCTGAACAAACAAGTCCGATCCATGGAGGCTCCACCTCACAACTTACAGGACTTAAAGGATCTGCTGCTAACATCTTGGTGCCAGATACCAAAGCACACATTCAGGGGTCTAGTGGAGTCCATGCCTTGACGGGTCAGGGCTGTTTTGGTAGCAAAAGGGGGACCAACACAATATTAGTGAGGTGGTCATATAATGCTATGGCTGATCTGTGTGTGTGTGTGTATATATATATATATATATATATATATATATATATATATATATATATATATATATATATATATATATATATTTATACTACGGGCCATTGAATGCTTGAATCTGATTGGCTGATGAACGTTCTGAGGTGTGCAATTATTTTCTGGGAAACGCACAGCGAACGTAGTTCCAGGCAGCTCTTTTGACCGCATTACAGTTCCATATCACTTCGCATAGTTAACTGTAATAACGGAAATTAAAGGACTAAAAAAAAATAACATGACAGACGATTTTCCTAAACTAAATCTTAATATTTATGGTGAATATGAAATGTTCATTACTGCAATCACACGTGCTCGCACACGCACTACAGTTTGCACAAAAAGGTGTCAGCGCTGCCCTGATGATTTTATCAGTTAGCCTATATATAGTGTAGCAACTTAAAGGCTACACATGACATTTTTTCACTAGCGAGGTAATAACAGCGCTGTTTAGAGACGCACAGAGGTAGCCTAATTTGCACAAGCGCTCTCTCTCTCTCTCTCTCTCTCTCTCTCTCTCTCTCTCTCTCTCGCTCTCTCTCTCTCTCTGTGTCTCTGTCACTCTCGCTCTCTTTCTAATAACTTCATTAATAACTGCAGTAGAATGCTATCAACGGCTCAAGCCTCCGTTAACAGGTTTAAAATGACGTTTCGGAACTAGCAAAAAAGCCGTTGGATGAGACGCAGAAGAAATAGTCCTACTCACAATAGCGATTTAAGTACAAAAACCGGACGAATCCCTTTAAATATATCATCAGATCGATGTCTTGAGGTGTGGTAACCGTAGTATAAGTGGAATAATTGACGACGGGCCGTTTAATTATTAGAATAATAATGCACACCCGAGGTGGTGATGCGGTCACGACGCGAAGCGTAGTATATATTTATACACACACTCACCTAAAGGATTATTAGGAACACCTGTTCAATTTCTCATTAATGCAATTATCTAATCAACCAATCACATGGCAGTTGCTTCAATGGATTTAGGGGTGTGGTCCTGGTCAAGACAATCTCCTGAACTCCAAACTGAATGTCAGAATGGGAAAGAAAGGTGATTTAAGCAATTTTGAGCGTGGCAAAGAATGATGTGAAAAGGGAAAAGGGACAAACATCCAGTATGCGGCAGTCCTGTGGGCGAAAATGCCTTGTTAATGCTAGAGGTCAGAGGAGAATGGGC
Organism: Gobio gobio; assembly: GCF_949357685.1. Classification (NCBI taxonomy): domain Eukaryota; kingdom Metazoa; phylum Chordata; class Actinopteri; order Cypriniformes; family Gobionidae; genus Gobio; species Gobio gobio. The sequence continues at coordinate 34,362,203 of NC_137115.1, read as the reverse complement.
CGACTGATTCAAGCTGATAGAAGAGCAACTTTGACTGAAATAACCACTCATTACAACCGAGGTATGCAGCAAAGCATTTGTGAAGCCACAACATGCACAACCTTGAGGCGGATGGGCTACAACAGCAGAAGACCCCACCGGGTACCGCTCATCTCCACTACAAATAGGAAAAAGAGGCTACAATTTGCACGAACTCACCAAAATTGGACAATTGAAGACTGGAAAAATGTTGCCTGGTCTGATGAGTCTCGATTTCTGTTGAGACATTCAGATGGTAGAGTCAGAATTTGGCGTAAACAGAATAAGAACATGGATCCATCATGCCTTGTTACCACTGTGCAGGCTGGTGGTGGTGGTGTAATGGTGTGGGGGACTTGGTGAGGTTTTCTTGGCACACTTTAGGCCCCTTAGTGCCAATTGGGCATTGTTTAAATGTCACGGCCTACCTGAGCATTGTTTCTGACCATGTCCATCCCTTTATGACCACCATGTACCCATCCTCTGATGGCTACTTCCAGCAGGATAATGCACCATGTCACAAAGCTCGAATCATTTCAAATTGGTTTCTTGAACATGACAATGAGTCACTGTACTAAAATGGCCCCCACAGTCACCAGATCTCAACACAATAGAGCATATTTGGGATGTGGTGGAACGGGAGCTTCGTGCCCTGGATGTGCATCCCACAAATCTCCATCAACCACAAAATGCTATTCTATCAATATGGGCCAACATTTCTAAAGAATGCTTTCAGCACCTTGTTGAATCAATGCCACGTAGAATTAAGGCAGTTCTTAAGGCGAAAGGGGGTCAAACACAGTATTAGTATGGTGTTCCTAATAATACTTTAGGTGAGTGTATATATATATATATATATCAATATCTATTTCTTTCATTTGATGAATTTAAAGTTCAGAATAGCTGCATTTTTTATTGCTCAACAGCCACTTTGGCTGGTGGTTTTCCAAAGTTACTAGCCACTCAGTATTTTCACTGGCCACAATTTTGACCGATACCATGGGGAAAAACTGCCATTTAGATATTTTTAATTCCATAATTTGGCAGGAGGTATATTAGGCTGCTGTCACTTTAAGACCTGACACACGGATCCATTATACTGTTACATATTTTTTTTCTCAACTGTTCACTAAACATAACTGACTGCGTTTAAGTGAATACTCTCCAAGACTGGCATTTTGACATTATTTTGTGTGTATTTTACTGTTTAAGCATAATAAGCAGCTTTCAGATTTTTCAGTATCGATATATATCGGAAAATTGATATTGCACTTGTAGCCTACTTTATTATTTCACATGATTTTCAAAAGACCAGTTGAAAAATGTATATAAAAATCAACCTGGCTAGTATGAATGACTACGTTACACGCCACTGCTGAAATCCACCCACATTTGGCGGGTAGGTGGGTGTTAATGTCAAGCCCTGAGTGTATGTATTGGGCATGGTAAAGTATATAATAGGAAGCAGGAAATATGATGAACAGTGTTCAATATATATTGGTAGAGTGAAGTACAGTCTATTATGGGAGGTGTAAGGAATGTGATGGAGAGTGTTGGGTGTATATTGGGTAAGATGATGTATGTTATGAGAAGTGTAGGTTTTATGGGCTGTGTTGGATGTATTTTGAGCAAAGGCGGATGTATTGTGGGAGTGTGTGGTGTATTTTGGGTTGTGCCATGCTCCGCTGGTCAGGGCTGTCGGAGGCACATGGATGGCAATGCTGACTCAAGCTTTTCTCTTTCTGTTGGTCTGTCCGTGATCTGATGATGGAAGGCATTCCTCACGTTCCTTTACACACACACACACACACACACACACACAGACACACACACACACACACACACACACACACACACACACACACACACACACACACACACACACACACACACACACACACACACACACACAATATTCATGTGTTTGTGTATATTGAATACTCAAGTCAGCAATATGTGGAGTGAATGCGCTCAGCTTTATGACTGCGGTGAATAGCTCCATATTTATAAATCACATCAATGCCACGACTGTGTATAAACAGACCCTGTTTACACAGTCCTGCTTTCATTGTCATAACACCGTAAACCTGTGGAAGCCCAGTCATCACACACCCGTTTATCACCTCATCTTTAACTCAGACATTTTAACAATCTCAAGAGCCAGTGTTTTGAGCCATATGTAACTGTGAATTACCAAGTCATCGGTTGGGTTTTGACCTCCCATGTTGCCTTTTTGAAATCACATGATCAAGTCACCTTTATGTATATAGCACTTTATACAACACAGATTGTTTTAAAACAGCTTTACAGTGATAAACAGGAAAATAACAGAATTGATGCAAACAGAATTCAGTTCAGCTGTAAAGCAATTCTATAAAGACAAATGAGTCATTATTCAGTTGAAGTCAGTCCAGTGTTGATTCAATGACTGTAAAGTTAATCAATTATGAAATTAGTTCAATTCAGCTATAAGCAGCTCTACAGAAGACAATAGTGTCGCTATTTAGCTTGAGTCAGTTCAGTGTTGATTCAAATCAGTTCAATAATAGTGTTAAAAGCAGATAAAGCAGCTCTGCAGAAAACAGTCATCATCCAACTCAACTTCAGTTCAAATCTTGTTCTCGTTCGATAGGGTCAGTACAGTCAAATCAATAATATTACTGAATGTTAGTGCCCTCAACTAAGCCAGAAACGACAGAAAAGGCCTTGGGAAAAACCAGGCTAAGTCTGGGGGCAAGTTCTCCTCTGGTGTGAATGAAAAAGCACAGGTTGTATTATGGGTTATGTAGTCATAATATAGTACACAACTTTGAATTATGGTAATAGGTTAAGCATTCCCATAGCTTGAACAGTAGTGCAAGCTGCAAGCAATGTCAATGTCAAAAGTTTGTGATTTATGTTACTTTTCTTTTGGATAAGTGTCTACAAAATGCATGCATGCGAATGTATATAGCTGGCATTACACTGCACTCTCATAAAAATAAAGGGCATCAATGGTTCCATGAAGAACCTTTAACAAACATGGAACCTTTTCATTCCACAAAAGGTTTACAGGGGGAAACAATTACTTAAAATGTTTTTTTTTATTTTTTTTATGTTCATTACACTAAGAAATTTTTTTTCTTTTAAGAACTGTTCACTGAAAAAATATTTGGGGAACCAGACATGTTTCTTCTATGCCATCGCTGTGAAAACCCTCTTTTGGAACCTTAAAAAAAGCGTATGTAAAAGTTATTTTTCGAAGTTGTAACAAAACAAGATTATTGGAAAATGCTTCAAAATATCGCATTTAATTAATTGTGTTACTTACCAATTCTTTGTCATTATTTGTGAAATTTACTAGCAATTTCTGAGTGTTTAGTAGTAAATCCCACCCCATATTGGTTCTGTGTAGTTGCACGTTAAGTAACAGGTGTGTGTGTGTGGGAGGGGCTGACATGGTCATCCAGAGTGTGTGTCTCTCAGTGGTCAGTTAGTTGGTCAGCAGGGTTTTAGCAGCAGTATGTTGTGTGCTGTGGCAGAGCGCTGGGGATATCTAACAATATGCTGAGCCTGAGAGTAGAAAAAGAGAAAACCGCCCGCTATCCAACCATTGAGGTCAGAATGCCACTTCAAATCATTCTTTCTTATTTTGTCTTGTAGTCAAACCTGCATTCTGTTCAGAAAATAACAGAATAGACATCATGAGGGATATGAAAGCACAGCTGACAATGTTAGAGTTTTTTAAGCGGCAATAGTTTAATAAGCTGTAGCAGTTTAAGTTTATTGTGTGAGTTTTGGCTACATGATGTATTTAAGTGTGTCTGCTTCAGAAGACATGCATTCTCACAGGTAATATCTGTTGTTTTGGTTCAGGCTGCTGTTCTGGATTTCTTAAAGGTGCAGTGTGTAATATTTATTAATATTTATAGGATCTATTGACAGAAATGCAATATAATATACTATGTTTTCAGTGGTGTATAAAGACCTTACATAATGAACTGTTATGTTTTTATTACCTTAGAATGAGCCATTTCTATCTACATACACCACGGATCCCATTACAGTGAAGTCACCATTTTGTGCCGTCATGTTTCTACAGTAGCCCTAAACGGTCAAACTGCTCTACAGAGTGCTAGCCACTCTCTGCTGTCTCAGAGGACGACATCTTTGTCCTGTGTCGGCCACCATAGCTTCTCTATGTGCTTCGAAAGGGAGGGGTGAGCAGTAGGTGGTTGCAATTCGCAAACTCACTGCTAGATGCCGCTAAAATACACAGTGCACCTTTAAAGGGAGAGTTCATAGTCATTTACTCATCCTCGTTTTTTCAAACTTGCATGAAGGACAAATGCTCTCATAATGTGCTCTTATAGTGGTTGTTCACACAGAACTCTTTTTTCCATTCCACTGAGCTACTTCTCCATTGTTTTTCTATGAAAACGCACTAGACGGATGTATTTGTCCATTGCGCCCATGTAACGGAGGCCAGCTAGTGAGAGCTGTGCAGGTAAACCTCACTCCCCTGATCTCAAGAAACGCACTAGCATCCTTGTTAGCGTCCAGCTCCCATGCTGCTCGGAGTGGCTTGAGTAGGACCAGTTTGTGTCTGGCTCTTGTGTCTTTTGCAGCATCTTGTGCATAACAACATGCTGCTCAAATTAAAAGAAGTTCAACTTTTAAATTTATAGTCCTTGTGCTATTTTTTTATTTCACTGACCTGCGTCTCACATTTTTGAACCGCAAAAACACGTTCAATGTCAATGTTTTTTACTTGAACTGAACACAAAGTGCCACTTTTGAAAATCTACATGTGCAAAAGATATTCGAGAGCTGCAGTTGCAATTTCGGTGAACAGTGTCATAAAGTTTCATTGTTTTGATAAAAGTAAGGATACCATTAAACAAACATGTTCAATCTGAGAAGGAAACTCATACAGGTTTGGAAGGACATAAGTGTGAATGAGTGATGTCAGAATTTTAATTTTCAGGTGAATTATCATTTTAATATAATTGCACTATTGTGCTTATAAAATTTGAGAGAGATTAGCCTCGAATGAGTCAAGACACTAATCTAGTTTTCTAAAAAACCTGGCATTGTATACTATAAATACTGGCTCTGCGATGAATTGCTTAGGTTGTTCACTTGTAAGTCGCTTTGGATAAAAACATCTGATAAATGAAGAAATGTAAATGCAAATGTATAGTGTTATAAAGCTTTATGTTGTCAAGAAGTAAAATGCCAAGTTGTTTCTGTTCTTTTCTTTTTTATATGAACTCTATCTTCTGCTAAACAAAATGTTTATCTCTGAGGCTGTGTAGAGTAACTCTTCATTAGTGTGTTTGCCTGTTTGTGTGTGTCAGCACATGGCAGTATGCGGCTTCATGTCACATGACTAACAGAGACAGACAAAGAGAACTCAGCTCGTGACAATGGTTTCAGTGACAGCAGCACACATACAGCTCATGTGTAGTATGCGGCTGTTTTACTCCTACTCTCTCAGTCTGTGTGCATGTATGGAATTGTTTTCATTGTTAACAAAACATATTTTGAGAAAATGGCATCTTTGACCATCAGCACTATATTTTTGCAACAATAATGTAAGTTTGTGAGTGGTAAAAATGGGTCTCATTTACCAATAACTGCATACAAGTTTTCTTAAGTGCGCAGAAAATGTTTTCACGCAAATAATTTATAAGAACGACATACTGTATAGATTAATTAAATATTTTATATTATATAATTATAAGTGGGTGTATGCTGTTCAAATTTTTATTTTTATGTTTTTGAAAGACATCTCTTTCTCTAACACGCAGCTTTCTATGTTAATATATTGTCAAATGTAATGTATTCCTGCGATGGTAAAGCTGAATGGTTCAGCATCATTACTCCAGTCTTCAGTGTCACACAATCCTTTAGAAATCATTCTAATATGCTGATTTGATGCTCAGGAATTGTTTCTTATTATTATCAACGTTGAAAAAAGTTGTGCTGCTTAATAATTTTTGTGGAAACTGCCCAACAGTGACACCCTCAGGTAAAGTTACAGCGCGAGTCCGCGTCTCTCTGTTGCCTCCTCTGAGTCCATTGAGTTTTAAAGGGGTTCTTGATTATGATTTCACTTTTTTAACTTTAGTTAGTGTGTAATGTTGCTGTTTGAGCATAAAAAAACATCTGCAAAGTTACAACGCTCACAGTTCAATGCAAAGGAAGATATTTACTTTTACAGAAATTGCTCTTTAAAGGTGCAGTGTGAAATATTATTAGGATCTGTTGACAGAAATGCAATATAATATTCATAACTATGTTTTCAGTGGTGTATAAAGACCTTACATAATGAACTGTTATGTTTGTATTACCTTAGAATGAGCCATTTCTATCTACATACACCATGGGTCCCCTTACAGTGAAGTCACCATTTTGCGCCGTCATGTTTCTACAGTAGCCCTAAATGGACAAACTGCTCTACAGAGCGCTAGCTACTCTCTGCTTGCTCAGACAAAGACATCTTTGTCCTGTGTCAGCCACCGTAGCTTTTCTATGTGCTTTGAAAGGGAGGGGTGAGCGGTGGGTTGTTGCAATTTGCTCATTTACACAGTGCACCTACAACTAACATCTGGTAGGGACTACAACAAGCTTCTTCCTGGGTTAATGACATCACAAACCCTAAAATGTACACAAATCCGGGCCACGCAACAAAGGAGGTGAGGCCATGGTGGGCTAATGCTGCGTATAAGGCAGGTTTTTGAGCCCGTAAGTTACAACTTCAAACCACGACTCCAGGCAAAGTCACGGCAAAATGCCTGAGCGCAAGGAATTGTGGTAGCTAGATGTAAACAAAGCGTGACGGACCGTACGGGGCTTATGCTCATTTACAATCATTTCTATCGCCAAAGGCGCTTACTCCTCGCTTATTTGAGGGAAACGGAGGAGAAAAAACGCCACATACGGAAAGAGAAGCTGTTTTACCTTTTATTTTACGTTATCTGTATATTTGTTTCATAAACACCGCATCTGCAGGGGCTGCTATTGTGGTTTCGTGGGCTCTGTGACGTCAGAGCTCGTAACTGGGAGTACATCAATCTAGTATGAGTTCACGGGTGGGAAGTCACAGGTTTGACTGCCGTTCCAGTGCACTTTCACGGGTAGAAGGTTGGAAAAACATGGGTTATGGGTTGCCTGGAATGCGGCATAAGTTGTTGTAGTAGAGTGTTGTTACCATACCGTTGAAACGTTGTTATTTCTGTTACACAGTCTGCCATGTTTATACCCTCGCTAGAGCAGCTAGTCGTAAAATGTCTCATCTATTTAAACATTATAACTGTTCTGTTTTTGACTGTAATAATAAACTCCCGGCATCTGAGCCTTTGAGAATGCAGTGGATTCATTTAATTTGTGAAGGGAACATGCCCAAAAAATGAGCTACATTCTTAAATGTTTGTGTGAATCATTGTACACTGGACTGCATTGCTAACGAGGGTCAGGAAACGCAGGATTTGCACAAAAGTTGCTTCTCAAAGATGGATCAAATCCAACTCTTCATGATCCAACTTCATATCCAGAACATGCAAGTACTGCACTTTATAATGTGTGTGTTTGCAAATCGCCTTTCTAAATGTACTAATGTGGCTAAAGGTACCATTGTCTCTTACTGTATTCACAGAGACCAGAGCTTGTTATTTTTAACCCGAAAATGCTCACCGTACAATTCAGAAGTGCACTTTTATTACTTCTTTATAAAAAAACTACTAACATAGCTCTGATCTCTGTGCAAACAGAGACAATGGCACCTTTAGCCACCGTATAGCGTCCTAACCAGTACATTCACAAAGGCGATTTGCGTACATTCACAAAATATAATGTGCTTGCATGTTCTGAAAATGAAGTTGGTCAAACAGTTGGTATTGATCTTTGCGAATTCTACTCGCCGTGTGAAGTTCTCCACACTCCAGTTGTTGTTGTAGTTTATCCAAACCAGGCTTGCCAGGTTTTCACAACAAAACCCGCCCAAATGCTACTCAAAACTAGCCCAAAACAAGCCCAATCGCTTTTCAGGGGGGGTTCCCCTGTAAAAATCACGTTTACAGGGGGGGTAAATATGTTTTTTTTGGCAGGATTCCCTGCTAAAATATGTATTCCCGGGACTAATTATCACATAATTTGGGTCGCTTCAACCCGCGGACATCCAAACTAGCATGAGCTGTAAAGTCTCCGCCCTATTCTGAAAAGGGGGCAGCAGCTCATTTGCATTTAAAGAGACACACACAATTTTTTTCACCCAAATAGGGGCTTTCAAAACGTCATATAATAAATAATCTGTGGGGTATTTTGAGCTGAAACTTCACAGACACATTCTGGGGACACCAGAGACTTATATTACATCTTGTGAAAAGGGCATTATAGGACACCTTTAACAGACCCCCTAAAGCATGCAGTTGGTTTGGTGGGGGGTAATTTAGAATGAATGGTGGGAAGTCACATAAGAGGAGACAAGGCCTCTATCGTGCTATGATTAGTTATGGAAAAGAGGCTGCTTTAAGGCAAAGGTTTATTGTATATTATTTAAGACCTAGCCCACTGTTTTGGGGTTTAAATGTGTGTCGGTATGAAATATGCAAGAATATTATAGAACCATGCATGAGAGACAGAATAAGTGAAAGAAAAGGGTAAATGGAAAGCATGAGGAGAGGGAGAAATGAAAAGACAGTGAGTGAAATAAACTGACTATTAAAAAGAACAGCTGAACATTAGTTCACAAATAAAATGTATTTTTTAAATTGTTACTGCCATTAGTTATTATTTTGGAATAATTGTAAAAATGCTTAAAACAGTAAAGTGACAGTGACATTTTATATACATGATAAATACAGATAAATCTAATATGTTCTTGCTGAACAAAAGAATTTTAAACATCTTACTTCAATCTTTTGAATGAAATATGAAAAATTGAATTTATATATAATTTTTTACAAATTATAAATATATATATTTTTTATTGTAAAAATGCTCAAAGTTTTCTGGAATGGAAAATGTCCCAATTTCAGATAGCAAAGTTAACGTGTGTGAGTCTTGATGAGTGTAAAGCTCGCAGCAGAACATGAGCTGTTAAGGTGAGTGATGTATTGCTGGTAGGTAACCCTGGCAACGCAACTCATCTTTTGAAAATTAAGAGGAGCTAAATGATGGTCATGAATCAGGAATGTATGTAGTACACCACACACACACATAAAGAGAGAGCCTTGAAATCTGGCTAATACAACCGATGCATCTCATTTTTTTCCATGAGGAGTTAATATAATATGTGGTTTATTTATGAATCTGTCTGTTTAACGGCCCACAGGAACACACACAACACAATAAACCAATGAAGTTAATTGCACATACATTCACACTGAGTCTCTAAACTATCTGTAATACATGTGTGACTTTACACACATCAAACATATAAGAGTTATTTGATGTGGTGTATTAGCAATTTTGTCTAAAAGGTCAGTGCATGTTTTATCATAACAGTAAATAATTAGATAACAAATGTGGTTGTCATGCATATGATTTAATGTAATCATGTACACTACTATTCAAAGTTTGGGATTAGTAAGATTTATTTTTTATTTTTTTCAATAATTGTATAATTTTTTATTAAAAAAATAAAATAATTATATATATATATATATATATATTCAATAGGGACGCAATAAAGACTTTTAACTTGTTACAAAAAAAAGCTATATTTCACATAAAATCTACCTTTGTTTTTTGCTCCTTTCCACTGTCTCTTCATTACTCCCTCTCCTAATGCTTTCCATTTGCCCTTTTCTTTTGCTTCTTCTGTCTCTCATGCATGGCTCTATTATGTTCTTGCATATTTCATAGTGATACACATATAAACCCCAAAACAGTGGGCTAGGGTCTTAAATAATATACAATAAACCTTTGCCTTAAAGCGGCCTCTTTTCCTATGATAGCAGGGTTTCTAGAGAGGTAGCGTAACTGTGAAAATTACTTCTTTGGCCAGAATGGTTGCAGCTCCACTCTGTGTGGGTCACTTAGTTTAGTGGTGTGGCAAAAATTGCCCTGCAGACAGTGACACTGCCCTAACCCAGATTCAATGGTACGCAAAGTGCAACACACAGCCGGGCTCTGGGGGAAGGGAACTACATCTGTACGCTTCAGCATAACTTGCATTCATAGTGTTTTGCTAAAATGCACTGTGGAATAGCCTGCGAGTGTTCACTGACTAGTGACATGAATATAGTTAATTTGTTTTGGGATGTAGCCTGACGTCGTCATACTCAATTCTAGACAGAATATGAGTCTGAAACTGCTCCGTTGGGCTGTGATTATGGGGCGTGTTTCAACCGAACCAGGAAAGACCTCAATTGGATAGACCTACAACCAATCAGAGCAACGGAGCAACGCATAACCAGAGCCATAGAGAGAGATCTCTCTCTATGGGTCTGCGCATGACGTTAGTTGTCAAATGTCAACAGAACTCAACTGCACTGTGTTGCCATGTACGCGGGTTGAAGCGACCCCAATTATGTGATATACAGACCCAGGAATGCGATTTTTAGCTGCCAGCCCTGCCAAAATAACACATATTTTACCCCCCAAATGCCTTTTTTCCCCGGAGAACCCCCTTGGAAAGCTATTGGGCTTGGTTTTGGCTAGTTTTGAGGAACGTTAGCAATTGGGCGGTTTTGTTGTAAAAACTTGGCAACCCTGTCTGCACGCACGCTGGAATAAGTTAGTTTAAAAAGATGAGTGTAAACGATCTTTACCGGTGTTGTAAAAAATAATTTAAGGATACACAGAGTACTTACCAACACGATCATCATTTCGGAGAGAAATAGTAAAGGTGAATGCATATACAACAAGTTCTCCGTTTAGGATTTGAACAAATTGAACCCAAGCGCTCTTTGGTGACGTGGATGATTACGTTACTGTTGATCATCTGTCCATCATCGTCTAAAGCCCGCCCTGACAATTTCATTGGTCCGAACAGTTTCTGTTCGGGCATAATTACTTCTCTACGGAGAAAGTCCAGACCGAACTGCCCGAGTAAAAATTGTGTGGGCGGGGCTAAGTTCGGCTGGCATCCAGGCTATTTGGGATGGCTCTTTCTGTACAAAACCATGTGCCATTTATCAATTTTTGCACTGCATTTTCTTCTTTTTTCTTTTTCTTTTTTTTTTTGAAGTGCAAATATTGGTTTGAAAATGATAGCAAATGTTTGCTAATAGTTGATTTGTTTGTTTGTGCAACTGAGTGCATAGGTCGGATTCATTTATTGATAGAATGCTTAATAGCCATCGGGTATAAAAGCAAAATGTTTTTATATATCTATATGTCTTTCTCTCTCGCTTGCTCTCTATATATGGTATGTGTATATATATATATATATATATATATATATATATATATATATAGAGAGAGAGAGAGAGAGAGAGAGAGAGAGAGAGAGAGAGAGAGAGAAATATAAAATCTTTTTATTCTTAACGTTTGATCATTAATCAATAGTCTTATATTGTACAGTTGTTTTTCATCTGATTGCATCATTTGTGGTGCTTCATGCTTGTTTGGACCCTTCAAGAATGTTCAAGTTCCTTGCACTCTCAAACATCTTGTAACATCAGTATGCTGACCAGTACCGTGATTTATCATTAAACGTGCTCATTCCCTCCATATGTTAAAAACACACTCTTGTTCTTGTCTTTTTTTCGGATTTCTAAATAGTTTTTTGCTTTCAAATTAAAGGTTGTAATTCTGTTATTCACCTCATAGTCGATTAGTTTGGTTCAAATTATGAAAATGAATAGGAAAAAAAAGTTGCACTCTGTTAAATTCAATGTTCAGTCTGCAATTGCTATTCTATACCATTATCCTGTTTCTATGGTCAGGTTGAACAAAATGCAATGTGGTTTACCGCAAGTGTCCTCTTCTACTATCTTCAAAGCAAATATGTATCCTGTCTCTGGAAGCTCCAGGTTTTTTAAATCATTTCTTGGAAGTCAATGTGATTGAATTACCCTTTGTTTATTATCTTTTGCTGGTTTGTCCCTTCGCTTTTGACATTAACATGTTTCCATCAGACTTCTTGAGTAATGGCTCCCCTTAAGATGATCAGGTTAAACCTACGTTCTCAGCATTTGTCCAATTACAGTCATTTTATAACATACAATTACTTCATGGATAAACAATCTAATTTCTATTTCCTGTGCTAATGTACACACTCATTGTGAATTGTGGGATGAGCCTCTTAATTGTTAAGTTGTTGATGTTCTCATTTCATAGAGTGAAGATTGTGTCACTTATTCATATGTTTATTATAATCATATCATAAAAGCATGGCAGGAAAGTTAGTCATCTCATTGTGCTATTTGTATGTGTGTTGACAGTGATATGTGCTGACATGTAAAAGCTGTATATTGTGGGGTTTAGTATCTCATATGTTTGCTGACGCAGGCTAACAGCTCATAAACCCAGTGTGGGCTGACTAACTAGGAAATAAGCTATGCACAGGATACTAGCATTAGCTGTTTTGATGAATTTTATGGAAATTCACCAGTTATTACAGTGCATCCGGAAAGTATTCACAGCGCTTCACTTTTTCCACATTTTGTTATGTTACAGCCTTATTCCAAAATGGGTTAAATTAATTATGTCCCTCAAAATTCAACAAACAATACCCCATAATGACAACGTGAAAGAAGTTTGTTTGAAATCCTTGCAAAAGTATTAAAAATAAAAAACGAAAAAAAATCATAAGTCTTAAAGGCCCGGGTATACTTCACTTACCGCGCCCGGACGCGTCACGCGCGCAGCCATGTCCGCGCGTCTTTTAAAGTATACTACACAACGGATGCGCGCGGAGGATCGCGTTCGACACATGCGCAGTAAAAAAGTGTCTATGCTCTACCAGACATCGGAGGGCAGCACTGAGTCCTGTCATCAAAGGGACATTTGCTGGGCATGATCGGAGAAGAACTGTAGTGGATCCACCATTGCAACATAGTTTGGAAGAAACACTGAAGAATCAAAAATTCTCTCTTTTTTTCAAGCGTGTTGTTTTTAAACCGGTCTTTGCACACTCTTTTTCGACGGCTGAACACTGTGCTCAATACTGTGTGTATTGCCACCTAGTGGACTCTTCTGTACTGCTGGCGCATGCGCTGTTGCACGCGGACCGTCCGCGCGGTCTCAAAATTTGGGCTGCGCCCCGGCCGCGAGCCCTCCGAATGACGAAAATTACGTCATGCGGGCGGTGCACGAACGCGGACGGCCGAAGTATACCCGGGCCTTTAGTCTACATAAGTCTGTTATGTCCGGAGACAAGGAGAGACAGAAGATCCAATAGCTAGTTGAACAAGGTGATTTATTATACTCAGATACACAATAGTTCAGATAGTTCGGTGTTGTTAGAACAGGAGCTCAGGGTCAGACTGGAGCAGATCAGGGTGACAGAAACCAGGATGAACTCAGGCGGCGACGCAGGGATGCAGTGGGCAGACGGATATGATGGAATCCAGGAAACCAGAACGAAGGACACAAAAAACCAGGAACCCACGAGCAAACAGGTACCACCGGACAACTGCAAACAATCTGACAACAAGGCAGAGTGAGACACATGTATAAATAGCCCCGGTGATTAGTGCAGCAGGTGGCCGTGATCAGAGTGATCGGTAATCAGAGACCCCGCCTCAAACACAATCACACACACACATAGAGCAAGGGAGACGGTGCATTCATGAACCGTGACAAAGTCTTCACAGCCTTTGCTCAATGCTTTGTTGAAGCACCTTTGGCACCAATTACAGCCTCAAGTCTTTTTGAGTATGATGCTACAAGCTTGGCACACCTATTTTTGGGCAGTTTCTCCCATTCTTCTTTGCAGGACCACTCAAGCTCCATCAGGTTGGATGGGGAGCGTCGGTGCACAGCCATTTTCTGATCTCTCCAGAGATGTTCAGTCGGGTTCAAGTCTGGGCTCTGGCTGGGCCACTCAAGGACATTCACAGAGTTGTCCTGTAGCCACTCCTTTGTTTTTTTAGCTCTGTGCTTAGGGTTGTTGACCTGTTGTAAGATGAACCTTCACCCCAGTCTGAGGTCCAGAGCACTCTGGGACAGGTTTTCAGGTCCTGACTAGTCTCACAGTTCCTGCTGCTGTAAAACATCCCCACAGCATGATGCTGCCACCACAATGCTTCACTGCAGGGATTGTATTGGCCAGGTGATGAGTGGTGCCTGTTTTCCTCCAGACACGATGTTTGCCATTCAGGCCAAAGAGTTCAATTTTTGTTTCATCAGATCAGAGAATTTTGTTTCTCATGGTCTGAGAGTCCTTCACGTGCCTTTTGGCAAACTCCAGGCGGGCTGTCATGTGCCTTTTACTGAGGAGTGGCTTCCATCTGGCCACTCTACCATACAGGCCTGATTGGTGGAGTGCTGCAAAGATGGTTGTTCTTCTGGAAGGTTCAAAGAGAAACGCTGGAGCTCTGTCAGAGTGATCATCGGGTTCTTGGTCACCTCCCTGACTCAAGGCCCTTCTCTTCCGATCGCTCAGTTTAGCCGGGCGACCAGCTCTAGGAAACTTCTTCCTTTTACGGATGATGGAGGCCACTGTGCTCATTGAGACTTTCAATGCTGGAGACATTTTTCTGTACCCTCACTAGATCTGTGCCTCGATACAATCCTGTCTTGGAGGTCTACAGACAATTCCTTGGACTTCATGGCTTGGTTTGTGCTCTGACATGCACTGTTAACTGTGGGACCTTATATAGACAGGTGTGTGCCTTTCCAAATCATGTCCAATCAACTAAATTTACCACAGGTGGACTCCAATAAAGTTGTAGAAACATCTCAATGATGATCAGTGGAAACAGGATGCCCAATATATACATACTTTTTTTTACTGAATTTAGTTTATATATAAGATTATACTTGAAAGTATAGTCATGCTGGAATTATCATATTTAAGTGAACATGCATTGGCATCACATTATTCAAGTAGAGAAACTTATAATCTTTTTAGATTTTTGAGCCTCAACTTTCCAAGTTGAATTGTGAATTAAAGAATAACGACTGAAGCAAATTGGTATTTATCATAATGAGCTGTAATTGTTAATGTTGGCTGTACAGTTTAGTTTAGTACATTGCGTGTACTGTTGATTAAGGATAGTGTTAATGCTTGCGAAAAGTGCTATTCATTTTGTTGCCATAATCCTAAAACAACGAGAGTTACCGTACAAAAAAGAGGAGAAATATTAAATTGCCCAACTGTTTTATTCTGCATTACATCGTAATAATAATTTTTAAACTCATGAGTATAGGAGCTGACTTGGAAGATTCTTACATTTAAATTAAATGTTTTTATTGGTTCTTTGTTGTACATTATAGGTTCATCAAAGAATCCTCTTCTTTTCAAACATTTGTTCTTATGGATTAGAAAAGTTCTTGATGTTACTGTAACTTTATTGATTCTTATTTATTTGAGATATCATGTTAACCGAGGAAATCAAAGCCCCTTAAGTTCTTTAAAAGCATCTTAAGATAAATGTTACAGAATATTTCTATTTCACAATAAATGCTGTTCTTTTGAACTTTCTATTCATCAAAGAATCATGAAAACATTATCAGTTTCCACAAAAAGTAGCAATGAACATTGAAAATAATAAGAAAAACTGGTAACACTGCTTAATGCCTTATGTTTTGGCCATAAAATAAATGACGTTTTCACAGTTATTTCAAATTGTAATCATTTTTCACAATATTGCAGCTTGCTGACCATAGGAGACTTCCTTCAAAAATATAAAAAAATAAATTTTATCGATCTCAAACTTTTAACGGTAGTGTATATTTTGTCTTTATTGAATCTTACTTTTTATATGGATTTTATGCACCAGAGAAACAAGCGTGCAGCCATCTTTAGAATTTTGAGTTTGAACTTCCATTTTTGCATGAGCTCTGCATATTTCTATGGCATCGCTGTCGAAGAGTAATTAGCTGGTGAAGTGGTTAGACTTATTGTAGAGTTAGCATGAGCAGTGTTATGTTTGAAGCGGATGTCATAACAAATGGCAGTAGACCGGGAAGATTTTAAAACGAGCGAGTCATTCATATCATGAAACCATAAGATCTTACCTTCATGCTGTGGAAATACAAACCAGAAGACAGAACACAAAGAGTTCAGCTCTGAAAAGGAGTGGGGGGCTACATAAGGTCTATATGAATATCGTATTGCTCTAGAAAAGCCCTCACGGGGTTGTCGACACCAGTCTCTCTCATATTACTCACAGTCCTGCATTCTCTTTAGATCTGAACTCAGCTCCTGCCTGAGGGATGGTGTCGGGCACACTCTGAATGCCAGCATGTGGCCTGGCATTGTAAAGCCTGAATGGGTGAGATCCCAATTTTGAAATGATGCCATGGCTTGGATGGTGATCCTCACATCTGGAGATCATCTCTGAGCTTCCATCCCACCAGAATCCAGAAGAGCCAGTGTCAAAATCAGTCCAGTCCAGTTCTGACAACTGCACAGATACATCCACATAGATGGGCATACAAATATTCAGAACAATAGCTTTGCATTTATGTGCAGTCTTATTGTTGCTTTTTGAGTCCATCCATTTGGGTTGCAGGTTATCGTAATTGGTGTTTACAATTTAATGTCTGTTTGCTGTCAAAAACACCTGTAAATCACCTGTAAATCCACTCCTAGGCACAACTGATTCAGAACCACTAAATATATTGTTTTCAGAGACAGTAATGCTACAACATTCTTCCCAATGACCTCTGTGTCTATAAGTAGATGTAGGCAATGAAAAAGATGCATGATGGGAATTTTTAAGCACTTGAGATTTAAATGATGCCCACTTACCCATTTCGACTGCAGTTGCAATCACATTGATGTTTATTTGTACTGTAATTGTCCTGAAATGTTAAGCAATAGGTTCATTTTGCAGTCTTGAAACGTTCATTGATTTTACAGTTTTGCCTCTTGTTGCTCGTAAAAATGTTTCTCTGCGTTTTACTCGAGGGCTGTTGTTATTACAGTTTCCAGTCTGATGTATTTCATCATTTCATTGTGTTACACTACACAACATTGTTCTACATACAAGTTGATTTGTTGATGCAACAGAGCTGCTGTGAAGGTGTGTGAGAGATTTCATGCTCTCATTCTCTGAGCAGTAGATGTGTTGGGGGAAGTTACCTTTATAATATTGTGTTACTTAGTTACTTTTTATGGAAAGTAACGTGTTATTTTACTTTTGCATTACTTTTTCTTACCTGGGCTGGACTTGCTTTGTTTTTTTGTTTTTTTTATTAATATTAGGCTGCTTTCACTTTAAGACATAATGCACAGATCCAGTACACTGTTACGGATACGCATACATTGTCTTTCTCAACTGTTTACGCTCACTTAAGACATAACCTTCTATGTTTGCTAGGATACTCGCCAAAGTTGGGCATGTTGACAATTTTTGTGTGAATTTGTCCTTTCTAACGCAAGACTTGGAACTCAATATTTGCGATCTGTCTGAGCCACGCTGCGCATGCAAATCTTCCCACAGTGCATGCGAGTTCTTTTCTTGCGCTTGAATATTTAAATTGGCAAGGCTTGAATGAGTTTAGTTTATACACAGATAGCAACGAGTGCTGTTCAGGTCTCACCTGCGATTGCGTACTATCAATACATGGGAGATCGCGGCATAAATGACTCAACAAAAACATACATTAGCCTAACTCTATCTGTCTGTTTTACGTGTTCATTTCAACAAACCATGTTATAGATGCGTGCATAGTCAGATTTTAGATAAACTGTGGTGCAAGTTAGGGCTGAACGATATATCGTTATCGTATCTATATCTAGATATGAACTTTCAAGATATTACTATCGAAAAAAGCAACGATATAGACGATATAGATTTCCCCTCTCCGCGCTTGCCCTGCATACAACTCTGGCAGTCACAACAAACATCAGTTTTACGAGTGCCCTTGAATGCACCGCTAAAGCCAGCCCGCACACACTACCAGGGACGTGGGAACTATATTGTGGGGGGGGGGGGGGCGTTTCCATGGTGACGCGTCATTGCTTGTCACGTGACAAGCAACAGCGCTGAGTGAATGATGATCTGCTTTTATGTAATTTTTTCCTTTTTTATTCAGAATATTCACAAATGTGTTAGCTATGGCATGAAATATCTGATATTCCGATTGTCAAATACATGCAAGTGGAAGTATATTGTTGTTTAAACACCTTTATAACGATCGCGTTAGTTGAGCTGTATGCGCGATGGGCGCCGCCGTGTTAGTTTGTGCCGCAGACGCAGTTCAGAGAATCGGATCTGTTGGATTTACAACCTCTATGTTTACAACACGTGAATTCATCCACTTCTCCCGAAATACTTAAAAGTAAGTGGCTGGTGAACTGGGAATAGAATAGAGTAAACATTGAAGTTACTTACACAATGTGTATCTGATATGAATAAAACGTGTCGAATTATAATGGAAAGGATTATTATTACCTCTTCCATAGACATCAGTGTGTATTTTACAAACTCTAAATGTATTGTTTTTTTAGTACTTATGTGAATTTATATGTTTGAAACCTAAAATAAACAGTATGTGGTTGAAAACACTGAAAAGTTGTGATATATGACAGCTCTGAGCACGCCTGTCTCTGGCTAAATTCAACATTTGAATTTAGCAGTTGATCATGTGATGCACTTGATCATACGCTCCAGGGACCAGCCTAGACTGATTACACCTGTGTGATCGTACGTGCGAAAGGCTTAAAAACAATTCATTTTCTGACACAAATTTTTGAAATGTAGGCTTAAATCAAACACATTTTAATTCAGATTCTGGTTTTCACCGAACACGTAGTCATATCGTATTGTATCGATATCGAGATATCTGGCATGAAAATCGAGATATGAAATTTTGTCCATATCGTTCAGCCCTAGTGCAAGTGCGTGCCGAACCATGTTTGAAGAACAGTGCGGTTCGATTTTTAGCTGAGAACCATTACACCCTTATGAATGGGCTCATCGAAGGTCAACAACAAAGACATTGGTTAATAAAGTGAGATTAAATACATAAAGTATATTTCTGTTATTATTAACATATTTAATTATTGCAGATTTGCGTAATATTTCGAGTTTGCATTTCACTGTTGTTATTTATTTTAACTTTTTACAATGCCGATTGTTTCAAAACAGCTTCACAGTGTTAAACAGGAAAATAAAGCAACAGAATTTGATTCCAACTCATTTCTATTATCATACAGTGACAATGCGGGCAGATCAGTAATTTAGTTGAAAATTTATTTGAATATTTAGTTGAATATTTAGTGTCTCCAACTGAGCAAGCAGAGCCAAAGGGCGACAGTGGCAAGGAACCAAAACTCCATCAGGTGGCATAATGGAGAGAAAAAAAAACCTTGGGAGAAACCAGGCTCAGTCAGGGTGCCAGTTCTCCTCTGGCCAACGAACAAACAGTATATGATTATGATTCTGGCAACATTACAGGTCAGAAGTCATTTTAGATCGGAATATTTAAAAGATCGGAGTCATCATTTTAAGGAATTGTGAATGTGTTTTTGTGCAAGATGAGTAAATGCATGCTCACATTTAGTCTAGAACTACAATAACCATCATGTTTACACAGCACTCACAATGCCTCTGCACTTACTCCTAATTTCTCTCAACATGGTGATCGTGTCAGTCAATACATATGAAAACAAAGTAACTTGAGTTACTTGGAAAAAGTAACTCAGATATGTTGTTGTAAATATAAAAGTAACGTTATTTTACTAGTTACTTGAAAAAAGTAATCTGATTATGTGTAATGCGTTACCTCCAAGCATTTACCACAAAAAAAATATTTTGGCTCCTCTGCGTGTGTATTATTTCAGCTGTAAAGTTGTTCTGGACTATTTTATGATAATTTTAGGGTTTTAGGAGTCACGTTTTCATGGCAACTTTACACAGAAAGGTTAGTAAGTGATTTTCTTTTTCACACTAGCTGTTTGGCACCATGTACAGTTGCTCTCATGACTCCAATCATCAGTCCACAAGTTACTACCCAAAATTCCCACCATAACCATCACATGATTATTGGGGGGTTTTAATGTGCCATTATTGCACGTAAAAACAAACCCATAATGCTACATTGGCAGACTTGTAATTTTCATTATCCATAATATTATTGAACCACCGTTAAGATGTGAGCCATTCAGCTAATATAATTGAGTCAGATTTCAGTGCAAGAGAGGCAGTATTTGTACTCTAGCGGAAAATCTGTGGAAATTTTATTCAGTACGTGGGGGAAAAAAAGAGAAAAACAGAGAAACCGAGAGCTGTAATATATTATATTATGATTTGTTCTTCTCATAGAAGAAAAGCTGTTTGGTTTTCCACCATCCAATGAGATTACCCGCATCAAATAACCACTAGAGGTTTTTACGCTCGACTCACACACAACCACACAACTCTCTCTCCCGCTCTCTCTCTCTATCTCTTTGCCAAAAATTCTTTTGTATCCCATCTCCATAACAACAGTCTGAGTGGCTGAGAGCAAGAGAGGACAGAGAGAGTGAGTTTCTAATATTCACCGCATGGAAAGGCGGAGCTGTGGAGAGCATGTGTGAGTGTGTGTGAGATGGAGATGCTTAGATGGTAGTGTGCCGGGGTGGAATCAGGGCGGTGTGATGACTTGATGCACATCAGAGTAGATGAAGACGCAGGAGATCAGCTAACGCCACACATGGTGAGAAACCCACACCTTTTACTTGCATTTGGCAGGGGACAGGTGTGAGTGTGTGTGTGTGTGTGTGTGTGTGTGTGTGTGTGTGTGTGTGTGTGTGTGTGTGTGTGTGTGTGTGTGTGTGTGTGTGTGTGTGTGTGTGTGTGTGTGTGTGTGTGTGTGTGTGTGTGTGTGTGTGTGTGTGTGTGTGTGTGTGTGTGTGTGTGTGTGTGTGTGTGTGTGTGTGTGTGTGTGTTTGTGTGTGTGTGTGTGTGTGCGTGCGTTTGTGTGTGTGTGTGTGTGTGTGTTTGGCCGGACTCGATCTTCTGAGGGTTTTATGTAACAGGCTGCAAGACCAGAGATGTTAAGATAGAGCTACACTACTGACATACTGTTGCGCTCAGCAGCGGGTGCTGGACTTCTGAAATCTTTTTTTTTTTTTAGTGTAAGACTAAAAATAATGTTTCCGTTGCATTTAATATTTACATGATTTTTGGATTAAATAGCATTTTGACTTCTGCATTTTCATTACACTATGAACAAAAACGTGAATATTTTGCATGTTTAGATTAGCATACCTATATCAGAGTCTAATTAATTTTATGATAGTTTTTAAACATTACATTGCTTAAATATTATAACTGCAGTAATAGTACATTTTTAGTACTAATTTTGCTTTTATAATTGATATGCACCTTCTTTTAAGAGGTCGGTAAAAACGTCTCAGTTCAAGTTAATTTATATTAATTTGTGATCAAAGTGACTTTGCCAGAGTGGGTAAGTTGTTTACTCTTTAATTAGTCCATCTATTTAATACCGGATCTGAGGAACAGATGTGAACAGATATTATTGTATTGAATAGGTAGGTGTTATTATCATTTATTATTTTATTGTGTGTAATCACAGTGACGTGGAGGCACTGCTTTCTCTCACATTACTTTTTTGTTTGTTTGTTTTTTCCGTTTATTCCGCCACATTCATGTGTACTGTCATCCGTGGAACACAAACGTGATTATTATGATTCTGTAATTGTAGAAAGGTGTTTTCTTTCTGCATTAAAGTCAATGGTAAATTGTGCTGACAGTGACAGTAAATGGCAAGAGAATGTCCCTAGGGGTAACATGTCTTATCTTGTGGAGCTCAAATACAAAAAAAAAATGTAACACCATCAAACGATATTTGAGATGGATTAGAAAATATCTGTTTTCAGTCTTTTAGTTTTAAACAGACCTATTTGCGGCACAATGCGAAGTTTGCAAGCATCATTACAGTGTAAATTGATACAGTACCATACCTGAAACAGAAAACTACTAAATACAGTAATTTCTCCTGGATGTAATGGGAATGGGCAGTCACACTTGGATATGGGCGGGGTTGGATGTCCACCGCTGGATGCAGCGAGCCCTACTTGGGCTCATAATTCTTTACATAAATAATAAACATTTAATTTTGCTGAAATACATAATACATGGAACTATATTGATTGTTTATGTTGCTATGGGTGTTGCAGTGATGCACAGAACTGTCTTGGTGAAGTGCTCACAGCTGTATTGCTTCATAGCTTTATTGTGAATAAAACACAGCTATTGACCAATCAGAATCAACGACTGGAACTAACCATTTTATAAATACACAATAGATACACTCATGTTGTTTTCATTAAACTCATGAAAAGATTCTGTGAAGTTTATTGGATGATTTTTGGGTGAAAGAAACCGGCTGTAGCTTCTATTTGATTTTCTCTTTGATTTTTCGCTTTTGAAGACTCAGTCTTGTGGAAATGTTGTTCAGTGCATTTTGAAATATGACATTAAACAATGGATTATGAATCAGGAATGTTGCATCAACAGATTTTCTAATGCATTTATTAAGACTTTTGTCTGTATGTCTCCGAAAAGCTAAAATTAAGTCCTTTCTGTGGAGTACTGTGGAGCTTTATTCCATCTCTGTTTCTTCCGCTTGGGAAAACTCGCCTGTTTTTGCTTTCATCCTTCTTTTGCATTATTCAACTTGCCTCACATCTCTTTCTCTTTCTCCCTCTCTTTTTCTCTCATTCCCGCAGGCTAACTTGAAGAAGTTTATGGAATATGTTCAGCAAAGGAATGTTGAGAAGGTATCAAAGTTTCTGGAGAAAGGGCTTGACCCAAACTTCCACGACCCAGAGACCGGAGGTAAGTGACACCACCCAAAAAGTCAGATTTACTCAAAAGTCCAGATTAATTAACATCTTTCAAGTACCCAGTTTTGTGTGTGTGTGTGTGTGTGTGCGCGAGTGTGTGTATGTGTGTGTGTTCTTATATATATGGTTTATGAGGACACAAATGTGTATAATGACAGGGATACAACTTAAACATTGTTTACCAAATGGCTTAAAAACATACTAAACTGTGGTTTATTTTTTGTTTTTGTTTGTTTTTTGAAAATGGCAAAAAGTTTTGTGTGATGGGTAGGTTTAGGTGTAGGTTTAGTGTAGGGGGATAGAATATACAGTTTGTACCAGGGCTCCGAACCGGTTCAAGGAACGAAAACGAAAACCGGAAACGAACTAAATTTTAAGAGGAACGAAAACAAAATCAAAATCAATTTGAATCGTTCTGAACAGAAACGTTAATTTGAAATGACCATTAACCGGTTAATAACGTTATTTTATCGTTCTCTTTAATATTTTAATTTGGCAGTGACCAATAATGAATAGAGTAGTACAGCATGTGACGTTGACGGATCAAGCGTGAGTGAAATGCCCGCGCAAAAAACATTACACCTGGAGAGTCCCTGTGCGTGTCTGTGTGTGTGTGTGTGTGTGGACTGGTAATCCCTACGTTATGGGGACAAAATGTCCCCACAAAGATGGCAATATCCGAAATCCTCGTCCTTGTGGGGACATTTTTTGGTCCCCATGAGGAAAACATCTTATAAATCAGACTAAATGATGTTTTTTGACAATGTAAAAATGCAGAATGTCTCCTGTGATGGGTAGGTTTAGGGGCAGGGGCAGTGTAGGGGGATATGAAATACGGTTTGCATGGTATAAAAACCATTACGCCTATGGAAAGTCCCCATAAAACATGAAAACCCAACATGTGTGTGTGTGTGTGTGTGTGTGTGTGCACGCCTGAGCTTGCATGTTGACTTTGCTCAATACTGTTAAATTGGAGCCATGACCCGATCTCTTAGTGTTTATCTCTTGGCTCTGGGTCAGCCAACAGCTTAATTTGAATTGAATAGTGAATATCCATTTCAACTGTATTTCAGCAATTCTTCAGTTAGATTATGCTTTGGTCCCCTTGAATTTTATTAGTAATATTCTTTAAAAAATTAAAAAAGTTTGTTTCAATTAATTCAATATTTATGTGTACGTTTTATGTATGTTTTAATTACTGTCCCAATCTATCATGGCAGGCATAAAAAAACACATTGTTCTTGATTTTGGTTAAAATAAGAAACAGGAAATAGGTATAAGAAATGTATTTATTGTTGTTGCTGTTGTTGCAATAACAATGAAATGATTAATAATAATGTATTTGAGATTTGTATATAATTATCTGAAAGAATCTTAGCGTTTTTACTCAAATTTAATTAATTAATTTTCATTCATTTTTGGCAATTTAGCCAAATTGTTTTACATGTTTTATTCAAACTACTCCACAACAAAATTTTATTTAATTGGCATCACAGATCATATCAATAATGCAACCCATCACACATTATTTTGCAAAATCCACTTGAAAATTCAGATCTCATGTGATAAATGCTTTAACAGAGATAAAACATACTTTGAAGATTCATTTTTCAAGTGGTTAGAAGTGCCCCTAATTGAAGAATTACATGCGTTCAGTAATCATTTTCAGTCAATAACTTAGCCATATTTGAGCATTGAATGTCAGCTGGTGATCTTCATGGTTTCATTGAAAACTTAAACATTGAGAATTTAAATATCCTCATTTCAGTTTTCAATTAGAGTGAAAGAAAGAGAAAGATTGTTCTGCATGAATGACTATGTTGCAATCAAGTTTGACCTCTCCCAATGCATGCTGGGACGATAAGATCACCTTCTATGCAAATTCCCTCATACTTATTCAGATTTATTCATGCGTTTGTTTGGAACTGGTTTGGACTGACCTCTGGCCACGTTGATGGACAGAAATGGAAGAGTTTGTGTTTGTATACGTGTATTGTTACAGATAGAGCAGCAGTGACCTCCAGGTTGTGCAGCATTTCAAAATCGGTGTACAGCTGTCTGAAGACAGAAGCTGAACAATTTGACCACAGTTGATATATCCTTGACCTTTTCAAGAAAGGAAGAGACCGGAAGAGAATAGGGGTGTAACGATATATCGTTAAGCGATATATCGCGATATAAAAAATGTGATGATGTGTATCGTTGATGGAAACAATATGATTCACGAGTTGTTTTATCCAAGGCTCAACTTCCTGTAGTAGGCCTATTTATAAGGTATAATTCACCCAAACACAAATTTACAAATGTACCACAAATATAAATTCTCATGTACTCACCATCATGTTGTTTTTCGTATAACTTCCAAACACAAATGAAATGAAGATATTCTTTATGAAACATGAGGTATTTCTGTCCCTCCATTTAAAGTTCATTCCTCTCAAACTTAAAAGATCCCAAAAAAATGCAATGAAGGCAACGCAAGAATAACGAATCGAGTGGTCTAATTCAAATCCAAGTCTTCTGAAGAGACACGAACGATGGCTTATGATGAACAGATTTACAACGACGTGCATACTGTAGTAAACATGGACGTTCAAATGATTGCGTGACGCACAAAAACAACATGAGAGTGAGTAAATGCAGAATTAAAATTCTTGGATGAGCTAAACATTTACAGTTTGAATGGTCATTTTGACAAGCTTTCGTGCGATTAGAATCGATTGTATTGATCATCTGAAGTGCACGCGCTGCCGGAACGACACTCTTCAAAGTGAGAGCGCAAACATTATTAAAAGCGGCACTCCTTAGACATCATTTAAATCACCAATTCACATTCAGTTTTAGTAGTATGATTATTCAAAGCATTTTAGATGGTTTATTCTTATATGTATAGTGCATTAATAGCGGGAGAGGCGGGACATAGTGAGCACTGGGAGAGAATGCTGCCTGCATTGAAAGCGCGAGTAATGCGTAAAAAAAAAAGAGAAAGTTTGTGGCGTTTCAGTGACATTATTACATTAAACGACTATATATAATGTTTAATATACAGTAATGTATAATAATGCAATGTGGGAATATTTATGCGTCCTGATAATAATACAATAATAATAATAATATTATTTTAATAATAATTACAATTATTTAATTTTGGCTTAAAATATCTGGATACATATAATATCTTGAGTTCAGTATCACGATTTATATCGAATCGTGACACGAGCGTATCGTTACACCCCTAGAAGAGAAAGATGGATTAAAAATATTAAATAGACTTAACAGGACAGTTTGCCCCAAAATTTAAATTCTTATGTTGTCATGTTGGTCCAAACCTGTCACTTTCTTTTATGGAACAAAAAAACTCAGAAGTAAGCTCCAAAAAGTACCATTTAAAAAAAAAAAGATCTTAACAGTCAAAGAGCAGCATGAACATTCTTTGAAACGTCTCCCTTTGTATTTCACAGGATTACAAGTTACAATTTTGTGTTGAATCACTCCTTTAAACGGAGCACTTATGCACAGAAAAAGTCAACAGTTGCTTCTGTGTGTGCAGAATGTCCATTGACGATGGCGTCGCAGCTGGAAGGCTGTGCAGACCTCATAAAGGTTCTGAAGAATGGAGGGGCTCATCTGGATTTCAGGACCAGAGACGGCATAACTGCCCTTCACAAAGCAGTCCGCACCAAGAACCACACGGCACTTATTGTGAGTAATACACACAAGCACTCGTCCTACCGACAATGGGAGGGAACGCAGGGTTCTCATACATACTTGAAAGAGAGATCAGAGGTGTGTGTAGGTCTGTCCAGACATGAGTCATAGAGTGGCACAAAGATGAAAAGCATTCATTGGCACCAGGCTGTATAAAAGCTTGCTGTGTTTTATAATGATCAGAGCAGATCTTTTGCTGGAGTGGAGGACTCGTACACAACTGATGTGTCATCTGAAGTTCAACTGAAAGAGGCATATCAGTGTTGTTTTTATGCGTCAATGACATATTGGTCACAACACTAAGGATAGAGAGGCAACCAGGGCAAGTTATTGCAAGAGGAAGTTATCAGAAGCTCAGACCTTACACAAACACAAATTTTACACAGCAGTCTTATGTTTATATATTGTATTCAGAAACCTAATTCCTAGCCCCATTTTTATTGCCACATTTTATAAATTCAAATATTTATAATTACATAATTATACAATATTTGTTGGCATAAACAGTGGTTTGATATTTTAATTAGCTTGTTACATTCTACATTTTTGCTGTTTTATGGTTTATGGTAATTGTTTTGTGCTTCATAATTGTTTTACAGTTCAATTTAATAAATAATCAATTGTATGAATAAAATAATAGTATATATATATAGGGCTTGACATTAACACCCGCCATTTGCGGGTGAATTTCAGCTGTGGTGTGTTACACAGTCACTCCCACTAGCCACTTTGGCGGGTTGCTTCTCAAAAGACCAATCACACTCGATTTTGTTGAGCTTATGAATGCAATGTCTAATAATCAGAGGCGTTCAGATTAGTCATGAAAGACAGAGTTTTGTTTAGAGCGCGCTCTCACTCACTGAAATCTGCACTCTTATCATAAACAACAAATCTATCTATCTATCTATCTATCTATCTATCTATCTATCTATCTATCTATCTATCTATCTATCTATCTATCTATCTATCTATCTATCTATCTATCTATCTATCTATCTATCTATCTATCTATCTATCTATCTATCTATCTATCTATCTATCTATCTATCTATCTATCTATCTATCTATCTGTCTGTCTGTCTGTCTGTCTGTCTGTCTGTCTGTCTGTCTGTCTGTCTGTCTGTCTGTCTGTCTGTCTGTCTGTCTGTCTCTTAATTTTTTATAGAGTTTATACATATACAGAAATTGACATAAAAGAACTTGCCCTGAGATGTATTCACTGAAGTAAAACTTGTGACAACTAGCCCCGGTAGCCGGTAGCCCATATCCCGACTGTTTAAGTCAGTTTGTCATCCATCATTCATTTCCTCCAGGTCTGTCTTTTCTCTACGTATTTATGTCAGATATGTATATTCTGTAAAGCTTGACGTTAAACCTCACCCTTTTCCACATTGTTCCTCACTAGAGTTCGAAGGTAGTGTTAATTCCGTTAATGAAAACGATGACATCAACATAATTAAACAATAACTGTGACTATATCAACACGCAATATCATATCATGTAGCAATAGCATATCAAAAAAGATTTTTAATAAGCCTCTATGAGCCTTCATGTTTATGGTTTATGGTTGTTTTACTTAATCTTCGCAATCTGGCAACCATGCGCACCCGCACACTCTAGTCTCTACACTGCAGAAAAAAGCGCTGACATCGAAAACATGTAAGCTGGATTTTAGTAAGCTTCATTACGATGTTCTGCTAAAATGAAAGTGTAATAGAGCCAGCGGTTTGCACTGTTTGCTGCTACTGAATCTGCGAGTGAACCTTCTAATATAATGAACTGTAATAAATCAAAACATTAACCATGTAATAAAAAACATTATCATAATTTAGAATTACTAATAGAAATTTCACTACTTTTCAGCGAAGTTTCTTGTTTTACCAGTTTTCATAATGTAGAGTGTGTTAATTTATATGATAAATAAACTGGTAAAATAAACCAATAAGCCTTGATTTGTGCTTGCGTGAAAGTGCCGTTATTCCGATGAAATATAAAAACTCTTTGAATGTGAACTCATAACATGAGTCTTAGATGACTTGTCACAGCTAATAAATCGGGTTGGCTTTAAGTCATCGGTTATGAGGTTCTGCGGTGCACTCTAGTCTCAGCCTCAGATAGCACACCCACAGATTGCCCGCAGTCCGTTCACTGATCGCCTAATGCATATTGTATCACAGAAACTCGTAGGAGCTAGCAGTAACTCTGCAAGGATCAGCGGCAAAGTGACTGGTAAGGTTGTAGGTTCAAACCCCACAAAGGGTGATCCATGAACTTTCGCCTTCATGCCCTTGAGCAAGGCACTTAAAGATATGCTGTATGTGATTTTTTTTATGGAATAGTATGCAGAAAATGTCCCTAATGCTTGACATATATCGCTGAAATTGTCTCAGTGACAGCCTGAGGTGCTGTTAAAAGTAAAAAAGAATCTGACTGTGCAGTGCTGCTGCTTGACAGTGACAGTCAATTTTTATGGTCACGTTCGCCAACATTGGGTGTGCTGACTTGTCTTTTAAGGGCAGGATTTTGGAGCAATGAGGCAGGGAAATTAACTGGCTAAAGTCAGTCATAAATTAGAGAAATTAACATAATTTGTGTGTGCAGACGCTGCTGGATTTGGGCGCCTCTCCGGATTACAAGGACAGTCGTGGCCTGACTCCTCTGTATCACAGCTCTATGGTGGGGGGCGACCCGTACTGCTGCGAGCTCCTGCTGCATGATCACGCTCAGGTGGGCTGCATGGACGAGAACGGCTGGCAGGAGATTCACCAGGTAACACACTTGTTGTAACGTTTATAAATCTAGGCTGCAAAATGTTGTCATTCAGAAATCGTCATGGGATTGCCATCACAACTACATTCACCATCCACATTTGCATACTGTTCAAATGTTTGGGGACACTGAGACTTTTTTTTTGGAAAGAAATTAATACTTTTATTTAATAAGAATGCATTCAATTGATTAAAAGAGACATTAAAGGTATTTTTAATGTGGTGTAACAAAATATTTATATTTCAAATAAATGCAGTTCTTTTGAACGTTCTATTCATTGTTCATCCTGATATTTTTTTTATCATGGTTTACACAAAAATCTTAAGCAGCACAATTGTTTATTATATTGATAATATTAAGAAATGTTTCTTGTGGACCAAATCAGTGTAACACTATGGAGCTAGGAAGGCAGACAGAAATGTAAGATCTAGGTGCAGGAGTGATTTTAATAAAAGGAAGCAAAAGCAAAACAGGTCAACAATGGGAACACGAGCACGCATGATACATTGGTAGACTGACAAAGCAGCAAAGGAAACACAAGGGCCATTTTGCAATACCAAGTATGCGAACTTCGGACTTGCGTCCTTGGTAGTTAGGACTTGCCAAGTTTGATTCAGGAAAACTAACACCCGAGAAAGAGAGGATGCAAGTCCGGTGATTCTGCAAATGGAACAGCTGTGTTCTTAATAACGTCACTCAGCTCACTCTGGCTACTCCGGTTATCTCTGTATGTATATTTTAGGCTACTATAAAATGAAATATGCTATAAAACACCACTCTGCCTCTTTTTGTTTTCATTAAAAAAATCAT